>NC_135722.1:54887369-55499818 GCF_964656455.1 Halichoerus grypus
TAGGTGACCTCAGCTTTTCTCGTCTGTAGAATACGTGCCATTGGGAGATGTGACAAATGTCACTCCCCCGACTGCTGCCCGGCTCAGGCCACACCATCTCTGCCCAGAAGCACGCCAATGGCCCCCTAACCGGCCTCTTGACTTTCGGATAACGTCTTTGGGGTCACTGCCCGTCACCTAAGACGAAGACAGAGACCTGAGGCCCCGACCTCCGGGCTGCCAGAGCCGGGAGCAGGCTGGGATTGCTCTGTTGCTCTCAAGTCAGCTCCAGACAGCTGTGCTCAAGGCCTGGGCCCCGAGGGTCGGTCGTGTGGCCTCCAGCCACCCCTCCCTGCCCCCTGCCTTCCCTGGCCCTCCTGCTGGGAGGAGGAGGAGGAGAGGAAGGGGAAGGGGTAAAGGAGGGGAGGTCCTGCTGCTCCAGTGACTGAGGTCCCCTCCCCACAGCCCCCTCCCCCACCTCCCCGTTCTAAGAATGTCCTCAGGGCAGAGGCTCAGGGATGAAGACACCCAATCTGGGCACCCGGCAGGCTGCACACAGAACCACACATCCGTCACTCCCTCAGGACGCAGCCCGGGAAGTGAAAAGTCACTTCAAGTCCGTTCCCAGCGGCAGGTTCCTCTGCCCTGCATCTTGCCAGAGCAATAGGGCTCGCCCCCAACCCCACTCCCCCCACCGTGAACACACGAGGTTGTTTGCTCCTGTGTTTGGGGTGACCTCAGGTGGGACTTGGACACCGACTTTGATCTGGGTTCTCAGATTGGGGATGGCTTCCCAGCCTTCTGTCATCAGCTGGGTGACCTTGAGAAGGCTCCCAAGCTCTCAGAGCCACACTTCCCTCCTCTGTAAAATGAGTCTGAAAGTAGCTGTCCCACAGGGAGGTTTGGGGGTGGAAGTGAGGAAACGAAGGAGAAAGTGTTTTTGCAGCGCCCAGTAATCCCTGACCTCCTTTCCCTGGGCAGTCGGGACACAGGCTTGCTCTCATCTGTTCGGTCTTGGTGACCTGGACCTTCCCCGCTCCTCCACCCTTCCTGACGCCCAGGAGGGGCACCTGAGCCTGAGGGTCAGTGCCCCACCCTGGCCGCGGGGCTGCCCTCCAGGGGCTGCTGGGTTGGGCGTTGGTGGGAAAGGCTGAAAACACGCTTGGAAGCGGTGGACCACTGTTGAGGGCTGGGGGGTTCATCTGCCCCCACCCCAGTTCCCTCACTGTGGGTCTCTGCCCAGGTCCTGACTCCTCTAGGAAGCTTCCCAGACACCCAGCCCACTCCCACCCCACCCCCCCGCACCCCTCACCTGGACTTATTTTTTAATATTTTAGTAGCCTCCCGATGAGCCTTTCCTTGCACTATTTATTCATTATTAGTGCTTTTTATTATGTTAATGACATTTGTCTAACTCCCAGGAGGCTACAAGGGCATCTTATGCACATTATCTCAGTCAGCCTTCCCAGGGGCCTGGAGGTGAGGATTCTCATCATCCCCAATTCGCACATAAGGAAATGGAGGCTCAGGAAGCAAAGCTGCATCCCCATCCCCTGTGCGCTCCATCGCCCCATGCTATGGTGACAGTTGCATGGCAGGCGAAGGCATTTACTGAGCCCCTGCTAGGTGCCAACACCTGTCCAGCCAGATTGTCTGAGCCTCGTGGTGTGTGGGGATCTCCTCTCACCTCCGTCCACCCTGCAGGCCTGAGAGGAGATGGCTGTCTGAAGAGGCAGAGCTGAGGGCAGGGAAGATGGGGACTGCTCTGAGCTGGCTCTCACAACAGTTTGGGAGGATGGTGGTCCTGCAGCATCCTATAAAGCCCCACTGAGGCTGAGTGACCAGAAGAGCAGGTGCAGAAGAAGAGCAGGGGACCTAAAGAAGGGGAGGGGAGGAGCAGGGAGGGGAAGAAAGGGGAGGTAGGAGGGAAGGGAAAAAAGAGACTTGCCCAAGGCCACGGGATGGTCCCTCAGAGCCCTCTGTGCCTACAGCCCCCCCTTGTTTCCGGGGAGCTCAGGGAGGTGCTTGGGCTCTTAAGTTCGGCCCCTCTCGAGGCGCTGAGGACTGCCAGGACTCCCTGAGTCCTCTGAAGAGTTCCACAATTCTGAGTGTCCAGTCCAGGAGTTAGTGGGTTGTGAGACAAGAGTGGGGACTTATGGAAAACCAGCCCTTTATTAAAGCTGCCTTCAAGGGTAGGATATAAAGAGTCCTGGGTAGACTCTTTTGTCCCCAAATACCACTGCTTTATCACTCTCACACTGCCTACGTTACCCCCATTAAGTCACTTCCTGGGCTGAAGGTATTGAAAGCTTCTGTTAAAGTGAAAATCCGCTATTTTCTAGACTTCTTATGAAATATCAGCTGAGTGATGTCTCCATCTGTTAAGGGTTAGGATGGAGGAATCTAGTTGTTCTGAGCTTTTTTTAAGTTGTGGACCCTTTGTATCAATTTATTGAATGGAGCCATGGAGCAGCCCTGGTCAAAAAGGGAGCGAGGCATTTGCTGAAGTCGCCGGCGTAGGTGGTGCGCTGAGAGGGGCTCCGGGGAGGGGTGGCAACTGTGCAGGCTTCAATGAGTGTTTGGGATTTTGCCAGGGGGAAACATGGAAAGCGCCTTCCAGGTAGAGAGACATCCTGGCCAAGAGCATGGTGGGGGTCGGGGCAGGTGGGCTGATGGGGGAGGCAGGTCGGGAGAGGGGACCTATGGTGCCCGTGGGAAGGGGCCATGGCTGGGGACGGGCTGGGCTGGAGCAAAGCCTTAGTGGCTCCAACTTCTCACCAGGCTGGCGAAGGCGGGGGTGCGCAAGTCCCAGAGACTGGGGGGTCTCCACGTCAAAGCATGTCCAGTCTAGTGGGGGGACAGACTTGTATCTGCACGGGGTGCTCAGGGCTCTGATGGGGTGCAGGGTGAAGTACAGGGGCTGGAGGACACTGAGCTTGGTGGGGGAGACCCCAACTAGCTGGAGAATCAGGGAAGGCTTCCTGGTTTCCTGGAGGAGTTCTGTAATGCCTGTGCGCCACGCTAAAGTCACCGTCAGCATCTTGAGGAGGGCCCTCAGCTGGAGAGGCTAGCATGGGCAGAGACTCTGTGCACCCCTCAAAGGAAAATATGGCTCCCTACCTACCCTGTCCTATCCCAGCTGGGGCCCTGAGTGTGGCCAGGCTCCCTCCCTCCACTGCCTCCTACCCTCCCTGCCTCAAGCGTCACCCCTTCCAGTTTATCCTTGACTCCCCTGAGACCCTCTTCTGAAACCCAGTTGAGACCCAGGCCCTGCAGGGCTCTGTCCTCCACGGTGCTGCCTGGCCTCCCGGCAAGATCCAGACTTCTCATGGTTGGCGGGGGCCGGGGGAAGACAGATGGAGACCTGCAGGATCCCAGCCCTGCCAAGTTCTCCAGCCTCCAAGAGGGGAAAAGGTGAGGCTGGGGGCATGGGGGCCCGGCTGCCTTCTCCGGATGGGGCAGGCGGAACTTCCCGAGATAAGGGCAGCCGACAATGGGGGCCTGTGTGGGGCAGCCTGTCTCCCGGCCAGAGGAAATGAGTGGCCTCCGCACCATTAATCCGCTGCGGCCCACAGCACCCTCTGGAAGGGTGACCGGGATTGGGGGGGAGATGTTCCCAGCCCCCACCCGCTGTCCCAGCCAGAGGGGCTGCACCTGCCACTCCAGGTCGGTCTTCTTCTAGGACCATACATATGAGAAGGAGGCTGGGGGCAGGGCCAGAAGGAGGGGGCCACTCAGGCTGGGAAAGCAGGGCCTGGGTTGGCTGCCTGATGGAGCCTGATGCTCTGTGCGACTCGGGCAAGTGCTTCACCCCTGGGGAACCCCTGACACTCACTGATCCCCAGGCTCCTTCCTTCTTGGCTGTTCTGGGAGTCTGAAGATACCACATGCCTGTAATTCTTTTCTTTTTTTTTTTTTTTTTAAGATTTTATTTATTTCCTTTTTAAAAAAAGATTTTATTTATTTATTTGAGAGAGAGAAAGAGTGGGAGGAAGCGTAGAGGGGAGGAAGAGCAGAGGGAGCAGCAGACTCTCCGCTGAGCAGGGAGCCCGATGCGGGGCTCGATCCCGGGACCCTGGGATCATGACCTGAGCCGAAGGCAGACGCTTAACCGACTGAGCCACCCAGGCGCCCCATGCCTATAAGTCTTATCTTTCTGCCGCCCGCCCGCCCCCCCCCCCCGCCAGCACACAGGACACAGGACACAGGCTTTACCCAAATATGGGGGTTCTGACGGTGGGATTTGGGGCAGCAAGCAAGGCTGCTAGTAGAGATGTTTGGGCTTTGTGGACTGTCATAGCCACTGCGACTGAAGTCAGTGGGGAGAATACACAGCCTTGCGCTGTCCTGGGCCTCAGTTTCCCCTTCTACATCACGAGGGGTGGGACTCCATGACTGCCCTGTGGAGGGTGGGCTGCTGTGGTCAATGACAAGGGATATGAAGCCATGGAGTTTCCACAGGTCTCCTCCCCCCGCGAGTTCAACCTTAGCCACTGACCAGCTGTGTGACTGCACAAATCCCTTCTTCTCACCCAAAAACTGGGGTTCCCTGGCCAGCTAGCTGGCAGGAAATCTGTGACAATGGGTATAAATGGGACCCTGTGTGCTATGCAGGGAGGGGCAGCTGTGTCTGAAGTGGCCTGGGCTGGGGATCCACATCCAGGACCCAATCTCTGGCCCGGGAGTCCAGCCTTCTCTGTCCCTACCCCTCCCCATTTCCCACCTCTGACTCTTACCTCCAACTTTTGGAGGGTCACCCTCAGGGAAAGAGGTGAAGATTCCCAGTGCAGGGGACATTCAAAACAATGGACAGGACCATCCAGGCCTTAGATCACCAAGGCCGGCCTACTCACCGTGTAGATAGGGAAACTGAGGAAACAGAGGCTGAGAGTCTCCCAAAGCCACACAGCCAGTAGGTGGCAGAGAAAAGCCTGGAGCACAGATCTGATTCTCACACGCCCCCAGGCTCTGGAATGTTGGGGCTGGAAGGGCCTTTGAGGCTCATGTTGTTCAAATTCTCTCACTGGTCAGAGGGGAAACTAGAAAGCAGGAAAGCCTAGCCCAAGGTCACCCCAAGAGCAGTCTGGAACACTGACCTCTCAACTCCAGGACCCCGTGTGGTTCCAATGGCTCATCTGGGTTGGGGGAGCCCTTCCTGTCCTCCTCACCCCCGCCCTGGGCGTTATCCAAGCATGCAGCCGGGAGGGAACAGTGTCTTATAGAGGACAAAACGGGAAAGAACAGGGCGCCTGGCTGGCTCAGTTGTTAAGCATCTGCCTTCCGCTCAGGTCATGATCCTGGGGTCCTGGGGTCGAGCCCCGCATCGGGCTCCTTGCTCAGCGGGAAGCTTGCTTCTCCCTCTCCCACTCCCCCTGCTTGTGTTCCCTCTCTCACTGTCTCTCTCTCTGTCAAATAAATAAATAAAATCTTAAAAAAAAAAAAAAACCCCAAACGGGAAAGAACAACCACCAAAACATATTGGTGCAAGCCCTTTCCACACCATCAGGAGAGTTCTGCTCAGGCCAGTGCGCCCCACAGTGCCCCCCTTCTCCACCACCCACAACTCCTGCTGCTCCCTGCCAAGAGTCCTTCCAGAAAGGAAAAATGTTGGCATGAGGAGAAGGAAGTGGGTGGCTTTGTCCTGGGAGCCACTTGCCTCAGACCTGGGGTCCCTGAAACAGATCGGTGTCTCCCCAACAGGGCGTTCAGGCTGCCACCACTCCTGGACGTGGCCCAGCTTTCTAAGAGGAAAGAAAGAAAAATGACACTTGCTGAATCCCACACTGTGCATAGCGCTATCCCTGTGCGTCCCGATGCATGGTCTCTGTTAATCCTTAGCACAGCCCTAGAGGTGGGAATGAATAGTCCTACTTTACAGATGGGAAAAAGCTGTTATCCAGAGAGAGAGTGACTTCCCCAGGGTCACACAGATAGTACATGGCAGAGTCAAGGCTAAGCCTGGCTCAGTGCACTGTACCCCTCTGCCCACTCCCCACCCTGCCTTTAGAAGATCAGCCTTATGTGCATGGAAATATTACACTGTGTCTGATCCAGCTCTGCGACCCTCTCTGGTCCATTAAGAGATTCACTGAGGAGATGTGTGGCCTGGCCACCACTGTTCCTTCCTTTGTTTCTGTCTGTCAGTCCTCTGTCCCTTCCCCTGCTTGCTGGGTAGGAATGATAAGCTGTGACTCTGGCAGGACAGATGGGTTTCGAGGTGTCATTCACACGTCCCCCTGCGCCCTGCTGATCCCCATCAATGGTAACACCCCAGTGTCTCTTCCTAGTGCTCAGAAAGCTTCATATATTTTGGATCTGCGTTCATAAGATCCTTATGTCTTAGCATCTGTGAGTCTGCTCTGGCTTCTCTGGAACCTCTTAGACTGGGCTCCCACAACCCCAGGCTTCCTGTCCCAGCTGTGACCACCTTGAAGGCTTTTTTTCTGTTTAGATGTTCTTCTCCACACCTAGCCATGAGCGTTCCCAGGGACAGTGGGTCTGATGGATCTCTGCGTCCATAGCACGCAGCATGGTGCCAGGCACATCACAGGAAAGTTTGTTGGATGAATAAACATGATTTCTTGATTTTATGTTTTACCTTCTCTCTGCCATTGGCATGAAAAGGACTTTATTTATTTTTTTAAAGATTTTTATTTATTTATTTGACAGAGAGAGACACAGCGAGAGAGGGAACACAAGCAGGGGAAGTGGAAGAGGGAGAAGCAGGCTTCCCGCTGAGCAGGGAGCCCGATGTGGGGCTCAATCCCAGGACCCTGGAATCACGACCCGAGCTGAAGGCAGACGCTTAATGACTGAGCCACCCAGGCACCCCATGAAAAGGACTTTAAAGGTGGGACACGAGACTAAGACTTTGCAGTGAGGTGGCCTTTGACCTTCCTAACCAGGGTAGCAGCCCTAGAACACGCACGTGGCAGAGGGCAACTCATGGCCCTGGCTCCAGCTACAACTGCCTTCTGGTCAACTGTTTTTAAATCCTGCCACCTGCCTAATCGTTGAGTGCCTACTCTGATCCTGGCCTCAGGCCAAACACTGTCCCCACGGTGAAGTAAGTGGGTGTCCCCACTGGACAGGTAAGGAAAGTTCAGAGAGTGGAAGGAACTTGCTCAAGGCCCCTCAGCTCGGAAGAGGTGAAGCAGCTCTGACCCATCCCATCCCAGTGTGGCTCTCGGCCCATATCCAGGCCTCGGATGGGCTAGGGAGCAGCTCCAGAGGAGGACTTTCTTCTAGACAGAGATGGGGATTCTCTTGGCATGAGGAAGTGAGTCCCTATCCCATGAGGGATGCAGGGTGGGCAAGATGGACATCTGGAGAAGATGGAGCAGGGAGGATGGTGCACTCCATGAAGGCCTATGGAGACCTGGGTGTTCATCAGTCTGCCCCAGGCTTCAAACCCTTTGTTAACAAATCTCCCCAGATGCAGGTGAATGGAGCCCAGAGACTGGGCCTGGCTCAGACGGCCCTGTGTGGGTGGGCACCTGGCTGCTGGACTATGAGGGAGAGTAGGCTAGAGGGGGGACACTCACAGTTTGGGCAGAAGAGATGGCTCCTGTGGCCCAAGAGGTCGGGGGGGAGCCAGGGGAGGGATGCCTGGAGAGAAGCAGCCATGCTCATCAGGTCATCAGGGTCCATGAGGCGGAGCAGGGGTGATTTAGGCCTGAGGGGAGGGGGCTGGAGTATGTGGGGGGCGGGGCAGTGTGAACGTGTCCTCTGGGGAGAGAAGCAGGCCAGGACAAAGTGGAGAGGTGCGGGTGGAGAGGGGCCTGCAGGAGGGAGGAGTGGGAGCCCAGGGATGGGACACTGGAAGGTCAGCAGGAGGATGGCAGTGAGAACAGGAAGTGGGGTGACAGGAAGTTGGGGCACCTTCCCTGTGAAGCCAGGAGGGTCCTGTCTGATGAGGGCCGAGTGCCTTGAGGGGCTGATGGCAATGGGCAGGGAGCTGACCAGAGCACACAGAAATGTCACCACCAAGGACCAAGCAGCCCACGAAGCTGGTCATACTGTCACCGAGGCAGTGGCCCTGGCGGCCTGACTCCAGCGCGGACTCTGAAGCATTCCATGACATCCCCCCTTTCGCAAGCGCTACTGATATTTATGGAGAACTCTGGAAGCACGGGGCTCTGCACCAAACCCTTTCCAAGCGTTAACTTGTTTAAGCCTCACAATGGCCCTGCGAGGCAGGAGGGATCCATGCCACACACGGACACACACGGAAACATGAGGACACACGGATACACATGGATGTGCAGACACGCACTGGTTCCCGCCCAGCCTGGAAAGGAGCATGCGGGGAGGGCCGGGAGCAGGTTGGGAGGCCGGGGAGCAGGTCGGGAGGCCCCTCCTGCCCTCTAGCTGTCTGTCATTCCTTACCTCCCCACCCTCATTCTCCAGCAGGCACCACACCCCCCTGGTCTGTGTCTCCTCTGGACTGAAGATCCTTTGTTAATGGTTTTCAGACGATCCTCCCTTGCCCCCCAGAGCCCTGACTCATCCTGCTGTGGGAGTTGGGAGGACTGAGAAATCTAAGTCCCAGGCCCATGTGATGGAGGATTCCAGGCCCTCACCTCCAGGGTAGGCTGCCTGCTGTCGGGGGCTCTCCCTAGTCCCCCCATACCTCACCTGCGGCCCGAGCACTTCTGGGAGAGGCCCCCAGAGTTAGGTGTGGCAGCTGGAGCTGAGCAAGGCCCCTCCAGCATTTGACTGTTCTGTAGCCGCCAAGTTCATCGTCCCTGGGCAATGCCCGACGAGCCCGGGGGGAAAGGGGACTTCTGCAGCTGCTTCCTGACCCCCATCATGCCCTGCTCCCTCATGGAGGCCCTTTCTCCCCTTCTTGGCCCCCAGAAATCACTGGCTGTCCCCTTCCCCACCCCCAGTCCACCCAATCACACAGACTAGGACACATTTCAGGGGACCCCCACCCTGGGCTGCAGATTCGATCACATTTCAAATTTTTCCTGCCTTGTGTCCAGATCCAGTTGTTTGCCATCCATCCACCCATCCACCCGTCCACCCGGTGTACCCATCCTCCCTTCAGCCAGCATTTAGCAGACAGTACATGACCAGATACAGAAGTGAGTAGCATAGATGTGAAAACTCTGCCCTGTCCCTTCACCAGGCTGTGATGAGGTTCAAACAGGTGAACAGTTGTGTGTTCTGTGCAAATAGCCATGAACACAGAATGGTCTATGCTCCGGGACAGGCTTCTCACTCATTTCCAGGGCGGGGGAGCACTGGGAGGCCAGTACTCTGAAGACTTGAAGCCCCCTGGTGCCTTCTGGGAAGGGAAGGATTCTGTCTGTCTGGAGCCCAGAGGTGAGGAGGGGAGGGCCTTGCAGGGAGGCTGGAGGTGAAGACAGGGCGGACCAGGAAAGGCCTTGGGGGATAGGTGAGGGAGCTCTGACTTAGTTCTGTGGGTGATGGGCAGCAGAGGAAGGGTTTCCACTGGGGACTTATAGGACCAGATCTGCATGGCAGCTGGTGGGGACAAAGAAGAAGATGATGTTGGAGGTGAGGACTGAGTGCCATCAGTGGGTGGAGAGGGAACTCTGGTGGCCCTTCAGAGTTGGTATCAGAAGCCATAAGCCAGGAGTTAAGCTGGAGAATTCTAGAAGATTCATAAGCTTGAACATTGTTCTTTCCCCTGCCCACATCCCAGGGAGCACCCTAACACAGGAGGAGACTCTGGGTTGGTCCTGGAGAGGAAGAAAAAGAGATTGGAGAGAGGGTGCCCCTGCCAGCCACTCTGGGGGAGCCCCAAAGATAGAGTGGGACCCACCTGGGTGGGGAGTACAGAGGGGGCTGGGCAGGTCCCAGTTGTGCAGGGTGTTCACTGCACAAGGTCATCTGGCTGAGGGGGTGAGTGGGAGGTGAAATCCTGGCATGGGGCTGCATCTGTGCAAACAGGGCACCTTTTTATAACTTTCACAAAATCACCATAGAGGTTTGGTGGGGCCTTGAGGCCATGGGAGAGCAAAACGGGCCCCGGAGGGGCACCTGGGTGGCTCAGTCCATGAAGCATCTGCTTTCAGCTCAGGTCATGATCCCAGGGTCCTGGGATCGAGCCCCGGGTCCGGCTTCCTGTTCAGCAGGGAGTCTGCTTCTCCCTCTGCCTCTCCCCTACAACCCCTCTGCTCATGCTCTCTCTCTTTCTCTCAAATAAATAAATATTCTAAAAGGGGCGGGGGATGTCCTGGAACAAATTCAGGAGCTGAGAAGGCAGGAGCCCAACTGGGCCTATCACTCTCTCTCTCTCTCTCTCAAAACACAACCTGATTTTCCACTGGGCAAGGAGGGGAGATGAACCTTCGCTGAGAACCCAGCGTGAGGAAATGGGGCTGTGACAGAGCCCCTGGCTCCTTCTGGAGTCCCCAGCTGACACGGGCACAGGGTAGCCCCATGCAGAGCTGTGTGGCTTGGCCAGGACAGGGGAGGTCTGGCGGCGCTGCCCCCGAGTTCTGCCGCCACCGCGCTGGACACTGTCAGGCAGGTCCCAGATGATCCAACTGAAAGGGGAGACATCCGGTGAGGCCGTGACCTCCCTCATGCTCACCTCCTAGAGGCAGTGTGGGCAGAGCTCGGAGTCTGGCCTGGCCTCAGCTGTCTTTCCGGCAATGGGGCACCACTATCCCCCTCTGCAGCTCAGTGTCCTCGTCTACACGGAGATGGTAGCTGAGGCCTGGCCCAGGTCTTCTCTCAGACCCGAATCCTTTACCTTTCACGCCCATCACCTCATCTGATTTCATTCCCATCTGAATTAGGCAGAGGGCATTAGCCCTATTTGACAGGGGGAGAAACTGAGGCTCCAAAGTGGAGCCCCAAGACCACACAGTGGGCAGGCAATGCAGCTGGAATCTGGTCCTGGAGCCCACGGTTGTCTCCCTGGCCCTCGGCACCTGGTGGCTGCTGTGAGCAGGGCCAGACATCTTCCTGCCCCACAGGAAGGATTTGGTAGGAAAGCTGAGCTGGCCTGGACCTGGAACAGGGAGGGGTTCAGGAGGCAAGAAATCCCTCAGGGCAAATGGGGGCACTTTCTCCCATGACTTCTGGGGAGCCCTGCCCCCTCCAGGACGTCCCTTCAACACCTCCCAGCTCCCAGTCACCCACCTTCTCCACACCCCAGATTCCAGAAGCCCAGTCTGGGTGCTGGAGCCATGGTGGCCATTTTGAGAGCACAGACCACATCAGGCCAACTAGTAAGCACGACATACGCATCATCTCATTTAAGCCTCATAAAAACTCTGTGAGGTAGTTTTATTCCCTGTTTATAGATGTGGAAACAGAAACCCAAAGAGGTTAAGTCACTGCCTCAAGCCGCACTTGGCCAATGCTGGTGCTAAGAGCAACTGCTCCTAAGAAACATGGCATCCCGTGTTCGGGCCAGCATGGCCCACCGGGCGGGCCCAGGTGTCCCACTCCCAGAGCAGATGGGCCAGTCCAGCCTGCGGGGCTCACACAGCACAGAGCCAACGCAGGGCTTCCTTCTGGATTCTGGCCCTCAGGCTAGGAGGCAGCACAGAGACCCATCCAGCTGGCTGGACGTCTGGGGATGTTTCTGCAGCTCTAAAGCCAGAAGAAGGGGTAGCCCCTGCTGGACCTGGCACAAGGCCTCAGCTTGGAGAGGTTGCAGCCCATGAGCTGCCCCTGTGGACCCTGAGGTTTCCAGCCCCCTGTCCTGTCCCAGGGGACTCCAACTGCCCACCCAGAGCCCCATCCCTCTGGTTCCCGGGGACCAGCTCTGCACGCATGGACGAGAACAGCTCCACTGAGGGGGTGTTTCTGCTTCCGCTTGGTCTCACACTCCGTGTCAGGGTAAATCAGTGCTGGAAGGGACCCGGGCACCCCTGAGTACAAGCCCACTGACCCAGGGAGGGGCCCGGACTGGTCCAAAGCCCCATGGCCTGGGAGCCCTGTTCTCTTTCCCCTCTCTTCTGCCGGGCCCTCCTGCCCTAGCTCAGCCCTCTGCGGCTCCACCACAGGGCTCCCACTTCTCCTGGGATAAAGTCCTGGCATGTCAGGATCTGGTCTGCCACCTGTTCTATCCAGGTCTCCCCTAACTGCCACCCCCAGGTCCCCTCGAGCCAGGCTTAAGCCCCACATGCATTTTGCACATCTTACCTCCCAGCTCCAGTGCCCACGACCCTACCAGCGTGTGCATCCCAGCTCCAAATTCTCCTGAGCCACATGTCTTCCCAGGTCCAATCATGGTTCCAAGGCCGCCTGGGATGTGGGGAAGTTCTCTGAGGAGGGGCCATAAGCCCCAGGGCTACCATCACAGTGAAGACAGGACTGCCGATGGGGCAGACCTGTAAGTGCTGGGTGTCAGAGCTCCCAGGCCCTTGGGCTCACCTAATCCAAACTTTGCCTTGTTAAAGTCAGGAGCCGAGTCCAGAGAGGGCCAGGGACGAGCCTGAGGCCACACAGCACATGTGTGATGATGTCACCCAGCAGGGGCAGACACACGAGGTTTCACAGTCTGCAGGGCATTTTAGCCCCATTGCTTCATTCAACCTTCATGACAACTACTGAGGCGGTTCCTGGTAGCCCCAATTTCCAGATGGGTAAGCTGAGCCTCACGGAGGAGGCCACACGACTATGGAGTGGGAGAACCAGGATCTAACTGAAGCCAAGCTCTTGGGCTTCTGTGGTTGCAAACACTGTGGATATAATTAATGTCACTGAATTGTACCTTCCACAATGGTTAAAATAGCAAATTTATTGTAATATATATTTTACCAATTAATTTTTACAATTAATAAGATAATATATCAAAAATCATTGTATACTTGGGGCGCCTGGGTGGCTCAGTCGTTAAGCATCTGCCTTCGGCTCAGGTCATGATCCCAGGGGCCTGGGATCGAGTCCCGCATCGGGCTCCCTGCTCCGTGGGAAGCCTGCTTCTCCCTCTCCCGCTCCCCCTGCTTGTGTTCCCTCTCTCACTATGTCTCTCTCTGTCAAATAAATAAATAAAATCTTTAAAAAATAAAAATCATTGTATACTTTAAATGGGTGAATTGTGGGGCGCCTGCGTGGCTCAGTTGGTTAAGTGACCAACTTTTGATTTCGGCTCAGGTCATGATCTCAGGGTCATGGGCTCGAGCCCCACGTTGGGCTCTGTGCTCAGCACAGAGTCTACTTGTCCCTCTCCCTCTGCTCCTCCCCCAGCCTGCGTGCATGCTCCCTCTCTCTCTCAAATAAATAAAAAATCTTTAAAAAAATAAATGGGTGAATTGTTTGATATGTGAATTATCTCTCAAATATAAAACTGTTTATACAAAAGTCCTGGGGTCTTAACCAGGACACTCTGCAGACTGTTGTCTCAAAAGGCTCTCAGTACGGTGAGGGGAACAGACCCCTGAACAGACATTCTCCAAAGGAGGAGGAAGGAGCTTTGCTGGGGAAGCACAGAGAAGAGTCCCCTTAAGTGGGGCGCTCAGCCCTGGCTGCGAGGCAGATCCATCTGAGGAGCCTCGCAGCTGATTTCACCACGCTGAGACCACTGCCCTACCTCATGGCAGAGGGGACACTGAGTGGGTTTTGAAGGATGAATAGGAGCTACAGTCCGGGGAAGTTTGAGGGAGAAAAGGAGGTCCAGATAGAGGAAACCGTCTGCAAGGCCTAGACGTGTGAGCACGAGGGCTTGGGTGTGGTGTGCATGCTCAGACCCCGCCCGCCAGCCCCAGAGAACCTGTGAACTTCTGCTCTGGAGCCAAAAGCAATAGAGAGGCAGCAGACGCCCCCCCCCCCCCCCCCGCCCCATCACCTTCCCCGCCCACACTCCCACTGTCACCTGAGGCCTTCTCAGCCCATCAATCAATAGCCTCAATTTACTGGGTGACCGAGACTGGGCTCTGAACTTACAGCACCGTCTCTCTGGTTTCTCACCTTCCAAGGAAAGTAGAAGTCCGCTGAGGGGGGCATCTGCCACAAAGACAGCCGGACAGACGGCTCTCAAGTGCTGCTCTGCGGAGAGTGGGGGCGCTGAGTTACAGGGGGAGGGGGCCCGGCTCTACCAGCCATGCACACATGCGGTCCTCAGTTTCCCCGCCAGTGACCTGGGGATACTGCGTTCTGCTTGGCCTGTATTAGAATCATCAGTAAAACGCTATGAGATTCATGGTTGCCAGGGGCAGGGGGGAGAGGGCGAGGGTACAGGGTTTCCTTCTGGGGTGATGGAAATGTTCTGGAATCAGAGGGCGGTGATGGTCGCCCAGCACGGTGAGTGTGCTGAATGTCACTAATAGCAGCGTTTCTGTGTTGTGTATTTTACAATAATAAAATGTTTTAAGTAAACGGATGGGTGGAAACAGAGCGGTGAGGACCACCATGACCGGAAGTGGGGACAGTAATGACCGCTCCTCATGGAGCACCCAGGGGCCGCACAGCAAGGGGGTAGGGGATGTGGGGTAACGGAACCCCTAGGCTAGTCCGCAAACCTCAAGCCCTTAAGGGGGGGGGGTTCCTGGAACCAGCGGAAGGGCAGCGAGGCACGAACAGGAGGCTCCTGCTCAGGGGTGCAGGCAGCGCGGTGTTTCTGGGGACAGAGGGAGCTCATGCTGTGTGGCTGCCCACCCGCAGACCCCCTGTCTGTCTGGGAGGAACTGTCCCGGAAGAAGTCTTGGCCGGAGGCAGTGCCCCAGGCCTCGGGCTGCTCCCTCTCCCCTCGGCCTCACCCCTCCTGGTACCAGGGGCCTGGCTTGGGACCCAGGCTCGGCCAAATTAGGGGCCCCACCAGGGCTTTGCATCTTGAGGTGACCTCCGTGCTACAGAGACGGGGGACGGGGCAAGGAGGAAAGAAAGGAATGACTTTATTCATTCAAGAAATGCTGACTGGGGGCTTACTATACACCGAGTACCGAGCGAACGAATGAGTGGGAAAATCAGTGGGTGGGGGTGTCTCCTGAGACCTTGGGGGGCTGGTGGCCAGTGGGGCCAAGGGCCTGGCGGGGGACCCTGGGTGGGCATACTGGTGAGCGGCCTCTGCTTTATCACAAGGGTGTCCACTGGTGTTCTCGTTCAGAGGCCAGTCAGGGGGTCTGGGCCCTGACAGGCCTCTTGCCCCATAAAAGCCCTGATTTACGCCACAGCCGCCTGCCGGCCGCACCTTGTTTATTTATTTGTGGGAGCCAGGTTGGGGTCTGGCTCCTCAGGCCTTCTTGGCTCCATGTGTTCTAGCCCCACATGGTGAGGAAGACAGATGCCTTGGAATTATTTTGCATTAAATGGCCGTGGAAAACTATTTGGCCTGCATTTGATTTCACCTCTTGTTACGGCATAATTTGTTATCCTGAAACGTGCAGCAGCTGGAGGCCGGAGGAGCAGATGTTCCTGGGGCGGCGCGGGCTCCCCAAGCAGGGGAGGGGGCGCGGCGGGGCGCAGCCGAGCACTGCCTCTGCCACACGGGCCTGGCCCTGACCCTGCCAATGCCCTTTCCGACTGCGGAAGCTCATGGAGGCCTATCTGGGCCTCGGTGTCCCCATCTGTATAATGGGGATGAGAATGCCCAGCTCCCAGAGCCGTTGTGAGGACTGAACATGGGTAATTCACAGAAAGCACGGAGCATAGTGCTGGGCCCACAATGAGACTCAATAAACGTTTGCTCTTATCCCTGGAAGAGATGATTGTCCAAGAGAGGTTTTTAAAAAATAAGTAGAAGTGGCCCGGGAAAAGTGGTGTGTTTTCTGGCCTAGCACGAGCGAAGACATGGAGGGGAGAAGCGGAGCTATGGTTTGGGGTAGCCCAAACAGGAAAGGAGGCCGGGACCGGTGATGAGGGGTCGTGGATGCCAGGACAACAGGGAGCCATAGAAAAGGTGTGAGCTGGGGAGGGACACGATCTTAGTTCCCCTTTGGAAGGAGCACGCCGGCTGGGAGGAAAGTCGGGGCGAGTCTGCAGGTCTGAAAGGCCCTGTAGGCACTTGTCAGGGCTGCCACGATTGGGCGGCTGAAAACAATAGCAAGTTATTCCCTCATAGTTCTGGAGGTTTAGAAGGCCAAAATCAAGGGGTCAACAGGGCCATACCCTCTCTGAAAGTTCTAGAGAAGATTTCCTTTCCTCTTCCTACTTCTAGTGGGCCTGCAGCTCCCTGGCTTGCAGCTCCAGTCTGGGCCTCTGCCGGCCCATGGCCCTCTTCCCTGAGTGCTTGTCTCTGCATCCTCTCCTCTTCTTAGAAAGACACCTGTCACGCTGGATTTAGGGCCCGCTCCGCTCCAGTGTAATTTCAGCTTCTCTGATGAACTGCAAAGACTCTACTTCCCAATGCGGTCACAGATACCTAGATTTCACAGGAACCTGGGGTTAGGACTTCAGCTTCTCTGGGGAGGGTGCAAGTCAAGGCACAATAGGCCCCCCGGTGCCGATCTGTCCTCAGTCCTGGGGGGCCGGATGGGGAGGAGGGGTGGCTTTGAAGCTCTTGGAGAGGGAGGATCTCATAGTCAGTCCCTCTGGGTGCAGCAAAGCCAGAGGGTGAGTGAAGCTTGGCTGCAGGGGGAGCATAGGCCGGAGGGAGAAGTCAAGGGAGGGAAGAGAGAACAGGGCAGGCCAGCCATGGGCAGTCGCTGGGGTCCCTCTGGGCAGCTTTGACCAATCAACCTAGCTGCCCAAGGGTCACAGAAATGGAGGGGTCTCTTTGGAAGGCCCTCAGTCTCCTCTTTGCAGCCCTGAAGGCGGAGTCATCCAGATCTGACTTCTATCTGTGCCAGGGCAGAGGCCCAGAGAGGACAGAGACATCCCCCAAGATCGCACAGGGGGCGCACAGCAGACAGGGGACTGGACCCTCCAACCCACAGCTGTTCCACTACCCCAGCTGCTCGGGTCTCCTTGCCCTGGACAGAGAGGGGCCATGGTGTCCTCTAAGGCTGCCCCATCTGGGACACAGGACAGGGAGGTGGTGACATCCATGGGGAGGAAGGATGGGAGGACTGCCTGGGGGGGAGGGCTGGTTACTAGAGGTGAGGGCGTAAAAATGCAGACGGAATTAAAAGGAACGACCACTCTTTCAGTCTTGGGCAGGCATGTATCCTACAAAACCCAGCATTTCAAGGGTGATGGGAGATGAGATGGCAGTGGGAGGTGATACTGGAGTTTGGAGCCCTCTGGAAGGATAGGGGTAGAAAAGAGTATATCTGGGTGGAAGGGCTGAGGGCAACGGACACGGGTGTGCGTGTGTGTGCGCGCCTAGAGGACGTGGCCCCGAAGGAAGAGAGCACTAAGAGAAGGAGGAGGGTTTTATTTGTGGAGAGGTCTCAGAAACTGTGGACGAAGCTGAGGGTGGGTAATGCTGCAGTGAACTCAGAGACAAGGCCCAGTGGGATTAGTGGCTCTCCCAGTTTTCAGCTGCAGTAAATCCGCCGTTAAGACTCTCAGGTGGGCTCAGGCCAACACTGTTATTCACCTTAAGGCCATGGTGTTCTGTGGACCCCCTGGCAGGGGTGAGGACCAGCGCTGGTCTCCTGAGGGCTAGAAAAGCAGCCAAGAACTGAGGAGCTGGGGCCAGAGTGCTTCTTACCACTGCCTCTCTCTGCAGCAGCCTTCCGGACAGCCTCCCCTCAGCCCTCCCTGCCCCTGTCCCGCAGTATGAGCCACGCCTGCAGGCGGAGGGCCGGGGCTGCCTCGGAACCCCAAACCGCAGATTCAGCAAGAGCACACGTGACTGGGCCTGTGTGGGTCACGCGTGTCCAGCTGCCCCATCGGGAGTCAGGCTCACAGGTGGGGAAACACGGCTGCCTGCACCCCCCCCTTAGCCCGCCCCATGAGGGGTTCTCAGACCTAAGCCCGCCCCTGAAGGGATCGCTATCCCCGCAACTACCAAAGATTAATCAATTAAAAGGAGAAAACAAGTTCACAGTGATACAAAAGCACTATAAAGGACACTTAAAGAGAGAACAACCCTAGGCACAGAGGGAATACAAAGGTGGAGAGAAAGCATCAGACGTCTTCAAAGCTCTCCCAGCAGGGCAGCGGGGCCCAGAGCCGAGACCTCGCCCCAGCGGGCGTTCCACGCTGCAAGTGAGGGGGAAGGAGCGGGGAGTAGAGGCCTGGCGGCACGGCACAGTGGGGACCCCCACACCCGTGGCTGTGACCCCTGCCCACCCCGCTCCCTGGCAAGCTGCCAAATGGGGGCGCTGCTCAGCCTCTCAGGCCGTGGTCGGGACCACAGGAGAGAATGCGTTTGCACGAGGGGCTGGCCCAGGGTCCAACACACAGTAAGCACTCAGCACTTGCTCGTTCTCTCCATTTCTTTCCTCCTACCCCCGAGTCCTACAGACTTGAAGTAAAGGACCTGCCCGCTTGGTGAAGACCAGCCTGAGGTGCTTCCTGCCCCCTCATGTGAGTGTCAGGGCCTGGTTTACCTTCAGCTGCTGTTTCCCCCAGAAGCCAGAAGCACGTGGGTGAGAGCAGACTGTTGGCCAGGGGTCCCTGACTGAGCATTACTCGTGCCTAAACCAGCACCCTAGGAAGTGCTAAGGGCCCCCATAAGTCCAGCTACCATCCGTGCAGTGCGCCCACAGCCTTCATGTGGCTCGTCTGGAAGCACTGTTGCTGGTCGGGTCTCCCCGCCCACCGCATTCTCTGGGGGCCGCTGGGAGACAGCAAGCCCTCTGTGGCTGTTTGTCTGGCTGATGTAAACACGGCCCGGAGCAGCTCTCCCGCACTGGCTGGCTGCAGGCTCACGGGATAGAAATTCCATCTGCCTGGGTCTCTGAGGGAGGGCTGCTCAGCAGAGGCCTGGGAACCACATGCATGCCCCTTGGGGAGCCCTGGTTTCATCCTTTGACCCCTCCCTGTCCCAGCCTAGCCTGGGGCAGCTTGGGACACCCAGTTCCTCCTGGAATCTCTATTTGGGTTTGGTTTGGGGTTGGAGTTTGTTTCCATTTCAGAGCAACTTGATCCCAACCCAGGGCCCCCCCCCCCCACTGCCCCCACATCCCTGCCCCTCTTGAGGGGCCTTGACTTTGCTGACATGCTGACGGGGCAGGTCCTCCAGACCTCCCACCAAGGGCACAGGAGGCTCAGTTGACTTTGATGTCCTGAAAGGCTCCCCCCCTCAGCTTCAACTCCCTCTTCCCTAATATGTAAATAAGTCAGAGACTAGGAAGCCAAATGCCACCCAGTGGAGGAAAACAAAAAAAGAAAACAGCCTTAGGGAGACAGAAGACTGGAGTCTAGACACCTCTTGACCAATCTCTTACTATGTGACCGGGAAGAAGGCGACCACCCTTTATGGGAGGGGGCAGGAATGACAGCCCAAGTACCTGACCCGTGAGAAGACACACGTGACAGAAGGACCAGGTGAGCACTGCGGTCCCTTCCGTTGTACAGGGAATAGTCTGTCATGTGTGTCAGGGCCTCTGGCCCACATTATGCTGTAGGTTAAAAAGTGGGTAAATGTTAACCAGCCCACAGGAAACTGTAGGCCTGGGGACCGAGTCCTGGATGAGTAAGCTGAGCCCCAGCGAGGAAAGGCACAGCCAGGCGCTGGTGAGGTGGCTGGGAAGTGAGCCAAGACCGTGGTTCTCTGGAATCCACGGTTGAGGAAACTGAGGCTCAGGCAAGTAAGTGAATGGCCCAGATTTACTGTCAGGGAGGCTTTGTGGTTGGTAGTAGATGCTCAAGAAAAGCTTAACCAGAGGCCTCATCTGTGCCCTTCCCCAGCAGACCTGAGATCAGCGTCCTCAGTGTGGCTCCTGGCCTCAGCCCGGCTTTGTCCCCGGGAAGCTGGTTTTCCTGCCCTGCACCTCTGAATCCCATCAGGTCACCAAAGCTTTTCAGAGAGCCCAGCAGTGTTCAAGACCCCGAGTGCCTCACATTGGGAGAAAGCTTAGAACACTGGTAAGACACGAGCTAACAGTTTGTTAACTAAAATTACCCTGTCCTTGCTGCGATCAAACTGGGGGTCAGAGAGGTTGAGTGCTTTGTCCACAATTGTATGCTGAAGGATCTGTGGATTGGGGTCAGTCTTGGGTCCGTTGGTCAGCACAGTCTTCCTCCCAGCACCGAGGACATATGGGTCTTGTGTGGGGCAGGGGCCTCGGCTGGGAGGACCACAGCCTTCCCTCCTCTCACTTGCTGTGACCCCGACAGAGGAGTTTTCATGGTGTCTTAAACCACACACATTTATTTCTGGAGGCTGGGAAGCCCAAGATCAAGGTGCTGGCTGATTTGGTGTCTTATGAGGGTCCTTTTCTTGGTGTGCAGATGGACACCTTCTTGCTGTGTCCTCACATGATAGAGAGGAAGATCATCTCTCTCGTGTCTCTTCTTACAAGGGCACTGATCCCATTCACGAGGGCTCCACCCTCATGACCTAATTACCTCCCCCAGGCCCGCCTCCAAATACCCTCATGCTGGGGATTAGGGCTTCAATATAGGAATGTGAGGGGCAGGGGGTACGGCAAACATTCAGTCCATAGCACACGGATATTGCAAGAGGTGGACTCTTGGGTCCAACCCAATGTTTTTGGCAACAACATGCTCGGGATTCTAGGATTCCATAGGCAAAGATTCTATGTTGTAAAAGGAAACTCTGGCTTTAATGTAACATAATACTAAGATATCATTATTGTGGCTTTCTGTGATGCGGTGATTATAGGATTCTAGTGTTACATTAGTCTAAGGTTCCATTATCCTGTGATTCCGAGAGCCTAGAATTCTACATTCTCCTGAGAGCTTGGGCTCTGAAGAATAGGAAAATCCAGCTGGGGTGGGACCATGGCGGGAGGAAGGGAAAGAGGCAGCTTTTCCATCCTACTGACTTTTCTAACAATGACAAGCAATGTGTTGTTTGGTTTTCATTGCGTTCAAAGGAAAGCACTGGGCTTGGCCAAGCCACATCAGAGTGTGAGTTCACCCACCCCTGGGGCAGGACAGCCCACGGAGCCAGAGAAAGAGGAGGAGGAGTGGGGAGGAGGAGGAGGGGAGGGGGAAGAAGAGGTGGCATCATCCTCCCAGGCTGGAGGTGGCCAGTGCAAGGGTTTGTGTCATGCCTGGCACTGTGCAGGACACTAGAGCCTGGTGTCACTCTTCCTTGGTCCCCATATGCCATGCCAGGAGTGGACAGCCAAGTGCAGGGACAGGCAAGGCAGATGAGAACAGTGGGGTGTTTGGATGAGAAAAGGAGTATGGGGTATGAAGGCAGTTAGAGAGGGCTTCCAAGAGAAGGTGATCTCTGCATCGGGAGTTGAGGACAGCAGATCAGCAAGGGAAGGGTACCTGTGAGGCCGGGGAGTCCCAGCTGGGCCCCTGTGGCTGTCGCCTAAAAGGAGAAGGCAGGAAGTGGTGAGAGTTGGAGGTGCTGCCCCATCCGGGGTCAGCTCACGTGGGACCTTCACCGCTATGCTGAAGAGCTTGAACTCCACTCTGAGGGCAGCTGGGAACCAGGCAGGAATAGTTTTTGTTGGTAGAGGGAGGCCACTGGGCATCCTGAGAAGGTCACAGAGGAAGGGTCTGAGATCGTGGGATCCAAACTCTTACTGTACAATTGAGGAGGTGAGGCCCAAAGAGGATTGCTCACAACCACCCAGGACATCAGCTCAGAGCTAGGAGACCTCCCAGCCCCCCTACTGCCCCCACCCCGAAGATTCTGACACGGGCAGCCCTGGCAAATCAGTGAGGTTCTCCTGGAAACCTCCACTCCTTGGTACCCTGGGTCCTGATCCCAGCGTGCAGGCCTTTCCTTTGGTCAAGATCCTGTCCGTGTCTCCTCGTCTCACACCCAGTGAGCCACGTAGAGGCTGCCACAGCTGGTGGGGCCAGGCTACCCAGTCTGAGTCCTGAGAGGACCAGCCACATCGTCACCACTGAGGCCCTGGTCACACCGGGCCAGGATGGCAGATGGGCACAAACTGAACCATCTTTGGTGAAGGGGAGGAGAGAACAGAAATGCACTCTAACAAAGGCACAGAAATTGAGCGACAAAAGCAGACAAGAGCCCAGGGATGGTTTGTGCGCTTGGGTGTGTTTCATGTTTCACTCTGAGGCTGAAGGAGAGAGCCACAGCGACCTGCGTGCCCGCCAGTTACCTGCAGTCCCGAGTCCATGATCCCTGCCCCCTCTCCACTCACAGCCCAAACGAGGGGGAACCAGGTGGGAGTACCTGGCTCAGAGGCCAGGAAGAGAAGAGAAGTCTGGGGGAAGGAAAGGGACCATGGAATACCACTCAGCAATAAAGGGAGGAATGAGGATGCACGCAGCAGCCGTGGTGAGGTGGGTCTCAAAGGGGTGACACTGAGTGAAAAAGCCAGTCTCGAAAGGTCGCACACTGTTTGGTTCCATTTACATAACATTCTTGAAATGATAAAATAACAGAGATGGAGAATAAAGTAGTAGTTGCTAGGGGTTAGGGGACTGTTAGGCTGGCTGGAGGGCATCTGGCAACACAGGTGGGACAGGGGACAGGAGGGGCAGCCAGGTGTCCAGAGGCATGGGGAGCGTGAGGGGTGGACGAAAGGGAGACCAGGGAAGCAGGGCAGTGCAAAGAGGCCGTGTGGGGGGGAGGGTGGACCTGGGCAGGCGATGCAACACGTCCGTATCTTGACTGTGGTTGCCGTAACACGGGTTTCCACATGCGATGAAAGGACACAGAACATTCTATCAATGTCAGTTTCCTGCTTTTGATATTGTACTATAATGATCTAAGATGTAACCATCCGTGGAGATTGGGTGAGGGGTACATAGGACCTTTCTGTACTATCTTTACAACTTCCTGTGAATCTATGATTATTTCAAAATAGATTTTTTTTTTTAAGAGTCTAATGGCCAAGGGTGCCTGGGTGGCTCAGTCGGTTAAGCATCTGCCTTTGGCTCAGGTCATGATTCCAGGATCCTGGGATTGAGCCCCCGAGTCGGGTTCCTTGCTCAGCAGGGAGCCTGCTTCTCCCTCTCCCTCTGCCCCCACTTGTGCTCTCTCTCTCACTCTCTATCTCAAATAAATAAATAAAATCTTAAAAAAAAAATCTAATGGCTATATTTGTGAGGGCCTATTTGTGGACTTTCTATTCAGTTCCAATGATCTGTATTTCTATCTTATCAATAGCACTTAGTCTTGGCTACCATAGCTATAGACTAAGTCTTGAAATCAGCGAGGTGATTTTTCCCACTTTATCATCCCTTTTTGAAATTGCTTTATTCAAATTTCTTTGCCCTTCCCTATAAATTTTAAAATAATCTAGTCTATACCTACAAAAAAAGCCTTGCTGGGAGTTTGATAGGAATTGAGTTAAACCTACAGATCAACTCCCTGTGAATTAAGTTATTTCAATATAAAAACTAAAAAAAAAAAAACTGAAATATTAAAGCAGAGGACAGTTGGGGCAGAGGGCAAGCAGAGAGGAGGGGGTGCTGCCATCCTCTCTGAGGGGAGCACCATCTGGTTGACAGATGCCCTGAGGCAGGGGGAAGGGGGCACATAAAGAATTGTTTTATGCTATTCTTTAGCTTTGCAATGTGTTGAGGTTCATCATCTAATATGCAATTTTTCCCGGTAACGTGGCAGTGGACACACATTCCCACACTCCCATCCATGTGGGGTGAAATCAAAGAGTCCTGTCTCTGTGCAGAGGTCACCGTGCTGATGGTGTAAGCCAGGTCAGAGACCTTGAAGCAAACCCATGACTGTGTTATGGCCACCCTGGTCTGCAGAGCCCTTCCCAGAAGCTGGTCTGCCCTGGCCTTCCCTGGGGACTGGACAGAAACGAGTTCCTGGAGCAAACCGAGAGGCAGGCAGCAGCTTCCCCTGCTCAGCCCAGTTCACTGGCCCTTTGCACCTCCCCCACTGTGGGCCCCACCCTCTGGATCCTGGCTGACCCTCTTGGTCTCACCCATGTTGCTGGGTCCCTTCCTATATCCAGCCTGACTATCTACTGGGCTCTCCTGGAAATAGAGGTTCTCACAGACCCTGAGCCTGTGACCCTCCACACCCAGCCGCCCATTATGGTTTGGGTCATGGAAACAGTACCCCAGAACCTTGGCAATGCTACCCAGACCTCCTTAAGATAGGATAGAGCCAAACCTGGTCCCTCTGGCATATTCCGCCTGCAGGAGGAGGTGGTTTCCCCTGTCCTCAGTCCCTTGCCAGATGTCATCATGCTGGAGAAGGTTACCCATCCCTAAGACTCCTTGGCTACCTGGGAAGCCCCTAGGGATGAACTGAGTAAACAGCATAGGAGAATGGAACAGCTAGCTAGCATCTGACACAACAGAAATCAATGGAATGTTGCTGATTTTCATCCCTGAGCTTGACAATCTGTGAGAAAGGATAGGACCCAAGAAACAATACACTTGGCCAAACTTCAGGCAATCAGTTGTCTTGCACGGGATGTTCTGACCAATGAGCGGTCCCATCTTCACTTTTGGGCCATTCCCTAAAACTGTCCTTTACAAGATATAGAACTCTGGAAATCTCTTGCCTCACAGATGCCCACAATATAAATAAAAATCACACATCTCCACATGTACCAAGTCTTGTCAGGACATTCCTCATTCCCTTCAGAGGTACAGACATCGTTAGTAGTCACCAAGACACCATTTTCACTTTTCAAAATACACAATGCTGGCCTCCTGGAAGAGGCTTTCAATCAAACTTTCAGGTCCCTAACAGGTCACCGATAGCTAGTTTCACTGAGAAATATAATTGGTCTCCTCAAATAACTCCTGTTAAAATTCCAATCTAGCAAATAAACCCCAAAATGAGTCTCTATCTTGCCCCAGGCCTTAGCCTAGTTTTATAAATTTTTGTTGTTGTTGTTTTTTATATTTTATTTATTTATCTGAGAGAGAGTGTGTGCAAGCGAGAGAGCACAAGCCAGGGGAGCAGAAGAGGGAGAGGGAGAAGCAGGCTTCCCACTGAGCAGGGAGCCTGATGTGGGGCTTGATCTCAGGACCCTGAGATCATGACCTGAGCTGAAGGCAGACACTTAACCAACTGAGCCAGGCACCCGCTTTTTATAAATGTTTGATCTTGCCCCTACCCCATAAGTGCTGGAGGCCAAATTTTGGGTACATCCTCCCCTGGGACGCATTAACCACAAATTGTCCCACAGGCCAGGCAACTGCTCATCTGCTACGGGACCCATCAGAACCTAAACTTCCACCAAAACAAAAAACCTGTCAAGTGTAGCCGCACACCATTCTGGTGACTGTGATCTTATCACTATGGGTCCGGGTGTGTTCATGGATTTATAATCTGGAGACCCAAACCTTCCAAAGAAGGCATTGTTGCAAGTAAACATGGCAGGTGCTGAGGCCCACATATCAGCTCCATGGGGACCCACCTGGAAAGGATACCCCAGTCCCACATCCCAGATGACATCGCCCTGGCCCAGAAGCTCACTGCTGAAGATGACATCGCCTCAGACGCTCAGTCACGTCTGTAAATTAAAATCCTGCAGGTAATGAGTGAGACATCCTGCCCCCCATATCCTGCTTCTGACCTCACTCTGCCTGTCCATTCTGGCAGAACCCACACTGGCTTCTAATCTCTGCACTGGCCATACGACCTCTGAGCTTCGTGTCACCCAGTGGGGCTGTCCATCTTCCCAGTGCCTTCTGTCGGGCTAGATTCCACCCAGCGGGGCCTCTCAGAGCCCACTTCTCTGACTTCCAGACCTCCTCCCCAGAGCTACTGGGGCCCAAAGCAGTGGTGGCCGCAGAATCTTTTGACCACTTCTGCCCTCCATGGGAGGGGGTGTATTTGTCTCTAAGAGGAGGGGATTGAGCTTAGACAGGACTTCATCCAGGTCTAGAGGAACTGCTCATCTTCCTGGAAACCACCAAACTTGACGCAATCATATAGCAATGTCGTAAAGGCCCTAATGTCTGATGACGGTGAGTGGTTGTGTCCCACATACCACTCCGCTGGGGGACTTACTGGGGACAAAGCAGACCCTGGAGAGTATCTCTAAAGGTGGAATTTTGAGGCAGGGGGCAGGCCCAAGGAGATGATACTTTTAGGCTACAGAGTCACCAATACTCCTATATTCACATAAGAGCAAGGTGTCAATCAGGGGCAGAACTTGAAAGCACATCATCTACATCTATGATCTCATTGAAATCTTCCAACACTTTTTTAACAAGGGCAGGAATGGATTTTCTCATTTCATGGAAACCAAGGCCTAGGGAGGTGTGGTGACTCATGCAATGTGCTACAACAAACATAGATTGGTGCTGGGGTCAGTGAAAAACCACGGACTGTGGGCAGACAGACCCTGGTCAAAATCATGATACTGGGTGACTCTGAACTAGCCACTTCCCCGCTCTGGACCCCAGTCTCTTCATCTGTAAATGAGGCTAATAATCCCCACTTCACAGGACTGTTGGGGGATCAAATCAGCAATTGTCTGGAAAGTCCTGACTTATTTCCCAGTGGCTGGCCTTGTCACTGTTGTCACTTTTAGAACCCAGCTCCCCTCACAGAATCCACACTTGTTACTCAGGCAGCAGGCCAGAGGATGGGCACTGGGACAGCCCTGTGCCTCTCCAGCTCTGCCAATGGGCCTCCCAGCTGCCAGGTGACCAGCAGCCTATCGGTGATGTCATGATGGAGACCTCCAGATACCCTCCTCTCAGACTCAGAGTGGCTGGGCCACAAGACTTGGTTTTGTGCCCAGTGCCCAGCATCCTCTGCGGGTTGTTGCCTCAATCTCTCCAAGGTTGACCTGAGAGCCCCGCTCTAGCTGACACCATCCCCCAGCTTAAAATACCTTCAGAATGTGGCACAGGCTCTTCCCATTGGCCCCTGGGTATGGATCCTGGACAAGTTGTTAAAACTCTCCGAGCCCTAGTTACCTTGTCATAGAAACAAGAAATATAAAACCTATTTTGAATGGTGCCATGAGATTCAGATACAAGAACACATGGAGAGTGATTAACTCGGTGCCTTGAAACACAGTAAGTACTGAATTAGTAACTTTGATGACTGGGCACTCATCAGAGTTTTGCTGAATGGATGAGCATCCCTCTGCCCACTTTACAGAGGAAGAAAACTGAGGCCGGGCAAGGGAAATGGCTGGCTTACACTAGCGGCTAATATCTAGCATGCTCAGAAGCCAAATCCTTCCCAGTCTCTCTTCCTTCCAAGGAGGCCCTTTCTGATTGGATTTTGGGGAAACCTTGGTCTCTCTGTCCATTTGGCAAGTCCCCGAGCGTCTGGATCCACCCACACAGCTGCAAGTGGACAGGCCCGGGGAAGGGGTAAACAGTCACGAATCCTGGTCTCTCTCCAGCCTGTCCCCAAGGCTGGACATTCCGGAAGCCACACCCTGTCCCCAGGTCCCTCTGGAAACTTTGGCAGCCTTATCTGTCAAGTAGGGGGAAAGAGGGTCTGAAGTCAGCCAGGGAATGTCAGAGGGAGGAGGAAAGCAGGTCAGAGAGGGACGGAGAACACCCCATGTGACCACAGCCACAGCTCAAGAGCACTTGCTGTCCTCCCAGATCGTGGACAGCCAGCAAGAACTGGCCTCTAGCCCTGACTCTGTCCTCAACTCGATGGGTGACCTTGGGTAAACCATTTTGCCTTTCTGGGCCTTGGTTTCCTCATCTATGTAATGGGAAATTGAACTTATGCAGGGGTCCTCAATCTGTTGGTAGGAAACAGAGTTTCCAGGACAAGGCCCGTGACCTCCCAGGACATGGGCCTCACACCCACCCACAAGTGTCCAGGAATTTGGCCGTGGTATTTCATTTATCATCTGTGTGGTTTACAGGTACCATGGCCGGCAGGCTCATTACTCAACGGGCTTATTACACTCCTTGGTGACTAATAGATTCTTTTTTCTGTTTGTGTTTTAAAGCCATAGCAATAATATTGGCTCTCAGTGACACCGCTGAAATCAGCATTATTCAGCCCGACCCTACCTACACGATAAACAGACCAACAGAAACATCCCTTCTTAGAAAAAGAGGCCCCTGACTCTCTCACGGTGGGAGCAGGTTCTCTGATAGTGAAGCTGGTGTATGTTGGGGGTGGGGTGGATTTATGAACTGTTGAGAATCATAGGATTAGGTCATTTCTCTGGTCCCTTCCAGCTCTGACCTACACATTGGACCTCATCAAAGGGAGGAGTTGAACAGATACCACCTTTGAAAGTTCGAGTGTGGGGTTAAGAGTCCAGCGGGGAGTCAGACAGCCTGGCTTTTGGTTCTGGCTCCGCCACTTGCTGGCTGATTGACCCTGGGCAAGTCATATCCTCTCTCTGAGCTTGTGTTCTTATCTGAAAAATAAGATGGCCTCCCATGGGAGGTGGAGGGAGCGGGATAGCAGGAAACACTTAGCACAGCGCTTGGCATACAGCAGGGCCTCAAAAAGCTGGGCATTGTTCATATTGGGTGGATGCTGAGCCCTGGGAAGTGGGCTAGGGTGCGACAGGGCAGAGAAGATTAGGGCTGACACTAAGGGGGGACTTGATGGAGGGTCAAAACTCCCAGGAGGGCAAGTCAAGGGCTGGGCCACTATCAAGGCCATCTGACCTCTCCTTTTCTGACCAAAGTTACGTGTCAAAACAGAGAACAGTACAGTTTGGCCCAGGGAGGGAGCCATGGCTGCCTTTGGTCTGGCTCTGGTCTCCCTGGGGGCGGGGGGGGGGGTCCCTTCTGCGGTTGCTTGATACCCCCCACCCAGGCCTCCTCCCAAGGATTCAAGCTCCCTTCTGCAGGGGGCCACTGCCCTGGGCAGGATGTCCTTACCTATAAACATCTATAGCTCATTTCCCTCCATGTGGGGTTCTCCACCTATGGGGTCCAATGCCTCCTTTATTATGCTGAAGTGGTCTTCCTAGATAACTTAGCCTGCCTCCAGACACAACGAAGAGAGCTAATGTCACCCGTGGTGGGCTGGTAAAAGTTTAACAATCAAATCTCTGAAGGAAAAAAAACAAAAAACAAAAAACCCTTGATTTATACCCTTTGCCAAGTTGCATGGTGGAAATACGTCCACCACGGCTAATTTCAAACTACCGACGTGATGACATTGAACTCCGAGCTGGGGAGAAATACACCCAATCTGCTGTCGTGTGACTTGGCTCCAGCACACCACTGAATAGAACTGAACTGAAATGAATGGAAAGTAATTTATAACAAAAATACATATTTCATTATTTTCCTGCTCAGGGCCAGGTCCCCTAAGAAGCCATAATAGAAGGGCCTATATGTAGGCTGGCCGAGTTGTAGGTCACTCCAACGTCGTGAGAAGGGTTGCCATGTGCTGGTGATGTAATTTTTCTGAAATGGTGAACTGGCCTCCATAATATTCTGAACAAAGGACAATCTTCCTTCAATGTACAAAGTCGTCATATTCCTGGAAAATCCACGGTGTATCAGGATCATGCAAAAAATCCTTTGTGCTTATACAGAAAACAGAGTTAGGTTTGAGGCATAGGCTTTTCATTCACCCAAATGTTCCAAAAGATTTTCAAATATCTCCGCTTGGGAAATGCCACCGGACACCCCCAATCACTGTGACATCCAGAAATCATTCCCACAGATTTCCAATACAGGAAATCTTGGTACTTGGCACCCATTGAGATCCACTGCTCCAAACATATACCCCTCCACCCCGACCGGCCACTCTCTGAGACCCCACTGTGCTAGGAGCTTTGCTAACTTGCTCATGCACTTCCTTGTAATCCTACCTTCCAGATTCTGACCTAGAGTTTAGCCAGGTAGCCGGCCATCTCCTCCATGCCAGGCCCTATACTGGGAGCTAAGGACCCAGGATGAAACCAACCTGCCCCCTATCCTCAGGGAGCTCCTGAGTAAGCAGGGAGACAACCAAACAGAGAGACATCACAGCGACGCACTGTGTGCCAAGGAAGACAACGTAGGCGAGCGCTTTGGGCCAGTATAGTTTACAGGCAAGAACACCAGCTTTAGTCTTGAACAGAAGTTCGATCCCCACCGGGACAGGTACTCACTGTGAGATCTCAGCAGGGTGACCACACTCTTTGGACGTCAGCTTTTCTCAGCCATAAAATCAGGGCAAGTAAGAAGCCCAGTCCTCCACGGCTGGTGTGCAGATAAATTGGGGTAAAGCTCATGATGGGCCCACATGCCCTGGCAGGGGCCCCAGAGAATCAGAAATGGCCAGTCACTGGTGCTTCCTAGTAGACCTGTGTGGCTGGCTGCTGATTCCGGAGGTAAAGTGGCCATTCTGTGGAGATCAGGTTGGGCAGATTTCCACTGATGGGACAATTAGTAGGTAGTCCTGAGCTTCCCACACCAGGAGTCACAGGGACTTAATTTCTAGGGCTGGCCCAATGCCTTCACTGTGCCCTTCTCTGGGTGGGTGGGATGGTTGGCTGGGTGATGGCCCACTGCTCACCACGCTGAGCCCCTGCTCTGGGCCAGCCCTGATGTCCAATGATGCTGGCGATATCAAGATAAACCAGACAGTCCCTGAGCCCAGGGAGCCTCCAGCCTAGTGGAAAAGGCAAACTCATCGCTGGGTCATTGGCCCCACCCAGTGCTTTTGGCTTATCCATATCACTCCCCAGTGGCTTCCATCTTATTAAATGGTCCATGGCTCTGCTTCCATCCCCATCATCTACAGCCTCTCAGCTGCCTCTGGCCTTGCTGACCACTCTCCTTCTCAGCCCCTGTGACAGACCCCACACAGTCCCAGGCCAGGTCACCTCCCTCAGAGGCAAGCTCCTGACTCTGGTTCTGGTCCTCCTCTGCTGCATGACGCCACCTCAGGGAGGAGGAAATTGCCCTACTTCCCTGACTTCCCCCAGCCCCAATACACTCCCGGCCCCATGGCCTACAAAATAGCAAACAGCTGCTGTGACCATGGGCTGCCCAGACCTCAGGGGCCTTGGGGGAAGCGGGCCAACGGGAACTTGGAGAGAGAGCTCTTAATAACATACCTTCCCCAAGCTGCTTCCAAAGAAACTTCTCCTCACAAATCATTCCATAAACACTTAGCAGGCTCTCAGGAAAGCGTGCACAGCTCTCACCCAGCTATTAGGAGGCTCCTCACAAGTAAATTGAGACCAGGCAGCAGAGGCCTGTGCCAAATCCCCCTTCCTGCCCTCTTCCCACACGGCGTCCTCCTCCCCCACCCTGGGCCCTTCAGCTCCAAGGGCCGGGGTCTCCTCCTTTGCGGCTTTGGCCTCTCCTCAGGCTCCTGCCCTCTGCCTGCTGGGGAGTGGGTACCCTGTCTCCCTGGAAACCAGCCCCCTACCCAGCGCAGCTCCTGGGTTTCCAGGGGGCTCTCCTGGGCTGCTGTATCGGCTAAATCCTACTGAGACTTCTGAGGGCCACACCATCAGGCCAGGCGTGGACAGGCTGGGCTGGCCCACTCCCCGACTCTGTCCCAGCCACCCTCAGCCGAGGCTGCTGGTGCCTCTCAGGCTGGGGCTGCTCAATGGGGAAATAACTCCAGGTTCATCCAAGTCACGAGCTGGAAAATCCCTCCCATCCAACAATCCCCCTCCAGGGAGAGTGTTGTGCAACTCACTCAGCTGGCTGATATCCAGCACCTGGCTAATATCCAACGAGGATCAGGGAATTACTTGATTGTTGGTAAGTTGACACTTTTGCTTACAGGTTAGCAGCTTGCTTGTGTAATGACTTCCATTAGGGTCTTTGAGAACAATAGTAGGAGCTGGGGTCCCAATATCACTGGCTCTGGAAAACACTTCAAGAACGCTTGCCCCTTTTTCTAGTTTTGCCCAATAACATTTTGAGAACAAAAAGCTCTATTGCAGGGGTCCCTGGGTGGCTTAGTCTGTTGGGCATCTGACTCTTGATCTCAGCTCAGGTCTTGGTCGTAGGGTTGTGAGTTCAGGCCCCATGCTGAGCATGGAGCCTACTTAAAAAAGAAAAAAAAAGCTCTATTGCAAACAGAAATCATCGGTGAAATAAATAAAACATTCAGATGAAAATAAACACGCAGATTTGTGGGCACTGAAATTAGCATTAGGCGGGCTCTGGGAGATAGGCCCTGGTCACAGATCTTGGATCAAGTCCCAGCCCACCACTCACTGGAAAGCTGATCTTGAGCAAGCCTCCGTAAACCTCAGTTTCTTCAACTCTAAAATGGGGCTAAATCCTACCTGTCTCAGAGAACTGCCAGGAGAAGCTCATGTCACTCCACCATCCCTTCATGAGTGGCCAGTGGTGGCCTCCCAGGGGCCTCAGAGGCTGGGGCCTATGCTCGTGGCCTGGGAGCCGCTGCCTGTTCCCTCTGAGAGATCAGTCCTGGGTCCCTCACTCACTCTTTCTCTCAGCAAACATTTAGGGATCCGCTTGCTTACACCAGACACTAAGCAGGACACCGACCACGACAGATGCAGGCCCGTCCTGTGAGAAGGGAACAGAACAGGGGAGATGAACTCCAAAGGATACGTGATGCATCTCAGTTGTGGTAAGACTTACAATGTCCCTGAGCCAAAGGACTGAAGATTTCCTTCTACAGGCTAAGAATCACACTCCAGGCTCCAAGCTGCAGGGAATAGACGTCCAGGCCCAAAAGACACCTGGGAGAGGAATTAGGCTGCTGGTCCATCGGCTGCACTGGGAGAAAGAATGGAAGGAGTGGGCCTACCATGATGATGAGGAGGAGGATAATCACACTAACAGCTACTATTCACGGGCTGCCTGCTCAAGCTGAGATGACAGCAGACCATTTGCCCAGGTCTGAAACAGAGGGGTCACCTCGGGAAACTGAGCAACGTGGCATCACTCCACGGTGTATGATCCATGGGACCTGGGACAGGTCCCTGGGACTCTTCCAAAGTCCGTCTTCTCAGACATCAGGGGCCTCAATTCCCACCTGCAGTGCTTTGCCCTCTGTGCCTAGCATCACCCCTTGGGACATCTCAGTCCCTTACATCTCCCGGGGGGGGCAGGGGGACAAAGCCAGGGTAGCCTGCCCTGACCCGTATGCCCATCCCCCTCCATCACACGTACTCCCACCTCCAGGCTTCAGCCCACCCATTTCTTCCCCGGCAGTGTCCTTCCTGCCTTCTTCTCTGGGAACCCTACCCAGTTGTCAAGGCTCAGCGCAAACTCCACTTTGTCCCAGAACTGCTTCTGATTCCTCACCTTCTGGAGAATTGACACGAGAGGGGAGAAAACGTGTAAATTCTTGCCTTAGGAAGCCTGACCCTGGTGTGTAACTAACGCACAACCATCAGCAAATCAAATCCGCTCTCTCAGGCTCAGCTTTCTTACCCATAAACTAGGGCTGGTACTGCTTACTTCAGCTCAGTGATTGCTCCATGGAGTCATGGATATAAAAGTTCTTTGTCAATGACAGAGCATTGTAAGGATATTATTTATAATCACAGTCCCATTGCCATATAAAGTGACCACAATTGGCTTAAGCAAAAAAAAAAAAAAAGTATTTACTCATGTAACTAAAAAGTCCAAGTCCAAGGGTATGAGAATTTCAGGCATGGCTTCATTTAGGGGCTCTAATTCTGTCCCCAGGACCTGTTTGTCCTACCTCTGGATTCTCCTGGTTTCCATGTTGGCTTCTTCTCAGGCTCCAGGTGGCGAAAAGAGAACTATGAGATATATTCCAGATTCAGTATGTCACCCTCCTGGTTCTGATGCCACAAGTCCCACCATGGTCTGGAAGATGGACGCTCTGATGGCTTGGGCCTGTGTCTCACGGCCAGCTCTGGGGTTGGGGGTGGGGACCGCCCTCTCAGAAATACATGAACCAGGGTGTGGGAGAGCACGTGAGAGCAACGACCGCCCTAAAGCCAAAGCAGAGTGCTGTGACCAGAATAAAAGGGGAAATGACGCTGATGGCAAAAATAAGGTCTGTCCACCCCGCTGATGGACTGGCGTCCACACATGCCCAGATGCAAGGTGAGAACTTCCCTCCTCTTTCCTCTCCCCAAATGGGAGACAAAGGAAAGACTCATATAAGTACTGCGTTCAGAATCTCTGGGTGACTTATATTCTTCTCCTTCAGAGTCCGAAGTGTCCTGGATGCCCTGTTCCAATGTCACCGCCCCCCGATGACCCCACACTGCGGAGCAACAGCAAGATCAATGCCCGTGTGAGAGAGGAGCAGCGCTGATGGACTCCTGCTGAACAGGAGCAGCAAAGTCTCCCTTCCCCGAGGCAGGAACCTGGGACTAAGGTGGAGCGACAGGCAGAATAACGTCCCCGGCAAAGCTGTTCCCCACCCTCGGAAGCCGTGAATAGGTCACACTAAATGGCGAAGGGAAATTAAGATTGTGGATGGAATTGGGGTTGTTAATCAGCCGACCTAAAGGAGGTCACCCTGGATGACCCGGATGAGCCCACCGTAACCACAAGGGCCCTCGGACGTGGAGGAGGGGGGCCGAAGAAGAGTCCTTGTCTGAGTGGTGGGATGACAGATGGACTCAATTGGCCACTGCTGGAGAGAGAAGGGGCCATGGGCGCAGAAAGGGGGCGGCCTCTGGAAGCTGGAAAAGACGAGGGGCTGGGTCCCGCCCAGGCCTCCAGAAAGGAATGCGGCCCTGCTGACACCTTCCTGTCAGCCCCGTGAGACCCGTTTTGGACGTCTGGCCTACAGAACCGTAAGATAATTTGTGTTGTTTCAAGCCACTGATTTGTGGTGATTTGTTCCATAGAAAACGAATACGGAGGGCCAGACAACAAATCCCACTATCACAATACTCCTCTGATCCTATTTTTATGCCTCTGGTTGGGCACTTGACAGACACTGTCACTTGTGGTCCCCTAAGCATCTTGGGAGACGGGTGTGATCACCTTTATGGCACGGCTGAGAGCACTGAGGCTCCAGGAACTGCCAACTTTCCAGAGTCAACCAGCTAGTAGAAGAGGGGGCCAAAATTCAAACGCTTGTCCATCTGGCCTCGAGTCACACCGGGGCCCCCATTTAATTTCCTTGCCCGGGGGACCTCTCATCTCTGCTTGAACCCTGCAGTGACGGGGGCTCACGCCCTGCCGAGGCCACCCGCTCCTTCCTGGCTTCACTCCCAGCCTGGTCCTGACATAGAGACACCCGAGGAGTGGCAGCTAGAATGTCCTCTGGGCCAGCCAGTGAGCAATAAATGGAGGACGAGGTTGCCTGGATAGTGGGGATGAGGCTGAGATCTCCCACCCTTGGGGAGCAAGTCCCTTTTATCCACATCTAGATTTCTGCTCCCCTCTGAGTCCCCAGCTCCAAGCTCCCCCAGCTGAACTGAGCAAGGACTGGAATGCACGACTTTGTATCAAATGGAGGAAAAGTGCAGCTTTGTCTTTCAGGATTTCTTCTTCTCCCTTGTCACCTCTACTCTCATCTGATCCAGGAATGTCCCGGGAGTGGCTGAGGTGAGGAAGGGCAACTCTCGCTCCTCCAGTTTCTCCCTGACAAATGTGAAATGGGTCAGGGGACCGCAGGGGAGGTAAACAGATCCCTAAAAGTGCCTTGCATGCAATCTGGGGCTGAGAAGTGAGTTCATGCTGAGCAAGGGCTCAGCAGGTGCATCCCCAGAGGCAGGCCCAGTTGGCTGATAGCCAAAAGCCAGCTGCCTCCCCAACCCCCAACACACGCAAGTCACAGAGGCTTAGACCCCCTGACTGAGTAGAAGCAGCCAAGGGCCCCCAACCTCAGACTGCAGAACCTAAACACAGACTCCAAGAGGTCAGATGAGACCCAGGGGAGCATCTAATTTGACTCCTTCTTTGGCCCAGAGAAGGGAGGTCACTTTCCCTTTTTTTTTTTTTTAAGATTTTATTTATCTATTCATGAGAGACAGAGAGAGAGAGAAGCAGAGGGAGAAGCAGGCTCCCAAGGAGCAGGAAGCCCGATGCGGGACTCGATCCCAAGACCCTGGGATCATGACCTGAGCCGAAGGCAGACGCTTAACCATCTGAGCCACCCAGGCGCCCTGGGAGGTCACTTTCTTAAGGTCACACAGCAAAGCCAGGGCCCCTGCCTCATCAAGCCTCAATTTCCCCAGGGGTAAGGTCCAGGCCTTTGGAAGCCCAAATGAGGCAGAAAGAGCTAAGTGTCTGACTGTGAGAAGGAAATTATAATAGCCCGCCATGGACTGAGCACACACCGTATACCGGGCGCTATGACAATGCTCAACGAGGCACCTGGGTGTCGAAGTCAGGTAAGTGTCCGACTCTTGATTTCGGCTCAGGTCGTGATCTCAGGCTTGTGGGATGGAGCCCCGTGTCGGGCTCTGCGCTGGGCGTGGAGCCTGCTTAAGATTCTCTCTCTCCCTCTGCCCCTCCCCCACTTGTGCTCATGCTCTCTCTCTCTCTCTAAGAAAATAATAAACAAACAAAATAAATGCTCAACGAGCTTCATCTATTTCATCTGCACCACACTCTGTGAAGCTCTTGTTTCTCCTATTTTGCAGATGAAGAAACTGAGACTCAACAAGGGAATTTTCTAGGGGGATGAGAATCTGTATCTTAGTTCAGGTGGTGGCTACACAGACAAAGCAGCCGAGATGTACACTCCAGACTGGTATACTTTACTCTTCAATTGCGCTTCCATTTTTTTAAATATCGTGATAGAAAAGAAAATAAACCAAGGCTTAAGGAGGTTAAGTGTCTTTGTTCAGCTCACCTAGCTGGCCAGGGGTAAGGCTGGGCTTTGACTTGGATCTGTCTGAGCGGAGAGTCCCCTGTTGCTACCCTCGCCGTATTGTTACGTCACATGGTAGCAGGATAGTGACTCTACCCCTACCTCAAGTCTGCAGCCCTATTCCAGTTGGCTGACCCCAGACTCAAGTGAATGATGGGGAGGCCTGGAAGGCTCTGGAGAAAGATCTAGATCTGGACGAAGGCCAGGGGCAGGGTGGCTGCTGCCCCATGTGGTGTCTCAGTACAAATTAAAACAATCTGCTCCTTCCCCCTGGCGGTGCAGCCTCGCTCCAGGGTTCGGGAGCTTCAGTATGGACTGCGGCTCCCAGCCCCTCAGGTGGCCCTTTGTGCAATGCACAACCTGAACACCTGTGCACAGCCCTGGCAGGAGTGCCTCAGGAGAGGCAGATTGCATGTCATCCACACTGTGGGCTTTGGGCTGCGGGGAACACCCTTCCTGACCCCCTGTACTCTCCTACTCGGGCATTTCTGATGTTCTCCCATCTGTCTGGGGCTTGAGGGACCTCTTTTTGGTTCAGGCCCTCCCAGGGTTCTCAGCTGCAAGGCACACCCAGGGGGCCAGTCAGCCACTCAGCAAATGCTTCGAAACAGTCCTCTCTGTGGCAAGACCCAGTCTTTGCCTTCTAGAAGTCCCAGGCAGGTGCAAGAAATGCAGGAAGAGATAGATGACAAAAAGCAGGGAGCTGGCATCTTTATACCTGTGTGAAAGGCGTCCCCTCCTCAAAGCATAAAGTTGTCTTAATATACAAATCACGGGATGACTGTAATGGAGAGGGTAAACCCTAGAGCGGCATGGGGCCAACCTGCAGAGCTGTACGGCCCTCCTGTGCCCCGTGGCTCCAGGCCCAAATCTGACCCGGGGTCTCTCTGACTCGCTGTGCCCACCCTGCTGCATGGCCCCTACCTCTCTCCCTGCAGTGCACACCCTTTCTGCTGCCTGCTTCTCCCCCACCTGGGCCGGGAGCTCCCCATCCAGGTCTCTTTGCCTCTGCTGAATAAGCACGGACTGGATGAGGGATCCCAAAGGCCCCCTCCTGCCTGGACGGTCTGGGTTCTCTGCATGGGAGTGTGTGCAGACCTGGCCCTCGAGCCAGGGCAATGGTCCTTGAAGCTCACGGGAGCATTCCTCATCAATGTGACGTGACCACAGGGGTCACTGGGAAAGGGCGGGAGAAATGGGTCATGGGAGAGAGCATGAGCATAATGGGAGTCCCTCCCATCTGCACAGCGGTTTACCCCGTGCAGAGCCTATTTCCACACCTTGGTTCACTGAACCTGCAAAAGAATAGGTGAGGCTAGGGAAACTCAGAGAGCTCAAGTAACTTGCCCAAGGTCACACAGCCACGCTGCGACCCAGCTGAGCCAGGAACACCAGTCTGCTTCTTTGTCCCAGGCCTCCTCCGCCACCCCCGGCCCCTATCTGGCTCACACGGGTGGGCTCAGGGAGGCAGGAGGCTGGGCCCCACCGCGCGCACTGAGGCGTTGGAGCTGGTGATGATGACGGAGCTGCCGTCTGCTGGGAGGAGGTCACGGTCTGCAGATGCCACGGTCTGTTGGCTTTGCGAGCAGGATGAACTGAGAGGCCCACCTGGGGCTAGACTGGCCTGGGCCGCGGACTCTTACCTCAGGTAGGTCGGGGAGCTCTCTGCGGAGCCAGGGGACAGAGCAGTACCACCCGGACCCTCCTGCTTCCCCCACCTCTTGTTGGAGTGTGGGAGCAAAGAGCCCATCATACTTTGCTGGGGCAGGTGGATGGGCGGCGAGCCAGGCAGGGGGTGGGGGAAGTGGACTGGAGGGCCCAGGGGGACGTCAGGCCAACCGCAGCATTCGCCAGCCCCCTGAAAGGCCGGCAGGCAAACTTTGAGTCGGTTCCAACTAGCGAGAGCAGAAGAGCTTAGCATCGGGGCTCTGGACCCCACATGAATGGGTTCAAATCACAGCCACCTCTGTGTGACCTTGGGCAAGCCAGCTCACCTCCCTGTGTCCCAGCTGATACACAGTATCCTGATAGCTGATATCAATGTTTACCTCATAAGTTGTTCTGACAATTAACCACTAACCCTCACAAAGGAGTGAGTCAGGCCCAGTGCTGGGATTAAGACCTGGGTCTGCTTTCAACAAAGAAGCAGTGTTTGCACGAGAAAGGTTACCCTTGAATCGCTTCCAACATCCCTTCTCCTTGCTGGGTCTTAGTCTTTCATCTGCAAAGTGAGTGGGTCAGCCTAGTAAGTCTCCATGTCCCTGAGGATTTAGCCTTACCACGTCCTGTGCCCTCCTCGAGCCCTGCTAGGGGAAATGCCGGTGTAGGATTGTACTGGTGACCCACAGGTCCGGGGCTGAGGACAGATGATCCTCGCCAGAGAGGAGGAAGGAAGGATGGTCTCTTTGAGGACATTAGGAGAGTGGCAGAGGTGGAGGGGGTTCGTGTGGGTGGTTGGGTACCATGTCACCTGCCCAGCTGACTGAGGCTAGGTCCTTCAGACAATGAGAAGAGGATCAGGATTGGGGCCACCCCAAGCGGCTCCCAAATCTACCTCCCTTCCAAAAACAAAATATGGCAAAGTCTTCCTCTCCAGGGCTAGATTGACAAGGACTATAGTGTGGTTTGGGGCCAAACGAACATAGGTTCCCAACCCACCTCTTCTACCTGTGTGATGTTGAGTAAGACATTCAACATTTCTGTGCCCCTGTTTCCCCTTCTGTAAAATGGGAATTATAGCCCTCCCCTCACAGGGAGATGACACATGCAAGAGTCCCTAACCAGAGTTGGTCCTCAGAAGACAATGTTCCTTTCCCTCCTCTAGGTGACCTTGAAGCCACCTAAAATGAGCGAGTTCCTGGTGTGGGCGAGGGACCTACATGGACCAGTCTCAGTCCCTGCTTTCCATGAACTCAAGGGTCCCTGGTGAAGCGGATGCTATGGCCAGAATGTTGGGGGTGAGTGAAAGCTTCATGCCAGAGGCGGGGGTGATCGGATGTGTATTCATCATTGCTGAAGTTGGGCGATAAGTACGTGGGATTTCATGATACTGTTCTGTATAACTTTGTACAGGTTTGAATTTTCCACAATTAAAGTTTGTAAAGTTTTCCATGGATCAGCTAACACAGGTCAAGCACCGGCAGCTCTATGTAACAGTCTTCACGGAAGACCAGACAATTCCCAGTTCAAGGCTATTACCCTGGAACCCAGGGGTTGTTAGTCTTCCTGCGGGAGCCAAATCCTCCTTGCTGCCCGTGTTGGTAAACAGATTTATGGGGACCCAGCCCATGCAATCACTTATTGCCTGCAGTTACTCTTGCCCCCCAGAGACCACGTGGACTGCAAACCCTAACACGGGTACCATCTGCCCTTTAGAGAGAACGTTTGCCGACCTCTGGGCTGGTCTCCCGCTCACCCGCTCATCCTCCATTGTACATCCACAGCTTCGCTTTCAGGATCCAGCTGTCCTGTCTGGCTCTGGCCTCGGGGGGATCCTGGGTGATGGCTGGGACCTGCCTCTTACTTCCTGTTGCCATCCCCACTTTCTTCAGCCCCCAGTCCCTCGGCCTCACCTCAGCCCTTGTCACCACCCATAACGACCACCTTTGAGATCACCGGTCCACACCCCAAGTCTGCGGCAGGCGCCCTCCCCCGCTTTGTCTGTGCTGCTGTCCACTCTGAATCCTCCGGGCGCTTCCTCCTCTTTGCTTCCTCCTTACCCACAGTCCACCATTCCAGTAGCACTCCTGCTAATACCCCAAACCCGTTGCCTTTTTCCTTTGCACCAAATCTCAAAAGCATCTGACAGTGGAGGAACCCAATGAACCGCTTTTCAATGCCTAGACCCAAACAACCAGTGCTGTCGAAGGAAGAAAGCCACGCAGTAGGGCAAATTGTTTTCACTGCAGCTTCGTACCACACCCAGACAGACAGGCCACACTGACCCAAACTCCAGAGACGCTGACCTAGTTAACTCATGTCTACTCTGTCCCCAACAGCCCCTTCAAGCCTCCTCTTGTCCCAGGTAATGGAGTTTAACAGGCTGAGATGGGGCGGGAAGGACACTGCAAGTGAAGGGAGCAACAAGAGCAAGGACGGGGGGGTGGGGAGCAGGGGCTGCGGTCAGAAGGCAGCGGGAGTGAGGCTGGAGAGGGAGGCCAGGCCGAGGGGACAGCTGTAGCCTACAAGTTTATAAGAGTGCTGTGGGCACTGGGCAGCCACAGAAGGTTCTGGAGCGGGCAGTGGCCAGATGGTGGGTGGGGAATCGGGCAAGAGGCACGGGGAAGGGGTGCTCATCCACCTCATGCTCTGTGTCCATCTGACAGGTTGGAACTTCCCTCCGAGGAGAGAGTGCTTTTGGAGGCACCCCCTGTGCAGGACCCCTGCCCATTCCCGGGGAGGCCCAACCTGTCCACAGCGCACGGCTTCCATGTCCCTCAGCCAGGCAGCTGCAGCAGCAGTGCCCCCTGAGGGTACCTGAGGACAGATCTCCAACCGAAGTGTGTTGTAAAACAGGAATAATTTCTCCCCACATCCAGCTTCACTACGAGGTGGAGGGAAACTGACATTTCCGGAGCACCTACTGTGTGCAGGGCCCCCTCTCAGCCACCGCCCCACAGCTGTTGGAGGTAAGCATGAGCCTGCCCACGTGACGATTAGGAAACTGAGGCTCGGCAGGCCGGGGGAACCTACATCAGATCCCACAGTCAATGACGGCGCCTGACCTGGAGGCCACGTGTCAGACTCCCTGCCCTGGTGCTCTCCCTCCCCACCCAGCCGCCCACTGGGACTCACCGACCATGACCAGTCAACACCTCGAGGCAGGAATTCGCATTTATCACCTTGCCTACCATCCGTGCAGGGAGCTCACCTTCACGGGGAAGCCCGCTTCCCACGGTGGGCTGGCTCCATCTGGGAGAAAGTCATCTTTGGTGGTTCATCCAGAGAGCGCGGGCGGGGGTGGCCTTCCATCCTCCCACCTTCACCTCTCAGTCTGCCCTTCTCCAGGTGGCCATCCCCACCATCCCAGCCAGATGCCCCAGGGTGCACTTGAGGACCGAGCCAGCTTTGTCTCCTCTGGACAAGCTCTAGTTTGTCCGCAGAGCCCAGAGGGGGCAGTTCTCCAAAGCACAGCATCCTTTCCATGGGCCTGGCCCCTGGGCTTCCCCTGGATGCAGCCAGAGATGATCCGGGCATCCTCTGCAGCCTAGAACTGTTGGCTCACAGCCACTAACCCCTCTGCTCCTACCCTGGGTGGCCTGCAGGTGGGCCGAAGCAGAGGCGGCAAATATTTGCTGACCGAGGGAATGCATTGTCACCGAAGACCCCTCAGCAGGTGTCTGCGCGCACGGGAGGTGAAACAGGGGGCAGTGGCTGGGGAAGGAATTGAAGGAATTGCCCGAAGCTTCACACCTGTGGGGAGGCTCAGACAGTGGGCGACCCAACCCCAACCCTGGTCAAGTTCAAAGGCTGAGGGAGAAGGCTGGGGCCAGATGGGACCCTTCAACAACTGCGTCCAGGTGAAGATGTCTTCAAAGGCTGGGATGATAGCTTTGCAGCTGCATCTGAGAAAAGGCTGGACGTAAGATGGCTCCAGAACAGGGCCAGGGAAGAGCAGCTCCTGGGGAAGCTCCTGTATCCAGAGGGACCCCAGGGGGGCGGAGGGTATGGAGGGCTGGGGGCGCAGAGAAAAGGGTCCCAGGCGAAGCCTCAGAACTTGGGATCTGGGAGGTGGCCTTGGGCAAGCCCCTTGCCTTCCGAGAGCCTCAGTTTCTGCCTGCTGGCCCTTTGGTTGGCAGAAGTGTCCAGCAAGACAATGTGTGTGAACCCCATTGGTGGTGGTGGGAGGGGCCCCCTGCTTTTTCTTCTTACGGTTGTTGGTGGTGGTAGGTCACCTCAGGGCACCCATGTGCCATCCCAGCAGGGCTCCAGGTGGGGGCTAGAGGTGTGCTCTGCTCAGATAAGGGGCCCCCCGGCTCCCTAACAGGATGGCAGGGGCACGGCCGAGTGATTACTGGCGCCATCCTAACGGTCAGGGGAGCCAGGAAATTACTAATCCGGGCTGCTCCTTCCTGCCGCCAGAGACCCCGGATGGGCCAGTGCAGGGGGTACCGGGGAAGGCAAGTTCCCTGGCGCCTGCCTGCTCGGGGACTCCATGTGGACGTTCACTGGGAGATCCTGGGCACGCGACTGGTCTCTGCTAACGGTGCTCCCAGTCTTCCTCTAGGATGGGCCTCTGGGGTGAGGGTGAGTCACCGGAGCATTGAAGGGGGCTTGGCTGGGTTGGCCTGAACTAGAAAGACCCCTGTCTCTGTGACCCAGGAAGTCTCTGGCCCTTTCTGGACGTTAGGATTCCTATTGTACAACACAGGGCTTTCTTCTGACTCTGCTTCTCCAAGATGTGTGATCCTGACCGAGGCTGGGGGTTAATGTTCAGAGAGCTCCGTGGCTGAAACAGGCCTAGGAGAGAGCTGGGGCCGCTCGCGCAGGCCTCCACAGCTCACTCCAGCCTTACCCCACCCGGGGCCTCCTCCTGCGTGTGCCTCGGCTGGACTGTGCCACATCATCCCGCAGGCCCCCTGCCTCCCTGCGTCTGTGTCACTCCTGCCGGAGGCTGCAGGCAACACCCCCCCAACAGGACTCCCCAAGGGGAGGTCTCTCGCCGGTGCCTGGCAGAGAAGAGGCCCCCGGGAGGTGTTCACTGAAGGGACAGAACCAGGCAGAGAGAACAGCATGCAAAATGCTCACAGCCTGAAGAGACCTGGCCCGTTTGGGCCCCAGGGTGTCCCTGGGGTGGCTCAACGACCGCAATGGGGTGGGGACAGAAGTGGCAGGAGAGGGCATTGGGGGCAGATTGAGAGGGCCTTGAACGCCGGGTTGAGGCCTGGTGACCACAGGCCACCGTACAGGACACATTTGCTCCTTCAGACCCATTTGCTCCAGCGGGGAGCTCTCTGTCCGCAGTGCGGAGGGCACAGCACAAGCCAAGAGAGGAGGCAGAGAGGCTGGGGACCGCGGGCCTGGAGAGTATGGCTAGAAGAGGAGGGAGGGATTCCAGAGTCTTTCCAGAAGTGTCAGATGGCCCAGAGAGTGGGGGCCCACCCCTCTGGATGGGGGCTTTCTTGGGCCCCATGGTCTCCCACCACGGGGCAGAGGCGGGGAGGGGGTCGGTATTCAGTAGCCCCAGCCCATGGGGCCCAGGGCAGCCTTGGGGGTGGGCGCCACAGTCTGCAGGAGTCCACTTGGGAGGGGCCTGGAGCAGTCGCCACGCACCCCAAGACGAGCTTGGCCAGTGTGCCCTGGGAGGCGCCCCCTCTCTGCTGGCAGCCCCCCGTCACCCCAGCCCTGGGCTGAGTGTGTCTGCGTCGGCCCCATCTGTCTGGTCCAACACCCAGAAGCCTCCTGCCAACCAGCCCTCCTCCCCTGAGCTCCCCCAGAACTCATCTCCACGCTTAAGACTCGGACCTACCCCCTCTGCTCCTGGCAGCGCCCCCCGCCAGGCTCCCCCACTCTGGAGTCCCACAGTCCCTGGGCTTCCCAGCTCTGATCGGCCTGAGTCTGCACCCATTGCCCGGTGCGCCCGGGGTCGGCCTGAGGTCGGGGACTCCTGAGCATGACTCCCCTCTCTCTCTCCCCTCCCCTGCACTGGGCCTGGAGCTGCTGGCCGGCCGGGTGGGGACAACGGAGCTCACGACAGTATCAGTAGGTGAGGTCATGAGGGTGAGCCGCGCAAAGGAGACATCGATGTGTCCAGCTCCCAGCACCTTAGAATTCCCAGGAACAGATACTACGCTTGATCTTAGCCGAAAGGCCGAGATGCGATTAGAATTCCCAGGAAGCATAAGACCGGCTCTGGGCCAGTGACGGCAGCTCGTCTCGGTGTCAGAGACCGCACCGGGGACCCCGGCAGGACCCCCAGCAGACGGCTCCTCAGGGGCCGAGGCTGGAAGCCTGTGCCGGGACTGACCCTTCCTTCCCTGCCTCCAAGCGTAGTATCTGTTCCTGGGAATTCTAAGGTGCTGGGAGCTGGACACATTGATGTCTCCTTTGCGCGTGAGCTCCGTTGTCCCCACCCGGGGATCCCCACTCTGCTGACTTCCCCGGGGCCAAAGGGGGTAGAGAGGGGGGCATGAGGGAGGACACGGGGATGCGGAGAGAGACCACTTGCAGGGCTCCCGTGGTGGGGCTTTCATGGGTGGGATCTAGTGAGGTCCTCACGACAGCTGTCAAGGGAGGCAAGACAGGTGAAGTGATTTGCCCAAGGTCACCCTGCAGGAAGCGGCAGAGCTGGGATTTGAACCCTGTGGTTCAAGCTGTGGACTTGACCCCAAACCCACACTCTTTCCTTCTTTCTGGACTACTTCCCCGAAAGGGAAAGTGAGAGGCAAGATCACCAGATCACTGGGGCCACTCACTCTGCAGCCTTGAGGGCAACCCATGCAAACAGTCTCAGTGGGGGGGAGGGGAGGGGAAGGGAGGGGGAAGGGGAGGGGGAGGCGGAGTTAGCAGGAGAGCGTGGGGGCCCACCTGGCCGCCTGGCACTCTGACGTGGGTCCAGGGAACCCAGACCCATCCCACCCCCATGGAGCTGACGGTGTCTGCCTCCGCCCCGGGTCCTGTGGAGTTGAGGTGAGCTCAGGAGGAAGAGTGGGCGGTGGAGGTGCCCGAAGGGAAGCCCTGTGGGGTGCCAGCAAACACCGCATCAGGGGCGTGTGTCCCAAACCCGCTGCTTGACTGCGTGGGGTGTGTGCTCCGCACCCCCTCGAGGAGAAAGGAGGCTACTCCCCGTCTGCTCTGGGGTTTCCTCAGAGCCCCCCTACCCTGAGGACCTTACATAGCCTGTGCCCAGCCCTGCCCCTCCTGGCCCTGCCTCCTCGGTCCCAGAAGCCCCCACCCCCAAACCCCCATTGTTCTCAACCCTTCCCCTGGGATCATGCCTGGAGCTCTGGAGACAATGAACATTCCAAGGATTCCGCAGCCCGCACCCCTGCCCTCAGCCTCCTTGAAAGAGGCCGCTGGGGTTAGGGTCTGTCTTGACAGAGGTGTCAAGCCACAAGTCCCGCCCAGTCCCCTCCCAGCTCTGCCAGCTTGGTCCCTCTGAAGTTCTTCCAAGGGCACCGATGAAGGGCCCTGTGGTGGGGGGTGCAGCTAGGAACGGCTGGCGGGGATGGTGTGCTCGACCCGGGGCCTGAGGCCAGGCTCTTCCTCCGATATGCCGGGCAGCCTAGGGACCTTGGTCGAGCGCCCACCACGCACCTAGCATAGCATACACCCCACTCCCCCATACCCAGTCTTGGCTCAAGAGAGGCATTATGTGCCTGACGATTCAGCTCCCCTTCTGACCTCCCACTCCGTAAGCTGCCCTGAGGTGGCTCCCAGTCTGACACCCTCTGAAACACAGTGAGCTGAGCTTGTGGGAGGCCAGGGGCCACCCAGAGGAGTGGGCGTAACTCTGCCGGGGAAGGGGCTGATCAAGGAAGGCTGCGCAGAGGATGTGGTGCTAAATTGGATTTTGAATGATGAGCGCAATTCTTCAGATAGACACGGGGTGCCAGTGGGAGAGTACTTGCAAAACCCCAAAGGCTGACACCACCACAAGAGCTGAGGAGCGCAGGGTGGGAGGGCTGGGAGAAAGGGAAGCCTGGTGAGGCGGCAGGTCTGGATCCAAAAGGGGCCCGTGGGCCAGGTCGGGCACTGGGGAGCTTCTGGACAGATGCAGTTGGTTGGAGGGACAAGGACCCTCCCGGCTGCTGGTGGGAGATGGACAGGAAGGGGCAGGACTGGAGGCCCAGGGAAGGGCAGGGGTGCGCCTGCGCCCCACTGTGGACGGAATGAGGGGGCAAATTCATGGGAGCTTCTCAAGCTCTGGCCTGAGCCTCTTCCATACTTGCCTGGCATTTCTCCTCCTGGGCAACTCCTCACCCACCCTCACCTGGACCTGCAAAGCTCAGGGTCCCCATCCAGGCTGGGGAGCCGAGGCTCACTGAGTCCTTACCCGCGGTTCCCAGAATCCCTCACGGCCTCCAGGGGCTGAGCAGAGCAGGGGTGGCTCCTGGTGGGCTACATGTGGAGAACCAGGGGCTAAGGGAGGACAGAACCCAGGCCAGCCCAGGGACGTGCCCACAACCCCCTCCTACCCCTGCCCTTCTCCTCAGAGTTCCCTGAGGCCAGAGGATCTAGGCACTTCCCACCCCCAGTGCCCGAGCGAGCTGAGTCCCCACCTTCCCCTCTGACGTCCTCCTACTCCCACCAAACCCCAACTCAGATGTTACCCTCTCGCTGAGTCCCTGCTGACTGCCGCCTCAGGGTGCCCCCAAACCATTCCTTAGCTGTCTACCGTGGGCCCCCCCTCCACGTTAGGTCTGCAGCCGCCTGACGGCAGGGCTGGAGCCTGCTCCATCTCCACGTCACCCAGTCCCGGCTCAGGGACCTCAGCGGGGTGCGGTGCTGGCAGGCTGGCGGGCTGGTGGAAGGATGGTGGGTGAACGGAGTGACCGAAGGAACACTCCAACCTCCAAAAGGCCTCCAGCTAATTCCCGGCACCCATGCGCTGGCCTCCCAGGCAAGACAGCAGTGGGCCTTGCCCTCCCGTCACCAGCCCAGATCTGTGGGGTCCCCAGGGTGGTGAAAAGAGTCTGGGCCCCCTTCCCCTTCCTGCTTGGTCCCTGTGCACCTCTGAGAGTCTCCAGGGCAGAGAACCCCCTCAGGAGAAGCATCTCTCAGCAGCGTCAGGGAAGGGACATGCGCAGCCCATTTGCCAGCCTGCTGGTCCACACGTGCCCCCCACTTGCCTCGCAGAGGAGGGAGCGGCTGGCTCTGGCCTTCACCCCCTGCCCCCCATCCCATGGCCTGTTTCCCAGAGCTGTCTGCTCCCTATGAGTAAAACCCACTCATTTCCTTCTGAAAATACAAACCACTTCCTGGCTTCGCAGAGAACTGCCCGGGTGAAATGGGCCATGGTCTCAGAGTAGTCTGTGTACCACCCCCACGGCCCAGCTGGTCAGGGATGTATCCCCCTTCTCTCCTCTCCCCTGCCTACTCCCCCATCCTCTACCCCCCACGCATATACTTCCCTCCAGACGCACACACTCAGCCCATCCACAGGCCTGATCCCAGGACTCCTGTCTGGGGAGCCCTGTACAGAGGACTGGGGGCAAGTGCAGAATGTTCTTTTGTTCAATAGACTTCCATCAAGCATCTTTTCCATGCCGGGGCCTGGGCTGGGGGCTGGGGGGATGGGTAAGCATGCCCTGGCCCTGTCCTAAGACTTTGCCAGTCTGGATGGGGACACTGAGGTAGGGAGGAAAGCCGGACCCTGTAATCCCAGTGGCTTGGCCACTCGTGAGGCTGTGTGGCCCTGGACAAAGCCGTGGATGCCCTCACTGAGTGTAGATAGCGCAGGGCTGTGGGGGACAGCAGAGGCGACAAGGCGCTCCCAGTAGGGCTTGTACACTGTAAAACCCTACGAGGCCTTAGTCAGCAGGCTGAGGGGCCACAAGTACCCGGAGCTAGCTGAACGACCCGCTCTGGGAAGTGCTGGAGAGCTTCGCGAGGGGATGAGATTGCCCGGAGCCCCCGGGGCTGGGAACCTAGAGGTCTGCCCCCCACGACCTCCATGGGGTCCTCCAGCCCAGGCCTCCCATGGTGCAGGAGGGGACACTGAGGTCCACAGAGGAGCAGGATCTTGCCTCGGGTCCCATACTGAGTCAGTGTGGCTCAGAGTGGCTGGGACAGGAAGGGGCAGGGAGCCCAGGTCCCCACAACCCTAGATGAAGGGCAAGAGGAAAGTGGAAAAGGAGCGAGAAGACACGCAGAGGATTCGGTCCAGGTGGGGGCAGCGGTGTGAAGTCTGGGGCTCTGAGGAAGGGGTGCGGGGAGCAGTGAGTAGAGGCACGAAGCACACTCCCTCTCAGGCCCCAGCCCACGTGCTGGCTGCTGACACACACCGCTGACCGCCCCTGGGCATCCCCCAGGCCCTGCAGACCCACCCCTGCAGGTCTGGAAGCGCGCCCCACGCCCATCCCCGGTCTCCCCCCGTGTTCTCTCGCCCACGCTGCGGGAGCCTAGACGGAGTGTGGGCATTCCCCAGGGCCCCGGCCCGCCCTCCCTCCCCTCCGTGAGCCTGTCCACACGGCCTGGAGACCCCACCTCATGACAGCCTCTTCACAGTGAACACGTGGCCCCCCCAGACTCTCACACGCTGCTGGGCACGCCAATAGCGCTGTGGAAAACTGTGTTGTCTTTAGAGCCGGACGTACCCACGCTTAGGGACGTACCCAGTGGCGGGCGGGTAAATGCTGACCCACCAGCTCTTGGGGGAAATAAAAGCGCCCCGATTTGTGGCACCTGCCAATTCCTGTGGTATAAATAATCCCACTACGGCCCATTGCAGACTATCAGTGTGACGGCCCTGGGCGCAGAGCTGCGAGGAGATGCCCGTAAAGGAGTCCTGGAAGCCCGCGCGGGCTGTCTCCAGCGCATCACGGGATATAGCCCGCGCAAATGGACTAGAATGTTCACAGCAGCACGATTCCTAATAGCCACCAGCGGGCGAGCTGAACGCCCACCGACAGTAGGAAGGGCTCAGGAGCCGCGCTCTGGTCACACAGCGGAATGGCATGCAGCAGCGGGAGTGAACAAGTGACACTCCGTGACAAACAGCCCCCAGATGGCCCTCACGGACATCATGCTCCACCAAAGCAGCCAGACACACGCGGGCACATCCTGAAGGAAGCCCCAGAGCAGGCAAAATGAGTCCCAGTGACCGAAGACAGGATAGTGGTCACTTCGGAAGGAGGTCCTGATGGCCACAGCTCGGGGCACTGGTCTGTTTCTGGACCTACCTCCTCGGTGGCTCCTCGGGTGTGTTCACTCCTGAAAATTTATCGAGCTGTTATGATTTGTGCACTTTCCTGCGTGCACGTTATGCTTCATTAACCCTCTGGCTGTCCCCTCCTCCCCTCCCACAGCCTCCACCCATCATTCAGGCCACCTTACCAGGCCCTCATTACCTCCCCCCTGCAACACTGCCGGGCCTTCTCCTCATGGGTCTACCTCCCCATTCCTTCCACCCTTGCTCCAGATTAGGGTTGCCAAGTACACGAACACACAAAAAAAATGACTTATTGTTTACCTGAAAGTCACATTGAACTGGGTGTCCTGTATTTTTTCTGAAACTCTACCCCAGCCCATCTCCAACCCTACCTCCTGAGTGGCCTTTCTCAAAGGCAGAGCTGGCCACAACCTGCCCCCCGCCCCCAGCTCCTCCAGCTGCCCCCTGGCCACAGGACCCACCCAAACTCCTTAGTATGGTCTGTAAGACTGTCTCAATTTCTAACCCCTCTCCAGTTTCTTCCAACCCCCACACGCCCCCCAAAACTCCCACACTCCAGCTACACCAAACTTCTTAACATTTACTTATTCAAAAGATATTCGCTGAGCCCTTCCTATGTGCCAGGCTCTCTTACTCAACTACACTGTACTCCCTAAGGGACTGTTATTTTGCAGGTGGGACTCCCTTGGCCTTAGGAGCCTTCCCATAGCTGAGTTGCTGGATTAACTCATCTTTAAAATTCAGTTCTTGAGGCGCCTGGGTGGCTCAGTTGGTTAGGTCTCAGCCTTCGGCTCGGATCATGATCCCAGGGTCCTGGGATCGAGCCCCACATCAGGCTTCCTGCTCATCGGGGAGCCTGCTTCTTCTTCATCCTCTGCCTGCCGCTCCCCCTGCTTCTGCTCTCTCTCTCTGTCAAATAAATAAATAAAATCTTTAAAAAATAAAATAAATTCAGTTCTCCTCCTAGGGAACTCCCCCACCCTCCTGACCCCAGGCTATGCGAGGGGACCCTCCTCAAGGCTTCCACAGCCCCTGAGCTTCCCTGTGTCCCAGTACCGAGCACACCAGTTTGTCATTGTGATTGCCTGTGTTCACACCTGTCTCCCCAACAGACTGTGACCTCATCCTGGATAAAGGCCAGGTCTCACTCATCTCGGGGTCCCCAGCCCCAGCTTGGGGCCTAGAATGGAGCTGCCTTCAGGAAAGGTGTGTGGAGTAAAGGAAGGGACCCAGTGATAAATGAGGGAAGAGAGAGTCCTAGAGTTTTCAAGGTGGTTATGATTTCACAGTTTCTTTCCAGTTGCTCCCATAAGGACCCACATACTGTCAGGCCATGTTTTGGAAAGCGCCATCTGTATGTATGGGAGGGCGCAGGCCTGCGCTGGGAATGGTACACAGTGCGCTGCGTGGCCAGAGTCGGTGGGGAGGGGGCGGTTCAAGCTTGGGCTCTGCCTCAGTGGGTCCCTGTGCCCTCCCCTCCCCAAGCGTCCGTCCCCAGTCTTGGAACAGAGACTAGAAGGTGAGGGTCGCTGCCATGCAGCCATTTCAGCCCTGGCTCTGTCTTCTCCACACCGCCCGTGGGCGTCACGCTTCAGCGCCTGCAGCTCTGGGAGGTGAGACTGACAGCAGCAGAGGTGGGGCCCCCGGTCCATTAATGAGCTCCATGTTTACCCAGGCTGGGCCCATAAAATGCCTCAAGCGGAACTGAGCTCCGCTTGGAGCAATCTGGCATTGTCCGTTCCGGCTCTTCAACCTTGGAATGGGCCACCCGGGTGGGCATCTCATTCCCTAGACATCTTGGAAAACTCCAGAGGGAGGCTTGGCACTCCCTTGGAGCAGAGGAGTGGACAAGGATGGGGTTGCCAGGCTTTGGGACCTGAGAAGTGCATTTGTCCTGCCCCTGCCCAGTCCATGCAAGACTCCCCTGGGGGCTACAACATGGTGTGAGGGGAGGACTTGGGCTCGTGTATATGCCGCCCCCTTGGCGGACCCCTGCCCTGGTGCCCAGTGAGCATGGCTCTCTGGCACACCACCTCTGCCTGCATTGTTGCTGAGCTCCTGAGCACAGGGACCTGGGTCTCAGCCCTCTGTCCCTGGCGTGGCCCTTTCCTAAGTTCTTCCTCTGTGCCCTGCCCGGTGCCGAGCTCTTGGGGCCACGGAAGTCTTGCTTTTGGAGAGTTTGCGAAACTCCCGGTAAAAACAATTGGGTACCCCGTGCACCAGGGGATAAGGCAGGAATCCATCCAGCCATCCACCCAACTCTTGACAATAGTCCTATCAGCTTCTGGGACGGGCAGATACCAGCACAGGCTCTGGAGTCACATGGTTCTGAATTCAAAACTGTCCTCCATTGCATGACCTTTGGCTTTCCTCTCCATCTCTCTCAGCCTCATTGTGAAAAACCCTACCTCACAGGGTAGTTATGAGATTCCCCGAGACAACGCATGTCAACTGATTAGAACAGTGCCTGGCACTGAAGCAGACTCACCCAGATGGGAATCAAGTCTGCATTTCGAGGCCTTTTGCTTGCATTTGTCTCTTTTCTGGAAGATACTCTCAAAATGTGCTCACATGGCCATATGTCTTTGGGAAATTCTGTAAAATGGAAGATATTTTAGCCATAAAGTGTTGATAGCACCATTTCTTCTCACCCTGAATCCCCCTCCATCTTTCTTTCCTGTTGAGGAGTGTTGTGGGGCTAAGGCCTTTTGGAAATCTAGCTAATGGGAGGTTGAGGACACATTTACAATAATTTGGGATTAGTGGTTTGTATTTATATGCTTCACAGTCATTTATGGGTATAGTTAGTGCCCACTATCCTGCTGTAGGGACAGCTTCCAGAACCAAGATCCCTGCTGCCCACTGTGCAGACTCGTCCAGGGCCAGAGCTGTGACCAGCCCTGGAGGTACTTGGATAGTGGAAGAAAAACAAGGTTTGGAATGTATGGAGCTTTAAGTTCGTCTGGGGAATATTCTTTCAAGCATCAGATGTGCTGAATTGCAGGCAAATAATTTAGGCCTCATCAAAACAGAAACTCGCCTGTCTGTCATGTCACTGATGACCAAGCCAACGGAATTAGAAATTATAAATATGTCCTTTTTCCTTGATGGGAATCGTGTGAAAAAGAACTTACCAGAAGTTTTGTATTTGTGGGGCGTAGTCTGTGGCAGGACAACAAAGAGGAAGTATCTGTGTGTGTAAAGTGTGTGTATCTGTGTGTGTAAAGGGGCATATTTTTTGCATCCCAACTACCACCAACAATGAGTATTCAAGAAACTAATAACCATACGAGAGGAAAGACTCAATTGTCTTTCTAGTCTTTCTAGAGAAAATATTGTGAAAGTTATTGTACTATGAGGATGCAAGTAAAGAGTATGTAGTCCAAAGTTATAAGAAAAAAAGGTGTTACAGAGGTACTTACGGCACTTAGGAAAAATGTTATTTTTCCTGAATTTGGTGATGTTTGTGGTATTTGTCCACTCTGAAAAATGTGTAATTGATTGTGAATTCTTTTCTCATTCAAAATAAATATTCACTTTGGGGCTTGATTTTGTGTTGTTCTTCTTAAAGAAGAACAGTAAGCTTCAGGCTCCCCAAATCTGGATCTGACCCTGCCTAGCATACAGTGAGTACTCAGTAAGTGCTGGAAATTTCTGACTTGGTCCTCTAACCCTGGCCAGGACTCCAGTCAAAGTCTTCCTCCTCCTCCCACCATGGAACCCAACATCCCCTACCCATGTTGCAATTATATACATGGAGGCAGGTATAGGGGCAGATGCGAGGTCAGTGCCGGCTCAGCCAGCCAATGTCCCTGTGACACATCTGTCTCTTCCGCCAGAGTGGAGGCTCCCAGGCAAGGATGACCTGACCCGTCTGGTTCCCCAGTGCCCAGTACAAGCCTGGCATGGAGGAGGTCCCACAGAAAGAATCAGTCTTGGCTTTAGTGTCAGCCAGAGCTGGGGTCCCCTAGCTTCCTTCACTTTTCCTCAAATGGACAAAGAGGAGTATAGCTTGGTGGTCTTTTTTTTTTTTTTTAAGATTTTATTTATTTATTTGTCAGAGAGAGAGAGAGCACAAGCAGAGGGAGAAGCAGACTCCCCGCTGAGCAAGGAACCTGATGTGGGACTCGATCCCAGGACCCTGGGATCATGACCTGAGCTGAAGGCAGCTACTTAACCGCCTGAGCCACCCAGGCGTCCCTAGCTTGATGGTCTTAAACTGAGCCTCAGGGTCCTCAGAGGGGCCCTAGGAGCAGCCAAGAGGGTTGAGGGAAGGCTGAGTGGTTGGGGTTCCCAGCCCCTTCATCTCCCTTCAAGCAGAGCATACTCACTGGGGTTCTGCATGAGAGTTCATCTGGAAACATGAGAAAATGAGACACAACGCTAAAAACTAGACGGAAAGCCCCTGGCATCTCTCCGGCCTCCTGCGGGCTCTCAGAAGGCCAGAGCTGTGTTCCAGACTCGTGCTGACGAGTAGAGAGAATCTCCCACCTGGCGTTTTGTGAGTTGACCTCACTCCCCGTATCCTGGTACTTTTTTCTCTCCTTATTGTCCCTTCTTCCTTTAAAAACTCGTTGTTTTCTACATATGTCTGTAGGCCATCTCCCTTTTGCAGTGAGGTGGGCCAAAAATAAATGAATCTGAAAGTTTAATAAAAGTCTGTTGAAGAGTCCTGAAAACATGTCCTCTTCTCCAGCCCAGCCCTCCTCAGGATCCTCCCTCTCTCTCTCTTCCTCCTTCCCGGCCTCCCTCACGCACTGTCAGCTTCCTGTCCATTGTCCCCACTAGACGATGAGCTCCTTGAGGGCAGGGGCCGTATGTACCCACCCAGCACCCTCCCTGGACGTGTTTACAGAAAGAAGGCAGGGGGGTGGGGTGTCCCATGTCATAACCCATCGCTCCCTCACGGCGCAGTGACAGGAGCACACTTGGACTCTGGAATCACACACACCCAAGGTCAAGTCCTGGCTCCACAGGCTGCAGCCTGGGTAACCCTGTAAGTCACTTCCCTTTTCTGAGCCTCATCTGCAAACTAGGAATGACAACCCCTGCCTCGAAGGTCAGCGAAGCAGTGAGAGAACACAGCCAGGGCCCGGCGCACAGCTGGTGCTAGAAAAGGTGGTCTTAAAGTGAGCTAGAAAAGGGCTAGAGAATGAACTGAACCAGCTGGGAGAGGGAGGGGGGCATCTGTGTGCAGACCCTGGCCTGAGCCAGGTCTCCCAAGTCCACGAGTTCCTCAGCCCCAGGGGCTCCCAAGTCCAGTGGGGCGGAACCTTCTAACTGGGTCAGGCCAGGAGGGTGGGTGGAGGTAATCAAGCCTGCCCAACTTTGGCAGGTGGCCTGGCCCCCCCGAGCCTGCCTGTGCTGGCTGCCAGGCCTCCAACAACGGGGCGTCCCAAGGCCTATCTACTACCCCCAGCCAGCCACTGGCCACGCAGCTCGCTTGGCTGCCCACCCTGTGCAGTCCCTGAGGCTTGGGAAGCATGGTGAGAAGCCCAGTATGACAGGCAGGGCGCACAGTGGGCGCCCAGCCAAAGCCGGGTGAGTTCAATACAATTACGTTCTATAGGCACATTCCCGCAGAATGCACAGATACCTCTGTAAAGAAATGCTTGGCCCTCTATGGGAAAAGGAAAATAAAATAATATCATCATATATACTATATAATTCAATATAATTTATTGAATGCCTATAATAGTAAGACATATTTATATTATTTAACTCTGCCTCTGAGTATTATTCCCATTTTATAAGTGGGGAAACTGAGACTCAGGGAGGTTAAAAACTTGCTCACGTTCACAGAGAAGGCATGTGCTGTGGTCAGGGTTCAAGCTCTATCACCGTCCCCCGAAGTGTGTGCTGTGACCTTGCCCGGTGCCACCCACCACTCAGTTCACTCCCATGCTAACCAAACCCTCCTCTGTCCCCAGCCTGGTGTTGAGGCAGGGGTACAGGATGGACCTTCAGGGCTCTGCCTGGGCAGGTTAGATTCACACAGAGACAATACTAAGAGGAGGTAACCATTCCCAGAGAAGGAACTGAAAGAATATGAGCTGGGCATCGGAGGGCTGGAGGTGGCCTTTGTACCGAGCTTTGAGGGTCAGGGAAAAGGATGACCCCCTCAATAGCATCTGCTTTAAATTCCCCATTATTCGGAAGAGAGGCATTTATCACAGGGGGACACGAGCTGCACCTGTCACCCAGGCCCTTCACACCCCACCTGGCGCTCCGGGCTGTACTCCACCCACAGCTTCTTGTGGGTCCTTGATAGCAGCCAGGTGACAGGAAGGTAGGGGCAGAGAAAGAATTGATGATTAGTCCTGAGGGTGGGGGGCAGCTTCCAGAGGACCCAGTCGGAGCATTCATCCCAGAGGGGCTGAGGGCAGAGGGAAGGGCAGACACAGGCTCCACGCATGTTGGTTCACAGATATTTGCTGGAGAAAGAAAGGAAGAGGGGGAGGGAGGAAGGGAGGGGGGAAGGAAAGAAAGGAGGGAGGGATGGAGGGAGGGAGGAAAGGAAGGAGGGAGAGAGTGAGGTCCCAGTGGGTAAAGTGAGGGCCAACAGAAAGGTAGCACAGGGAGATCTGGAAGGACCTTCTCCCAGACAGAATAGCCCCACGAAGGTGCTGCCCTGGGAGGAGTGAGCTCCCCATCAAGGGACGGTGGAAGAGTCACTTTTCGGAGGACACTTGGCTGGGATTGCTGGAGCCAGAGTTCCCTCCTGAAGGTCTGGTGTCTCTGGTTCTGAGATTCTTTCCACAGAGCTGCTGGGGCCTAGAGCTGGTTCTCATCCGGAGGAGGAAGAGCTTGGAGGCCAGAGATCAGCCAGCTGAAAGGTGACCTCCCTGAAGGTCCAGAGGGGGCGGGAGTCTGCTGAGAACGAGAGGGGCCTAGCCCAAATGGCCCAGGCCAGCCTGCCACCAGCTCGTCATGTGGCTTCGAGTCGGGCCATCCCCTCTGTGCCCTCACCTGCCCTGTCTGCTCTCAGAGCTGTTCTGAGGCCAAACCCATTCCTACTACCCCCCACCCTACATTGTAGCCTAAAACCTTGTTCACTATTTCTTTTATACACAGTGGGGGGCAAAATAAACTCTGCTTTGAATACAATTTCATAGGGACAAGAACCCCCCCTCTGTAGTGGGGGGTGGGAGGGGCCCCCAGGACAGGCCCGCTCTAGGTCATTTCGTCTTCCCCAGCCCCCTCATTCTTCAGGTCTCTTCACCTCTCTGAGCCTCAGCTTCATCTTCTGTAAAAGGAAAATATAAAATTATTTTACTAAATCAAAACAGACCAAAACGTGTTCTTAAAAACGGGAGGGTCTCCCTGCCCCAGGGGCTGGAGGGCTGAGGTGTGAGGAGGAGGCGGTGGGAAGCCGCCCCTGAGCGCCCCCCGCCCCCCGGCAGGCGCCAGTGCTGGGAGCCTCCCCACAGAGCTCCTCTACCTGGGGCTCCCACTCCTCTCGCTTTGGCCTCGGGCCTGGGAGACATGGAAACTCTGAGGGCCTCAAACTCCATGTGTTTTATGTGCCCAGCGAACATGGCTGTCCCATAAAGTCACCGCAGATGGCTTACAAGCCCTGAAACCCCCCGGGACCCCCTTACCCAGGGAACCCTGCGCTCTCCAGGGAGCAACTGCACCCCCTAACCAAAGGGAAGCTGCCAGGGCCCATGTGACTGGACTACCGAGGTAGATCCCCCTGCCCTGCCTTGCTGCCCCTGTGGCCTGAGAGACATGGGGGAATGGCTCTCCACCCCGCCAGTCTGATGGAGGAGGTCCTGCAAGACTGCTCATCTGGGTGCTGGGTGAGCTGAAGGACTGGCTTTATCCCTAAACTGGACTGACCCCTATGTGGTCCTCAGAGAGCTGTAATAGGGCGGGAGCCAGAGAGGCCTCCCTCTGCTTCCCTTCTGTGGGGGGCCGTGGTTAAACATGCAGGCTTTAGAGTCCACCCCGGGTTTGAATCCTATTTCTGCCATTAGCCCTGTGACCTTAAGTGAGGCACTTCAGCAAGCCAGCCCCCAATTTCCTAATCTCTACAATGGGAATAATAAGAGCAGCTATTTCTACCTCATAAGGCTGTTGTGGGGATCGAGTGAGGTCAAGGTGCCCAACAGGTGCTATTATTTTGTCCCTGCTTTGCCCTCCAGGCAAGGTGGTGCCAACCACTGACCCAACGAATGGGCACATCCTGTCGTCACCAAGGCTGCTTCTCTCTAGGGCTAACCCTGATCCAGCCGATGGTCTTCTTGTTCCTGGATTGCCAAGGATCTTCCAACAGAAGCTCCAGTTCCACTGTCCTCCACACCCAACAGCCCCCCCTCAAACTCCTTACCCTGATTTTCAAGGTCCTCCCGGACCTGGTGTATAGACCAATCATTGCCCTCCAGTTGCCCTGGCACTAAAGGATCCAATGTGTTTCAGTCACACGGACAATGTTACTACTACTACTAATATGAAAAATCATAATAATGATAATAACTAGCATTTCTGGACTGCTCACTCCCTATCTATTACACGGGACGCTGAGTTACATCTACCAACTTAATTAATCCTTGCAACCACTTTATGAGGTAGGTACCAAAATCATCCCATGTTATAGGTGAGGACTCTGAGGCACAGAGAGAAGTAATTTGCCCAAAGGTCACACAACTAAGAGGTACCTGTGCTGGGATTCAAGCTTGTGAAGTCCGGTTCCAGAGCCCAAAATGACCATTCTTGGCACATGCTATACGTTCATTCATGAGCCATGAATGGGAACTGGAGGGTGCATAGAACATGGGGACAAGAAGGGTATCTTCTGGCCTGGGCATTGAAAAGCTGCCCCAATAGCCAGTAATGCTATTCCGTCTGTATATATATACAGAACCAGAACCAGAACTGAAGGCTCTCTCCCTGTAGCGATCCTGTGATCACACCCCAGGATGGATGCTTTCCATATATATATATATGGCATGTGGAACAGGCTGGATTCTGAGGCATGCAAATAAAAACACTATATTTTTTCCCACTGTCTCTCAAACCCACCCTGTTGGCTAAAATTGACCCCACAGATGGCTATGAGATTCAATGAAATGATATATATATATATATATATATATATACAGAACCAGAACCAGAACTGAAGGCTCTCTCCCTGTAGCGATCCTGTGATCACACCCCAGGATGGATGCTTTCCATATATATATATATATGGCATGTGGAACAGGCTGGATTCTGTGGCGTGCAAATAAAAACACTGTATTTTTTCCCACTGTCTCTCAAACCTGCCCGTTGGCTCTCCCTCTCCACCCCTGGAAGGGACCTTTGGTGGAGCCCAGCCTTCCTGCTCTATGTTAGGCATTAAGGGACAGTCTCATTTTAGGGGGTAACAGGTGAACTCAATCTGACCTCAGTAGGTCACCCTCACACCCAATTCAAAGTGCGCCCCCCCAGCTCAGGCACATTTCCGGATTTGGCCACTGGGAGGGGGAGGGGGTAGTGGGTTTCCTCTATTCCCTCCCTCCTCCCACTGCTCTATGTGGCTCTTCACCTCCAGAGTCAGGTTTAGATTGGGGGGGTGGGGGGAGTGGACATAATACGACAACAGTAGGGCTTACCCGGAACTGCTAGAATCTGGCCTGGGGGTCCTCTCCCGGTGGCAATGTCCAAAACCTAACTTTCTCTCTTTGGGGTGTATTGTGGAGTTTTCAGTGACTTCCCTCCTTGCTAAGAAACAATTTGTTGACACGGGTGATGCCCGCTCTCCCAGCCGATGTCTTCCACCCTTCCCTCAACCCCAGACAGACACTTTCTGTGGCAGTCACCTGTTCCTGGCAGGCAGCAGACCCCTGGACTGGTCCTTGCTAAATGGTTTGTGCCCCACTCCATTCCAGGGTGTCCACTCTGGCCCACGGGAAACTTCTTTCTTTGCCTGCCAAACTCTGGCAAAGCAGGGTTGACCACGAAGCCCCCTCTCCTCTCCCTCCAGCCTCAAGGCTTCAGATGGTGTTTTAGGTGAGAATCAGACACACATCTCTCTGCCCCCAAACTCCAGGACTTGCCATGAGGAGGGGACAGTCTCCTTGCACACCAAGCCTGTCCTTCCAGCCCCTGCTTCATCTCATACTTAGGCTGCAAGTGAACGCCCATCACAGACTTGGTTTGGGGCCATCCCTTTCTCCATTTTTGCATAGATGCCTTCAAATGTGGGGTGCTAGGTGTCTGCAGTATACAATTTGGGGCCTCAGCACCTAACACAAAGAAGGTGTCCATAAATGGTACCAGACCCTTCTCTTCCTAAAACAAGGGAGGAAACAGAAGAGCAGAAAGCAGGGCTACACGAAGCATCAGGCAGAATGGAGTCTCCGCAGGCTCCCAGAGATGCACGGAAAACCAGGGGTTGGGAGGGATTCGTTTTTAATTAAAAAGCAGTTGAGGCCCAGCTATAAGGTATCATGACACTAATGGTCCAGGAAATCTGGAACCTTAAATCACAGCAATTTCCCCCTGGAGGGCAGGCCTGGGACCCCAGGATTAGATAGGGGGCTTGGTGTGTGCCAAGGCAGGAAATGCTGAATTCAGATTCCTCCCTGCTAAAGCATTCAGATAAACAGCCGGTGAGAGCTCAAAGGCCCCGGAGTCCAGTTTGGCACCATCCTTTCACAGTTGGGAAACTGAGGCCCAGCGAGGGGTAGCTCCTGCCCAGAATCACATAGAGAGCAGGGGCAAAGCCAGAACCAGAACCTGAACTGAAGGCTCTCTCCCTGTACCGATCCTGTGATCACACCCTAGGATGGATGCTTTCCCACGATCCCCTGCCAGGCTCCTCCAGTGGGGTCTGGGGTCTGGGGTCTGGGACACTGCCAGGGTCACTGAGCTGAGAGATTTTTTCAGTTTCTGAAGAGTTCTTGGTGATGGTGGTAGATGGGGGTAACCTAGAGACCTCACCGATAGGATGAACCAGCTATCCCCCTGGGTCAGGGGCCACCCACACTTACATCATCCACGTGGTCCTCACCACCTGCCCGCACCGTCTTCCATCAAGAACTCACTGGGTGATTCTGGGAGACCTCGCCAGCCGCTGGGCCTCCACTCTGGCCTTGGTTTCACCCTCTATAGATGAGGAGGTCCAACTGGACCCTCTGTGGAGGTCCCTCGGAACTGACAACCTGTGATTCTATGAGTCTATTAGCCTGCCACTCCATCCCCCAAAGAGGGGCATTGTGAAGACAGAAAGCAACCAGCAGGATGGGGTGATGATGAATGGGGAGACAGGAAGCATTCTGAGCTCCCAAGGAAAAACCGCAACATGGCCCCCAGCTGAGGATCCTTCTGCGCCCCCTAATTCTCTGGATTTCCTTCCTCAGGGCTGGCCTGAGCCAAAGTCAGACACTTCATTCATTCATCCCACAAGGATTTATCACTTCCCTGGAATGCTCTGTGCTTCTACAAATCTTGAGATGTCTGAGACCATTTAGCCGAAGTGGGTGGGGTCTCCCTGCTGCAGCTGAGTGAAAGGCAAGCTGCCAAACAACCACTGACTTTTTTGGTCACATCAGTAGAGACTGTGCCCAAATCCAGGGAGGTGATTTTCTCAATCTATTCCATACTGACTGGATTCCTAGAGAGTGGTGACCTGTGTGGGAGTGGAATTGTGTGGTCAGAGGAGGTAACCAGGGAGGTGGGAGTTTTGGAACCCAGAACATGTGGAGAATGCTGAGGTTTCTGGGCCAGGTCAGCCTGGAGAACGGCAAACTTGGGACAAAGGTGCTAGTTTCAGACCTCTAGAAGGCTGTCTTGGGATAGATGGCTATATGTGTTTGGTGGAATTATAGACCTGAGAGCTAGAAGACCTTAGAGATTTCTGGTTCAAGATCTCTTCCCATTGCCTCCCTGACATAAACCCTAGTCCAGCTCACATACCTCCCGTGACAGGGAGCTTACTCCCCACCTGGCAGCTTCTTCCACAGTAAGAAGACTCTGACTGAGAGAAAACCTTATTGGCTGTGCCCACACTGGTTATATCTGCACTGACCTCTGCCAGATGCTGGGCTGGTACTTTCCCTACCTCCTTTCATGTAATTCTCACAAATCTGAGAAGTAAGAATGATAGCCTATTCTCTACAAACTCTGAGCCTCAGACCAATCAAGCAACCCCCAAAGTCCCACAGTTAATAAGGGCAGAGCGGGGATTTTATCTCGTGTCTCTCTGGTTCCAGCTTCGTTTACAACAGAAAGCATTCACCTCTTTCCTGCTTCAGCCACACACAACCTCGTGTCCTTCTCCAAACCCATGATGCTCTTTCATGAGTCACTGCCTTTGCCTAGTGCCCCTTCTGCCTGGAACGCCCTCCCTCCATGTCCACTTGAAAACTTTTGTTCTCAGGGTTATGTGTTTCTTGGTCATTGTTTTACACACACACACACACACACACACACACACACACAGTGGCAGGAGCGGCCATACTTAGCATACTTTATGACATACAGTAGGCCCTCCATGTTTGTCTGATCAATACATGAATGCATCAGTAATTCCAGTCCTCTACTCAGATCTCACCCACGGCGGGCAGTCTTGCTGGCCTCCTTCCTCCTGCCTCCAGAGCGAACAAGCTGCTTCTGGACTCCCTCAGCCCCACTCCCTGTCCCCCTCCCCACTCCCACATACCAGCAGGCCCTGGCATGTCCCTTGACCCTGGCATTGGCACAAAAGAGGGGCTCAGAAAGGAATGTGGAATGCGGTGGAACATTAGACCCGCAGTGAAACTTACAGATGACTTTATCTAATCCCCTGTTGTCACAGAAGAGGAAACTGAGGCCCAGAGAAGACGGAGTTGGAAGGTTGGGACTCTAAGCTCTAAGTCTCCATCCCATGAGCTATCCTGACCAAAGAAAGATGCAGAGGAGGCCTGTGGAGGTGGAGGGCCCAAGCTGGCTCTGGGCTTTCAAGCCAGCCCCCCCCCTGCAGCTCAGCTAGCAAGGCCTGCCTCTGGGGCCCTGGAGGGGTGAGCCGGGGGTCAGGGGGAGTTATGCAGGCTCCTGCTTCCCCACAGAGGCCTTTCATTTTCCAGGCCAAAGGCCTGCTGCTCCTGCTGGCTGGAGGAAGGGCCCCTGGTGGGTGCTGAGTGTGAGGCTGAGGTTCAAAGTCAGCCTGCAGCAGGCCTGGCCCTCAGCTTCCGCCATAAATTTACAACCCCAAAAAGGCCTGGCATCCTTGGGGGGTGGGGGTGGAGTTGGGGAAAGCTGGTGGGGTGGGTTTTTCCGTGGCTGAAAATGTCTTGTTGGAAAGTCTGAGGAAGACAAAATAGCTCGTCCATGCCAGAGAAAGAGATGGGCCTGCCCTGGGGGCTGCAGAGCCTGTCCACAGGGACCCCCCGTGGAGGCCGCTCAGGACAGGCTTACCACCCAAGCCCCCAGCCGACCAGGCCATCTCCTGCTCTGCCCAGACTCCCACATTTCTTAGGTGAAGTTCAAACTCCTCGATCTGGATTCAAAAAATAGGGGGTCAGGTCAGCAAAGAGGGGAGATTGAGTCCTTACCCCCAGACTCTTTGGGGCTCTCTGGGGCTCAGAGCCATGCGGGGCTGGCAGAAGCTCCCAGTCCTGCAGATGGCAGCCAGGGCCCCAAAGTGGAGGCTCCGTGGCAGAGGTGGAGGCGGGACCAGCACAAGGGGCCCTTGATAAATACTTGTGGAATGAGCCTGTCTGCCAGAGAAAAGACAGCAAGAGAGGCCCAGCTCCTGGACAAGCCCTCGAGCAGTCTGTAGGTTGAGACTCAGTTCAGAGGGCCCACCTTTGCGCCCCTCCACACACGGCATCAGCACCGGCCTCTCCTTGGTGCAGCAAGACCTGCATGAAAACCTGCCGGAGTCCCAGACGCAGGCCGGCATGTCCCACTTTTTGCAGAATGGGAAACTGAAACTGAGGAGAAGTGAGTAACTCATCTCAGGCCAGTGAATGAGACAGACGGGTCACAAACGAGGCACCTGGTTCTTTATCCAGGGCAGCCCACGCAGTTGAACGATCGCCCCAGCCTGGGCTAGAGACCATGATAGAGTCACGACATTAGTGCTGCAGGGGACACTCGAGATTATCTCACCTCCCCCAGTGCCACCTCTGTGCCAGGCCCTGTCCTGGCCCTGGGGCCACGGGGGTGATCAGATCTGCCCCTGCCCTCCAGAAGGCCATTTCCCGGAGAGACAGATCCTGAGACAGACCCCCACATTCGGAGTGTTAAGTGCGGGGATAGGGAAAGAATCAGGCACTCTCTAGGAAAAATGGGGAGATAGGCCATCCTGGACAGAACAGCAAGTGCAAAGGCCCTGGGGAGGGGAGGCTGCAGAATGGGAAAGTGTGCCAGCCAGAGAACAGCAGGTGGATTCAGAGCATCTAGAGAGGAGGGGGGCCGGCAGGTTGCACAGAAGGAAGAGAGCCAGGAGATGAAGCAGGAGAGACAGTCAGGGGCTGGATTGGGAGGGCTCTGTGATTCCTTCACACAGCAAGTTGCCAGCCGAGCCCAGCCTGTGTCCCAGGGGCCTGGCCCTCCCTGTACCCAGCCACTCACCACAAAGAGCCACATGTCCCCTTGCCTGGGATAGTGAGAGACACATGCCAGGTCACGGGCCAAGGGCCTCCCCAAATGATCTCTTCAAGGTCCCTCCCTAGGACCTTGGGAATCAGGGCTCAGCCAGACCTGCCAGTCCTTACCTTGGTTTCATTAGGGTCATTTTCTCCCAACCTGCACATCAGACTGAAAACAAACACAAAACAACACTCCTGGCTTCTTCTCCCCCCCCCCCAGCTCCAGCGCTGCTTTTCCCACCGTAGAGGGGAGCGGCCCCCGCACCCAACGCCAACCGCTATCCAAAACTCCCAGCGTGGGCTGGGCCTGAGGGCCAAGGTGCGGTGGGTCAGGCCTGCCCCGGCACTGAGGGAGGGGTCCGGAGCATAGAGTCCGTATAAATTAATTTAATTGAGCCCTATTATCACTTTGCTCCAAGCCTGCAAGTCTAATCTAGCGCTGAAGTAATTCATTGGGTGTGAATGTCCTGGAGCCAAGACTTCCCTCTGCTCTCGGAACAAACGCTCCTCGCTTGGCCCAGGCCCCCGGCCACTGCAGCCTGGCTCGGCAGAGGGGCTATGTGGGGAGCAGGGAAGGCAAGGGAGGCCTTAAAATAGCTCTTTACTTTGGCTGTATCCCCTGACTTTCCCAGAATGAGGCCCCGGTCCACACCTCCAATACCTACGCGCTCCAACTACACAGTCGCACATCACGGTGACATTGCAGCCCTCACAGGCCCCAGAGATGGCTGAAGGGGTCCCAGGAGGCCTGGGTCAACCCTGATTTACTATGAGTCATTGGTTAAGTCCATTTCTTCTTTCTGTGCCTCAGTTTCTTTCCCTTCCTGCAGAATTTCCTGGCTTCTCACTTTAGTAGCTGTGTGACCTTAGGCAAGTTATTCGGCCCCTCTGAGACTCCGTTTCCTTATCTGCAAAACAGGGAATCCAAGAACGGTTATCTCCCAGGGTTATTAGGAGGATTAAATGAGTTAATAGGTATAACTATGCCTTCCATATCACAAGCACTCGCTCATTGTTATTGTGAGACTCGGGTGATGTGGGGGCAGGGAGCCCTTTGTGCAACTGTAATTGCTGAGGCCTAGGTACACACACCGTAGTTATAATTTCAGAAAAGTGGGAGGGAGCTGGGCGGTGTGGTTCCCACGGAACTTTTGTCCCAGGATTAGTGCACCTGAGAGCTGAGAGAATGCAGGTTGCCCAGCGTGGTGTTGTTATGATTAGATTTACATACTTTATGGTGCAATTATTCAAACCTTGATGCCAAGCTCATTAAGCAGTCAGGCACCATGAACAGAACCCTCTGGGTTGAGCCCCAATCTGGAGGGGAGACATGGCCTTGGGGGCCCTTGGGGCCCTGGTCTGAGGGCAGAAGCAGCACACTCATGCATGAATGCAAGTGTGCGCACCACACACCCACGGGGGGCCCAGGTCCTGCTGAGGACCTTGTCAAAAAGAGGCAAGGGACACAGGCCCTAAAGGGGGTGGGGAGGCTAAATATTTACTGGTCTGCCTACTTCCTCCCTTACCTACCCCGAAATACCAACCACACTTTGTAAGGCCCTCCTGTGCTCCAGGACCCCTGCCTGTGCTCACTCCTGAACCACATGGCATCCTGAAAGGCATTTGATTTATTCACACTAGTCCTAGTATTAATACCCATTTAATAAATGGGGAAAGCGAGAGTTGGCAGGTCCAACCAAAACCTCTCCCCAACAGGCATGAAACTCAAACCAAAGGCTCCCACCCACTAGAATCTGCTCCCAAATTCAGGGATTGTAAGAGACAGGTGTTGTCTTCTGGGGATGTCGCTCGGGAAAATTGAGAGAACCCTGAGCTGGGAGTTAGGAGATCTGGGTGAGTTCCTTCACCTCTCTGTACCTCAGTCTCCCCATCAGAGCAATGGAGGTGACGGCCTCTCTCCCACTGGGCTCCTGTGTGAACTGGATGAGGCCACCGACAGAGCTCAGCCCACGTGAGGTGCACGAGGATAAGGCAGCCTCTAAGCTCAGCCCCACAGCTGCTGAGCCAGGACAACACTCAAGTAGCTCCTGACAAGCCCCAACCTCTGGTAGGAAGAGTCTTCTTGATAATAAATCCTTGTCCCCTACATCTATCCCTGAAAGAAGAATCTCCACAAGGAGCAGGGTGGTTGGAAATCAGCCCCCCCACCCCGTTGTTACCCAAGAGGGAACTTTTCTTGTTTTGTAGCCAGTGGCCATCCTGGGGGAAGTGGCTCTGTTCCCCCTTTCTTCCCTTCCCTCAACCCCCAGGGCTCAGCAGAAGCCAGGCACAAAGGGTCAGACAAGATTCATGTAAGGCTTGGTGGCTGCGGCAACTTTAACCTGTCTTACTTCCAACACACCTCCAAGTGCAGGTTCTAGCTGACCTGGCTGGTCCTGGGCTCAGGGGATTTTCTCTCCACCCTCCTGGATGGCTGCCAGAGCTCTGGAAAAGTGGCAGTGGCTCAGGTCAGGGACCCCCTCCCGGCTCCCACTCCTACCTTTCACTTGGAATTCTCTTCTCCTGACTAGGTGCCTACCACCCACCATTTATTTTCTAGACACCACTGTGCAAGTCACCACAACTCAGCAATCCCAGCCTCAGTCTCTTCATCTTTAGAATGGGCTAATAAACTGTACCTCTTCCCAGAGTTGTGAGAACTACCTGCTAATGTACATAGAGCACAGGTGAAGCGCTTGATAAATCCTTCCAGATGGCTGGGGAGTTGGGTGCTTTGTTTTGTTTTGTTGTTTAGCCTGTCTAACCCATGAGCTTGGGAATGGCAGGGCCCAGCTGTGGCTTGCCTATCTTTCTCTTAAAACATATTCCTTACATCACCTGCTGGCTCTCAGCCAGTACCCAGGCCATGCCTCTGAAGGGTATGGGAGGCCAGGGACGGCACTGAGGCCCCAAGTGAGGACAGTATGAGGCTGTGAACCACCAGCAGGAGGCCTGAGATCTCCCCTTTCCCTCTGTGCCCCAGAGGTGACTTCGGCAACACCTCTCTGAGCACCAGGTGAAACCATGTGGCGGAGGGACCTGGTCCCTCCCTGCCCCTGCACTGGATCATTGGATTACTTAAGTACTCCTAAGACCCACTGGGGCTGGACTGCCTCCACAGTGCCCCAAGGGAAAAGCTGATGCCAAGGGTAGATAGGACATTTGGGAGTAGACATAATCTGAGGCTGAGAAACCATGCAACCACAGAGCAATCAGAGGCAAATCTCGGAACCTCTGTGAGCTCGTTTCCCCACGTGTCATGGGCTGTGCTGGGTTGGCCAGGTCCCTCTTTAGGACCGAAGGGCCAGGAGGGCTGCCTCAGCTGTCAGCCCTTTGGGAGACTAGCTCTGCTGAAGACAACTGTCTCACCCCCTCCTAGGAGGTCACATCCCCTCCTAGGGCCAGGCTTTATTAACAACCGATCAATTTGCCCAGCCCCTGTTACCCCAGATTGGGACAATTCAGAGGCTCCTCCTAGTTCTAGAGCCCCCATGGGGTCAGCAGAGGCCTTCGTGAGACTAGATCACAGCCTTGAGGGAGGGAGGCAGTCAGAGAGTACATAGAGGAACCTAACTAGATTCAGGAGGTCAGGTAAGACAGCTCCAAGAAGGCAATGGAAGGAGGAAATTGGCCCCTAGTGGATGCCATGAGGTGAGGGTGGAGGGGGCTCTGAGGCAGGAGTCTGAGGAGCAGGAAGAAGGCCAGGTGTAAAGGCAATATAAGGCTGGAAAGGTGGCAGAGCCGGACACCGACCCACAGAACATGGTGTTCGTCTGTGCGCAATGCGGAGCCCGGAAGAGTTTCAAGCAGACATGGTCAGCTCTGCATTTTGGAAAGATGTCCCACTGCCACGTGGAAGATGGGTGAGAGGGACCAGCTGGGCAACTGTCCTAATACCAGGAAAACTTTAGTGATGAGGGTTCAATGAGGGTAGTGATGGAAGAAAACTGGAAAGAATGGACACTTATTTGGAGGTAGTATCCTCAGAGTTGACCGCTTGTTTGTTGAGGTGTCACAGGTGAGGGAGAGGGAGAAGGGAGTCTGGAAAGATGCTGAGAGGGCAGGCGTCATTCACTGGCTGGGGAAAGCTGGAAGAGAAAGAGGCCGGCTGTGGTGGTGCTCAAGTGTTCCTGTTTGAGGAGCCTATGAGACACCCCGGTGCGGAAGTCCAGGCGCCTGTGAAACAGAAGAATCTGGATCTGGGGAGGAATGTCCAGGATGGGGACAGAGATGGGGGGGCAGCTTGGAGATGGAGTATGAGTCCTCCAGGGCAGGGGCCCTGTGGGGGTCTGCTCTACGATCACAGCGTAGCCGAGGCCTGGGATAGTCAGCCTGCTGGGTAAATGAGAGAACCCTGGGCTCTCTCAGGTTGTGATGCCCGCAGCTCAGGCCTGAAAAGTGGCAGGTACACAGGATGCTACCGCGGCCACCAGCCGGGCTATGAGGCCGGTGGGGGGAGTGAGGAGCAGGTGATAGCCCGGGCCCCATTTGTGCAGAGGCTCAGAGACAGGCAGAGCCGGGGGGGCTCCTAGGCTGGCACACTGTCCACAGTGGCCCCTCCATCGCTCCCGGCATCCTCAGGGCTACTGGGCAAGTTATCTTCCCAAAACAGATAAAGAAATGAGACCCAGAGGAAATTACCCACTTGCCCAAATTCACAACTTCAGGCGGCACTGGGGATTAAAATAAACCAGTCTGGAGTTTACAACTTGATTTCAGACTCCCGGCGAGGCCACCGGGCACTGAGCACTCAGGGCCAGTCCAGCCCCTCCCTCTGCAGATCCCACTTTCCTGGGTGACCAGATGAAGACTGAGAGGCTGGCGCCCTGGGCTGTGGGGAGAGCGGCTGGGGAGCAGCGCAGGCTTGGTAACCTGCAGAGCGTTGCAGACCTGTCTGACCCTGGGGCCGGATTATGGAGCCTGTCCCCAGCAAGCCCCGGCTGATGTCAATGGGTCTGCTGGCTGAGCAGTGCTGCTCAGGGCAGAGAGAGCAGAGCTGAGGTGGAGCATTTCTGGGGTGAGGGGATATGCAGCAGCGTGGGGCTAAAGCAACTTGATGGATCCTTCCCCTACTCTCCCCCAGTGGCGCTTAGGGCTAAGTGGACAGGGACAGCAGGGCAGATTTGTGCTGAGCATCTGCGGGTGCACTCAGCCCTGCCCTCACTGCTGGTTTCTGAGGGACAGCTGGGAGGTCCCATTACTCCAGTGGACAGATGGGATGTTTGAAACCAAAGTGGAACACGGCTTTGACCAGTGTCAGCCAGCCAGCTGGTGCAGAACTGAGGCCCCAGGCTTGCCAATTGGGAATATTTGTGCTGCCTGTCTCTTCATTCATTCATTTCTTCGTTCGTTCGTTCATTCCTTCACTGGTTCAACAACCTTCCTTCCTGGCCTTGTCATGGGAGCTGCAGACAAGCCCTGCCCTCAGGGAACTCCTGGTCTGATGGGGAAACAACCACATAACTAGTCAATGACAACATGGAGCTTGTGTGACAATTCACAAGGCGGGGGGAGCCCAGAGAGAGGCCCACTCCAGGCTCTGGTACAAGGTGGAGTCTGTAGGAGAAGAGGGGCTCCTAGGGGTGTATTCCCAGCTGAGCAGGGAGGACAGAGGTAGGAGAGCAAGACACAGGAGCCCATGGAGGGGACACCCCGCTGTTAATTCAGCCTCTATCCAAATCCTGGCCCTCTTCCCCTCCTTAGACTTGTCATGCCTACCCTTCAATGGTGGGGGACAAAGGGAGAGGAAATGACACCCCAGGCCACCTGGGTGGCTCAGTTGGTTAAGTGCCTGCCTTCGGCTCAGGTCATGATCCCGGAGTCCCGGGATCGAGTCCCGCATCGGGCCCCCTGCTCAGCAGGGAGTCTGCTTCTCCCTCTGGCCCTCCCCCCTCTCATGCTCTCTCTCTCAAATAAATAAATAAAATCTTAAAAAAAAAAAAAAAATGACACCCCAGCTAGTTGTGAGGGACAAGGGTGGCTCTGCTCTCAGGTCCCCCAGGGGCACCTCTTCTCTGGGCAGGGGCCTGAATGCCAATAAGTGCAGGTCCTCATCCAGCACCCTAGCCACCGAGAACTAGTTCATTTACTCACTCATTCCTTCAACAAATATTTATTGAGCCCCTACTATGTGTTAGTTGAAATATGTGATTATTTTCACCAGCTACAATCACTTGAAGAAAAAACAATAACTATCTTTCCCCAAACACAAATAGGGGCATTCAAGTTCTGGTTCCCCCACTTGGTAGCTTGGCAGTTTGGGGTCTCAGCTGGTTATCAGGGATGGTGACACCCACACCACATAGAGTAGCTATGTGGACTGCCAGAGAAGGCATTCACACCAGGTACCAGCAGGAGCTCAGTAAATGTTTGTCCCCTCTCCCCCTGACCAGTGGGGTGAGCACCCTCAGTGTGCCCTTCCCTGGGAAGGGAGAGGATGTTTCAGGGATGAGGCAGAGCCTGAGGAAGAGCCAGGAGGCCAGGAACAGAGACTCTGCAGCATGTTAAGACTTGCCTGATTTCCCTACTTGGGGTGGGATGATGCTTTGCCCCTCATGAGCCCTGAGGCAAGCTGGTGGCACATGGGGAGCAGTGACCAGAGGCCCCAGGATCCAGAATGGGGTGTCTAGAAGAGGTGATCCATCTTGACGTTGATGACCCAGGAGAAGAGTTACCTTCCAGAAGTGGCTGGACCCCTTGGCTGAGTCAGGGAGAAGACCTGACGAGGACCCCATGGGAGCCCCTGGGAGCAAGCCTCCCAGAGAGAGGATGACCTCATCAACTGGTATGATGGCAGCGGGCGGGGAGGCGTCGGGCTGAGCTGGGTGTTGCCACGAGGCAGACACCCCACTCCTAGCCAGCAACTCCTCACACTGCCCTGCCCCAAACACATCCCCAAGCAGATGACTGCAGCTAGGGGGAAGTTCTCCAGCACTACCAGGAATGAATTTAAACCAGTAAGACATTTTGAACACTCCTTCCTAGAGGGTGCGGGTTAAGTCAGGGCTGCTCAGCTGTGGGGGTTGTACCAAATGACCTCCCAAGGGTTCCCCCAAAGAATCTGAGTCAAGTCTCGGAACAACAAGAGGGAATGTGCTTTGAGTCGCCACCAAATCAGACTGGGAATCAGGAGACCTGGATTCTGCGCCTGGCTTATTGTGGGACTGGGCAGACACAGTCCCTCTTTGAGCCTCAGTTTCTCCTTCAGATAATGAAGGGCTCAGGCTTAAGCCCCAGGGCCCTTCTGTTTCTGACTTCTGTGAAACTTCAAGACTGGGCATGCAGACACAGGGGCCCTGGGGGACTCCAGGCTGGAATTTCCCTTGTTGGTGCCTAGACCACACCAACATTGTGCAGCATGTTGAAGACAGTTCCATTGTCGACACTGGGACCCAGAAACCTGAGAACTTCTACAGCCCCTTCCTTTTGCCCAGCCCCAGCCCCTGGGCTTCTCTGCAGCAAACATTTGCAGCTTGTTACCACGTCCTGCCTTCTGCGGGCAGCCTTACCTCTGGCTTCCCGGCTTCTAGCCTGCTGACCACAGGGCTCCTTGGAAAGTCTTGTTATTTTGGCCCGGCTTGATCCCAGACCATGAGCCACCCGCCTTTCCCTGGATCACCAGGTCAACCTCTTCCTTGGCTTCCAGCCACTGGTCTCTGCCTCAGAGCTGCCACATGAACACTTCTGGTCCCTGCCTGGCTCAGAACAGCTGGGGGCTCCCCATGCTCTAAGACAGGGTGGAAGCCTTATTTCTTGAGGGCTCTCTGCCCCAGGCACCCCACGTGGCCTCCTGATGGCCCCAGAGTAGCCTTACTCATACCCTCGGGGACATGTGGCTCCCACCGGCCTGCAGCCCCCTTCGACTGTGGCCTGAGGCCTTACTGTGCCCACAGCCTGCTGAGCTAGGTTTCACTCACTCATTCATTGGCCATGTGACCTTCTGCACTTCCATCGCCTCTTCTGTAAGATGGAGATGATAATTGCAGTCTCTGACCCGTCCACGTTGTGGTGATGGTGAGGCTGTGTGTGCACACAGTGCCTGGCCCACAGCAGTGTGCAATCGTCTGCTAATGTTCCTCCCAGTGTACCTCTCCTCTGTCATTCACCCAAAAAGACTGAGCTCCAACAGGAGGCCAAACCCTGTGCCAGGGTCCCCACCCAGCAGAGGAGACGGGCACAGGGGCACCTAGTCACACACTGCAATCACAGCCATGGAAGCCTAGGAGGAGCACCTGAGCCCCCACATCTCAGAGGGCCCACTGAGTGGTAGAGGATGAGCAGGAGTTTGACCCTACGACAGGGAAGGGAGGATCAGCATGGGCAAAGGTGTGAGGGGCTCAGAGCAGACTTGCATGGCTGAGGCCTGGGAGAGGGAGAGGGAGAGGGCCTTGCTCCCAAGGCCTGGACTGCTGGACTAAGGCACCTCCAGGGTGGTGGGGCAGGGAAGGGCTTCCGCAGGGGAGGGTGATGGTTGGAACTATGTGTAAGAAAAATCCTTGGACTGGAGTGGGTGGACGTGTGTGCTGAGCGTTGGGGGAGAGGCACAGGCAGCCGTAGAAGAAACCCACAGGGCAGGAGGGCAGGAACCTGTGAGGAGGCTAGGATAATGGTCCTGGCCAGGCAGGTGGTTGAGGACTGAGTGGGATGGGGAAGTGTGGTGGGGATGGCAAGGAGGCGGTGAACTGGCGATGGGCTTAGGAGGAGGAAAGGACAGGATGACCTGCCAATCTAGCACGCTGGAAGCACCCCTCAGCTATTAACCCACTCAGGCAACCCCTCCCTCTCCGGGCCTCCATGAAATGGGCCAGAAGAGCCCCGGAGGCTCTCCCGGCTCACACATCCTGCGGCTCTGTAGAGCAAAGCAAGTGGCTTTCCCAGCTTCTGGAGGAGGGAGAACAAAGCCCAGCCCAGCCTAGCCCAGCCCTTCTCAGAGCCTCATCAGCAGACGATGGGGTCCAAAAGCACCTGGAGAAGGGGTCTCAGCCGCCTAGGTGAGGTGCAGGTAGCCCCGCCCCTGAGGCTGGATAAACAGAGCTTCAGCGCCACCTACTGCCCACCTGGGAAGAGAGGCCATCAGCCCCGGGGGCCTGGCTCTGACCTAAATAACTCCCCGTGGATTGCAGGACTGCTATCCCCCAGGGCTCAGTGCCTTCTGGGAGCTAGGGAACTCCACCAGAAACTGACCAAGGGCAGCAGTGGCATCTCAGGGGCCATCCAGCCTATTCCCTCTTGTCCAAGGTAGACAAAGGGGTCCTGACTTGCTTAAATAGGAAGTCCTCAGCAGCAACTCATGCCTTCCCATCCCTGGCCTTAAAATCTTTCTGTTATCTCACTCTGTTACTAACTTCTATCCCAAAGCCCCAAGACAAGAAGTTTCAGGAGACACTGTAGAAGGACCTTGTTTGTTTTCCAGGGTGACCAACTCTAGTGGAGGAAAAAAAAAAGCTCACTCACTAAGCACATACCATATGCCAGTCATATAGAATCCTAATCCTTCAAGGCAGGATTATTATCCCCATTGTACAGATGAAAACGAGGCTCCGAGTAATGATTAACTTTCCCAGGTCATAGAGTAAAGTCTGCAGGAGAGCTAAGATTCTAATGTGATCCTAACTACCATGCAGGGCTCCCTTGAAGACTGGTGCACACAAATTAATTCTAGAACTAATCAAAACAGAAATAACCAAATATAAGCTTTGATGTTCTGAGATCCATAAGGGACCAGGGAAAGCTTCCTGGAGGTGGTGAGGTAAGACATTGAGTGAGGTCCTAAATCCAAGCTGGATGGATAGGGAAGGAGGAGGATTTTCCAGGAGGGACTCATTGTGGGAGGAGGCACCATCTTCCTTCTTGCTCCCTACTTGTTATCCACCCATCACTCACTTCCTGATCCCCACATCCAGTCTATCATATCACAGAGCCCTACCAATTCTACTAAGAAATTCTCCAGTCCATCCCTTTTTCTCCATTTCCACTGCAGCTACCTTGGCCCAGCTACCATGACCTCTGCCTACATACTTCTCACCCATGTCCCTGCAACCTCTCAATTCCACCTCCCACACCAAGCCAGAGTGGTCTTTCTTAAAAGCAAATAAATAATCTGGCCAAGTCACACGTTCTGCTAAGAACCCTACAGTACCTGCCTAGCATAATTTATAAGACCCTGCTTCGTTGGCCCTTGATGGTCCTTCCAGCCCCTGACACTTTTCCTTGAACTCAGTACTTCTGTGACATACAATAATGGTAATTTCCTCCAAATGCTACCCTCTTGGCCGTTGCATACTCTGTTCCCTCTGCCCGTTGTATTCTTTCATGTTTCAGAGCTTAGCTTAAATATCTCCAGGAAGACTTCCCTGACCCCTGGGTCGAGTGGGGAACCCTCCTGCAGATTCCCGTGGTGGGTCTGGTTGCTTCCGCTGCCCGCGCCCACTGCAGCCTGCGCACTAGGCTCCCAGGTCCCTTGCCCGGTATCCGCGCGCACATGCGGCCCTCGGCGGGGCAGCGCGGTGGAGCGGGGCGGACTCCCGCCCAGGCTTCTGCGTGCAAGGTTCCGCGGCGGGGCGGGGCGGGGACGGGGGCGGTGGGGAGTGGGCCAGCGCCAGAAGGCGCGCTGGAAAGTCCGTTTCCACCCCCTCCCCTCCAGGCCCAGGAAATATTTATGGGCTGCCGGAGGGCAGGCGGGGAAGGAGGCGGGGGCACGACTGCCTGGCAGGCGGGATGCGCCGCGCACTCGGGTTCCCTGCGGTCCCCGGTGGGGGGTCGGCGCGTGTGGAAAGCGGCCCAGGGCCCCCAACCTCAGGGCCTGTCCGCAGCCGATTAGGAGGCAACCGCAGCCTGGAATCGGAGAGTCCGCAGCTGTTTCCTTCCACTCCGGCGGGACGGGGCGGGACGGAGGGGCCGGATGGAGGTGGGAAGGAGCCTGGGGAGGGAGGCAGGTGTGGAGCTCTCCGTGCTACCGGGGTGAGCAGACCACGCGTGACTTGGCCCATTTCACAGGCGGAAAACCGAGGCAGTCCTGAGACAGAGCCAGGAAGGGTGGTGCTGACTCCTGGGTCCGTGCTCTGACCACTGTGCCATTTGGCATCACTGTAGGCCGAGGGCAACTCACTCTTAGGTGAGCACAAGGATCACGGGGACAGCTGTTAAAATGCAGATTTTTTGGACCCCATCTCCCACAAATTAGGTAGGCCTAGAGTGGGACCCAAAACAAACAGGCAGGCCATACACCACATATTGTGAAATCCTGGGAAAGAGAGATTTTAGAATAGGAAGGCTTCCCTCAACTGATGGCCAGGATAAAGCAAGCAGGAACGGGGTAGGGGAAGCAGAGAGCCTGAACTTAGAAGAGATGGGTTTGAATTCTGATTGTCCGCTGGGTAACCAGGAGTTGGTGATTAACCTCTCTGTGCCTTGATTTTCTCTTGCCAAACGTGGGGATAACATTCAGCCCACAAGTTTCTGTAATATCAAAGAGATTTGCAGAAAAGTGCTTTGCAACTAAACCACTACCATCTTTATTATTTGCTGTCACTGCCAATCCTCTAGGCAAGGAGAGAAGCCTGTCTGATGTGGTGATGAGCTCAGAGGCCACCTCCTCCGTAAAGCCCACCCTGATTCAGTCACTTGGGATGAAGCCATCCTTCCTCTGAATTGCACACCACTCAATATCTTTACTCCTATTTGGTACTCCTTTCCTGTGCCTGGGGCTGACTGTGCAGTATATGTGCCTTATGGTCCCCCCACCAGAATGTGAGCTCCTCCTTTGGGGCTCTTCAGAATTAACAATAATGTCAAAAGGGGTTCGGTGGTGGAGAAAGACCTGAGTTCAAATCTCAATCCTTTCACTCACTAGCTGTGGAATCTTGATCTGTGGACACCCCCTGAATCTCTATAGGTGTAAAGTGTAAAGGTTAAATGGGATAATGTCTGTAAGGTTCTATATAATGTCTATCACTCAGTAGACCCAACTTGGGTAAAACAAGATAGAAGCTTGGGAGACTGAGGAAAGCATCACAAAGGATGGCTTTTGGCCTGGGCTTTGAGAGCCAGGAAAGGTCTTATCAGGTAAAGAACTAGTGGGGAAGGCTCTCTTCCATATGCCGGTTACACTGTTTACTTCTATAAATTGGCAGCAGAGAATTCCTGCTCTAAAATGCATTGTTTCTATTCATTTAAAAATTGAAATAGGATAAGGATAGAAAGTTGAACACACACTGTAGTCTTTCCTAAAACCAACTAAAACAACAGTAAAGGGATTTATCAAAATATTAGAAACCAGACACAGTCAATAAAGAATAGTAACTGATTGAATCCTAAACAGGCAACAAAGAAAGTTGAAAAGCAGCCCAATTTACACTGTGAAACCTCCAGATGGCTCAGGAGTTGGCTGTACCAGGTACTTCTGGAAATTGGGTGGGTGGGGAGGCTTAAAAATAGGAAGATTGCTTGAAAATCTATTCAAGAAGCAATTAGACTGGGGTGCCTGGTAGCTCAGTCAGTTAAGCATCTGCCTTTGGCCCCATATGGGGCAACCTGCTCGGTGGGAAGTCTGCTTCTCCCTTGCCCTCTCTCTTTGCCCCCTCCCCAGCTCGTGCTCTCTCTCTCTCTCTCTCTCTCACACACACACACATTCTCTCTCTCTCTCAAACAAACACATAAAATCTTAAAAAAAAAAGAAGCAGCAGTTAGGCTCCCAGACACCCTCCTTACCTGGCAGAATACTAAAGGCCCATTCTCAGAAGAGAGTAGCAGAGGATCTCTATTCTGGGGGCACTCTGACAATGGGAATCAAGTAATGACTTATGTATTCAATATTGTGGTCTCCAGTCTTTTTTCTCTATTCAGCTATCCAAACTCTGGCTGCCAGGATAGTACCCCCCAGACAGGAGATTGAAGGAGTTTTTTCTTGACCAGCTCAGCAGAAAAGACAAGGAGTGGCCCAACCAGCTCTATGTATTCAGCCCCAGTCATGACCACATGGTATCAAGTCTGTGTTTTAGAGTCCCAGTTTTAAATATAAGCTGACTGCAAAGGATGAGTAAACATTTGAGGAAAGCCTCTAGTAAGAAAGAAGTTAGAACACACATCAGGGGGAAAAAATCTTGGAAGATAGCAACCATGCAAAAAACAGAAGACTTGAAAGAGAAAACCGTCATTAATATCCTAAGAGATGAGGTATTGCATCAATGAGCAAGAATGGGAGGCTACAAAAAAAAAAAAAGAACTCTTAGAAGGGCGCCTGGGTGGCTCAGTTGGTTAAGCGACTGCCTTCGGCTCAGGTCATGATCCTGGAGTCCCTGGATCGAGTCCTGCATCGGGCTCACTGCTTGGCAGGGAGTCTGCTTCGTCCTCTGACCCTATCCTCTCATGTGTTCTCTCTCTCTCTCATTCTCTCTCTCTCAAATAAATAAAATCTTTAAAAAAAAAAAAGAACTCTTGGAAATTAAAAATATGATTGCAGAAAATGAAAAACTCAAATGAACTATTAGATATAAATTTGAGAAAATAGAGCAAAAAGGCTAAGCAATGGAAAGCAGAAAAGACAAGATAATTAGAGGACTAGTTTAAGGGAACTCAGCATCTATTCAGATGTTTTTCAACAGGAATTCTAGGAAGAAGCAGTAGAGAAAATGTCCTAGAACTGAAATACACGAGTTTCGGACTGAAATGACCCACTGAGGACCCAGCACTGTGGATGAACATTGATTGATACCATGACATCAAAATTTCAGAACTCTGAGAACAAAGAAGATTACAAAAATTTCCAGATAGATAGAAGAAAAAAAGAAGCAGGCTTCATGCAAAGGATTAAAAATCATACTGGCATTTGATTTCTTAATAGCAAGATGGGATCTGGGAGCCAATGGCAAGGTGCCTTGAAAATTCTGACGGGAATTATTTCCATCCCAGAATTCTATGCCTAGCCAAATGATGAGAAAGAGTGAAGATAGAATAAAGACATTTTTAGTCATGTGAGGTCTCTTTGCCCGCTTTCTCAGGAAGCTGCTGGAGGATGTGCTTCAGCAGAAATGAGCAAGTGAGTAAACTGAGAAAGAGAAGCACATGGTATCTAAGGAAGAGAAGATGCCAGGGGGTGGGTGGGGCAGAGGTCCCCAGGCCAATGGTTGTGCAATAGAAAGCAACAAATCCCGACTGGAACAAGGACGGAAGACTCTGGAAGAGATTTCTTCAAGAAATGAAATTGGTAGACGATCCAACACATTTAAGCATATTGAGAGATTACATAACTGTAATTGTTATGCAGGAAAGGAAAAGTAATCACAGAATATTACACGGCTCACTTGTCAGCAGCATTTATATGGCCTAATAATGCAAACAGTGAGTACTCTTCCAACCAAACTTGTGATGTAATTATACGGGACACGACAGATGGTGGGGGACACAAAAGGGACATGTGGGTATAGAGAGAGCAAGGAGAAAGAAGTCTAAAACTAAAACATCAAGAAGTAGCAGTGTAAGTAAATGGAGTTGAAAGCAGTTACCTCTGTAGAGCAGAAAATGCATGTGCGGGCGTGTGTGTTTTAAGCCGAGGGACGGCTGCTTTCCGTTGCAAGCCTTGTAGGCTTTCTAAACTAAACTACATGTGTGTGCAACGAACTTTTTTTTTTAATTGAGTGACAGCAAGCCCCTAAGCCAAGGCCACTAGTGGCAGGAGGGCAGTCGTTTTCAGCAGAAGGCTTAGCCCAACAGTGACCAATACTGAAATGCTAGCAGGAGAGGAACATTCTGGGGGACTCTGGGGAGCTGAGTGGATGGAATGTAGTTCATCCATTGAGAGCAAATTCAAATACCATGCCTTCCAGAAGCCTTCCATGGTCCCTGCCACCTCAGTGACACTTCCTTTCCCCCATCCCTTATCCCACTCCCATTACTGTGATCACTGTCTAGCTTCATCTGTAGATATTTTTTCTGGCCTTACCTGTCCAACCAGGCTGTGAACTCTCCAAGGACAGTGACTGCAGCCAAGTGGCACAGAGAAGCTGCTCAATAAATATTTGCTGAATGCGTGAATGGTCAGTATGCAGTGAGGGCTGGGTACATGCTTATTGAACGGAATAATACTTAATACTTATTGAACAGAAAGGCTCTTTTTCCTTACAATCACCCTTCCCTATGTTTTTGGCACAAAGCACGTCCTTGATAAATGTGCATTACCTTGGTGGAGCAGATGTGGCCTCCTGGACTCCCAGCCTGCTGTGTGATTTTGAACGAATTTCTTAACCTTTCAGAAAGGTGCCAGGATTTCCTCCTATATCAATAAAAAGATAAAAGAGGTCGAGAATGATCTCCTGGGTCTGGGAAGCATGACCTACGAATTGGTTGGGGTAGAAGGGATGGCCACGTTGGTGGACAAAAGAGCCCCTAGGGATTCTTAGGTGTCCAGGAAGGCGAGTGGGTGGAAGGGCCGAGAAATGGCTAATGAAAAGCGGCTGGAGAGAGGTCTGAGTGGGAGAAATGATTCATCTCCTGGAATCTCTTGCCCAAAGCCACTCCTCTTCACTGTCCCTTGGCCCTGGCTCTCGGCAGCCAGCGGTGCTGAGTTCCACGTCTGGAGGGATATTTGGCCAGATTCTCCTTATCCCCTGGCATTGGTTAGGCAGAGTTCCAGGCCAAGCCTCCTTCCCTCTGGTTGGTGCAGCTCCAAAGACACCAGCTCCAAGGGCTCAGACAAATGGCAGAGTGCTCATGCTGCATGGGGACATTAGATCATCTAGCCCGGAAGGTCCCCAAATGTTAGGTTTTACAGATGGGTACATTTTAAATAAATAGTGGGAGAACAAAGTTGCCAACTTCTCATTTTGCTTGGGAAGGAACATTCAAAAAAGAACTATCACTATGTTCTGTTTCTTGATCTGGGTGGTGGTTACCCAGTGTGTTCACTTAGTGGAAACACATCAAGCTAGACACATGTGAGCATGACTATTCTATGTATCTGACTTTGTAAAAAATTTACTCAGAGAACTACCATGTACTATCATACCATCATTTCATCTGGAAAAAAAAAAAAAGACATTTCAGTGCTGTAAATGGCATATAAAATGGGAAAGGCATAATCTCAGTGAAGGATAGTCATGAGTTTACAATAGCATACTTTATATGATGATAGTGAAAAAATGACATGTTAAAAAAGATAGTAAAAAATATGATAGTAGAAAAATAAATATGATACGATAGTAAAAAATATGATAGTAGAAAAAAATTTCCAGGGGAGAAAACAATCAAAGCTTTATTTCACAATATTATTCACACACTGGTTTTGTCAATTTAGGGATTCAGACAGGAAGAGTTCTATATCCAGCTCATTCTTAAGCTTTATTGCTGTTGTTGAGGAAAACCCTGTTTTACTTGGTTATCTGGAAGGAAATGGAAACCATACCCAACAGAGTCCCACTGATTTTAGAATATTCCATGAGAGCTGAGAGATGCTGAGGACCGTGGGACACAGAGCCAGCAGGCGCCTGATCACCCGGTGCAGAGCAATCAGACCTTTACCTGAAACTGTGTGGGAGCCCCAGGCAGTCCACCCACAAGTTTGTGGGCACCATGCCTCTATCAGACTCCCTTATGAGAAAACTGAGACCTAGAGACAGGAGGTGATTTACCCAAAGTCACACAGTAAGTTAGTGAAGCTAGTGGGGCTAGAACCCGGGTCTCCTGCCTGTCAGTCCCTTCTCTTCCCCCACTCACCCTGGCTCTGGGGCTCCTGGTAGCTGCTTCTCTTGACCCTGAAAACTGCTCCCAGGTCCTGCCATGTTGCCATAAACTGTCCAGGGCTCCAGCTCTGGTAGCCAGACATGGGCCAGGGCTGGGCTGCAGAAGATCAAGTTACCTGCTTGGAGAGGGTCCCCTTCAGGAGCCAGCCGCTCTCCAGCTTGGCAGGAGGACAACTGGGCGAGCGGGGCTTATGGAAGATGCCAGAGCTTCTACAAAGGAGGGCTTCAGCCATCCAACACCTCCTTGGGGCTGCTGTCACCAAACCCAAGTTGGCACCCTGGCTCTGGGCAGAGGATGGCGGGGGTGGGTAGAGGAGGGGGAGGTTGTTCAGAAGGCTCTGCCAGGCAGGAGAAGGTGGGGTGCTTGGCCTCTGCAAGACAGCTTCTTTCCCACCTCGAGGGCTTTGTCCAGGCCATTCATCCTCCTGCTTCTCTCTCCTCACAGACATGCCCGGTCTCTAACAACTCTGCAAAGACTCTTTGATTAATGATGCCATGAAGCGACTGCTTCAAAGGACCATAGCCTGGTCTACTCTTTGGGCCTTTGTCATCTAATCTGTGATGTGGTTGGTTGTGAGTATGTGACTATCTCTAAAGTTCCTGTCAGCACAGACAGTGAGCCTCTCAGGTCAACTCTGATGGGTAGGCTCCCAGATGAGGATGTGGACCCCTGGTAGCCCAGGTGGCTGATTCTAATCCTGAGCAGAGGGGTGGGGACCCTTAATTTCTCTACCATATGTCAGAGTGCCTCAAAGTAGGAAGAAAATCCAGTTAACCATACGTTCCAGGCACTTGGATGGTCTCAATAAATATTTGTTTAAAGGATGAAAGAATATTGAGGTTCAGTTTAAGATTATTTTAAAGAAAAGGCCACTGCTTAAAAAAGAAAAATCAAAGACCTAGTCCAGCTGCCCTTATCTGACAGAAAAGGAAATAGGCCCAGTTAAGGCCCTTTCTTGCTGCAAGTATCATGGGAAACACATGGGGCCGGATGGGTGTCCTGAGCCCAGCCATTTGAGCACTGTTTTTTTTATTAAAGATTTATTTATTTATTTATTTTGGTGGTGGGGAGGGCAGAGGAAGAGGAAGAATTTCAAGCAGACTCCTGCTGAGCATGGAGCCTGATGCAGGGCTCAATTTTACGACCCTGAGATCATGACCTGAGCTGAAACCAAGAGTTGGATGCTCAACCGACTGAGCCACCCAGGTGCGCCTGAGCACTGCTCTTCTGATGAGTGAGAGCCCACTGAGAGTCAGGGCTGAATACCCCATGAGCAGCACTACTGCTCAGCTCCCAGGGATACTCCCCAACTTCAGTTGGCACCCTGAGCATCTTGAAAATCCCTGTCATTACTTGGGCTAGCTTCCTCCACCCCACTTACTTCCTTCTAATGTCCCCCAACTTCTCTCATCCTCTGCTGCAAGCTATGTGACCTTGAGCAGTTGCTCAGCTTCTCTGAGCTTCCATCATTAAATTTAGAGGAAGGTTATTGACCTAAAGAATTGCCATGAGGTTCACAAGGTCCAGCAGAGAAAGTACATGATAAAGGCAACTTTCATGGAAACCTACTCTGCGCCAGACACATGCAAGACACGGCCATTTCCTGCACAAAGCACTGCAGGGTTTAAGTAGAGATTAGATGCACAGGCAGGGCTGATCTGAGTTAGAATTCTAGCCCTGTTATTAACTCACAATCATCACTTAGCCTTTCTGGGACTTTCTTATCTGTAAAATGGAAATAATGATACCTACCTTGCTGGGTGGTTGGGAGGATTAAATAGGAACCCTACAAATGCCCAGTGCTTGGCATATAGTAGGTGCTCAGTGCAGGGCAGCTCTCATGTGTCTCTCTCTCTATGAGGTGCCCACTGGATCATCCTGTGCATGTGCATCCCCTCCCCCAGGTCCTCGGTGAGCACTGGGCCCCAGCATTGAGTACATTTTCAGTTCAAGGCTGTGGAATTTTACTGGGGTCTGACAGGGAGAACCAAAGGAAAGAGGAATGAGGAGGCCCCAGGATGGGGAGCTTGGAGTGGGGGTGTTGTGCTGGGCTGGCAGCCGGCAGGCCTGGCCTGAGCCCTGGACAACCACCTTTCTGAATCAGACCCTTCCCTCAGAGCAAGCAAACAGGCAAGCAGGCTCGGGTGGAAGCCCTGGCCAAGCACAGCGGAACCTTTGTGAGCTCTTGGCTCTCCCCACAGCTCCCCCCCTCTTCCTTGTCATTGCCTACAAGGAGCCCGGGGAGTGGGGCTCCAGGCAGGAAAGCAGCTCCCAGGCTTCCTGGTCCTCATCACCTCCATCAGCCTCTAACCACTTTAGCCTGGCATTCAAGGCCTGAGAGTCAGCCCCTCTCATCTCTTCTCCCTCCTGCCTCATCTTGCCCTATCTAGCTGCCACCCTGTCTTGCACATGTGGTTCACTGTCCCTTTGATTCTTCTGCAGAGGTGTGAACAAGGCCAGGACTGTGGATGAGCAGGGAGAGGACTTCATTCCAGGAGAGGTCCCCATTTTCCTCCCATCCTCTGCTGCTCCTAGAGCAACATTTCCCCACTGCTCCAACCAGTCCTAAGCACTCAGACTTTGGTTTAGTCTTTACTGGCTGTGGCTTAGCCCTGAGAGTAACTTTCCTCCTCTATACGAAGAGACAAAACTCCTACTTTGGACAGGCCCTGATAGGGCAATTTTCTGTCCACTCAGGAATTTGAGGAGACTCCCTGGACTCTCGTCCTTGCCTTGCCCCCCAACAGCGAGGTGCCTCATCACCATCCAGAACGGCTTGGGCTCCAGGAACCTGAACTCTGAAACTGCCATCTCTCTGAGGTCTAGCCTTATATGAATCATTGCTCAGAACTCCTCCTGCCTCCTGGACCCCTGGGTAGTCCCCCTCATTCCTTAGTCCAACTGAGGGAGGTATCCCTGTGACATTCTCGCTGAGCACTGTCCTACTCTCCCATCATCACCACCATGCAGAGCCTCTGCCTATCTTGTTCACCATTGGATTCCCAGTGCCTGGCCAGAACCTGGAACAAAACAGGGGCTCCGCGAACAAGAACTGCCTGCTTGGGTGAGGTCCTCCCACCCCCTATGCTGTCAGCACCTGAACTCACCTTCACTTCACTGAGAACATTTCTGCATGGAAAAAAACAAACAAACAAACAAAACAAAAGCCATAGGGGCACTTGGGTAGCTCAGTTGGTTAAGCATCAGACTCTTGATTTCAGCTCAGATCATGGTCATGAGATCGAGCCCAACCTCAGGCTCTGTGCTCAGCGGTGAGTCTGCTTGAGGATTTCTCTCCCTCTCCCTCTCCCTCTGCCCTCTCCCCACTGCTCATGCTCTCTCTCTAAAATAAGTAAATAAATCTTAAAAAAAACCAAAGTCAGACAAATGACAAATGGAGGAAAATTTATACACAAGACAGACAAAATACTAATTCCTTTAATATTTTTATAAAGCAATAAGAAAAATACCTTTGTTCATGTTCTTTATCCAAGTAGGTAGAAATAAAATTTACAAAAAGGAGAAAAATAAACATTTTTATGTCTGCAAAAAGATACTTAACCTCACTCAAAACAAAAGAAAAATCAACTAAACAGTGAGCTATGCCCCTCAGATTGGCTTAGACCAAATAGGATATATTTATGAGAGATCTGCTTGCACGTGTTTGCAATAATGGGTAAGGATATTCATGACAGCATTGTTTGGAGATATTAAGGACCAGACAGTGACAACTTTAGCTTGAGGACCATAAGGGTTCACTGCTAAAAAAGAAAGGAACTAGTGCGATGGATTTAGCCAGCAAGCCATAGTTTACCAACCCCTAGTTCAGATGAACAAAAGACTAGAAATGACTTTGATGCCATCACCAAAGGAATGCCTAAACACATATCTCATAGCCCTAGGATGGAATACGCCTGCAGAGGGGATGTGCTTATCAGTTTCCTCCATGTGCATTTTGAAAAGAAAATATACATATCCATCCTGTGTACCTGAGGATTCTCTGGAAAGATACAGAAGAGCTACCCTGTGGAAGAAGAAAACTAGGAGTCTAAGGGAGCCAAGGCTGAAAAGAAAACTTTTCAAGGCATACCCCATTTCTCTGTTTGAAAGGTATTCATACCATAAGTACATGTTAACATTAAAAAAAAAAATTAGCTACCTAGTCCCCCAAAGAAAGATGTTCCCTGAAACAAAGGGATTCATGGTGAAGTAAGTTTGGTCCATGCAGGGTTAAGCAAAGTTAAAGTGTTTTTGCTGCAGGACTGGTTGGGGTGGCGGAGTGGCCTTCAAAATGATACTGTGCCTCAAGAATCCACGAATCCATGAACCCCGAGGAGGACACTGTATGTGGCACTTCCCATGCTTATTGCAGGACCACAGAGAACCTCTGCGGGCCAGTATTCTGCAGAAGAGATGCTGAGAATCACCACCTCCAGAAGCAAGCACAGATGCCACTGCACTCACTGTTCTATTCTCTGCCATATGCGCGTGCATGCTCTCACACACACACACACACACTCTCTCTCTCTCTCTCTCTCTGCTGCAGCCTTTCTTGAAGTGCACTCCTCAGGTCACTCATCTTGTGAAATGCTCCGTGGTCAAATATTCTTGGGAAACACTGTCTGCCTAAGTGGATGACAAATTATTGCTCACACTCCTCCCAGATTTTACTACTTCTCTGTCTTTGCTCACACCATGCCTTCCATCTGACTGCTTTTTGTTTTAACCCATTTCTACCAGCCAAAGTTCCAACTCATCCATCAAGACTTGGGTCTTAACGCTTTCTACACCATGATGAAGGCTTCTTGGATCCTGGCAAAATTCTAAAGATGCCTGACAAGTGTCCCCAGACCATTATTGAAGGAAAGGAATTACTGAGTGCAATAGAGGAATGTCTAAGGGAGGGATAGAGGCTGGAAGATTACATTAATGGGGGTGATTGTGCTTGGGTTCATAGTGAGCGATGCAGTAGATGGTGCCACCTGTGTCCACAGTTCTATTCATTATGGGTGGTGCAGGCAGAACTCCCCCCATGTAGGTCTGACTGAGGGTCCCAAAGCAGCTTACTGGCCCAATCTTGGACAGTCCCAGGGATGAGGGAGACGTCCCTCTCTCCTAAGCCTCTTCCTCAGGCTCTTATCCCTGTCCCAAGCCCCACTGAGAAAAATGCCCACCTCTGGATATGGATCTTCAGGTATCTTGGCACATTGTGTGCCCTTGCCTTTTAGACTGTCCCCACAGGCACTCCAGGGAAGGTGGGCACTCCCTTGAGTTGTTTTGACCAAAGAACCTTGTGGGGGTCTGCATAAATTGAGCTATCCTCCCTCCCCACCCAGACTCTGCAGCCCACTGGACACCTCAATGCTGCCCCTCTCAGAGGCTATATGAGGGTGGACCTGCACAGGGATCCCAAAATGGGAAGAGGCCAGTTGACTTGTTTATCCCTATAAGCAATTTCCTCTGGAACCTTCAGCAAATTACCTAACCTCTTTGAAGTTCGTTTTCCCCACCTCTACAATAGGTGCGTCTACCTCAGTGGCTACTTAAGAGTATAAAGTAGAGTAGATGAAGGCCACTGGCAGAGGAGGTACTTAGCAGCAGTTTCTTTCTCCCTCCTTCCCCAGTGCGGATTCTGAACTGCTAGAGAGACTATTACTTAGTTTTCAATTGTATGGTGCCGGGACACTGAACGGAGGATAAACTGGGATGGATGGCAAGGCAGCTGTGGCCCAATCTATGCCAAATATAGGAATGCAAATTTCAAAGCAGCCTCACCTCCAGGGAAGGCTTCCCTGAGCCTTTCCCCTTCAAGGGTTGCTTTTATCTTTCTGCTTGTAACTAGCTGGTATTCTCATTGGTCTCCCTCTGGCCCCACTGACCTCCCACACATGTGGGCCCCCCCTCAGATCAGGTGCTAAAGATGACTCAGCTCTGTTTCCAAGCCCTCCAGGCTTGGCACAGAGTGGGCTCACCAGATGGAATAGTGGGAAAGGCTAGTTTCTGCCGCTGCCAGTGAAGTTCCCTGAAAGAACAATTTTACTTACTGCCCAGAGGGTGCCAAGCTCTTAGCCAGAGTGAGCAGGGCAAGGAGAGGGGATGAGGTGACAAGAGGCAGGGATGGATAGAGCTGGAGAAAGGACAAGCCACTTTGTGATTTGCCTTTGGGCACTCATTCATTAAACTCAATGAATTAAGTGCCTCATGTTTTCCAGGCCCTTTGCACGTTCTGGCTTGGGGTACTGCAGTATGTTAGTTAACAGTGGTGCGGACCTGGCTCTATGCATTCTTGGGCAAGTTACTTCATGTCTCTGAGCCTCAGTGATGTATCATCAGTAATATGGACATTATACTCAATGTTTCACAAGGTTGTTTTGAGAATTACATGAGTTTATTTATACAAATTGCTTGACACAATTCTGCTAAATAATCATTTGCTGATATAATTGTTAAAGACAGTAATCCTCACTCAGTCCTGTATGGTTGGAGTTAGAGTGCCGGCAGACCTTGGAGTCCAGGTCAGCAATCCAGTTCCTTCATCTAAGTGCCAGAGAAGACACAGGCAGAGCAGGAACAGATCCCTGGCCAAGGGTTTGCAGGACTTTCTTTCCATCTGAGCTGTTGTTTTCCCTGAGTTTGGGGCCTGCCGGGCAGGCATGCATGCTGATTCGCCAAGCACTCCTCCGGGGAAAGTGGTATGTGGGGCCGGGGCTCAGTTTGCACGTAACTATGCCATAAAGGCAACTTCCTGGACTCATAGCTGAGGATGTACTTAAGGTGCAGTCCATTGCTGGGCCTGCAACGTACTGCTCTGGGCACCTCCTCTCCTTTCTTGTTACAGCCTGGCCCAGGAGAGCTCACCGCTTCACCCCAGGACATTGTCTTACTGGAGTTTGAGGTAATAATAATGACACAAATGTATTTGTAAAATTTTCCACTGTTCCCAGTGTGCTCTCATAGTCTTGATTTCATTTGATCTCCACATTTTTTTTAACAGATGGAGAAACTGCGGCACAAGGAGTTAACTCGCTTATCTGAGGTCCTAGTACTGGTCACCAGGTATACTCACCGTCGAATGCTGATTCAGTTCCTTAACATCTGACGCTCACTGGGTGTCTCCTAGAAGCCAGTCTCCGCTGGAAGTTCTCTACCCACAGTCAGTCCTAGAAATCCTCACAACCACCCCATGTGGCACCAACTGTTCTTCTTCTCCCCCAGATGACAGAGATCAAGTAACTGACCCAAGGATACATAGCTGGTAGGTGGCAGAGCCAGGGTTCCAATCCAGATAGTTGGGCTCCACAATCAACATTCTGAATTTCTATGTCAGGGTTTCTTGACCTCATGCTATGGACATTCGGGGCCAGAAAGCCCCTTGTTCTGGTCGTCCTACGCCTGAAGGACGTTCAGCAGCACCCCCAGCCTCTACACGCTAGATGCCAGTAGCTTGCCCCCCACAGTTGTGACAACCAAAATGCCTCCAAATGTTGCCAAATGTCACTTGAGGGTTAAAATTCCCCCCAGTTGAGAACCGCTGCTTTGTGTTATACTATCCTAACATGACAATATATAGGGTTTTTTTTTTTTAAACTATGGCAACCCCTAATTTTAGACAAAATATATTCTACAGACCTCTTTCTAAAATGAGTCAACACTCAGATTCAAATAACCTCATACCACACTCCTCCAAGAAGTCTTTCTAGGTCCTTTGGCGTGAAGCTCATCCTTTCCTAATTTCATCAAAGAGCTTTTTCCTATCAGAGCATTTCAGTGACAGGATAAGCATATATAACTGACTAAACATTTTCTCCTTAATTATGGAGATATTAGCATCCTTGCTTTACAGATGACAAGACTGAGGCCCAGAGAGGGGCAGCAACTTGCCTAACCTCTCTCTTAAGGGCATGGAAGAGAAGTGAGTCTCCAGGTTCTTCACGTCATCAGTCCTTCCTGCTTGCTCTGGGATAGTTTCCCATAACCAGCAGTCAGGTTAGCCAAGCCTTCCCTTGGACAAAGTGGCATTCCAGGCTGTGTTGAGGTTTGCCTGTGACTGCACAGCCAACAGAGTGACATCTGAAGTCAGGGAGGTGAAATGGTTCACCCAATGCCACACAGTTCCCAAGCAGCAGCACTGACTGGTTGTCCTCACACCAAACATCTGCTTCTAAATTCTGGTCTGTCCAGCCCTGCCCCCTTCTCTCATTCTGACGCTTTCAGGTCCCAGACAGGCCTGCCTCCACTCTCACCAGCAGGAAAGGGACGGCAGTCTCATCCAGACCTCCCCAATGAACACCTACATCCCTGCTCTCATTGATGTGATGTCACAGGGGTTGTGGTCTGGTCCCCCTGGCATAGCCCACCAATGCTTGAACTCTTCTAGAGCTGGCCTCAAATCCCTCATTTAGCAGAGTGATGTGCATGGGACTCTTCCCCAAATACCAGACTCCAAGTCAGAAAGCCACAGAGCTAGAGGAGACATGTTGAGTTCCAGTGGTGCTGCATTTTGGCAAGTCAGTTGGGGATGACACCACCATTCTCACAGGTTGTCATGAAGACTGAAATGACATAATGTCTGTGAAGACCTTTGGTACACTCTCAAGTGCTGTGGTGGAGTTGAGGCTAGCTGCATAGTGTTTTGCAAAGACACGGGCTCTGGCTCTGGACAGACATGGACCATGTGACTGCGGGCAAATAATTTCCTTGAAATTCAGTTCTCTCATGGGGATAACGTATCAACCTCATCAAATGTGGGTCTTAAATGAGATTATACACATAAAGGATCTCACGCGGTGCCTGGCGTACAGGAGGCACTCTGTAAGTATTAAATTCCTTCCTCAGTGTCATTATATGAAGCATAGCAGAAACCGGTACCTTAATTCTATTATTTAAGCAAGCTGATCAATCTCATACTATGCGTAGAGACTTAAACCTTGAATGAGCACTGAGATCGTTAATGATTTTAAAGTACCAGCAGCCACCTTTGTGTTTAGCCATCTATCACCCAGGGAGACTGCAAAGCTGGACAAGGAATTGCAGCCCGGAGGAAAATGCCACTATATAATGGAGGTAATTTAAAAGTGCACATCTCTCCCTCCATACTGTTCCAGGTCTGCTACCCCTTCTCTACGAAAAGGCTGGAGCCGAGACGCAAACAGGTTCTAAAGAGGGCAATGAAAATTATACGGGTTGTGGTTTGAGAAGGGAAGGAAGAGAAGAAAAAACAAGGCAGAAATTACTTGACTTGGAAAGGAAAGGGTAAGACGGGTGATAAATAAGAGAGTATTATATGGCAGGGGAGGGTGGTGAGTCACATGCCAAGGTCATTATTGTGGCAGGGCCTGGGGGGACCAAAGGATCATGTCTCAAGACTTGGAACGCTTCGGAAGACTATACAAATCACAGACGTTATTAATTATGATTAACAGTGACCAATGTGGAGTTGCTTTTTAGTTCAAATGTGTTCTCTCATTTTCTAAACATGCCCAGAAACTGCAGGCTGGAGTCTACCATACACATCTATGCGCCTATGAAGGACTCTGCTCCTATGGCAGTTCACACAGGCAAGAGGTCTAGGCTTAGCGTCTCTTGGAGTATGCCCTGACCAGGGGGTGAGGGTTAATTCCTGAGCAGGAATTTCAACAGTTTTCAGAGATGGGACGGCTCCAAATGCCTTTCCATCCTCATCTCCAGTTGCTTTCCCCTCCCCTCAACACTGCAGCCCCTCTGAATTTCCCAATGGTCCTAAAACACATCATTTGGACATTCCCTCAATAAAGGCGAAGCACCTATTACATGCCAGGCACTGTTTCAGGCAGTGGGATACAACGTCAGTGAACACAAGGTCTCAGCCCTTAGAGAACTTACATATGAGTATGCAAAGACCAATCATTTCTAGTAAAGGAAGGCTAGTTTTAAAAGGGGAGGCAGAGAAAGCTTTTCTGTGGAGATAATATTTAAGCAAAGATCGAAATGATGTAAAAGTGAATTAGCAGCTAACTGGGTTAGCAAGTATGAAGATCTTGAACAAGCTTCTCTGAATCAGCTTGGTGAGTGGGAGAAACCAGAAGGAAACCATAAAAGCTGGGCAGGGTGAACAGGAATCAGACTAGGAGATGCCAGAGGCTGGCATGGACCAGATCATGGAGGTCCGTAAAGTCATAGTCAGAGCTGGATTCTGGTCTAAGACGACTGGAAAGGTCTGAGAAGAGGAGGTCCATGATCACTCTGGCTATTAGTTGGAAAATAAACTCGGAGGGAAAGATAAAGAGATATGGCAGTGGTTTGAACTGCAGTGGTAACAGCAGAGGTGGTTAAAAAGGAACTGGGGGCAAGAGGTGGGGGTGCACTAGTGACAGACACAACCTAGGTCTTAAGAATTCCCAGCCTAACCACTTGCCACCAGTGTCAACATCTTATCTCTGTAGCAAAAACACGTGGCGTAATGTCTGGCATGATGTGTGTTAAATGGAACTGGAAAAGTAGTAACAAATCTTCCGGAAGAAAAACGTTCTCATGTAACTGATCTTGAAATTTGAATTTTCTATTTCAGAATGCTATTTAATCTCTTCCAAGATAGGAAAAATATACATATTATAGAAAACATGGAAAATAGAAATGTCAAAGAAGAAAAATTTATAAATCCTCATACTCCCACCACCTGGAGCTAATCATTAGTATTTTGATGTACTTTCCTCCAAGTCTTTTCATACATATTTTTAAAAAGATGGATATTTCTACTCTGAAGAGCAAACTGGTCGACCCAAATCAGTTGGTCCAGGTTTGAATCCCACTCCACCACTGAATGGCCCTGGACAAGTCACTTTTGGATCCATGAAACAAGGATAGCAAGAGCTACTGCACCAGGTTATGGTGAACCTAAGTAACTGATGCATACGAAGTACCTAATAGGACATAGTATATAGTAAGTGCTCAACATACAGCAGCTGCTATTACTAAAAGGAAGTCCAAACCCCACAAGATGCAATTATAAGGAAAGCTTTGAACATTTCATATTTTTAGGAAAAAGGCTTTGCAAATCCATAATCTAACCACATGTCCTCTTCTAAAGATAAATAATTATACCAAGAATAGGAATTTGCCAAATAAGATGTAAGCAATACCAAACATTTCTAAAACCAAAATTTTACAGTAACACAAAACAGAAATGCACCAAGAACTAACCCAAGGCTTGGTCTGCTTAATAAATCTCTCCTATAAGGCTGACATACTTATGGGATTACCGTTTACATCAGTAACAGTTTAAAGGGTGGACACTGCTCACCTGCCAAGAAATGATTCCTTCGGGCTTTCCATCTTCGGTTATGTCTCTGTAGTACAACAGAGCACAACAGTGTCGGGACCCTTCCGTTCTCCCTTGGCCTCTGGCAGCACCAAGTGGCATCATCCTGAGCAAGATGTCCTGTCCAGTCCTCTGTGAAATGAGGGGTTGTCTACAGAGTTTCCAAAACTTCTTCCGACTCTAAAACTCTCCTGTCATGTAGATTTTACAGTTTAATATGTGTAATAGTGGTTAGAGGAAGAAATATCCTATCTTAGCTTATCTTGAAAACTTTAAATAGGATACTGAATATCACAATGATCTACTGTTTTGGAGGGAAATGAGTAACATTACGGTTGACCCTTGAACAACACAGGTTTGAACTGCATGGGTCCACCTACATGTGAATTTTTTTCAATAAATATGTTGGAAAATTTTTTGAAGATTTGTGACAATTTGAAAAAATTCATAGATGAACTGCATAACCTAGAAATACCAAAAAATTAAGATAAACAGGTATTATTGTAAGAATAAAGTATATAATAACATATATAAAATATGTGTTAATCGACTCTTTATGCTATCAGTAAGGCTTCCGGTCAACAGGAGGCCACTGGTTAAGTTTTTGAAAAGTCAAAAGTTACACACAATTTTCAATTGTGCAGGGGAGTCAGTGCCCCTAAACCCTGCATTGTTTATGGGCCAACTGTACATAGATACATTTCTAATATTTTCACTGAGAAGCAAGAGACTAGCTTAAAAACATTTAGGGTCATGAAGTCCCACATACACACAATTTTCAAAGGTGAATCTACTCTTAGCAAATGTCAATTTCTCAGTGGCTTCAAACCTATTCCAATTGGACTTACTGGCAATTGTTGGTGAATCTGGCTTAGTTCTATATACCATTATCAATTAAATGAGGCAATACATGGGAAAAGAAATATTGTTTTTATAGGTTTCTGCAAAGGCTGTTTGTTGCCTACTCTCTATTCTTAGCTACAAACAGGGAGACATGTAGAAACCACACAGATTCTCACAGGGCTTACATCTAATGAAGAGCCAGGCAAGGAGCACATTTGTAAGGGCCACTTGACTCAGATTTCAAGGACGGAGAACCTCCAGAAAAGTGACAACCAAGCTGAGGTCTGGAAGGCAAACAGCGACGAGGGTGGAAGGGTGATCGGAGACAAGTGTACCTGGGGCGTCACCTCCTTGAGTCTGCCCCATTCACACCATGGGTTTTCCTCTAGCGAGGGTGACCAAAAGTCCTGGTTTGCTCTGGATAGTCCCGGTTTATGTTACTCTGGCGTAACTATTTTTTTTTTAAGATTTTATTTATTCATAAGAGACAGAGAGAGAGAGGCAGAGGGAGAAGCAGGCTCCCGCTGAGCAGGGAGTCCGATGCGGTACTCGATCCCAGGACCCAGGGATCATGACCTGAGCCAAAGACAGACGCTTAACCTACTGAGCCACCCAGGTGCCCCATTCTGGCATAACTATTAAAAGGACTTCCTTATACTCTCAAAAGTGCCCTGGTTGGGAGGATCTTATACCGATACTCTACCTCTAGCCCAGTTCCTGGCAGATCCCGACTTGCAGGTCTGGCTTCCCCATGTGACTCAGCTCACTAAAGTATGGGCTCAACATTATTTACCCTGGCATCCATGGCATGGGCTCCACCTCATTCATCTTTAAATCCATGACACCTAGCCTCATGCCTGGGGCTAAACAGATTGACCACTACAGGCATTCAAGACGGTATTTGAAATTAGCATGAAAAGCAAATACAAGGGACAACAAATTAGATTCATACATCTTTACCTCATGCTAAAATCCTGGTTCCAACTTTCACTAGCTGATGACCTTCTAATTCTTAGGTTTTCACTTGAAAAAAAGGGGAGATATTATCTTTTTCACAGGGTGGGTAATTTTAAACAAGACAATCCAGGTAAAGTGCTTTAGCACAGCACCTCGCATGCAGTGAGCATTATTTGCAGCAGCTACCACAAACAGTGATGAGCACTCCTCCTGCTACCACAACTGTTTTTGCTGTAGGAAAATCAAACCAACACCTAACAAACATCCAGTAGGGACTCAGTAAGTGTGCACTAAATGAATGCTTGGTCTCATGCTGGGTGCTGGCTGCAGACCAGATTCTTGGACTACAAGATCCATTAATCAAAATTACAGTTTCTAAGTCACAAGGTTTGACTCCCCTCAGTCCAGTTTTAAGAACAATTATAAAAAACCCACCACATACCCATAAGCACAGAACATAGCAGCCCTATCTGGCTGTATCTTAGCTATGTTAACAGCACTTAAACCTTACCCTTGTTTTAACTATGCCCTCTTTTAAAAAGTTACTCTTCTATAAGCATGCCAACTTAGATATCTGGGTCCATCTCTACTGTTTTTGAACTGTCAGCCTCTCAAGTTTTAAGTGATTAATGTATATACAGAAAATCAGGAAGGCTTCAGATTGAGTCAATAGTTTTCTTGATCCTCCAATTACAATATCCTCTTTGCAATATATCCTTGTTGAACATTTGGAATGAATTAGGACTTTAAACTTCCAGATGTTTAAACTACTACTATAAATTCAAACTCATTAAAAAGGGCAGATTTACTACCTCTACTTAGTTTTGAAGTCTGTTGTTCACCCTGTCCAAATAATTTATGAACCCAAATACAGTGGCAGGTAGTGTATTCTATTTATATAGTATTCACAGCTAGAAATAAAGGGCATTTTAAACTCTGGAAATTAACTGCCATTTTAACCAACCTATAGATCACACTTATTGTTTCTAAGCTAGTAATTGTTTCCTGAAACCGATCTAGTAGAGATTTTTATGCTAATCTGTACTAAAAATTACTTTGCTTTTTCTGGCCACAAAAAGCTGGCTACAGAGGAAGCATTTGATTACAGCAAGAAGACAGCTGCACCCACTCTCGTGAAATAAATGGACCTGGATCTACAGTCCTTTGTGGTAGTGTCTTGGCAGCCAAACAAGGTGGCAGCATTTCTACACCCAGTTTGTGAAGTCTCAGAAGTTTCAGGCTTTTTTTTTTTTTTTCCCAAAGAATCCACGTCGACTATAATGAGCACATTCTAGAGATGCTGTGCTGAAAGCTGGCAATGGATAAAGCAGGAACATAAAAGGAGCCTATTCTTAAAGCAAATATTTCTTTTACAAACCATAAGAATGAAGTGGCTTTCATAATCAATTTTAAGATCGAAGGACTGAAGTACCTGGCTCTGGCACTTACTAGCTATATAATTTGGAGCAATTCATTTACCTCTGTGAGCTCGATTCTCAACTGAAAAATGGGGATAATAGTGGCTTGAGTTTTTCAGAGAACTTGAATGATATATTCAAAGTGCTCTGTAAACTCTAAAGTAACATATAAATATTAATAAACACTGCAAGTACAATTTTCCTGTTTTATGAATCACTCACTTTATTTTTTTTATGTTATGTTAATCACCATACATTACATCACTAGTTTTTGATGTAGTGTTCCATGATTCGTTGTTTGCGTATAACACCCAGTGCTCCATGCAGAACGTGCCCTCTTTAATACCCATCACCAGGCTAACCCATCCTCCCACCCTGAATCACTCACTTTAAATAGCACTTTAAAAGTCGCTGTCCCTAAAATGAAATAAAAACCAGATCCAATTAAGTTACTGCAGAAGAACTCGCCTCAAGAGGGGTCTCTTTCAACTCAATCAATTACTATTTACCTCAGGGTTTTTGTTAGGAATTAAATAAAAATTACACAAAATTACTTATAAGCATTTGTTCTCATTTATTTTTCAGGTAACAAATCCTATGTTAGGCTTCAACTGTGTAACTTTCCTTTCCCAAAAATGAGAGTGGATATGTCAAAAGCAAACCTTTCTCCAGTTAAGAAATGCTAAGTCTTAAATCTATTTTCTAGTATATTTCACAAACTGTTTAGATTTAATATAGAATTTTTTTTTAAACTGCACAGGCTTTTATAGATACCCTATATGTCTTTTTAATTTTAGTAAATTTGATTCACTTAACTCTACCAAGTGTGTGTATGTGTAGTTACAAGTAAGTACAATTGTAGTCCAAGGGCCAACTCAAGACTTTAAGCTCTAGTAAGAAAGTGCATCTGCTAGTGCCAGCACTTAAACCTGGCACACAGTAGGCGTTCATCTAATATTTGTGGAATAAACAGTCACAACGCCTACTACTTTCTATCTAATCTTGCAAAAGCGACAATTTGTTTTATGTGTGGGGAGACCACCAACGACTCAATCTATCTTCAAACATCAGTTTGTGAAAATGCCTTAATAAGTTAAGGTTTGGGGGTTTTCAATAAATTACCAATTTAGAGAACATACACAGATTATAAAAACAAATGATGGGCATCTTAAAAGCTTACCCAATGCTAGTTGCAGGACTGTTTTGCATACATTATGGTGAACAGCAAACAGGGCTGTATTCTGCAGCTCCTCTCATCAAGACGAGGATTCTGTTTCCTCATCCCTTGTATCTGGGCCAGCCTTATGACTTGCTTTGACCAAAACAATGTGGTGAAAGTGATGGTCTGTGAGTTCTTGAGCTCAGGCTTTGAAGCTACTGCCTCTGCCTTCTTGGTACTCCGAGAGCATTATGCCCTAAGCCCAAGACAAAAAGACCACATGGAGAGGCCCAGCTGTTCCACTCCGCCCCCAGCCAGTCGGCCAGCTGAATGCAGAGTGCCCACATGACACTAGCAAAAGAACCATTCAACCAAGCCAAAAAACTGAGAAATGATAAACTGTTTTTTTAAGCCACTAAGTTCTGGGATGTTGTTAAGCAGTCATAGGTAATTGATGATAAAGTATCTACTCTTCATAGCGCAACCTGTTTTTTTTAATAGCTGAGGAAACACACCCAGGTCAAATATTCTACCAACATCACACCACTTCCCCACCCCGCCTCAATGCAGGCCTTGAATTCATGCCCCTGAGATCAAGACCTGAGCTGAGATCAAGAGTCCGATGCCCAATTCAGATCGCCCAGCCGACTGAGCCCCACCCAGGGGCCCAAGATCACACCACTCTTAAGTGTCCTAAAAACTAGAAGCAGGTATTAAAAGGCCAGCCCTGTCTCCTTTATTGTCATCCTGTCACCATGAACCTGATCAGTTCTTTCTGCCAAAGACAGAGGAACCTCTTAGAGCTCTGGCTATAAGATAAACTCTGTTATCTTTTTCATAACATGAATGAGTAATGTGTCCTGATTTGACACATCGGCCAGCCTTGTCCCTGACAGGGAAATGCACTGCCAGCTATCATTAAGACCTGCACTCTATAAATGCACCCCATCCTGTTTTCTGAAACTCAAGTAACACTAACATATCCCAACATAAAATAATTCAATGACATCTCGGCAATTATATTAATTCGTTTACATTTTAGCTATCAACAATTACACAAACCTTGAAAATTTGTAACGGGGTCATACAGCACATAATATTAAAACACATCAGTTAGATAAACCTTATTTAGAAATTTCTTAATTAAAATGTCTTTTATATACCCCAAGTAGTAAAACATATGCCACCACCCCCCCCAAAAAAAAAACCCCAAAAAGCCATCTTCAATTGTGAAGGTGATATTTTTGAAAAAAGAATTTACCACAAGAATCCATTTTGTCCCCCACCAAAAATAATGTACCTGAACTTTAAACAAAATTCACATTTTATTTAGGTTGAAATAAACTATACAAAATTGATTTTCTTCACCAAAAATAACAGCAATATTTTCTGTATTATTCCTAGATAAACCACAAAACACTTATTTTTGTAGGTTTTCCAGGTTTTGTTTATAAATCAAGACGAGGCAGTAGATATAGTCATGGAAAAAGAGGAAAACAGACAAATCAGTTGTCAGTATCCATGGCCTCTGATCCTGTCTTGACCATGAACAGAGGTGTTCAACATATACCTGCTAAAAAGCTTATGAAGACGTAGGTGTTCTACATACACTTGCTAAAGAGCTTATGAAGATGTAGGCTCAACAAAGGAATGTAAACAGCAACAATCCAATGTGGAACAACAATGGCAGGCTCTCCCATTCAAACTTTAATTGTAACTTGTTCCTTTAAGTTTATTTGATAAAGACAAAATCTCTACTGCAATCCTTGCCTGGCAAGCTCACGTGCTTCTCTCTCTGTCTGGTAACTCCTTTAACTGTCCATTACAGATTTTTAACATACTAACACTCCTACTATTCAAAGGTCACTCTGAGCTTCATTGTAACATTTTATAAAATGTACTCCTTCCTCCCATACCTCTTCAAAATCTTTATCTTCTAAGAACTGATAACTCAATACCAGACAATTGGATCCAGTGACAATAAATGTTTTATCTAAAATGACTTAACCAAAACAATTCCCAAGTGCCATTAGTAGAGATCCCACAGAAGTGTAATGTGGCACTTTCAATGCTATCTTCTGGAACAGGTATGTCTCCAAACCATGAGAGTTTAAACAGGGGCCATTTAAATTGGCAGATTATCAATGGCTAATGTACTCAATGAGAGGTCGACAGGTCAAGATATTCAGTGATTAAGTGGCCTACATACACCTGACAGCTTTTCTGTAAGATGTTTTCAAATTTCTTACAGATTTTTCCAAATATCAAACATAAGAGAAAGCCTACTTTAAAAGTCTTTTAGGTATTTTCAATGGTTTCTGAGTTATCTGTAGGAAGCTCTGACTTAGTTGTATAGAGTTTGATATACGTGTCCACCATTAAATCCAGATCATGTTTTATATCAAAATTTATGTTAAGCAAAGCCAAGTTACTTGACCTTTGGTCTGTCAAAGTGTTCCTCAGGTATGCTTTGAGACGCTTTCGCCCATTTTCATAGCGTTCATTCTCAACCTTCATCACAGGAAGAATACATAGGACTTTTAGCAATGCATAAACATTAGGAAAAAACTTGATGTCTGGTAGATGCAGGGCTTCATAAATGGTGGATGGAAGCTCTATATCTTTCCCTCTGTGTTTCCACTTGATTCTCCAGCAATGCAGCTCAGCTGAGAGTGTGTCGGGATTGGGCAAGTCACTTCTGTACATGTCAGCATGGTGCTCCTCCGATGTATTAAATTTGAGCTGTCCCATGACAGAGGGTACAAGAGATAAGCATTTAAGAGCTTTGAGGTGCTGTTCTGAGAATATATCTTTCAGTTCCTGAATAATGTGTTCCACTGTTGGAACACTTAGAGTTTCTTTATAGTAACTCTCAGAAGTGAGCTGAGATTCCAGGTTACCTTGCTGGGCTCTGCGGAATTTCCCAGGGAGTTTCATCTGAACATCAAGCTTAGTTGCCAAATTTGTGGCTTCTTCGAACCAAAATTCATGATAAACTTCAATATTTTCCATCACTTCATTTAGTGAATGCAGCACTGCAGTCAAGCTACTGGCTGCAAAGAAGACATCAGAGGTTTGCCCTTGAAGGTTCTTCCCAAAGGCTCTTGTAAAAGATAGAACATTTTTAAGAACAACAATGGTAACGATGAAATCAAAATCTGTTACTGCACTACAGAGTACAAAAGCTCGACCAGCTATATAGTTATTCCATCTAATATTTGTATCACTATTTATACCATCTAAACATAAAACAAGTGCTTGTAGGAGGTCCACTAAAATTTCAAAAGCATCATGCCTGCCTGTCCACTGAGAATGGCAGATTTCCTTCAGTTCTTTACCCTTTTCCTCATTGTTCTGAAAGAGGACAGAAATTACATTGTCAAGCTCCAAAAGCAACTGTGGAGATCGATGGAAGAAAGAACAAACTTCCTCAATTGTTCCTAACGCAACAGATACTCCCACAACAGGCACTGATTTTGCCAACCACATATTTAAGGCACAGGAAGAGCAAAGTGTGTAGACAGCTTGGGGATATTTCTCTAAAAGTCTAGAAGCAACGACTTTCATTTTGGAAGAAAATCCACTGGACACAATGTAAGCCTGGCCACGACAATACTCCATGTTTAACCCCCACTTCTCAGTTATCGTAGTGTGAAATTTTACAGCCAAAATTTCTGCATCAGCTTCATAAGGCAAGAAGCCCACAAATTCCTCTCTCAGGTTATGAGATTCATCAACAAACCTCACCAACACAGGCAAGTGTTCTTCCCCTGCTATGTCCACTACGTCATCAGTGATGATGGAAAAGAAGTGGGAGTCTCTCACTTCCCTGAGGGTCTCCTCCCGAATGCAGCTCTCACAGATGTCTAGCATCTGTTTCTGCTGTGTTTTTGAGCAGAACAATGTGTTAACTGCTGTTGTCTCAAAGCGCTTTCTCAGAACCTCTTCGCCAGAATTTATCCGGCACTCCAGCAGTGCTTGGAAGTTATCCGGAGTAAACAGACCCTCTGGGATTTCATCAGTTTCATGCCCATCCAGAGGTATGTTTTGTTTTCCCATAAGAATCAAAATTTCAAATAAAGATTTTAAGTATTCTTTGTTTTCTTTCTCTTCAAGGGTTAAAGGTAAAATGTCTTCATCCTGTTCTTCACCCCCTTCTTCTGCACTGGGATTCTGAGCATTGCTGTTATTTATTTCTTTATGTTTTGGTTCCTGTTCAGAAGTTTCATCAACTGGAAAACAAAGAATTAATTTTATAAACAGGCTCATGAGGAACCATACAAACAACAAAAATTTATATTTTTGACTGGTTAAATATTTAAAATTCACAAACTCATCCATTCAACATTCACCAGGCACCTACTGGACCACAGACTAGGATACAGAGATTACAATAAGACACACTCTAGAGGAGGAGACAAAAACCATATACAGATATATTTTAATCCTACACGTAAATGTTGTAAGAGACAAATGATTTCTTATAAACTTAACAAGGCACGTCACATAAAACATACATAGAGCAGTAACAGTCTGTGCCCTCAGAAAAAAGAAAAGGAAGAGAACTAATATTTATTGAATCACTGTGTTGGCATTTTATATGTATCACATTACTCCCTCTACAGGCAGGTGCTATCAACCCCATTTGACAAATTGAGGAAAAGTAAATAATTGCCCAAGGTCATAGATGTGGTTAGAAGGATGGACCTAAAATTCAAATCCAAGCCTGCCTGGCTCCAAGGTCCATGCTGATGCAGTTTCTGTGAAATTAAGCTACACTTTTATATGGAAGAGGAGAGTTCTACAAGCCAATAAAATGTAGAGTATATTCAGGCAATTTTTAAGGCTAATAGTAGACTACTAGACATATCAGCCTGATCTCTTTGTATTTGGATAGGAAAACCGAGGCTCTGAGGTTGGTGCCCTGCCCGCTGTCATACACACAATGTTGCAAGTCCTGGACCCTGTGGTCCCCTCTAGGCTCATTTTCTAATCATCATGGAACAGTAGAAGCTCCAACAACAAAATGAGTATAATTTCCCAAATCCAGCACCCTGCTTCAAGCCACTCTACTTCTGTACAGAATACTCTTTCCTCCTTTGCCTGACTCCAGGTCTCCTCATCTACAGAGAGGGAAAATAATAGTACTTACCTCAGGACTACTGTGAGAATTAAATCAATTAAGAAAAGCACTTAGAATAAAGACTTGGCACAGAGCAGACATAAAGACTTATATTAACAATAATAGCAACACAGTAGTAGGAAGGGACAGAGAAAGGAGGAATAACAGCAATCACTGTCAAGAACAAAAACAACTTAGTAAGTCATTGTCGTTAAGTGGTTGTCTGTTTGACAAGGAGGAAGTCCATGTTGCATACTGTTCTAAGAAGATGATGTTGCTTTCCAGCTCTGTCTAATTTATGGCCCCTTAACTTTCACTGTTGAGAGTTTATCTGGCAAAAGAAAACATGCCCATTTTTTCCAGGAGACATTTCTGAAACCTGAACTTAGGTTGCATTGTCAGTTTTACTGCAAAGATGTTTCATATTTTAGCCAAATATTTTTATAGTAAGAATTCAGAATTATTTTACACGTTAAAATGGTTGCTATAATATGGCATATGTCTCCTGCTCAGAAGTAGATGTTTATTATATAGCAAATAGAATTTCATGAGATTTTATGAAGTTCTCATCGCCAAAACCTTTAATAAAAGTGGAAGAGTCTTGATATGCTCTTTTCCTTCATACCATTACATCCATCTATTTCTGATTGTCTACATTTCACGGTTAAATGAATGTTTTGCCAAAAACAAAACAAAACAAAACAAAACAACTTCTCGTCCTCATTCTTTGGTGACAGAGGTCAGCTATCAGTACCTGCAGAAAGGCTTCTGACTCCTACTCTCTATTAGGCTAAGGTTCCCACAGCATTTATTCCTTAAAAATGTATCAAGAACTTATTATGCACCACACATTGGGTGGACGAAGATTCTGCTCTTGTCCTTCCCGCTGCCTCTCCTTCCCTACCCTGGGACACTGTCTGTGTGCCTGCCACTCCTACCACACCAAGAGCACAGCCCTAGTGGGGAGAAGGCAAAGTGTATGGCACAGTAGCACTCAATCAAGAACCTAAACTAACACTTTAGTCTCACAGACAATTCCAGACCACGGGACAATGCCTACCACATGCTTACATCATTCTCACGGCAGGTTTTGGACATAAAACATAATTACTTGTCCTTACCAGGTCAAGGCCTTTTAAAAAGGCATTCAGAAGTTGAGTCATTAATACTATCACTTACTTTTTTTCTGTTTCAGTGTCCTGATTTCATCTTCACTCTAAATGACAAAAAAGAAAAAAACATCTTTAAGAAAACTGAACTCTAGCACATCACTGTAGACTCATAAGTAAAAAGCATATCTTGACTCAAATTTAATTCCTTCAAGAGCATAAATTCCTTATAAGGAAAACATTCTTCAAACATAGAGATGACCAGAAAAACCAGAAGTATAATTTACTAATGACTCCAAGCTCATAATAAAATACTGGAGAGGAAAGAATACATTGTTTAACTTACTTTATACTTAAATCATCATAACTTCGGGTTACAAGTGTTTGCTGGCTAATAAAAGGCATGAAAGTATAGGATGGGCATTCCAAGGGGTCACAAATCATGTCCCCCTCAATCCAATCCTGGGGGATGCCATGTAAGAGAGAGTTGTTGGATCCCAGAACCTAACATAAAAGCTATGAAAAAATCCCTGGGAAGCAGAGAGTAACGCAGTACCAGTATGGAAAAGAGAGAAATGGATGCACACAGCATAGAGGGCCAAGTGGCACACACATACAGGGTTAGACCGAGGAAGGACTTCCCAGTTGTATCCTTTTCTCTCCCTCTAACCCCCCACAATGCTTAAATCACAAGCCACCCCATCACTATTCTGGGGCAGGCAAGCGGCAGTACCAGTGACAGCTGGAGTTAGCAGGGTACCCACTAGGCAGCATGGGAACATGATACTGCTAACAAGAAATGTCAACAGGCTGGCCAATCTGGAACATTCCCTCCTTATCCTGTGAGCTGCAGTTGCAAGGATGGCAGATCTGGAAGAGTATGTCTGCAGTAAGGTATCTGAGGTTCCCAAGGGGTGGAATACAGGGAAATGATAAGCTACAGGGTGGGAAGTGGCCGAGCGCCTCAGCCCTGGTACATATTACTAAGAAGAACGCTGATGTGGAGGACTGTTGTGGAGTGTCAGCATTCATCTATGAGAAGTCCCAGAAAAACAAATAAATAAATAGAGGGAAAGAAATGCATGAAGAAATAAAAACTGACGATTTCGCAGAACTTAAAGATGTAAATCCAGATAATTAAAAAAACCATCTAGACCCAGTTTAGCAAAATTTAAAATGTCAAATATAAAGGAAAAAAACTAAAGACTTTGAGTGAGAAAAGCAGATCATCTAAAAAGAAGCAAGAATCAGGCTAGCATACTTCAATAGCAATAACAGATGCAAAAACTAGACAGAATCAGTATCACACAGACTGTATATACCCTCTATGTATCACTTAATAATAACACTCCAAATAAAAACTACAATATCGTTGTAAAAAATAAACCCATGCCTGGAAACTAAAAACAAAAATAATCCTATGTTAAAGAAATAGGGGATTACAAAACACTTCTAGCTAATCAATGAAAGCATTACATGTCTAAAATTGTGGGATACAGCTAAAACACACTTAAGACATTTACAGCTTCGAATATACATAAATATGAGCTAAACATTCAAGAAGCCAGAAAAAGAGCTAAAAAGTAAATCCCTCAAATCAAGAAGAAACCAGTAAAATAGCTCACAAGTACAGCAATCGTTAATAAAAGTAACTACTATTTCTTTGCAAAGACTATTAAAATAATCTTAGGTTCAGAAAAAAACAAGCATTCCAAAATCCTAGATGCAGTTCATGAACTCTTGAAAACAAATGAAACACAAGAAGAGGAAACCAATAAATAAATCAAAATGGCAATTAAAATATTCCCTCACCCACCCCAAGCCCTCTGATTGTTTCATGGTTTAACTTTCAAGGGCAGATAGTATACACCTTATACAAGTTTCTCTAGAAAAATTAAGAGAGAAAAAAAGGAAAGCTATCCAACTAATTTTATAAGGCTAATAGAACCTTGATACCGTAACTGGATAATAGGAGTACACGAAAAAAGAAAATTACAGGACAACACTTAAAATGATAAATGCACAATCGTAAATAAAATATTAACCAACTAAATCAAACAAATGAAGATATACTGCAATCAATTAGGGTTCATCACAGGAATGCAAAGACGGTTCAACATCAGAAAACCCATCAATGTCATTCACTGCCTTAAAAAAAATCGTGAACTTTTCTACTCAACAGATGCAGTGAAATCTTCTGATAAGTTCAACAAGTTATGATAAAAATTTTGAATATGAGGACTAAAAGAGAATAAAAGGAATTTCCTTAACTTGATAAAAATTATCTAACAATATCAACAACAAATGTCACACTTAATGCAACAAGACAAATGTACCAGCTGTGACATTCCTGAGACTGTTCAACACAGCACTCTTAGGGGTGTAGTAACTGTAGTTACTAACCAGTAACACAGGCAACAGAAAAATTTTAAATTATAAGGATTGGAAGAAGAGGCAAATTTGGAGGATGATACAATCAACTACATAGAAAACTTGGTGGACTATTAGGATTAATAAAAAGGGGTCTTCAAAATTGCTAGAAACAATCCCAACCAGAATACATAATCTATACCAACAATAACCACAGTGTATTTAGGAAGTAATTTAAGGAAGAGTATACATACTGTTCTCTTTTAAAGAACTGCAGCAAAAACCCTGAAGTTATTTCAAATTTTTTACTTTATGCATTCCTAAAAGTATTTTTTTTAATTTTTAATTTATTTTAAAGATTCTATTTATTTATCTGAGAGAGCACGAGCCGGGGCGGGGGCAGAGGGAGAAGCAGACTCCCCACTGAGCAGGGAGCCTGACTAGGGGCTCGATCCCAGGACCCTGAGATCATGACCTGAGCCAAAGGCAGACGCTTAACCAACTGAACCACCCAGGTGCCCCTAAAAGTATTTTAATAGTGTTTTCAAAGAACTAGTATTTAGTTTTGTCAATGATTGCTATTACTTGATAGCCGTTTTTTTCTGTTTATGGATAGGTCTAATTAATATTGCAAAGATGGTAATTCAAAACATTCATGATGAAAATCCCCATACAATTTATATAAGACAAAAGAATTCTCAAATTCATCTGGTGGGATAAAGGTCCACAAATAGCTAAGACAATTTTGAAAAAGAAGAGTTAAGAAATCCCTGTATTTGAAAGTAAGATATATTATAAAGCTATGGTAATAAAGACATACAAACTCCAAACTGATCAAAGATGTAAATATGAAAGGTAAACACAGAAACAGAAAAAATGAAGAAAATTAGATAAATGTTGCTTTAAAAAGCACACAGTAGGCAGAATGAAATGAGAAATATTAAATACACTAGCATGGATACCAAAAGGAGGAGAGGAAATGGGAATGGTAATAGTGGAAGGAGGAAGAAAAATAAAATAAAGGTCTTGCTGGTGGCAACAATGACAGAAAGTCATGGACTGAGGAGTCTCAGCAATTTAATGCTGTTCACCTAATGTCAACAAAAAAACAGGTAGGTTTCAATCATTAGAACTAAAGGGTATCAAAGGAATATAAAAACATGTATAAATGATGCCATATACAGAGATTTAAAAGTTTTTTCTAACCCTGTCAGTACTTAATAGTGATAGAACCATTACTTCTAAGTAAAAGTATCCATGTCTTAACTTTTATACTTTCCCTTTCTTTATCCCTTTGTGCTGAATTCTGGAAATATCCCTCAGCTCCACTTTCCTTACTATAAAAGAAAAGGTAGTGTTTTTTGTTTTTTTTTCTTCCCAGGAAGGGAATGTGCTAGTGGTCTATAACTGACAGCATATTTTGCCCCAAGTCAATGAGTATCAACGGGCTAAATTTGAGAAAGACTTTCCAATTTAAGTACTAATCATCTCACATCCATGCTACTTCAATAACCACAGCATTCACTTCCCATGCTACCTTTGAAATAGAGAGTAACTTGGGCTCAATTTTAACATGAATGCATCTATATTTGATGTCACAGTATTACGGGGGGGTGGGAAAGCCAAAAGCACACTGACATACCAATTCTTTTATTCGTTTTCTGTGTCTACTATGTGGATTGTTCAAATGACTGGTAAGATCAAATATTGTTGGTATTGCATTATCTCGAAGAACTGTCCTATAAGGACTCTGAAAAAGAAAAATGTGTTAATTCAGACAGTCTGTAAGAATGTATTATTACACATAAAGAAAATGCTATGTTAATGACTTCCCCAGTACTCCTTCAACTCCAGCTCTAAAGTGTAGAGACTTGCAGAATGATGATGTCAATCCAGATTAGCTTATTATTTCCAACTCAATTTTTGTCTTTGCCCTTCTGGCAATCTATTTTCAAAAAGGAACAGAACTGATGGTAGGCATAAAAAATAAAATGTATTTGCATCTTGCATATATACTTCTAATTCATCCTCCCAGCGACTTTGTCTGTTCTGCCCTTCCATGAGCCCACCAAATCTACAGTAGGCACAAAAGTTTCTCCATCTATCGCTTTGTATGTTCTTAATAATTCTTCCCTTCTTTACCTGTTGTTCACTCCACTTTCACTACTATTACTGAGAAGCATCAGGTATAGTGAAATAATATTGGACTGCGTGGGACCCAGGAGACCTAGGAACTAGTCCAAACTCTACCAGTTACTCACTATGAGATCCTAGCCAAATATTTTCCCTCTTTGGACCTCAGTTTCCTCTTCTGAATAAAATTCAAGTATTGAACTAGACCAATATTTCCCAAAATGAAATTATTCATATACTAATGATAATGCTTGTATACCATTATCTGCACTTTTATATAATCCACTCATTTTTAATGAGTTAGAATTGTCTTAGGCAATACAAACTATAAAATAATGATTTTGATGAGCTAGTTATATATATATATATATATATATATATATATATATGTGTATCTTTTTAAAGATTTTACTTATTTATTTGACAGAGTGACAGTGAGAGAGGGAGCACAAGCAGGGGGAGTGGGAGAGGGAGAAGCAGGCTTCCCGCGGAGCAGGGAGCCCAATGTGGGGCTCGATCCCAGGACCCCGGGATCACGACCTGAGCCGAAGGCAGATGCTTAATGACTGGGCAACCCAGGCGCCCCTAGCTAGTTATATTTTTTAACACATACTGTTGAAACTCCTAAAATAAAAATTGACTCATGTGCCACTTGAATTCATTCATAACCGTGATATACCTAATTGGACTTCTGCAAACACTGAACTAGGTATTTCTAAATTTCTAATTCTAATGTTCTTATCACTGAAGGATGACTATTCTCTATTCTAATTCCTGTTAACCTAATCCAACCTGGCTAGAAGCTGGATGCATACTTAGATGTTGACAGTCTTCAATAGCCAACCCAGAGGTCAAGTAGGGACAAGAAGTTTATTAACAGGAAGAGTAACAGATGAATAACTGCATACATTCCCCTCAGCTAGTCCAAAGAAACAGTGCCTTTAATTTCTTCACAGGTCTGCACTGATTAAGACAAACACTCTTCTTTTTAAAAAGCTTTCTCGGGAGCAGTGATTGTTTCAAAGCTGACTATTAAAGCATGTTCAAAGTATATGCCAAACAAAAATAACAACTATATTTTTTTCACCCAGGGAAGGAAGGTTAGGATGATATGAAGAAAACAATATGTAACTAAAGGGAACACACTATCTTGGGTTTTATCTCAAGAGTTGTTAAACACATTTGGGAAGTATTTCTATTCAGATTCAATATTTTCCAGTTCAACCCCATGCCTCATAGAAAACACAAAGAAGAAAACTTTTTTTTTTTTAATCTATTTCTTAATGACATTCAGCTTCTAGTGCTGGGCCAATTATCCTGAGTCTACTAGGAATTTTCAATCAGAGATTGATTAGGGACACAATCACTGAAGGGAGCAAAAACGATACTGTACCCCAAACACCGCATCTTTCCTGCTTAGCAAACAAACATGTCACAACATACACAGTCAACTCTTGATATCTTACCAATCATTAAATAAGGAGAGGAGGGATAAAACATTCTTAATGCATTTCTTAAATTCGAATCAAATTAATTTGCTATAAAGATATTATAGACCAAAAAACACAACATGAATTAAAAACATGTTACTTTTTATAAATACTGATTTATAAGTTCACATGCAAGAAAGAGCTATATTCAATTTACGTGCATGACAGTTTTAACTCAGTATCAAGATTTAATCTTTAACTGCTGAACTAAGGTTTGAGCATAAAGCAGTGATTTTACTCTAGCATCAAAGATAATATTTGGCTTTGGTTGAAGTAGCCATGAATGTTTACTGATGAAACCTTCAATGCCAAACTAATAAAGTCAAAACTCTCAAACATTTGGATATAGATATCATATAAGCCGGTTTTTAATAGCAGTATCTTCTTCTACATGTGTAGAAAGAACATCTTCTCGTATTTGCATTAACTTATTCAAGACTGAAGAATCATGTGGAAATTTAAAAAGCAAAAATAGCTCATCTTTCTGTCCTATGCTCTGACTAAACAAGAATATGAGTGAACTATAATTTTACATTTCTCATATTAATCTTACTGGAATTGTCTAATAAATAGACCATATTTATTACTAAAATAAAAATGCATATGGCTTGTATATTTAAAATAATTTGGGATATTTTTACTTAATGTCAAGAACATAAAAATAGTTTGCCTTTTAAACATATGAAATCCCTTATTTTGGTTGATCATTATTACCCTCTTAACAAAGCAAGGCAAAAATATCCCTCAAATATTTGTGATTAAACTGTTGAACCGGAATTGGCTCACCTCCCAATGACTTCACAAGTATCTGCTTCAATTAATTTTGAGAAATAAAATAACCCAATCATTCTTTAGTTTTCTGATGCCTCTGCAAAATGTATCTGAAAAAAATATCAAAATAAATTGCTGCATAACAATATATAGTGTATCTTCAAATCAAGTTTATGTCTATCCCAATATCTGAGATGATACATTAGTTATACCTAAACAAGAATATATTATTTACAAAACTGTCTTCCTAACTAATTTTTAAAGTGTTTCAAGTCTGCTTCATTTCGATCAAATCTGCCCTATTTGTGTCTCTTATAAGTCACAGCAACAACAGAATCACAGAGGGTTAAAAATCTTAAGATCTCAGGAATTATGTGGTTTAATCTCCTTATTAGAATTTGGGGCCCAGAAAGGGAAAGTGACATGGCCAAATTCACACAGTTAACAGTAGTAAGGGTGAGAGACCCAGGTCTTGATATGAAATTGAAAATTACTGATGGAAATTTTTTTTCACATTAAATATATGATTTGCTTCTTGTAACTTGCACATAAAAATTAAGGGTTGGTTCTAACAGTACATATGGAAATATGAAAACAAAGAGCTCCATTTCCCAATGAAGATTTCACTCATAAAAAAAGCACTGGAGAAGTTGCTCCAAATAAAAACACAACCTCTACCTTAAACAAACACTTTAATATCCAAAATTTTCTGAAGGCTGCATTAAGCAACGTAAAAGTGGCAACCTCTGGTGAATAGGACTGGGGCATCAGAAACAGGGGGGGTTAAAAAAAATCCAGGGTTTTTAAGAACAAAAGAGATACCAATTAGCTCCGAATTTGTCTTCAACTTTGAAAAAAGTGGTGGGGTCCAAGGATACGCTCCAGCATTATTAAATATTTACATTTCCAACCAGATACTGAGTGAGAGAGAAAACAACAACTCAAGCCCTTCTATTACTTACAGTTCTACAGATCATAGAGGTCTCAAAGTGTTTGGCACATAATCGATAATGTTTATTTAGTTGATCAGGTGTTTTATCTTCTAAGTCCGCTCTCCTACAATTCTCCACCCACTTCTGGCATCTATAAATAAAACCAAAATACAATTATGAAATATGAGCTCAACATTTTTATTTCAGCATTCAGCTATAAGGCAAATATATATTATAGACAATGGATTCCTGCTCTCCTCTCCCTGCAGAATGTAATTCGGAAAAGCTGACTGATAACAAAATGAGAGCTAGAAGAAATCTTATATATCATTTAGTACATTCAATTACAGACAAGGTTAAGAAGTAACTCGCTCAGAGTCATGCACAAAATCTGCAGTAAAACTAGAATTTAAATCTGAGTCTTTCAATTCCCAGGACATCCTAGCACCAGAGAGGACTTAATTATCAGTAGTTCAAGCAAAAAGTTGCACAACCATGAGACCACGGCCTAACATTCCCCTCAGGATTTCAACTTAAACAAGGATATAAAACAACATTGCAAAAAATCAGTAAACAGATGTTCTATAAATCATTAGAGTTTCTTACAGGAGCATGATGCCTGTGTTCATTTGCCTTATTATAAACATTATTTATTATCTACAATATGTACAGACTAGACTGCAAGCTCCATGACTGCAGGGATTGTACCTACACAATCTAGTACACAGAAGGTGTGGAAGATAATGAACAAGACAAAGTCCATGCCCTCTTGGTGTTTACAAATCTGCAGAAAATAAATAATAATAATGACAACAATGATGATGATGCATACTAATCACTTACTATGAGCCAGACACTGTTCTAAGTCCTTTACAAAAGGGTACGTTATCCCCCGTATGCAGATGAAGAAATGAAGGCACAGAAATGTTAAGTAATTTGCTAAAGCCTACAACTAGATCTTTCTTTCCTTCATTCCTCAAGTTTCTAGGAATAAAAATGCTGTCACAGCCACAAATTTGAAAACATAATTCACTCTACAATCGCATCATAGTATATTCTGTCTTAATATTACAGTTCACCCCTCCACACACACACACACACACACACACGCTGACACTTAATTCTCTCTACTCTCAATATGTAAAACCATGGTGAAATGTTGATTATCTAACTGAAACTAAAACCACACCTAAATTGTACAGCATTTCATTCAACCAAGAAGTATTACTGCACAGTAATGATACCTAAGATGTCCATATTTTAATATTTTTACACAGTTGTGCACTATGATTTCATAAACATTTCATGTTTCAACATCCAAATATTTAGTACAGAAACTGTCTCACTAAAAAATAATTTGCCATACTGCTACAGCTGTTTGTTTTTTAATTCTTAGATCTCAGACCTTCCGTACAGAATACTACTACCTGTATTATCTCTGAACTAAGTTGAGACAGCTTTCTGATACCACAAGCATTCAGATTCAATCAAGAATAGATTGGGCAGATAGCCCAAATAACTACATCTATGTCTACCATATCAATACCTAGAAGTAAATCTAGTGAAAGATGTGCAAGACCCTCTAATTGAAAAAGATTTAAAATAACTTTAATAAATGGAGGGATATACAAGTTCATGATATTAATTCTCCTCAAATTGATTTACTGATTCAATATAATCAAAATCCCAAAAAGTTCTTTTGTGCGTGTCTCTTTGTGTGTATGTGTGAAAAGGAGAGAGAGAAAGGGAGAAATGACAAGATAATTCTAAAACTTTTTATATAGAAATTCAAAGGACCAATATCAAAATAATCTTGAAAAAAATAAGTTGACTTACACTATCAGATATTAAAACTTATTATAAAGCTTAGTAAGAGTGTGTGGTACTGGCACAGGATAAAACAATGAAACAAAACGGAGAGCTATGGACAAAGTTTTTTTCAATACATGGTGCTGAGTCAATTCGATGGCCATATGAAAAAAATTAATCTTGACTCCTACTTTCACACCATGTGCACAAAAATAAGTACCAAGTGCACTATAGAGCTAAATATGGAAGGTAAAACAATAAGCTTCTAAAAGGTAACACAGGAGACTATCTCCATTACCTTGGCATAGACAAAGATATCTTAAAGAAGGCAAAAGAAAGCACAAGCTCTAGAGCAAAAGATGAATTAATTTGGCTACTTTAAAGTTAATAACTTTTCTTCATTAAAAGAACCCACTGAAGTGTGAAAAGACAACGTATAAAATGGAAGAAGGTATTTGCAATACATATATCCAACAATAGATTCTATCCAAAATATGTATTTAGAACTCCCACAGATAAACCAGACAACCCAATATAAAAATGGGCCAGAGATCTGAACAAGTAACTTACAATGAAAAGGTTATCCAGATGGCCAATACACATGAAAAAAACGTTCATGGAAAAAAAAGGGCTCAATCTCATTAATCATCAGGGACATACTCATTAAAACCATAATAAAATATTACTACATACCTTCAAGAATGACCACAATGTAAAAGAGATAATACCAAATGCTGAGGAGAAAGTGGCACTCTTTGGCAATGGGAATGAATGAACTAGCTAGATCCCACAAACATAATGCTGAGTAAAATCAGCCAGGAGTACATCTATGATTCCTTTTATAAGAAGTTCAAGAATAGACAAAACTTGGGGCACCCGGCTGGCTCACCTGGAAGAGCATGCAACTCTTGATTTCGGGGTTATGAGTTCGAACCCCATGTTGGGTGTAGAGATTACTTAAATAAATAAACTTTAAAAAAAAAAGAAATCAGATGCCATTAAAAAAATAGGCAAAACTAATCTACGGTGATTATGCAGAAAAAAAGTTAATACAGGAGGCCTGAGACTGCTATTGTTAGAAAGGCCTGCTTCTAAGGATGGCCTTTTGCCTGGTGCCTGGAAGAAACTTGGTTAACAGTTCCCTATATTGACATAAAACTTTCCCTGATAAGGTGGCTCATTGTACTTAGACTGTGCAAACAACATGATTTATTTTTTTTAACAATATGATTTATACTGAACATCTGCCTTCCTTCTGGGAGTCTAGAATTTTAACATACGCTTGGCAGAGAGTGTCTATGTGACTACATCGCAATAAACACTTTGGGCACTGGATCTCTAATGGGCTTCTCTGGGTAGAAAGATGTTCTATACCTCAAACGTTACCTGGGTATTCATTTCATAAAAATTCATCAAGTCTAGACTACTAATTTTACACTCTTTTCTATGTATGTCATATATCAATAAAAGATTCCCTCACTGTGTCCCTCATTCTCAATAACCAACTAATCTAATTGTATCAAGTAGGACAGTGGCTCTCACTAGGGATAGTGGCATAATGACTGGGAGGGCCTCAAGGGGAGGGAGTTTGGGATCTTAGTAATATTCTTTTTTTTTTTTTTTAAATCTGGGCAAAAGTTTCATGGACAGGTCACCCTAAAAATCCAACAAGCCACACAACACTTAATGAGTTGTGATTGCCTGTGTATATACATTTTATATCAATAAAGTCATAAAAGTTATATATGACTACAAGCTTTTTACATACATGTGTGTACATGTACATGTGTATATATATATATGTATATATACTTAAATGCTTTTAAGGATATACATAATTATCTCTCAAATTGACCACTGTCTCCCCTTTCCTAGCTCTCCCTGTCATTGTTCTGTGCCCTGTACTCCAGACTCTGTAGCCTTTTCCCTTAGCAGAGTGAAATGATTCTCCGAATCCATCCAGGTTCAACTGGTCTTTTGCCTTTCCCTAACCCCTTCTCCATGCTGCAGAGTAAATGTTTTTGTTTTTTTGTTTTTTACGATTTTATTTATTTATTCGAGAGAGACAGCACACATGAGAGAGCACAGTGCGGGGAGAGGGAGAAGCAGACTCCCCAGTGAGCAGGGAGCCTGACATGGGGCTCATGGGGCTCGATCCCAGGACCCTGGGATCGATGACCTGAGCCGAAGGCAGACACTTAACAGACTGAGTCACCCAGTTGCCCCTCAAACGTCATTTCTTGAAGGAAACTTTTCCTGATTCAGATGTGTATACATATGTGTATGACTATGTATACACACACACACATAGGAAAGACTCCCCTTCCTCTCTGTATATGGTCTCTCAACACCCCTTATTTATCCTACTGTATTATTACCATTAGTATAAACATGCCCTAGTATCTCCCTTCTAAAAAATTCCATTTACCTGGACCCTCTGCATAGCAAAACTAGAGTCCATTTTCCCTGTCTCCACTTTATCTCACATTCTTTCCTCCATCAATTCCAAGGAGGCTTCTGCTTTATCTCTTTTCCAATGAAACTGCTCAAGATTATGAATGATTTCAATCCTGCCAAATCCAGTTGTCATTTTCTATCATTTTAATCACCCTTTCAGTATTATTTAGCCTTTTTATTTATTTTTCCCTTTGATGGTCTCCTACTTGCAGCATTTTCAAAAACATATTTCAAGGCACACTAATCAACTGTTCCATTAAAATAAAAAAAGTTTCATGGTCAAATAAGTTTTGGTAATATTATATATTTTATCCTATATCATGTTTCTATGGGACTTTGAGGACATGAGTTAATTTCTCTGTGCCTGCTTTGTTCATCTGAAAGCAGGGACTATCTCAAAACCTACTGCGAGGGTTAAATGAAATAATGTACATAAAACACATAGACCACTGCCTGGCACAGAGAATATGAAGTATTCTATAAAAAGTATTATCATTACAACTCACAGCATTGGTTGGAGGATTAAATAAGATATGAAAGCACTTTAAGATAATATTTTATAGATGTGATTCTCAAACTTCACAGTCTTTTTACACTCTTAGTGAGGACCCAAAGAGCTTTTGTTTATCAATATTTATAATTATAGAAATTAAAACCAAATACATTTAAAACATATTTACTAATTCATTAAAACTCACAATCCCATTATGTTAATATAGGTAATATTTTAATGAAAAATAACTGCATTTTCCAAAACAAAAAACATTTAGTGAAAAGAATGGCACTGTTTTCCATCTTTGCAAATCTCTTTAATGCTAGATTCTCACATCTGTTTTTGTATTTAATCTGCTGCCATATGTGGTTTTGGTTAAAGTATATGAAGAAAATCCGGCCTCACACTGCTATGCAGTTAAAAAAGGTAATTAAAATATTCCTCCCTTACCCACATTACTATGGATATTCTTTAATACTACACCAAAACTCCACAAGTGGTGGTTTCTTAAAGATGAGTTGCGATGTGGAATCTGAAACCAGATCAATGAGCTTTTTCACTCTATTACATTGAAATCTGCTGGTGTATCCTATACTTTGAATAGGGCTTTTATCTGTGCATGTCTTTGTAAAATCAGGAATTGGTCAATCTGGAAAATATCAGTTCAGTCAGTTATGCAAACCACCATTATACAATTTATTTAAAAAGTCACATTTATCAATATCACCATCAATCTCAACAGAAAAGTCTTACAGAGTTGTCAAGCTTGAAGTGGTGCATATAAATTTTCCAAAATTCTAACTTTTGCTTGAACGTCAATTGTTTCCCTTGAAGTGGCAGGCTTTCGTTCATTTCTGAGAAAATGTCTACCAAACACCGCCATCTGTATAATCATACTTAGAAAATTTGAGAAAATATTAACAGACAACTTATCAGAGCAATGATGTTACCATGTTATGGAGCTCCTCAGAAACTCCAGTGCACACTCCTGAAAGAACGAGTGTGAAAAAGGCAAATAACGTCAGTGTTATTAGGAAATAGTTTTTACCTTGTGGACTCCTTGAAAGGGTCTTGGGGGACCTTCATGAGTGCCCCAAAAAACATTGTTTTACATTTTACAAGGCAGAGTACATCAATTCTCAATTAACTTTGATTAAATTGCCAAAAGAACCTTGGAAGACCTCACCACCTGAGGGGTGAGTTAGAACTAACTGCCTGAGAAGGAAGAAGAGGGCTTCAATTGCCCACCTCACTCTAATAGGAGCAATTCATTAGCTCTACTTGTACCTTCACCTCATCTGGGGATGAGCTGCCCCCAGGTTCCTGCCAAGCCTTGGCATTAGTCAAGCCATCCTGGGGCGATCCAGATTTAGGCAGGTTTTTTTTTTCTTTAAACTTTAATTTTAGGTAATCTATGACCTCCCTACCACTGCCCTAAAGTGAGTTGATTCAATTATTTTATAGTTAAAAAAAAGAAAGAATAAGTAATGGGATAAAAGGCACAGCATAGGGAATATAGTTGATGGTATTATAACAGCACTATATGGTGAAAGATGGTAGCTACACTTGTGGTGAGCATGGCATAATGTATAGACTTATTGAATCACTACGTTGTACACCTGAAACTAATGTTGAACTTTGTCAACTATATTTCAATTAAAAAAACTAAAATTAAAATTAATAAATGAAATAAAAAGCACATTAATGCCACTTTTTCTGAACCAATAAAAGGTACTATATTTTGAAATTCTGCACTGTGCCCTTTATTAACTACACTTTTGAATTTTAAATTACTTCAAATAGCTGTTTATAAAAGTGTCCATGGAATTTACAAATATAACAAAAAGGAAATGTACTATTTAATAGCATTAAATATACTATCTTTATTTTTAGTTAACAGTATTAGTTAACTTTTCAAGGATAGGTTGGCAATGTCACCTTTTATCAACCTTCCCTACAACTCATTTACAGAAAAAAAATATTATAATTAATAACCCTAAAAATACTGTTATTAATTCAATACATACTTCTGAAAACTACTTCTTTATTATAATTAATTCTCGGCACGGTAAAGAAGAAACTGTCAAATACAGAAGAATTTGAAATCCTTAGTATGAGGAGATTTGGTTTGGATAAAAAGTTAGGAACTTGAAGATATTATGTTAACTAAAATAAACCAGATATAAAACAACTGTATGATTCCATTTACATCAAGTATACAGAACACACAAATTCATGGAGACTGAAAGCAGGTGGGGCGGAGTAGGGGGGAGGGAAGGAGTTACTGCTTAATGGTTAACAGTTTTTGCTCGGGGTAATGAAAAAGCTTTTGAAAGGGACTGGCTGCACAACACTGTGAATGTAATTAATGCCACTGAATTATACACTTAAAAATGGTTAAAATGGCAAATTTTATATCTTAACCAAAATGTTTAAAAATTAATAATGTAATATATACTGAATATACATTAATACTGTATAATGTATATTAAAGTGCACTTAATACACATTTTAAATGGGTGAATTGTATGGTGTGTGAATTATATCTCAATAAAAATGTTTAAAACGAAAGTTCATAATTTGGTCTTGAAATATTCAAAGGATTCTGACATAGAAAATGGCACAGATTTGCTCGGTGTGACTGTAAGAACATAACTAGGACCTCCAAAGCATAAATTATAGGGAGGCATATTCCCACTCAATACAAGAAAGAAACAACAGCCAAAGCTGTCCAAAATCTTGAAGTGTCCCTTCACAAAGCAGAGAACAGTCTTTAGCAAAGGCCCACCTGTCAGGAATGCACAGGGCCCTAAAGGGTCCATAAATACCTTGAAAATGGAATGCAAAATTTTGTCTGTCTTTTCTCAAGTAAGGTCCTTGTGTTAGATTCTCAAAGGGGACAGATTGCACTAGATCTAAAAATTTCTTCCAAATTTGAGACTGTACACCCCTATAGGTCATACTTCCTCCCCTCTAAGGAGTGTAACGAAAAGAGCATTCACTACAGTATACAGACACAAATGACTTGTGGTCCAGAATCAACTAATGTTGCCCTTATTATGCAAGTGAAATATACTCTCAAGATTGCCCTTGGGCTAAAATTTGGGTAAAAGGAAGATAAGGCGTAATGGGATAAGGCCCAGTCAGATTCAGATGTTCCCCTTCCCTGCTCCCATAGAACCCAACAGCTACTCCTCACTCTTCCGAGCTAGTTCATCCTCACCTCCCTGAACTTTAAACACCAGGAATGACCCAGGGCTCAATCCTCAGATCTACTCCACTTTACTTACCCCAGAGCATGACTTTAAATACCCTCTATAAACTGAGAACACCCATATTTAAAATCTCTAGTCTGAAAGTCTCTAAATTCCAGACTATCTCTTTATGGTTTTAGCTCTAAAATATTTAGGTTACTGATCTAAATATGGGCCATTTTGAGTTCATTTCTGGATATTCCTGAACATTTATTAAACTCTTCAAACTTCACATGTCCCAAACCAAACTTTTACTATGTCTCCACCAAACCTGCTCCTCCCAGTCTTCCATAGCTCAGTAAATACTCAGGTTAAAAAAACCTTAAGAGTTATTCTTGACTTCCCTTTTTCTCTTACCATCCTACATCTAAACCATTAACAGATTCTGTTGGCTCCACCTTCAAAACGTTTCTCAAATGCCAACAGTTTACCACCTCCTCCTCTACTAACCTGGATTACTGCAATTAAGCCTTTAACTGGTCTTCCTGCTCTCACCTTTGCTTCCCTACAATCTAACAAGCAGCCAGTGATCCTGTTTAAACTATAGTCTCTCTTCTCTAAACCCTTGGATGACTTCCTGTCTCGCTCAGAATAAAGGCCATAATGCTTTACATGGGCTAAAATGTCCTACACAATTCGCCCCTAGCATACAAACACACACACTTTTCTCATTTTTCCCCTCTCTCTCCTTCCTTAAACCAGCTCTACTGTCCATGGACTTCTGGCTGTACCTGTAACATGCGTGCCCTGACTGCATTTACTGTTTCCACAGACCAGAATGCTCTTCCTCTAGATATCTCCATGGTTGGCCCACTCACCTACTTCTGGTCTTTGCTCAAATTCACTTTCTCAGTGAGACCTTCTCTGATCACCCTATTTAAAATAGCAATTGTGCCTCCCCTGCTACTCCTAATTATACCCCCCAACATTTGCCTTTTCTCCATAGTATTTATCACCATGTGACATACTGTATATACATACTTGTCTATTTTCCTCCACTAGAATGTAAACTTCAAGAGAGCAGGGGCTTTGATTTGGTCACCTGTACACTCCCAGTGCTCAGAGCAATGCCTAGCACATAGTAGGCCTTCAATAAATATTTGTGGACCTAATAAATAGGACGCTATATTATATTCGCCTTCTTCTGTATCTGTCTTCTTAACAGACTGTGAGCTTTCTGCAGGCAGCAACACTGTCTCACTCACATCTGAATTTCCAGCACCAAACACTAGCGCTCGGCACACAGTGAGTGTTGGTTTGAAATGAACGCATCAACAAGAGAAGCCAAGGAAAATTCCTCAGACTTTCACAGTCCCTACTCTGTCACTCTTTAAATATAAGTCAGAGCGTGTGGGTTACCTCAAGGAAGAGATTTCAATACCAATTCCCACGCCCACAGGCGTATACCCCCGCCACCTTACCCTCCGTTATCCCCACGATAACCAAGTGAGACAATGAGTAACGGTCAGAGCCAGAATTTGAACCATGAACAAATCCGCTGGAGGAATTAACTGTGACTCGACGAGATCAAAGAAGGTGACCGGACTCCAAAAAGAAACACTGCCCCGGGGGTGGTGGCAAGGAGAGGGAAGGGCCCTGGTGACCCCAACCATAGAATCCAAGTCCCTCTTTTGACAGCTAAGGAAACTAAAGCCTAGAGGGGAAAGCGACCTGCCCGAGGTCACCCAGCAAGCTAACCAAGGCGAGAACCCAGCTCATCCCGCCTGCGCGCCGCCCCAGTTGCCTCTTCCTTCGGGTGGTGCCCGCCGCGCCGAGCCCCCGCTGGCGCACGTGCTCCGAGGTCCCCGGGCGCCCGCCGGCCCGCTGCTCAAGGCCCGTTCCCCACCTGCGGCCGAGGCTGGGGTCGAAGACCGTGACCCACTCCCCACGCAGCCCCGGAGCCGGCGGTTGGCAGCGCGCACCGCGGAGACGGGCCCGGGCTGCCGGCTCCGCGCCCGCCGCTTACCTGGCCGGATCCCGCGGGAACCTGAAGAAGGCCAGGTCCGACTGCGTACTCTTCCTCGTGCAGTTGGGGGCAGCGCAGAAGTTCGGCATCGTCGCCCACCCGCCGGCCGGCCCAGCCCTCCCCTCCCCGCCTCCTCAGGGCAGCCCGCCCGCCCGTCGGGGCCGGGGAGGGGAGCCAGGCCGGCCGGCCGGCTCGGCAAGGCCGGCGCGCCGGGGGGAGGGGCGGCGGGCGAGAAGCCGCGAGGGGCAGGAGGGGCGCCGCGGTCCGAGGCCGGGCTGGGGACGCGGCTCCACAGTGCTGTGAGCGGCCGGGAGGATTTACCGCCGCCGCCGCCGCTGCCGCTGGTGCACCTCCCGCCCGCCCGGGACGCTGCCGCCTCCTTCCCACAATGCACCCTGGCGCCCGGGGGTGCCCTCTCTTCCCTCAGCCTTCCTTCCCCGCCCCCTCCTTTCCGCCGACTTCTCCCCAAGCGGGCACGCGCAAAGAAGCGCGCCGGCCCGGGCGTGGCGAAGTGTAAGCGAGGCCTGGCGCGAGCTGCCGCAGTGCGCCTGCGCATAACCTACCCCGCGAAGAGAGGCCATTGCGCATGCGGGCGTGTCTCCCGGGACTCTAGAGCAGGGAGCCCCCGGCACCTTCGGTAGGTTTGGCGTGCGCGGGATTCCGCAGATCTGGGGCGAGCTTGCACATTATATCACCGGTGTATCGCTCCTTGCTTGCTTACGTTGCCACCACTTAGGCCTCTATTGCAGAAATCGCCATAGACTCTGAAGGGCCGCGGAATCGGGAAGACCTTGCTGACTGATTTACACACTCTCCGCAGACCTGCGTGCACAGTTGAACGGAGACGTGTAGGAGATTTCATTTTCCCCAGTTTTGCAGCTACTCTTCGGCCCTGTTAGCTTCTCGGGACGGGCTTCCCCAGCCTCGACCGGAAGGTCGGGCGAAAACTCAGAAAAGCAATTACTCTTCCCTGGTGAGGCTTCTGGAGGATCATTAATAGCGACATGATTCCACTTGCAGCCCTATAGAGATTGGTTCCACTCTCTTGCCCTTAACAGTTGTCTTTTCACTTTCCTATGCTGTTTAAGTGCCAGAATGAGTGACCGCTATCTAGAACAAAGGATTAGTATCAAGTTTTGCGTGAAATTGAACAAGTCTGCAAGTGAGACCCACCACCTTTTGAAAGAAGCTTATGGGAATGAAGTCATGTCAAGGGCCCGAGTTTTCGACTGGCACAAAAGATTTAAAGAGGGGCGGGAAGACGTTCGAGATGACGCCCGAAGTGGTCGTCCAGTCACCCACCGGACAGATGAAAATATCCAGAAGGTCAAGGACTTGGTTTGTTCAAACAGGCGGTTGACTGTGAGGATGATGGCCGAAGAGTTAAATTTAGATAAAGAAACGGTTAGACTCATTTTGAAAGAAAACTTGAATATGAGGAAAGTTTCTGCAAAAGTTCTATCAGGTATTTTGAAGGATGAACCTAAACCTCGGAGATTTGACTTTCAGTCTGATCTTTCAAAGGAAACTAGGAAAAATAGCTCGTGTGTAAGGAAAAAGATAACAAGTTCTGAAACATGGACTCATCTCCAGTGTGAAGCTGGTGGGGAAATACCTCTGCCTGTATCCCATCCCCAAAACCACTACCCTGCCAGCCAGCTTCTGCAGGCTTCATCATCAACAAGCCTTCCCTCCAGGGCAGCTCAGGATTGGTTCACCCCGTGGTGAAAGGAATGTGAGGTAGCTGAGCCTGAGTTAGAAAGCTGCCTCACAGGCACCTTCATTTGCTGCTCATCCATTGTCGGTCTTCACCCGCTCCTTCCCACCTTACCACCCTCCTAGTTACCCTTGCTGGACTCCTGGGCCGTCTTCCAATTTTGAGGAACTTTTGCCTGTTGACTTCTGGTACTTACTTGTTTCTTGATTTCTTTTGCTTGTTAAAGTTTGGATCTCCTTGCTGCCCAAACCTTAGCTTGTTGTGGCTGTCCTGTTCTTGTGTTCTCAACATTCTGCCTCAGGGGATCATACCGCTGAAAGGTGGGAACAGGACCTCCCGGAGTCCTTCTGTGCCCATGAAGGCATATTCTGGGAGGACCCCAAAAGAAGGCCTACAGTTCAGCCTGCTTCACAGGCAGGACCTGAGGTATGGTACAGAAGGCAGTGGCGTGCTGACCTAGTGAGCATTGCTAAGGGCGTATCCAGCCCAAATGACTCAGTGGGAACCCCTCAGTACACAGGGGTTGGCCACCTATACTCACCTTCTCACAGACCTGTCTTTTACAGAGGAGCTGGATTTGTTTCATGAGTCCTGTGCTCTGGACCCCCACTCATTTGGGTATCCCCTCTGCTGGAAGAGGAGGATTTGGTCCTAGAAAATATAAGCCAGGGGACTCAGGCCCAGGCCACGATGTGTGAGGAGGAAGACGAGGTGATACTCTAGACCTTGAATTGAGGGAGTCTGCTGCTTATGTGCTGATTCCCATACAGCGGCCTGTTTTTAGTAACTAATGCCAACCCCGTCAGGTGGTTTTTGAGCACCTGCAGTTTTTAGAACACTGCTGGGCATTGACCGTGTGAAGGTATAAAACAAGATCACCAAGGGCTGGCTGGGTGGACATCCAGATGAGATGATTCCTGGCTGGATCCATAAAGAAAGGTGAGACAGGAGGCTAGGAAATTAGAGAAAGCTTCCCAAGCAGGTGGAATAGCATGAGGCTTTGAACCTGCATCGGTATGAAAGTGATGGCACTGTTGGCTGAAATAGCAAAGTTGGGAGGAAGATAATGGTGTTTGTTGCAGAAGATGAACAATTTGGGATAATTTGCTTCCTCTTCTCTGCCCTAACTTTGCCATTAGTTTATAAATTGCTTTCCCCGAATCTGTGGATAGGTTTATAATAACTCACTTATTTGATGATCTAGTTTTCCCATCAACCCCCCCCAAAAAAAAGTTCTGCAAGTTTAGACTCCTTTATCTCTTTCTGCCTCTCCGCCAGGATTTATGGAATGGAACTTTTCCCAGGTGGATTCCAAGTAATACCACATAGACTGGAAACATCTCAGAAATGCCTGATGGAGGTGCAGTGGAGGAATGGTTAGAAACAGCATTTCACAGGATTAGCCAATGTCTGTGTTTTACCCAAGGATTTTTACATGTAACAGTCCCTATTATTTAACTAGTAAGTTAGTAAACCATTTTGGTTGATAGAAGCCCAACACTGTTCAACACAGTTATGTTTAGTTCTGTTCTTTCACTGTCTCTATCCCCTTCAAAAAATGACAAGTTCCCTACTAATAGCTGTTAGTTTTGAAGTGCACTGAAACCTAGACCTTATCCCACGAATAAAAGATCTTGTGCAAAAGAACTCATAAACCAAACAACAGCTTATAGACTTCTACCTACTTAGACATTTGTAGACATTCCGTTTCAGGACCATTACATCTACATCAGATGAGGCCCTGGTTCCCCACAAGCACTTGCCTTCAGAGACACTGCACTTCTGGAACAAAGCCCCCATAGCTGGCTATTGCAACTTTGTGGCTGAACCTCATATTAATCCTTGCTAGGCTCAGTGGTAATTGGTGGAAAACTGTATGCTCCTTGGCCAGGGCCAGGATTCTACAACAGGATCTCTAGGCCTTATCTCCAACCTGAGAGAACATTTCTGGACTTATTCCTGTCCTGTGAACAGGGCTGGAGTGAGCCTTCCAAAGATGCTGGACTAAGACCATGCTGGAGCATAGGGTACCAGAAGCATTGTTGGCCCAGACAGGGTTTGGACACAGCAACCGGAAGCAGGTAATCAAGAATGTGAATTCAAATTGTTACTAGTAGCTATAATGAAAAGGACTTAATTTTTTACTTTAGATCATGTGCTGAGTACTAGTTGGGTCGAACTATGGCTCTACCTAAACCAATTGCCCATTTGCAAGGCTTCACAGAAAATATTCAATGAAATGATAATAGACCCGGGGCACCTGGGTGGCTCAGTGGGATCAAGCCCCTGCATCGGGCTCCCTGCTCAGTGGGGAGTCTGCTTGTCCCTCTCCTTCTGCCCCTCCCCCCAGCTCTGGGCTCTCTCTCTCTCTCGCTTTCTCTCTGTCTCTCCCCAAAAAATAAATAAAATCTTAAAAGAAAAAAAAATGATAATAGACCCTAAGATGGCTCAGATTTGGGGAAGTAAAATTTCTGCCCTAACACTTATCCCACAGCAAACTATCCATATGTGCTCAGAATCACTAAGCCCCAGGCCAGAGCATGATCTAGGACTATCCCCAGACAGGAGAGTTCTCAAAACAGTACCCCTTATGTGCCCACCCACCAAGTCTGTTTTATCGCTGATACAAAATTTACCCTGAACTACATCTTGGACTTCCACCTGCCCCACAGGTTTCTTGAGTCTCAAGAATCCACCTATCGTCATGCCCCAGGCTTTTGTCCTTGGCTTTTCTTACACACCTCTGTTTATTCTCTATCAGTTTGCTCTTTCTCCTCTGTTATACTGGTGCTTTGTTTTCTGGTTCAGGATCATACCTCCCTCCCTTTTGGTGAGGCTTTTCTATTCAACTTACAACTCTCTAACTTTTGATCCCTTTTCCAACTCCCCACTTCAGCCCTATAGTCTTGAGTAGGGAAATTGGCCCCAAGTTGCTTTCCTATCCTCAAGAAGCAGGGTGGGACAACGTGAACGGATGTGTTCTTGTTTTTGTTTTATCTAAGAGACATACTGGGAAGAAGAAGAAGCTCCCTCCCACCCTTAGCCACCAGTGGTTCCACTCCCCAGAGGCAACCAGTGTTACAAGTTTCTTAAGGAGGCAATTTGGTTATCTCTGGTATTCAGGAGTCATGAAAGTTTTTCAGAAATAGAACATCCAAATCCCATTCTCTCAGGGTAAGCTCCACCTAAAGGTAGAAGGTGAAGCCTGGCTCTCTGTAGGACATCAGGAGGAGAAATGGCCATCTGCAAACCTTGACTGTAATTCTCAAGCTCAGCACACAGTCAGTTAATGAATCTCTTTGGCTTTCAGACTGATCTCCCTTTCTATCCCATTCTGGTTCAAAATCCACATGGAACGTTATATTCCACAGCTGGAAGTCCAGGAGAATAGACACCTTCTGGGGAAGGTCATCCCATCAGTGATTTTATCTAATTCTTCCTCCACCCATCACTCCTCCCTACCTTATTTCCACCTGCCCCACGGTAATGAGCAAAAACAGAGAGAATAAAATATTCACCAATGTTTGATTTCAAAAAACATGGATAGTTCTTCAGTCTTCTGAATTCTGCCCCTGGCTCTGAATCCTCATTGAAATGTTGTTTGGGAAGAATGTGTACCTGGGACCTGCTTTCCAGAGCCTTCCTTTCAGATCCATTTCTTAGAGTTCAGATTTGCCAGTGGAGATGCCTGGATCAATCTGGGTACCAACTGACTTGAGGACATCTAGTAAAGGAGGGGGCTACTATTGGGGAACTCTCTGTTTCTGCATCACATACAGCTGCTCAGCCAGCCTGCTATTTGCAGAACACCTTGTCAGCAAGGCTCACTAGGCTTCTCGGGATTGGGTCTCACCAGGGTCCCATGTGGCTCAATTTGCTGCTGGAACTGTATATGCAACCCTGCGTTCTCCAGCTGCTTCCTGGTTGGATCAGACCCCTCAGATTTTACCGGCCTTTACACTATCCAAGGCAACCTCCATGTATTTATCTTCTCTAGTGGCTGCCTTTTCAGATCCTTGCAAATACTGTCCCAGTTGCATCACCCTTCTCCCAGTATGAATATCGAGAAATAAAAAATCTGTAGTGGGAAACTTCAATACCTCCAAGGACCCTTGGATCTAGTGAAGGGGTCAACACATTTTCTCTATAAGGGAAATGTCTTGGGATTTGTGGGCCATACAGTCTATGTAGTAACTGCTCAGCATTTTATTGCAAAAGCAGACCTAGCTCATACAGAAACAGATGAACATGGCTGTGTCCTAATAAAACTTTTATCTATGGATACTAGAATTTGAATTTCATATAATTTTCACATGTTACAAAATACTATTTTGATTTTGTTCAACTGTTTAAAAATGTAAAAAAGCCATTCTTAGACTTCTTAGTTTATACACCAGAGAAAAACGGATGGTGGGCCAGGTTTGGCCCATGGACCATAGTTTGCCTACCCCTGGTCTAAGGTATATGAAGTGTGTATGTAAGATGACAGATGATTGATCCTTTTCCATCAGTAACGTTGTTAATGCTGTATTGATTCAGCAGTGTCTGATAGTTTATTATACAGAAATTGTGGACTATTGGAGGGAATCTTTACAGTGCCAGGAGAGTGAACTAGAACTGAATGAGTGACTAGTTCATCTCAAGCATATTGACTAAGAATAATATTACACAAACTACTACTTGTATCATGCCCTTATAATATCTCAGAAACAGTTTGGGCAATACTGCAGACAGTTCAAAGTTGCAGCCAGTGGGGTAACAGAATGAACTGAAGGTGGGTCCAAAGTTTCCATGGCTACGGGCAGCACTTGAATGAGTTTACGTTTTTACCTGTGGAAGTGACTACTATGGAGGTGACAACACTCCCTGAATCATACACTTCTTTGCATGCTGGTGCCCAGGGTGTACCCTTTCACATGTGTTTACTTGTTCTTCCCCTCAAGAGAGCCGTATCGTGTCACCTTCAGTTAAACTGATTTTCTGAAATTGAAATAGAATCTCAGGATTGGACAGATGTTTACGAGGGTATTTCTAATCCAGCCAGTCAAGTTTCCCTTGAATCCAGGAGTGACTAACTCCTACAGCTGCTGAAAAAAAAAATGCATCTGAAAGACGAGTCTGTGTTAATTGAATACATTTCTGTCGGGCGACTGTATGTTCTAGGCACTGTCCTGTGTGCTGGGGTGCAGCAGTGGACGAAACCGACACAGGCCTTCCATCTGACAGTCTGAAATCTAATTATATTACTCTTCACTTTGGTAGAACTCCTCTTCCATGTGCTCACACTAACTCATTGTTATTTGCATACCCGGCAATAGGTATGACCTCTGCCATTGGCCTCTGTGCTGTGGTCATAAAGCCTCTCCAACTGCATGAATAACTTGAGGACTGTGTGTTCCACTTAAATTTTACTATCCTTTAGACAGATCTGTATTGGTAGAAAAACACTCTGGCAATGTTGAAAGTGTAAATTGGCAACTGCTTTCTGAAAAGCAATTTGGCAGTATCTATCAGGAGCTTTAAAAATGTTTATATCTTCTGATCCTCTAATTCCGCTTCTGGGACTCTGTCCTAAAGAAATAGTCTAAAATGTGGGCAGAATTTATACTTAACAATCCAGAAGTCCAACAGTAGAAAGTTGGTTAAATAAATTACTGTATGACCGTACAATAGACTTATTATACAGTCATTATAATTAATGTTTATGAACTGTTAAAACAGCATGGCAAAATGCTTATAATGTTAAGTGAAAAGACTGGTACACAAAATAATATATATAAATCCAAAAATGTTTTTTTAAATGACTGGAACGGGTGTGCTAAGTCTAGGTGGTTCGGTTATAAGTGTTTTCTTAATTTCTCTGTTTCTTCTCTTTTAAAAATTTCTCCAAAATGTTACTACTTTTATCATCGGAATAAAACAGTAGCACCAAAAGGTGGCAATGGAGAAAGGCCAAACTGCTCATTTGGTCCGTGAACAATTAACTGGCTGGTGGACATGGAGGCTGTGTGATACTGTGTTGGTAGCAAGAGTGTGGGACAGAAGGGAAAAGGGCCTGCCACAGAGGAGAAGGCAAGGGACCAGAATCCCTACAAAAAAAGCCAAAGTGATATGAGAAGTTACAGTGAGTGGCATGTAATCCTAGGTAAATAAAAGAGCACGTATGGATCAAGTATGTTCTGACAATGGGAAAGAATGTGGAAATACTCTCCCAAGCAAAATTAATCTCATTCTTGCATTCTTTCATACCAAGTGAGTATTCTCAAGATGGATTTTATTACAGCTGATTCTCTGAAGAATCCTTGAGCCTTCCATATAATTTTGTTAGGATAGGAAGGGCTTGTGATGTGCCAAGCCTACCTCCTCCCATACTGGAACACTCAAGCAACATGGATGTACATGGGAATATTTGGTATCCCACACTGAGAATTCTGCAACATATCATTAGTCATCTTAATATTGTAACTTACAAAACTAAAGTTTGCAAATGTTATTTTGATGGAATCTGGAATTGCTGTGCTTTTTGTTTATGTCTGAAGAGTAATCATGTTATGGGATTTTAAAGTGAGAAATGGTGTAGATAATGCCTATCCATAGATGAAATGGTTGTTATCTTGGGAAAATATGTCCTTTGTTGTTGCTTTAGCAAAATGTTTATTATTAAAATGCCAAATATACCTCTTTGGTAAAATTTCAAACTTCCAAATGAATATGTACATCTTTTATAGGCGTACATAGATTTGTCAAGCTGATTGGTCTGTAGGAAGAACAGGTGTTAGTACTGGCTCCTTAACAAATCATGTGCCTTGGGGCCGTCCACTTTGCACCCTTGGGGCACTCCAGTTTACTCATCTGTAAAAGGAGAATAGTAACACTTATCTCGTTTTGCTGGTTCAGCAAATATTTATTGACTGCTTATGTGTATCTGACACTGTTCTAAACACTGAAGATAGAGCAATAAATGAGACAAGAGAGTGTTCCTCCTCCTGAGCATACATTTAAGTGGAGGAGACAGGCAAGAGCAAGAATATAGCATGTTAGATAGTGATTATTAGATATGAGGCTTACTTTAAATAACGTCAGTGGCACCCAGCGCAAGACCTGGCATGCAGTAAAGGACTCAATAGATAGCTATTTCCTTTGCTTCTTTAGTCTTCCCAACGGCTGTTGAATTACTCTACAAAATGGCAATAATCGGCAAAAAGCCTGACCCATTGCCTTCTGGCTCTTGCCAGTTAATAAAGCCTAAACCTGTTTTTGCTTAAGAAGACAAATTACAGTTGTGTTTTGTCCTTCCTGTATGGCAGATTTATCAAGGTGGCGACTAAACACTGTTGATAGATGGCCTTTTCTGAAGCCAGTTGGCAGGGGTCTCAGCCTGGGGCTAGATGGCAGGTGTTAGGTCCACAAAGACAAATGCATGGTGTCATTGCTGTTTAAGCAGAACAGATGCAGAGACTGTAATGGCTCTTTCTGTTCAAGATGTGTGCTCATGTCCTATTCCCAATGCTGGTGAACTGGGCAAAGCTTGCATTATTTGTGGGAGGCCAGGGCATTGACAGCCAGGAAAAGGAGGGTTTAATGCTTCTGGTATGTTTATCTTTCTGCCCCATTGTGGAAATTTTGGAAGGTTTAGGAATGCTAGAAAACAGCAGCCAAAAGTTCACCCCTAGGGTTCAGGTATTTCACCAGACCCATTTCACTGTCTCATCTTCCTCCGGGAACATCCAGTGAGCATTCATTTAGTGAATTCCTTCAGGTCTGGGCCTGCGTGAGGCACAGGGGTTGGGCCCTTTCCCTCAGGCTGCCCAGCCTCGTGGCATGGGGAAGGGGCCAGAGGTGGAGAGACCACTGAGAATGAGCTCCCACCTTAGACTGTCCGGAGGACAGTTGTAAGGAACAAGCTTTTATAAAGAATTTGGGACAGAAAGTTAGAAGGATCACACATAGGGTGATGGTGGGAATGAGAAAACACACAGAACAATGGTTAACTGGCCTGCTGGCTATCCCCAGGATTCGGTGTGAAGTTGTACCTCTCAGAGGAAACTGGATGTCGGGCTGTGGGCCAGTCCCCCTGTACCTTGCCTTAAGAACCAAATAAGTGAAAATTCAGAATTACAACTCAGCTTAGATGAGGAAATTGGCCCAGGGAGGTTGAGTCACTTTTCTTGAATCACACATCTAGCTGGTGGCTGAGCCAGGATAATAATGAAGGACCTTGAATTTCACTCAGCCAAGTGAGTTTTTTTCCATTACTCCACTGGTAATAATTGCCTTTACTAATGTGTACATTGTTAAGATGTCTTTAAAATAGCAGTCAGCCTCACATTTGATATGATTTACCAACAGTTGATTTACATGCAATTTTTAGGGAACATATTTATAGCATCAAAGTAGGACAGAGGTTTTTCCAAGTTTCCTTGGGGTGTCCAGGCCCTCTGGTCCTTCCAGAGGTGTGTATTCATAAGTAAATGCTGGTATTCTGTCATTCATTTTTTCCACATGTCCTTCCCGAGTGTGTTAGGCTTTATGTTTTTAATATTTCTCATATATATTTTTAAAATCTGGGCACATAAATCCTAATAAAGTTCTTAACTATCTCCTCCATGCTATCTCAAATTTCCGGGTGTGTTTATATTTATGACACAGGGTCTAAAGGCGTAAATGCTATCACATCATTAGGGTTTATATTCCTAAACCATAGACTTGTGTTTCTAGATGTTCTGAAAATTCTTTACACTTCACTTGTAAATGCCACTATATACTGTGCCATGACATTTCCATAGTAACACATATTTCAAACAGGAAAACAGAGGAAGCCCAAGGAAAAGGGAAGTAGGCTTCAAATGAAAAAAAAAATCATTAAAAGTAGAATACATAAGATGGGGAAGAAGGGTGTAAATTCTGGTTTGATGTGCCCTGAGAACAGAGTGTTCTGCAGACCCACCTTAGGGACAGGCAATGTCCACCACCCACCAAGTGGCCTAATTGTGGCATCACACTTTCTTAGACCCTCACATTCAGTGAGGTCCATGTCATTACCCTAACATTTCTTAGTATCACCTACTGTGACCAGACTGAGGTGGTTACCCACCTGTCACCTCACTGTCCTGAAGCCCATTGTCCCCACTGCTGCACATGTGCTGTATGGTTTAGAGTTTATTGAAAACCGGTGGCTTTTGGACCCCAGTTTTTTGAGCTTCCACAAGTCACGCCCTCTGCCTGGACTCCCTTGCTGGTGCCATCCACCCAGCAAGCTCCTACTCAGCACTCGAGCCTTAACCTTACCATTGCTGTTCTCTGCAGTGGTAAAGCAGCCACCCCCAGTGTACATACACACTCTCATGTCAAAGAAACGTTAACACTTAATTGAACTTAATTGTTTGCAGAATGTTTTTCCTCCCTTACCAGCCCATGACCTCCTCAAAAGCCAAGACCACATCTGAATGTTCTCTGTATTCCCTGCATCCAGAATAAAGCTTGTCTGGAATTGTTCAATAAATGTTTGATAGATGAATAAAAGAATAGACTTTTATGGGAATTGCTTTTTTTTATTGTGGCAAAGTTCATATAACAAAATTCACCATTTTAACCATTTTAAAGTGCACATTTCAGTGACATTTAGTATATTCACAGTGTTGTACAATCACTACCACTATCTAGTTCCAGAACATTTTCACCACTCCAAAAGGAAATCTTGTATCCATTAAGCAGACACTCCCCATTCACCCACTACCCCAAGCCCCTTGTAACCAACCACTGATCAACTTCCTGTCTCTGTGGATTTGCTTAGTCTGAAATTTTCATATAAATGTAATCATGCAATATGTGGCCTTTTGTGTCTGGCTTCTTTCATTTAGCATAATGTTTTCAAGACTCATCCATGCTGTAGCATGTATCAGTATTTCATACATTTTTATGGCTGAATAATATTCTATTGCATTGATATACCACATTTTCTTTATCCATTCATCCACTGATATACATTTGTGTTTCTCCCTTTTGACTGTTGTGAATAGTGGTGCTATGAATGTGTGTATGTACAGATTTTTGTTTGAACACCTATTTTTAATTCTGGGTACATACCTAAGAATGGAAATGTTTGGTTATATGGTAAGTCTATGTTTAACTTATTGAGGAACCACCAGACTGTTTTCCATAGCAGTCGCCCATTTTACATTCTCAGCAGCAGTGTAAGAACTGAGGGTTCCAATTTCCCCATGTTTTCGTCAACAATTATTATTTTCCCTATATATGTAGAGAGATATATGTCTATATATCTCCATCCTAGTGAATGTGAAGTGGAATCTCATTGTGGTTTTGATTTGCATTTCCCTAATAACTAATGATGTCAAGCATTTTGGTGAGCTTTCTGGCCATGTGTGTATCTCTGGAGAAATGTCTATTATATAAGCTTTTTATTTGAGTTGTCTTTTTGTTGTCGAGTTGAAAGAGTTCTTTATATATTCTGGTTACTAGACCATTATCTGATATATGATTTATAAATATCTTCTGCCATTCTATGGATTGTCTTTTCACTTTCTTGATAGTGTCCTTTGGTAGAGAAGAGTTTTAATTTTGAGGAAGTCCAATTTATTATATGTTTTTTTGGTTGCTTTGTGCTAAGAAACCATTGCCAAATCCAGAATCATGAAGATTTATCCCTATGTTTTCTCCCAAGAATTTTATAGTTTTAGCTATTATATTTAGGTCTTTGATCCATTTTGAGTTTGTTTTTGTATATGGCGTGAAGTAAGTGTCCAACTTCATTCTTTTACATGTTAATCTCCAGTTAGTTATTCCTGCACCATTTATTGAAAAGACTCTTCTGTTCCCATTGTCACATCTGTTATTGAAAGATACTTTCAAATTATAAGTTGACAGTTTTTTTCTGTACCTTGAAGGTTTTGCTCCAGTGTCTTCTGGCTTACATTATTTCTGTTGTAATTCTTATCTTTGTTCCTCTATATGTACTGTTTCCTCTTGTTGCTCTTAAGACCTCTTCTGTATTACTGACTTTAGCAATTTGATTTTATATGCACTGGTATAGTATTTTTCGTGTTTCTTATGCTTGGGGTTCATTGAGCTTCTTAGATTTCTTCTCACCAAATTTGGAAAATTATGGACATTATTTCTTCAAACATTTTCTCTGCCCCTCCCTCCTTTAGGGGCTCCGATTACATATATAGTAGGCCACTTGAAGTTGTCCCACAGCTCACTGATACTCTGTTCAATTTTTTCCTCTTTTAGTTTCTACTGCTGTGTCCCCAAATTTATTAATGCTTTCTTCTGAAATGTCTACTCTATTTTAATGTTATTTTGTGGATTCTTCATCTCAAATACAGTGGTTTCCATCTCAAGAAATTTGACTTGGGTTTTTTGAATATATTTTTTATCTTGGAATAATTTTAGATTTACAGAAAATTTGCAAAGATGGTACGGGGTGTTCCCAAATGCCCCTCATCCAGTTTTAGTTTCTCCCAATGTTATTATCTTACTGTGGTGCACTTATCCCCAAACTAAGATACCAACGTTTGTGCATGACTATTAACGAAACCCCACACTTTATACAGGTTTCAACAGCTTTTCCAATAATGTCTTTTTTTCTGTCCCAGGAATCAATAAGATATCAGATCTCATTTACTTGTTATGTCTTGTTAGTCTCTCCTGACCCATGACAGTTTCTCAGTCTTATCTTGTTTTTCATGACCTGGAATGTTTTAAAGAACACCTGGTCATGTATGTTATAGAATATCCCTTAATTTGGGTTTGTCTGATGTTTTTCTCATGATTAGCTGGGTTTTGGGTTTTGAGAAAGAATAGCAGGTAAAGTGTTCTTTTATTACATCAAATTAGAGGGCACATGATAGCCACATGACATCACTGGTGACCTTCACTTTAATCACTTGATTAAGGTAGTTTTGATAGATTTTCCTACTGTGAAGACACTGTTTTCTCCTTTCCATACTCTGTTCTTTGGAAGCAAGTCACCCAGTTCAGCCCACACTCAAGGGAAGGGGAATGATTAAGTTCCACCTCCTGCAAAGGGGGAGTATATGCATCTGTTATTTGGAATTCTGTATAGAATAATTATCTTTCTGGGGCGCCTGGGTGGCTCAGTCGTTAAGCGTCTGCCTTCGGCTAAGGTCATGATCCCGGGGTCCTGGGATCGAGCCCCACATCGGGCTCCCTGCTCAGCGGGAAGCCTGCTTCTCCCTCTCCCTCACTTGTGTTCCTTCTCTCGCTGTGTCTCTCTCTGTCAAATAAATTAAAAAAAAAAAAGAATAATTATCTTTCTTCCCAGTTTATTCAGTCACTTATTTATATCATTTTGGACTCATGTATATTTATTTGATATTTTACATTATAATCCAGTGCTATGTTATTTATTTTATTGCTCAGATTGTTCCAGTTTGGGCCATTGGATGCTCTTTCAGGTTCGCTTCTGTGTCTCTTCAACATCTTCTCATTCTTTTGTTTTTGAACACTTCCTTACGTTCTAGTACTACAGCATGCTCCAGAATCATCTTGTATTTTCCCTGTTCTAGATCTGCAATCAAACATTTCTCTAAAGAACTCTGGTTCCTTTTATTGGAGAATGGTATTTAGAAACCAAGAGATGGGCATTGAGTGTGTTTGTTGCTACTGTGACTTGGACCTTTTTGGCATCTTCTATGTCTCTAACAAGCTTAGGGTTTTTTCTGGTTTCTTGATCACATGAAATACAGTTGTAACTGTTTTTTATTCATTTTATCCATGTTTTTATCCATTCTACCTATCTTGGTCAGTTTCAATTGAGGGATTTTGAATTATCAGAAATAGCTTTTGGCTATTACCTTTAAACGTTGTTAGATGGGACCAGAGCAGAATTAGTGTAGGGCTAATTTTACCCCACTATTGTGGCGAAGCCCACCTGATGCCTTGTGAAATATGCCTGCCACTCTGAATGTTGGGAACAGAAACTGGACCTGTGTGTTCTTTGGGAATTGTTCCTTCTAGTTCCTTTGGATGGTTTTCTCGGGTCTCAAGTATTTTCCGCACATGTATGCTGAAGACTCAAGGGGGAACCTTACCAGATAGCCAGAACTTTCTTTTGGTGCAGATTTCTTCTCTTTGGCACTCTTCCCTGTGAACTCTTGCTACCTTGACCTCCCCAGACTTGTAGCTCCATCTCTTCAACTCAGAAAAACCACTGAGTTCCACTTGGGTTTATTCTGTCAGCACTATGGCCTAGAAACCCTTTCTGGGAGGTAAGCAGGGGCAATCATAGGGTTCACCTCACTTGTTTTCTGTTTCCCAGGGATTACTGGTTTTAGTTGCTTGATATCCAATGTCTTAAAAATCACTGTTTCATATGTTTTGTCCAGATTTGTAGCTGCTTCGAGTAGGGAGGTAAGGATAGTCCCTATTACTGTACCTTGGCCAGAAGTCACAGTATATGCATAGGAAATTAATAGAGCCAGGGGCTATGATTGGCACACAGGCATGCATATCATAAGACTTAAAAAGGTAATGTCATGGGGCAACCTGGGTGGCTCAGTCGTTAAGCGTCTGCCTTCGGCTCAGGTCATGATCCCAGGGTCCTGGGATCGAGCCCCGCATCAGGCTCCCTGCTCCGCTGGAAGCCTGCTTCTCCCTCTCCCACTCCCCCTGCTTGTGTTCCCTCTCTCGCTGTCTCTCTCTCTGTCAAATAAATAAATTCTTTAAAAAATCTTAAAAAAAAAAAATGTTATATTGTGGTTAAGAGTATAGACTCTGGAACCAGACTGCCTGGGTACAAATTCTGGCTCAGCATCTTACTACCTGTATATCCTGGGCCAATTATATAACCTTTCTGGGCCTCAATCTTCTCATCTTAAAATGGGGCCCATAATGGTCATATTTCATTGGCCTGAGATGGGGGTTAAATAGATTAAAACATATGAAGCGTTTGGAGCAGTGCTTGGTTCAAAACAAGTATTCAATAAATATTAGTTATTTATATACCTGTTAAAAGTGGCCAGCAAATTTGACTGTGAGTTTCCTAGTAACCTTAGCAAAGTGGAAATATCAGATACATGATTCAGTGCCCATAAAATATATGCAAATTGGTTGGACAGGAGAAGTACATATTTCTGAATATTACCCCCCAAGATTCCTCATAAAGAGAATACTGTATGTACCTGGAATAATATACCAGCCAGAGAGAGTTTCCTAGGATTTTGTCTTTACCATCCCTCCAAATAGCCAATAACTTCACACTAGAGCTCAGTATAGTAAAAGTACTTCCACTGTGACTGAAATATCGCAATACCTTTAGTCTGGCTTAATCCAAAAATAAAATTTATAGCATCAAAATGAAACTACTGAACCACATGTCATTTGGGCGATTCTCCATAAATATGGGGGGGTCAATTAGGAGACAGTTACAGTGGTTAAGGGAAGAGGCAAGTAAAGCCTGAGCCAAGAACTAGCTAAAGATGAAAGGGGTTGGCACAGAACCAACCCACTGTACTGTGAGAATCCACAAATTTTGGCAATTGACTCAGTGTGTAGCAATAGGGAGGAAGAACTTTTGAGGCCAAGAGTGTATGTATGGAAAGATGGAAAGAAAAAGCTTGACTGTTGTGTTCTTCAAATCTTCTATAACCTTACAAATATTTCATCAGCTTACTCAAATCAGCTACTGAGGGAGATGTGTTAAAAATTCTCACTATGTGGATTTGTCCATTTCTCGTCATATCTTATATATTTGGAGGCAGTATTTCCAGTTGGTACAGAGAGGTTCTGGGTCATATCTTCCTGATGAACTGTCCCTTTTGTCACTAAAGTATATGACTGTGGGGCGCCTGGGTGGCTCAGTCAGTTAGGCATCTGCCTTCGGCTCAGGTCATGATCTCAGGGTCCTGGGATCAAGCGCCGCATCCGGCTCCCTGCTCAGCGGGATGTATGCTTCTCCCTCTTCCTCTGTGTGCTCTCTCTCTCTCTCTTTCTCAAATAAATAAACAAAATCTTAAAAAATAATAATAGTAAATTTTTAAAAAGCGTATGACTATGGGGCGCCTGGGTGGCTCAGTCGTTAAGCATCTGCCTTTGGTTCAGGTCATGATCCCAGGGTCCTGGGATCAAGCCCCGCATCGGGCTCCCTGCTCCACGGGAAGCCTGCTTCTTCCTCTCCCACTCGCCCTGCTTATGTTCCCTCTCTTGCTGTGTCTCTCTCTGTCAAATAAATAAAATCTAAAAAAAAAAAAAAGTATATGACTATATCTCTAATAATGCTTTTTATCTTAAAATTTATTATTATTGCATTACTTCACTTAGTGTTTACCCAGTGTATTTTCCCCCAGCCTTTTAACATTTCTGGGTCATTACCTCGTGAATGTATTCTTGTAATCAACATACAGCTAGGTTTTAAAAAAATATGAGAATCTTTTCTTAGTCATGTTTCTGTTTCTTATTATGATGATATATTGGGAATTTTTCCATTGTTTTGTTTTGTCTGTTTACCATGTGTTTGCTTTATTCTTTTGTCCTGTCTTTGGTTTAGTTGTTTTCTTTACTCCCTTTTTATTCTTAGGAGTGGTTTGGAAGTTATACATTCTAATTCTGTTCCTTCGGTGGATATTCTTACATTATTAATGTGCATACTTGACTTAACATTGTTAAGTTAATAACTATCTCTAGCTCATTGTGAAGATTTCAGGATCCTTAGAATTCTTCAGTTCTGATCTCCACCCCCTTCTATCTTCCAAGTAATTTGGGTTTTAGTTTTTTGGTTCCAACTTTTAACCGCCCCCCATTAGATAATTTAACAGCCAGTATTTTAGATTTACAAGCCTGCATATTAATTTATTTGCCTACCTTTCTTCAGTCCCTTTTCTTTATTGAAATATAATTCGTGGGGCGCCTGAGTGGTGCAGTCGGTTAAGCATCTGAGATCGAGCTCCACGTCCAGCTCCATGCTCAGCACAGTCTGCTTGAGTTTCTCTCTTCTCCCTCTGTCCCTACCCTGCCCCCCATCTCTCTAAAATAAATAAATCTTAGGGGTGCCTAGGTGGCTCGGTTGATTAAGCATCTACCTTTGGTTCAGGTCGTGATCCCAGGGTCCTAGGATGTCTCTCTCTCAAATAAATCAAATCTTTAAAAAAAAAAAAGTTTTTAAAAAATAAATCTTAAAATATATGTATATATAATTCACATACAATGAAATTCCCCCTCTTTAAGTGTACAATTCTATAGTTTTTAGTATATTCACAAAACTGTGCAACCATCACCATTATCTGATTTTAGAACATTTTCTTTCTTAAAGGTTTTATTTATTTATTTGTCAGAGAGAGAGAGAGAGCACAAGCAAGGGGAGCGGCAGGCAGAGGGAGAAGCAGATTCCCCACTGAGCAAGGCACCCGATGCAGGACTCAGTCCCAGGACCCTGGGATCATGACCCGAGCCAAAGGCAGACACTTAACCTACTGAGCCGCCCAGGCATCCCTGATTTTAGAACATTTTCATCATTCCCAAAAGCAATCCCATATCCATTACCAGTCACTTCCCATTCCCTCCTATCCCTAGCCCCTAGCAACCATTAAACTACTTTCTGTCTCTATGGATTTGCCTATTCTATAGAAATTTCTTATAAATTGAATCATGTAATATATGGCTTTTCATGTCTGGTATCTTTCAAGTAGCATGATGTTTTCAAAGTTCATCCGTATTGGGGCATGTATCAGTACTTCATTCTCTTTTATGCCTGAATACTATTCCATTGTATGGATAAACCACATTTTATTTACTAGTCATTAGTTGATGGACATTTAAATTGTTTCTACGCTTAAGCTATTATGTATAATGCCACCGTGAACTTTTGTGTAAAGTATTTTTGTGGATATGTTTTCAGTTCCCTTGGATATATAGGTAGGAGTGGAAACTGTTATTTCTTGTATTCAGTGGTGTGCTGATATTTAACAGCCAGCTCTTATTTGGTAGGGGGTAAGGGGAGCCCTGATCTGTAGCATTTGTTGATCTCTGGGGTGTAAATGCTCAAATTGCCGATGTGACATCACTGAAGATGGGAAGAAATGCACAGTGGCACACCATTCTGTATTACTTCTACCATATAGATATAGGAGATATGAATTACCTCAAGAGCACAGATAATAGCAACACTGTAGTAAAATAATTAAGAAGTGATGGATTGTGAGGATTTTTTTTTTACCTTTTTTTAAAGAAAATAATTCATTTAATTGTAAGTTTATATAATTTAATGCTGAATAATGACCCTGTTTAACAACCAGTTTTCGGAATTGCTGAAATTCTAGCAGTCAGCTCTTTGGGCTGATGGGAGCTGGCTGTGGCCCCGACCTCACTTGTATCACGCTCCTTGTAACTTCTTTCTGGACTGAATTTTCTTACTGAAGTATATCCACTAGCGCTCTTTTCAGCAAGAGTTTGTGTGAGGTAAACTCATTGGCTTTGCTTGTCTGAAAATGTCTGAAAATCTGGCTCTCATTTATGCATTTCACTGTGTATAGAATTCTGTGTTGAGATTTATTCTCTTTCTACACTTTGAAAATATTATCCTCCTGTCTTTTGGTTTCCATTGTTGCTGATGAGAAGGCTGCCGTCATTGCAGTTAACACCCCTTTTGGTAATCGGTCCCTTTTCACTGAGAGCTTTCATTATTTTTTTTCTTGTGGTTTTGCAATTTCACTGAGGTATGAATGGGCTAGGGGGCACCCAGATATTTGGTCAGACCTTTTCCTGGGTGTGTCTCTGAGGGTGTTTGGGGATGACACATAGCAGAATGCCTCCTCCTAAGTGGGTGGCCCTCATCCAATCAAGTCTGACTAGAACAAAAAGGCTGACATCCCCACCCCTGCCCTGAAGAGGTAGGAAAAAACTCTTCCTGCCTAGCTGTTTGTGTTGAGACATTGGCCCTTTCTGGCCTCCAGATTCAAACTGAAACATCAGCTTCTCTTGGGTCTTAAGCCTGCTGGCTTCCAGACTGGCACTTAGATCACTGGCTCTCCTGGTTCTGGGCCTTCAAACTCCTAGACTGGAACTATACCATTGGGTCTCATGGGTCTCCAGCTTGCCGACTGCAAGGCTTGGGACTTGTCAGCTGCCATAGTTGTGTAAGCCAATTCCTTAGAATGAATTTCTTTGTGTGTGTATGCGTGTGTGCGTTGCGCATATACACATATCCGTATATGTATCCATACACACACATATATTCCGTTTCTCTGGAGAACCCTTAACTAATATAGCTATAATATTTTTTTCTTTTAAGATTTTATTATTTATTTGACAGAGAGAGAGTGAGCACAAGCAGAGGGAGTCTCAGGCAGAGGGAGAAGCAGGCCTCCCGCTGAGCAGGGAGCCCGATGTGGGGCTCGATCCCAGGACCCTGGGATCATGACCTGAGCCGAAGACAAGACGCTTAACAACTGAGCTACCCAGGCGCCCCACAGCTATAATATTTTTAATAATGATTTTCTACCATTCCCTCTATTAAATCTTTCTGGAACTCCTGTGAGGCATATGCTTGACTTTCTCTTTTTATCCTTCATATCTCTTAAACTCTTATTCAGGTCTTCTATCCCTTTCTGTCTTTACTCCATTTTGGGTGATGTCCTCAAATCTCTCTTCTAATTCCCTCTTCAGCTAGATCTAATATGTAGTTTAACTCATCCTTTGAGTTTTTAATTTCAGGGGCTGTTTTTCATTTCTGGAAGTTCTGTATGCATCTTTTTCATATCTCCCAACTCTTTCTCTCACACTATCCTGGTTTTTTATTATGCCTCTATTCCTTCTCTTATCTCTATTTTAATCATCCAAATTCATAGTCTCTTTCAGATGGTTCTGTTTTTACCCTTTTTCCACCTAGTTAGTTGTGTGTGTTGGCGCTCCATTTTGGTAATTTCTTTCCACATGTGGTTTGTTACATTTTGTGAGCATCTTCAACAGGAGTTGTTTTTCCTAGTGGATTCCTCAAGCCCTGGATTGTTAAGCATCCCTACAGGGCTCTTTTGAATACACCGTCAGCTGTGACCTAAGAATTTTAATAGGTCTTACTTCAGCCCTAACCTAAGAATTTTAATGGTCTGGACCAATTTTTATGTTAATTTATCTCAGTAGGTGCCTGTGCATATAGGCAAAGTAAATTTAGACCCCATATGCTTTTCGCAGAGGTTAGGGTTTTAATTTCTCATGAGTGTCATTTTTCCCCACCTAAGGCCTCTTCAGATATCAAGCTTCCTTGCAACTTCACTAATGCTGGGGTAGTTTTCCCAGTCTCCTTTTCGTGGACAGGGGCGGAGCTTCCCATATCAGGGCTCTATGCAGGGGGCTCCGTTCCAGCTTTCTCACCTGGCTGGGACTGAAGCCCCATCTCCTACTCCTTGGTGTGCAATGGAACCCTAGCCTGCAGCTCTCAGAATCGATAGCTAAGTGTGAAATCCCTGTGTGCTGCTAAGGCACGTCACCTGGACCCTGTTCTGGCTGTGCATTTTCATTTCTTTTTCATTTCTGACATCTGAGGATTTCTCTCAACGTTTTTCAAATTTGGTGGTAAAAATAAAACATTTTTTTAAAGATTTTATTCATTTATTTGACAGAGAGAGACAGAGCAAGGGAAGGAACACAAGCAGGGGGAGTGGGAGAGGGAGAAGCAGGCCTCCCGCCGAGCAGGGAGCCCGATGTGGGGCTCGATCCCAGGACCCGGGGATCATGACCTGAGCCGAAGGCAGACACTTAACGACTGAGCCACTCAGGGGCCCCAAAATAAAACATTTCTGTTATAGTTCACCCAGAATTTCTCTGTGTCTGTAGCAGGGGGTGGGATGTTTCTGGAAGTTGCCAGATCAGAAACAATAATTCTGTGAGGAAGACATTGTTTCCATTGTATAGATAAGAAAAGTGAAGCTCAGAATGATTGTCTAAATTGCCAAAGCCATAAAATTTTAAGTGGGGAAATAGGTTGTGTGTCCAGTCTGCCCACAAATCCCGTGCAAGACATCCAGGCATCTCAAAGGTCGCTTGGTACCTCTGCCGTCTCTCCGCTGTTAGCCTTTCTGGGCAATTCTGCCATGGCATTTTGCTGAAGCAAACACTCTGGATAAGATTCCTCCTGCTTCCTAGGTAAGGCTGTTTGGGAGAGAAGAGGAGGAAGTAGAAAGCAAGCCGTGGAAGCTAGACTGTCTTAAACCTGAGAGCCACTGGTAGGAGCATTTGGCTGGGAGGATGTGAAAGCCAAGAGGCATCTCCCCTACCGTCCAGAAGCATCCTCAAGCATACTTGTGCAGTAGACAGTGAAGGGGACATGCAAGGATCCTGCACATTGTTTTTGGCTTGCCTCTGGAAGCAGGAGGAAGCCCAGGTCATGGCAGGACTTCCCTGTAAGTTCTGCTGGGTTTGGGGATGTCCCAGCAGAGGCCGGCATACTGTGAGGCTTTTCACTTAGCCCCCTAACCTGGGAGCAGCTCCTTCCCTGTGAATCTTGCACGGAGGCCTTGGAGTGGGTGCCCTGCAAAGGTGTGGTAGATTGATGGAGATCAGTTCAGGTCTGAGGACAAAGAAGATACTTTGAGTTTGTAGAGTAGAGGGGCCTTAAAGAGATTGACTGGTTACACAGGTGATGGGATAGGAGACAGAGAGGCATCCCGGAACTTAGCAAGAGCAGGAAACCACTGCCACCCATAAGGCAAAGGGGCAGAGTGGGGGGCCAGTGTCACCAGGGCCCAGGAGCCAGGTGATAAGAAACTTTAACGCTAGCAGGCCTGTTTGTGACAGCAGGAGCCATGGATGATGAGTAGCCAGAGATGCTACCTAGGGCAGATGGCGAGGAGAAGAAACACTCCCATACACCTACTCCCAGTCTCTGGCTAGTACCTCCCTTTGGCCAAACAGCTGGAAGCCAGATGTCTTGGAGCCTGGATTCACAGGCTAAATGGATCTACCTCCCTGTGTTACAGAACAGAACAGAGCGCAGAGGGCTAGGAAGTAGGTCTGAGAAAAACAGACCCGAGACTGGCATGAAGGAGGGAGGGAGGGAAAGAAGGAAGGAAGGAAGAAGAAAAGAAGAGGAGAGAAAACAAGTCGATATGTAACATATAAGCATACTAGAATACTTTTTATATATCCTCTTGTAATTGAAAAGAATCTTTAGGATAAAAAGTTGCCTTCCTTGCAGAGTTGTGAGGATCAAATGAAAAAAATGGATGTGAAAATCTTACGAACATTGCCAAGTACTGCATAAATATGAGATAACCATCATTAATATCATTAGTTCTTTAGGGGGAGGAATTGTATGTAAATAAGAGTGTAAATAGGAACCCTTTATTGAGCATCTATTATGTATGGACACTTTTTGTGGATGTGCATTGGAATATTTCCAGTTGCAAGTCATGATGATGAGCAATGATTTCAACAAATAGGTACATACCAAGAATTCCAGAGAGGTGTTCCTTTGTCCTTTCCATCTTGAATACAAGATCGCTGCAGTGCTCAGCCTTCACCTCCAAGTTCAAGGCAGGAAGCGGTGGGGGTGAGAGGACAGTTCAGACTCAGCCGTCCTGTTTCATCAGGAAAACAAAAGCTCCCCCAGTGATTCCCAGCGGAGTGCTACCTAAATCTCATTGGCCAGAACTGGGCCGCACGACCACCCCTAACAACAAGGGAGAGGTGGTAGGAGGTAGTATAGGAGAAATGGTTTCTGGATGGTCAACGACAGGGTGAGCTGCATGCGTATAAAACACGGTACTTGGGTGCCTGGGTGGCTTAAGCAAACTTCTGCCTTCCACTCGGGTCATGATTCTGGAGTCCTGGGATCTAACTCCGCCATCAGGCTTCCTGCTCAGTGGGGAGTCCGTTTCACCCTCTCTTTCTGCCCCTCCCCCTGCTCCTTCTCTCTCTCTCAAATAAATAAAATAAAATCTTTAAAAAATAAAACACGGTACTTGGCAGGACTTGGCAGAGGAGACGTGCTCAATACATGTTTTACACGCCTCTGTGTGGGTGTGTGTATGTCTGTCTGTCCATCTGTCTGTCTGCCTGTCTGTGTCTGTGTCTGTGTGTGGTTGTATGTGTTCTCCATTTCTCCTAACAATCCTGTGAAGTAAGCTCTTTTACAAATGAGACCTAACACGGCCGGTAATAGGCAGAGCCAGGCCTCAGACCCAGTTCTTTCTGACCGCATTCTGAGGGCTCAGTCCATTGCCACGCCCTGCGCTCCCTCTCCACTAACCTGGCCCTGAAGCTCTTGGTCTTGGAGACATATCAGGCCCAAGTGGGCCTGACGAAGAGAGAAGGTGGAAAGGGATCAGCTCTAAAATGAGTTGGCGCCTAACTCTGGGGCTGCACACGGAGTAACCATGAAGTCACGAGAAGAGGTTCCCTAAGTCTACGTGCTAGCCCCAAGCCTCCGCCCAAGTGCAGCCACTTCGGAACAGTCACACTGGGAGGCTCAGCACTGTGCCGATGATGCCCAGTGCTCCAGTGGGACGCCCCTTTGCAAGTCATGACAAGCCCTCAATCGTTACTGGCCAATTATACCTCATTTCCGACCCTGACTCCAGCTGCAGCTCCTCGTCTCATTTACCAGGAGTTCCAAATGACTTATGACCATTGCCAAAAAGGAAATCATTCTCCAAAGACAGCATTGTACAATTTAGATACAAAAGCCCAGGTTGTCTGCTTCCCAGGCAATTTTCAAATCGAATTACAGAAATGTTTAAAGTAGCTGAAGCACTGTTGCAATAAATATACCCTTCCAGGTTGATATCTTGGAAGAAGACAACTCTGAGTTTCGCTGTATAATTTCTGTTGTGTTTAAGAAAAAGTACTCACTTTGAAAGGCATTGTGAGAAGACCACTGGACTTTGTAAAGATACCAGTGGGATAATACTTAATGCAGGTCGCGGCACTGGGACGTGGGCCCACTCATGTATTGGTGAAACTGTAAATGGCATCACTTTCTCAGAGCAATTTGGCATGAAGCATCGAGAACCTTTAAAGAGTTGAAACCAGCTGACCTAGAAATTCCCTTTCTAGGAATCTTTCTTAGGGAAATAAGTCAAAGATGCAGACAAAGGTTTATGTATATAGCTATTCATTTTATTTGCAAAATAGTAAAAAGAAACAACTAACCCAAATGTCCCACAACAGGGAAATTGTCAGGTAAATTGTGGTATATTCATTAAATGAAATAATGCAGTCATTTATTTATTTATTTTTTAAGATTTTATTTATTTGACACAGAGAGAGCATGCACAAGCAGGCAGAGCAGCAGGCAGAGGGAGAAGCAGGCTCCTGGCCGAGCAGGGAGCCCAATGCGGGGCTCGATCCCAGGACTCTGGGATCATGACCTGAGCCGAAGGCAGACGCCCAACGACTGAGCCACTCAGGCGCCCCTAATGCAGTCATTTAAAATGATGATTTTGAAGAATCATCAATGATGTTTAAAGATGTTCACAATAGAATAGATGATAAGACTAAAACTACATGCATTATATAGACCCATTTTTACTTTTTATATGCTAAAAAAGGGCTCAAGATAGACTCAAGTTATACTCAAAATGTTATCAGGGCTGGAGCACCTGCGTGGCTCAGTCTGTTGGGTGTCCGACTCTTAATCTCAGCTCAGGTCTTGATCTCAGGATTGTGAGCTCAAGCCCCACATTGGGGTCCACTCTGGGTGTGGAGCCTCCTTTAAAAAAAAAAAAAAGAGGGGTGCCTGGGTGGCTCAGTTGTTAAGCGTCTGCCTTCAGCTCAGGTCATGACCCCAGGGTCCTGGGATCAAACCCCGCATCGGGCTCCCTGCTCAGCGGGAAGCCTGCTTCTCCCTCTCCCACTCCCCCTTCTTGTGTTCCCTTTCTCACTGTGTCTCTCTCTGTCAAATAAATAAATAAAAATCTTAAAAAAAAAAATTTAAAGTCACCTATAATTTCATCACCCAGCTAAAAGCACTGATAACATTTTTTTTAAAAGATTATTTATTTATTTATTTATTTGAGAGAAAGAGAATGAGAGAGAGAGCATGAGAGGGAGAAGCAGACTCCCCGCCGAGCAGGGAGCCCTGATGCGGGGCTCGATCCCAAGACTCCAGGATCATGACCTGAGCCAAAGGCAGACTCCCAACGGGCTGAGCCACCCAGGTGCCCTGATAACATTTTTTTAAAAGTAGGTTCCACACTCACTGTGGAGCCCAGCATGGGGCTTGAACTCATGACCCAAGATCAGGTTCGGACACCCAACCAACTGGGCCACCCAGGTGCCCTTAAATTTTCTTCATTATACTTTTATATATACAATTTTTGATCATTGTAACTCTAACTATTAATTTTATAATCAGAAAAATATGTATAATGAAAATTCCTTTTTAAGAAAGAAAGAAATGGGTTTTACTAGGAGAGAAGAGATCTGCCCCTGAGGAGCTGATGGTTTAATGGAGGAAATGAGACATGTACACAAATAAACTTATTACAAGGTAGTTAGGGATGTAATGGAGGTTTTACAAAGTGTGGAGGGAAGGATTAGCTCTGCCTGGGAAAGTTGAAGGTTGGTGAAAAGAGGTAACATTTGTACAGGGTCTTGAAGGATGAATAGGAGTTCTCTAGGGCTTTGTAAATTGTTAAGCACTGTGTAAGTGTAAGTTAGTTTTTGGCCGTTATTAGTACTGTCAAAGCTTACCTCATATAAAGCTCTCTTTCTTGTCTCTTTCCCATGCTCCCTGAAGCCCAGGATCCCTGGGACAGGAAGCAGCAGCAGTTAAACAGTCACACATCCGTGCTCCAGCAAGTGAACTGAGGTGCATCCAACTAAGGAGCAGATCCAGGACCAGAGGACATAAAATTATCCGGGAGCAGGGCCAGGAAGGTGCTGGTGGGTAAACAGTTCCCCCTTATTTGCCACCCTGTGGAAAGGCTGGCTTTGCTTGGGGCCTCAACCCTGAGTTATGGGACCATCTCCACCTAGGGCATGGTAAAAACCGAGAATGAGCATCACACAGCAGCCCGTGACTTACATGGGCGGGAAATGGTGTGTCAGATGCCCTTTATAGCCTCCAGACAGGGCGGAGTGGAAAGGAGGGATGTGGGTGAGGGGACCAGGAAAGGTGGCAAGAGATGATTTGTTTGTGAGAAATCCTTAGAAGCTCAAGGTTGGAAAGGATTTGTAAATTATCTCATTTAATCTTGCCGATCCCTTTCCCGACATTCCCATCCCATTGTCATCCTTATCTGGCTTCAGGGCACAGCTCAGAGGCCACCTCTTCCACTGAGGACCTCCCACCTCAGTTCCTCTGGGCTATGCTTCAGGCGTAACTCATTGTTCAACTTTAGGAGAGAGAAAGTCCGCACCCGCTGTGCACCACACACTGAGCTTATAGTTCCTTGATTGCAGTATTCCCTCCTGTGTTTCCTTTTGTTTGTTTATTCATGCAACTAACATATATTCAACACCTACACTGTGCCAGGCAATGTTCTAGATGTTGTAACAGAGTGGAGAAAAAGATAGCCAAGATCTCACGTTCTCATGGGCCTGTCATTCTAGTGGGGGAGACATATAATAAACAAAGGAACACATAAGAAAATATCAGGTCAACAAGGAGGCAGCTTTGGGAATATCTAAGGGAAGAACTTTCCGTACAAAGAAAGCAGCTGATTCTAAGATCCAAGGGGAAAACCTTTGCTTGCTCTAGGAACAAAAAGAGAGAAACTGGCATTGTGTATAAGATGCTTTCTCTTGCTTTATCTGCAAATGAAAATCTTTTTTCTTTTAGGACTTGGCTCAAGCATCACCTGTTTAGGCAAATGTATCCTGCCTTCCCCAGGTTGAAGTGACTGTCTCCTTTCCTCCCCATTGTCACTGAGTACACTTCTGTCAGCATACCCGTAACAATTTGCCATTCCTCCCATACTGTAGCGTTGCTACTCCCCCCGTGGACCCCAGTCTCATCAAGGGCAGAGCTTCCTACCTAAACTCCTAAACTCCTAATGCCCGGCACGGAGCCTGGCACAGACTCTGTGATCAGGAAACATTTATTTGTTCCTCGAATAAATGAGCTCTCACACAGTCCTCTATCAGAACCTCTCTGGTAACAATCAGAATTAGCAACCACTTATTGATCAGTGCCAGGCCCTGTGCTGGGGACTTTCAACTCTGCTCTTACAAGCCTCATGACTGCCATGTGTAGTAAGTGGTAATTATCCTATTTTGTAGTTAAAACTCAGAGTATCAAAGTGACTCTTTTTTTTTTTTTAAGATTTTATTTGTTTATTTGAGAGAGAGAGCGAGCATAAGCAGGGGGAACTGCAGGCAGAGGGAGAGGGAGAAGCAGGCTCCCCGCAAAGCAGGGAGCCGGCGTAGGGCTCGATCCCAGGACCCCAAGATCACGACCTGAGTCAAAGGCAGACGCTTAACCGACGGAGCCACCCAGGCGCCCCCCAAAGTGACTTCTGAGGTGGCTCAGTAATAAGAATCAGAGCTAGGAGTTAAACCCAAGTCCTCTTGGTGCCAGATCCCAAAGCTTCACCTTCTATGTGATGCGCTCACCATGTGTTAGTTCATCTGTGGACCTGGCCTCTCTTTTCTTCTAGATAACCATCTCCTTGACAGAAGGGTCTGTACTTCACTTCCTTCTATATTCCTCCTGACACCAGAACAGTGTTTCGTATTTAGTACCTACTCAGTCCATGGGTCTTAAATCTCCAAGAGGTAGAAAAGAAAGTATGAATGAAGGTTTTACCCAAAGTGAATCAGCCTCTAATATCAATTCATAGGACAGTGCTGGGCTGGAGGGAGAGACATTTCTGAGGGGAGGGCCCTTCCCAGATACCTCTGCGCCCATCTGGGAAAGCCGAGTATGCTGTCTCTGTACTCAAGCCCTCATTTCTTAGAAATCACACCTTTTGCACAGTTATACATCTCAGCAGGCAGGCCGGGGTGCAGAGAGGAACATGCCTGGCTTCCAGTGAGTTGGGAAAATGAGGTTAGGTTTCAATTCAGATAGTTATTTGTGTTTTCTGGGTCTGCACGGTCAATAAATTTTCAACGAGCAGTGATTCTGTTCCTCATCTTTCACTGCTTTATGGGACTTCAGGGAATGAAAGCATAACATCCTGCTTTCCCATAAGTTCTCTGGCTGCTACCCTGGCACCAATTAAAGACATGTCTATGCAATTAATCAAAACCAATTTGGAGGCCCTCTGGCACTGCCCCTCTGATGTGCTGCCTGCCCCACATACAGTAGTTCCTCAGCTGCAGTGACGGAGCCAGGCACATAGGAGCTTTTGATGAACTGGCTGTGCCGGCCCCAAGTGTTAACTGTGTCATCTGACATGACTAATGAGGCTCCCAACTTGGTCCGTGTGAGCGGAGCGGCCCAGCTGTCTGGAGGAGGCAGGGTTTCTGCAGCCAGCCTGGGAAGAGGCTGCAACGTGCAGGGTATACACTCCATCATGTCAGCTGGAGTCCGGGAGGCCTCTAGCGTTGGAGCTGGGGAGTCGTCCAGGGGGAAGGCGGTGGGCGCTGCGGGGCGAGGCTCTGCGCTGGGCACTGGTGGGAATGTGACCCAATTTAAACTTCTAGCTCAGCCCCCTCATTTTACAGACAGGGAAACCAAGACCCAGCAGAAGTGTGGGGTTTGCCAAAGGCCTGAGGCTTTGGGGGAAAAGAAATAAAGGAACAGGTGTGGTCCTTACCCTTGAGGAGCTAAACCCCTAGATCAGCAGATAAACATGCACGAGGGGGACAACTGGGCCTGATGCCAATGCACCTTACCAAGGCTTAAGCTATGGGTTTCCTTCTGCAAATGTTTATCAGGAGGAGGAGAGCCTTCGTCCTTGTCACCTCTACAATATCAAGAGCATGGGATTTGGAGTCAACAGATCTGGGTTTGAGTCCCAGCTCAATACTTTGAGTTGATGGATTCATGAGCAAATTACTTCGTTTTTCTGAGCCTTGGTTTTCTTGACCGTTAACATTAGGACAAGCCAAATGCTGCCACTCAGCCTATTTCCTAGAGTCCTGGTGAGACCCAGCAGAGTTAATGGGTGTGAAAGTATAAATAAGAGTCTCTGCACATGTTAGCTATTATATATATTATTACCCCCTCTCAGGATCCCTGGCTGAAATCTCTGGAATATGGATCCATAGATAGCTTTAACTCTCTTCCTCTTCCTGCCTCTTTCAAAATGCACAGGAAAGAAATAGATATAAAACCAACTGGTCATCTGTCTACCATCTCAACAGCTTTCCCAGAGTCTATGACATAGAAAGTAGAAGAACTCACCCATTGAATTTAATGTCATTCCGCACATTGACTGAGCACCTACCATATGCCAGAGGTTGGCCACACTCTGTGAGGAGTCAGAGTTGGATAAGACAGGTTCCTTGGCCACCTTGAGAGGCTCCCCATTTAGTGGGAGAAACAGACGTGGACATGATTAACTATAACACGCTACAGAAAAATACAATTGCCACGGGAAAGATACAAATCAAGTGCTGTGGGAGCCAGAGGAGGGAATGATTCATTCCCCAAAAGGAAATTGGGGAGTTTCATCAAGGAAGTGGTATGAAAGGATGGGCAGGGTTTAGCTCTGTCAGGAAGCATAAGCAAGGGCACTCCAGACTGAGAGAACAGCACAGGCAAATGCATGAAATTGTCAAAGGATTGGTGGTCTAGAGGTCACAGTGAAGTCAAGTGAGGTAGGGGGTGTTGAGCATGAACAAAAGAAAAATCACTGGGCCTCAGCTCTGACACCCAGTCATGGATGTTGCTATCTCACTGCTCTTTTTGCTGGCTAGGGTCACTTTGGCCTCTGTCCCTGAATCAGAGAGAATCTCATGCTAGCCCTTCCTCCAGCAAGGCGGAACCTAACCCCCAGCCAGGAGAGCCCACTGCGAAGGAACCGGGAACCGCAACAACCATCAGAGGCAAAGAGGCTGGGGCTGGAGAGCACTGGTCACAGCCACCCTTCCCAGCTAAGGGGAAAGCTCCCCCTGGGATGTAGCAGTGACACCAACATCTAGAGCGCGATGGCAAAGACTCGAAGCCCCTTGGCGTGAGTCACACGCGAAGTTGCTCTCCTTCCCTCCTTTGTCCAGAAGAAGCCAGCTCCTTTTAGGAGTGCTGCTGGCAGAATGGCTTGGAAGGCTTGGAGCTGCAGCTGGACTTAAAGGCATGGCCGTGGGCCTACCCCAGGGGCTCACATTTTCTCGGTCTCTCCTTCTTTCATTGTAAAGTGGGTTTTATTGTGCAAATAATACAATGATAACAACAGAAAATTAAGAGAAAGAGGAAAGAGCACCCACTCACACGTTATCTGTTTCCATTTCTCCTTGCCCTTTCCTGCCATTGTCGGTAGTGTAATTTTTTTTTTTTTTTTTTTTGGCTGCTTTCATCACTGATACAATTACATATTCTATTTTTATTGCTCAGCATTGTATCATACAGCTTTTTCCATTTTGCTACTTATTGCCAACCCCTGGTGTCTACACAGGCTTGGTCTGGTTTCCCCAAGACTAAAGAAAGATGCCCAGGGCATGTAGAAGGAATGCCCCATAGATAACATTGTCATCATTGACAACTGGCATCATGGGCAGAGGAAAAACATTGACTCCTCTGTCATCACATAGATATAGATTGGAATCTCAGCCTCTTACCTCAAAGCCAGATGGACTGAGCAGATCACTGCCTCTCTGGGAGCCTCCGGTCCTTGTCTGCAAAACGGGGATGGTATTTAGTACCACCTCATAGGATTGCTATGAGGATATAATGAGATACCGAAAGGGAAATGCCCAGTGAATGGTAGCTCCCCTCCCCTTCCCCTTGCTGGGGCTGACCTAGGGTCCACTCTGCTTCCACCCTTCCTCTCTTGCCCACAACAGAACTTTTCCCCTCCCCTGGGCCCAGCAGGCTTCCTGAGTTAGCCCATCTAAATTCTGACAGACACACCAAGTCGGCCTATTGCTTATTCATTGGGTGAATGCACCATTTTTTACTTGAGCATTTTCCTTTGAGGGAAACATTGGTTGTTTTCCAATTTTTCACTATTTCCAATAATGATGCAATAAATAGCTTAATGAATATTGCTCACTTTATCCTTTATCCTTCATCCTTTAAAAAGTAGTCCCTTAGGAACAATCTCCAGGAATCAGGATCACTAGGACAGAGATTAGAATCATTTTAATGGCTCCTGATATATATTTCCACATTACTGTTCAGAAGGTTTGTGCCTTTTACTCTGCCACCAGCTCGAGGGAGAAGACCAGTTGGACTACATTATAGGCCCTTGGGCTCTTCACAAACTGTTGGTCCTGCTTTATTTCCCACTATTTTCTCCCACAACATGCCTCCCATATTGCAGCCACATGGAATGACTCACACCCCCCCCCCCCAAATTATTCTCCCATGCTTTTGTGCCTTTGTACTTCCTATTATCCTCCATCACCCTTGCCCGAGAATATCCTTCCCTTAACATGCCTTCTCACCATAGAGCTCACCCTTTATGGAACTGGAAGCTTTTATACTATCTGCAAGACCCAGCTTAAATACCCCTTTCTCTCTGAACTAGTTTCAATTCTCCCAAGCAGAGTTAGTCACTCTTGCAATATGTGGTGCCTGGGGAGACTTTTGGCATCCAAGTGCTCACCAAGAAACAGTCCTTCTCTAACCCTAGGACGGTGCTGGGCGGGAGGGAGAGACGTTTCTGAGGGGAGGGGCCTTCCCAGATACCTCTGCGCCATCTAGGAAAGCCAATTCTGTGTGATTCTCCTCTCACTCCCCCCCTCTCACTCTTTTCACTAGCAATTACCAAGTTATGCCAATTCATCGCCTAATCATAATGTTGGATCCACTTATCTCTCATTGCCATCACCGCTGATCAGGATTCCTGCAGCAGTCTCCTAAAAAAAAAAAAAAAAAAAAAAGAGTAATATGTACATGGTTCAAAACTCAAATTTTCTCTAAGGCTTATAATAAAAAACAGTAGATTCCCGTCCCATGCATCCCCACACCAAGCCCTGCACCTCACAGTCAACTAGCCAGTTTTACTTCTTCCAGCTTTTTGTATTTACTTCCATTCTCTAAATAATATACCTATACTGCTGCTTTGTGATTTTTAAGTTCAGACATTACCCACTGACTTTGAGCAATGGAAGATTTCTTTAACACCACTTCCCTGCCGCATCTTCTGATATAATTGTATCACAATTTTTGGTTAAATCATCATATGGTGCTTACATATTATGACCAGAAGTATCATTAAAAATATTTGCCCTCTGAGATGCCAGCATTCCCTCCAGGACTGTTGTCTCTCCTAGTGAGGGCAGAACCTCTTGGGGGAAGGTAGAACACTCGGGGACAGGGGCTGATGTGTGGGAGGTGGGGCAGGCCAGCCATTGGCTGGCAGCCTGATGTCTCTGGATGGTTCCCATGTAGGACTGGCTCCCTGGGCCCAGGGAGGTATAGCAAGCAGGGTTGAGGGGAAACAAAAGGAGTGCCCAGGATGGGCTGGAGGCTACTTATTGGCACAAGCACTGACTGATCCAAAGAGATGCTGGCCTTTCCAGTAGGTTTCTGGAGCCCCTGACTGTGCCAGGTATTGTCTCTTTAGTTGCTGGATCCTGGGAAGGTTCAGGGAATTCTAAGACAGGGAGCTAGGGCAATTGGAGCTATAGCAGTGGGGTACTCAGGGAGCTTGAGATAGTTATTATTTACTAACCAGTATAGAAAAATGTCAACTCATAAAGTCTAAAAAAGCTAATACGTCCTGTTGGTCCTGATTATGACTATGTAAATATTATTCATAGCCAAGCCATGTGGGGCTTTATGATTATATTTCCATTTTTGTTTATTTTTTCCTAGAGTTAATAATTGCCTCGTTGTTTTCATTTGCTTAGTTTCACTATACTCATTACTAAATCATCTCTCAAACTTTTTGATAGAATAATATGATGACCAAATCCATCAAGTAATTTCTTGCTTCCAGCTTTATCCCAGGCACTGTGCTAAGCACTGGGGATTCAACTGGGAATAAGACATACATGGTCCCTACTTTCACTGAGCTTATAGTCTAGCAAGGGATCAGATATAAGTAATTATACTTGTTTCTTTAAGTGTCACAATGGGAGAAGAATGGGTTCTATGGGAACACATAGCAGAAAAATGGATGGAAACTATTCATTCAGACAGCATACATTTACTGAATTTCTCTTACATGCCAGGATGTGTTCTAAATGCTGAGAGCACAGCCCGAAACAACACAGACAAGGCCCCTGCCTTTGTTGAGCTTACATTCTATGAGACAAGACAGATAATAAACACAGAAGATAATTTTCAATAAAAAACAAGGACTATAAAATAAACAGGGTGGCTTGATGGGGAACGACTATGGCGGGACATCAGGAAGATTAAGCTATTTTAGGCCGAATGGCAAGGTCATGGAAAGTCTTTCTGAGGAGGTCACATCTGACCTGATATTTGAAGGATGAGAATAGCCAACTATGCGAAGAGTAAGGAAAGGCATGTTCCAGGCAGAGGGAACAGTATCTGCAAGATTGGAGGAGGAGCAAGAACATAAGGTTTCGGAACAGAATTGAAAGTTCCATATGGCTGGGACATACAGGGCAGGGGGAAGTTGCTAGAGATAAGAGAATGGATGTAAAGTATAGGGCGGGAGCCCTGCCACCCTTAATAATAGCAGCACTGATAAAAATCCCTTCTATGCAGTTATTTGTCGGTCTTAAGATACATTCCCACCCTCTTTGCTCTCTGTAGTATTTTAAGACATATGGACACTGCAAATTACATTTTTTTTTAGACTCTCTTGCCAGTTGGAAGGTGTTGGCAGGAGACTGAAGGGTGTGTAGAAGGAAGAAGCCATTGTTTTGTCCCGCTTTTTTATGGTGTCTCCAGCAGCAGCAGCAGCACCAAGCACAGGCTCTTGGGTTCCTTCTCAGAGCAGCACCCCTAACAGACAGTACCTACTGTGGGCCAGCCTTTACCCAGGGTGGCAGCATCTTCGTAATCTCCTTTTTTCTCTTCTAACTCTTCTAAGCCCTTCCTTCCTTGGACTATTCCCATGTGCCCAACATCTCTGTAAACAATTGCCTGCTTTAAATCCCTTTCTGTTTCACGTAATCTAGAGTGGTACTGTCCTATGGAATTTCTGTGATGACAGAAATGGCCTAATGTGCTGGCCAATACAGTATCTACTAACCATATAGGGGTACTGAGCTCTTGAAATGTGGCTAGTGTGACTGAGGAACTGACTTTTTAATTATATTTCATTTTAATAATTTAATGTAAATAGCCACATATGGTTAATGGCTACCATACTGGACAGCACAGATCTAGGATGATTTGTTTTTCATTTCATGGGACACTAACTAATATAGTAGTTGATACGGAAAGTGGTTGTGGGAAACTGACCTTCAAAGAGAGAACTCTGGGATTGTTATATGACCTGATTGAGCGTGAATTCAGCAATGACCTCATTGGCAGTAGAAAACAGGATACTGGGGCACCTGGGTGGCTCAGTCAGTTAAGCATCTGCCTTTGGCTCAGGTCATGATCCCAGAGTCCTGGGATCAAGCCCTGTATAGGGCTCTCTGCTCAGCGGAGAGTCTGCTTTTCCCTCTGCCTCTGCCTGCCGCTCTGCCTACTTGTGATCTCTCTCTCTCTCAAATAAATAAATAAAATCTTAAAAAAAAAAAAAAGAAAACAGGATACTGTGTCAGGGAAGAGCCGCCACCTCATGGAAGATGGCAAGGAGTAACAGAACTCTAGGTTGGCTTGCCACACTCTATAGGTGCTGAAGGTAAGAAAACAAGATGCAGCAGATTGGAGAAAGTTTATTTCCCAGCACTGCGAACAGCAGGGGCAACAACAGCATGGCTGGTCTCCTTGCCCTTGAGTCCCATGGGACAATGCAATGGGTCCAGATGGCAGCTACCCATACAATGCAGTTCCACCATAGCTGAGGAACCCTTGGCCAAGGGCTCAGAACCTTTTATAACAAGCAGCCAATAAGCCAGTCTCCTTCCCCTGCGGAGTGAAGAGTTGTACAGTAGTCATGTTGTGATCACCTTGACCTACTTAATTGCCTTTGAGAGTAGTTACAGAAATGACTCAGGGACAGAGCATGGTTAGGTCTTACAGTTTGGCACACTCAACAAGGATGTACAGGGACACTTGGGATCCCTGGTGGACTGCCTCCTTCAATAACTAGTAATTGATGGCATGCAATGGCACAAGAGTTACTTAGAAACTACCTGTGAATTCCTGGGATGATATGCCTATGGAAAAGCAAGTCTTTGGTAGATCAAGTTGCTGCTGAAATGGACTGTTATGGACTCAGTTCTATGCAAATTTGAGAACCTAAGAGCTTCTATTATGGCTCTAAGATAATTTTTTTATATATTATAGCTTCAGAATTAATATAATTGAAAATCACACCCAAGCTTTGATACTGTGGCTGTAGATTTATAATGTTAGAATTCACAAGTTCCTAAGTTTCTTAGATGAAAGTTAAGGCATGAATGGGGAGGAATGGGACCCTGGGACTTGGAATGGAGACATTTGCTTTGATGCAAACAAATAGGAGAATTTGAATATCTAAATCCTTGAGATCCAGAGAAATAGAAAAGAAGTTTATGGGTCTTTTTTCTATCTATCTAATTTCTTGGGGAAGCATGGAAGTATGATCAAGTTTTTTAGAAAAATCCTTACATACAGAAGTACGTGTGTGAGTGTGTATATGAGTGTGTGTGTGGTGAGAGAGAAAGAGAGGGATAGCAGAGAGCACACTTGTGCATAAAGGCACCTATACCCCACTAAGCCCATTCAGCACCCCTGTGTTTGAAGATGGAATATAAAAATTCAAAGGTCTTTCCAAGTCAAATGAATCTAGGGCTCCTCTGTCCTCCAAATCACTTTGACTCTATGTCCAGCCCTCCCTGTTAGTATACTAAAGGCAGGGAAGGTCCATGTGTAAACACAAAACTCCCAATAATAAATCTGTCAGCTTTAGGAGCATTCATAGCCTCTTGCCAAGCCCAATTCCAATCTTCCTCTTGGGAGCCTACATTTCCCTCTCCCATTTGTCCCACACTTTTATTGTTTGTTTATTGAAATGCTCCACTTGCTGGAAGTCGCCCAAGGAAGTAAGTCATCATGCTATTTTGTTGTGATTGGGATTCTGGGGGCGCAGAGGGAGGGAGGGTGAATGATTCTGTGGTGCCGTTAGGGCTCCACACAACATCAATGGCAACTTCACTGGAAATTGCAGAACTCCCCTTCATTGATAAGACTTCAGTGTAGTGATAACACTTTAACACTCGACTCATCTGAAGGTAGAGTAATGACTAAATTGGGGGACCCTGCCCTCCACTCATGGTCTTATAATCTAGTGGTAAAGATAAAGTAAAAGACAGTTACAATCCAGCCGGGATAGAAATGCAATGGAAGAAATAAGTACCAAATGTTTCAAGATCATTTGAGCTGTGGGTAGGAGGTAGAGAAAGAGGAGATGTTTTCCTGAACCCCATCCTGAAGGATGAGGAGGGGTTTCTAGGCAAGGATGGGAGTGGGGCTGGTATTGATCCTGGCAGAGGAAGTAGCAAGAGCAAAGGCTTGGGGAGGACAGACAGTGTGGTCTTTCCAGGAACAGCAGGTCATTCCAAGTGACCAGTGAACAGAATTTGAAGGGAAAGTGATGAAAGGCGAGGCTGCATAAGAGAGCAGGGCCACCTGTTCTGAAAGTTGTAAGTGCACGAGTGACATGGTCAGCTTTCTCTACCAGAAATGTCATTCTGGAGGGTGACCTTGGGACACAGAGACTAGTCAGGAGGCTGCTGCATTACTCCAAGAGATGTTGGGGTTCTAAAACAGGGTTGTGGTAGTAGGAAGAGAGGAGTATATAACAATTTCAGGTTGTTTTTTTTTTTCCAAAGATTTTATCCATTTATTTGAGAGACAGAGAGACAGCGAGAGAAGGAACACAAGCAGGGGGAGTGGAAGAGGGAGAAGCAGGCTTCCCGCGGAGCAGGGAGCCCAATGTGGGGCTCGATCCCAGGACCCTGGGATAACGACCTGGCTGAAGGCAGATGCCCAACGACTGAGCCACCCAGGCACCCCCCCCTTTTTTTTTTCAAAGATTTTATCCATTTATTTGAGAGAGAGACAGCGAGAGCAGAAACACAAGCAGGGGAATTTCAGGATTATTTAGAAGGTAGAATTGACAGATCTTATTAACCTATTAGATATGAGGAGTGAGGGAGAGGGCAGAGTCAAGGGTGAGCTCAGGTTTATGGCCTGGCTAGCTGGATGTACCCCTCTAAGTGTGAACCAATGGGAGGTTCAAGCAAGTGCTTTAGGAGCTCAGAGGATAGAGAGACCACTGTGGGAAGGAATGTGGGAGGTGTGATCTGTGAGGGCCTCTGACTTCAGAGAGGAGATTAATGAGTAGATTAAGAGAGAAAGATGGGCCAGGAGAAGAGCATGGAGAGATACCTGGGTTCAAATCCCTACTCTGTCACTAACTTGCTGTGTGAATTGGACCAAGTTCTTATTCTCTGAACCTCAGTATCCTCATGTGTAAAAATTAGGATAAGCTAATTTCTACCTCTACTGGGAAAACTTAATTTGTAAAAGTGTAAGCATTTGGTAATCCTTACCAAAGCTCTACGAAACAGATAAGATATTATCATCCCTATTTTATAGGTAAGGAAAATGATATTCAAAGAGAGAGAAAGAGCTTTGCCTAAGGTCACAATGCTAGTAAATGGTAGAGCTGGGATGGGAACCTGGGTCTGACAAAGCTATAGTCCTAGGTGCTGTGGAGATGTGAAGGAGACTATGGATGGTTCTTGCCCATCAATCTCTCATCCTAAGTTGAGTACTCGAAGGCCAAGAAGTGACATCTACTTTAGGATGAGTTGTTGGTCATAGGCCAACAAATCCCTGCTGGAGGGGAGGCAGGATTGCGTCTAGTGCCCTCTAGGGGCAAGAGCACCAGGAGAGTGGGCCCTCTAGCAGGAATCCTTGTCTTACTGGGTCTCCTGAAACCAAGGAACTGTTGGGCAGGGGCAACCATTCCTGACAGATTAGGGTCTGGCAAATTGATACTCACAACCTCAACTATAGAACATTGAGTATGAACTGCTTCTAGTACTCATGCTTTTGACTTTTTCAGGCTGAGGTTAACCCTAGGAACCTCTGGTCTTTGTTGGGAGACCTCAGCCTGCTGCCCAGTACTCTGGCAATAATTATATACAATTATAATAAACAGTCATCATTTACTAAGCACCTAAGACTTTACAGATGTCATCTCATTTAATTGTATAACCATCCAGCAAATTAGATACTCCTATTCCCATTTCACAGATGAGGAAATTGGGGCTCTAGGAGATATGTCATTTGAGTAAGTTCACACAGCTAGTAAGAGTTAATAACAATAGGTAACGTATATTTAACACTTACCATCTGCCAGATTCCAAGTTGCAGCAGACTCTGTTGGTTACCCACCCAACAATCATCCCATCTTCACGCTCACAGAATCCTAATTTTGCTCAGATATCCATCCCTCAGGAAAAGGGACTCTATCTCCAATATGACTGCCCAAGCCAGTCATTGTGATCTATTCCCTTTTGTCTGCGATTGGATTAAATCACTCGAGACCCAAATCCAGCCAAAGATAGGCGAGGGCCATCAGTGAGGAAGTAGCATATGTAAAGACTTGGAGGGGAGAGACAGGGAAATGTTTTCTCAGTCTTAAAAAACACAAAAGAGGGACGCCTGGGTGGCTCAGTCGGTTAAATGACCAACTCTTGATCTCAGCTCAGGTCTCGATCTCAGGGTTGTGAGTTCAGGCTCTGCGTTGGGCTCCACACTAGGCGTGGAGCCTACTTAAAAAACAAAAAAACAAACACAAAAGAAAGAGATGACCCTCTTCTGTTGCACATTGTAGTGTTTGGATGTGATGCCTGGAACTGTGGCAGTCATCTTATGATCACAGGGAAAGCCGGCCTAGGAGCGTATCATTCTGGCTGGAGTATTTGGTGTTTATAGTGGGAGACAGGCCTAGAAAAAGCATTTGGGATCTTCCTGGGAGAGGGCCAAATGCCAGGGCAGGTGACTTGGTTTGAATTTGGTGGAAAATGAGGCGCCAGTGAAAGCTTTTCATCAGAAGTGTAACATATTTAGCATTACGCTTTAATGTGCGTTAATTCAGCAGGTACAAGCAGAACTGATGTGGGAAAAGGTGGGGAGTGGGGAGTTCAATTTAAAGACGCTGGGGGTCCCTTCCCCCTGACCACCTCACGAAGGCACTGCTTGCCGATTAGCAGAGCCCAGATGTCTGGCATACCGCGGAAAGGCAGCTTCAATGGCTTGCGAAGAAACTCACACCTCACTCTGAGGGTTCCTGCCTGGCTCAAGACTCACACATGTCATGGTGTACACAGCAGAGGTGCTGACAGAGCCAGAGGACCGGGATCAGTTAGACGGGGAGAGGAGGTAAGACTGCCAGAGCCGAGCTGCAGAGAATCATCACTGAAAACAAGAGGCCCCCGAGGAGCCCAAGGCGGTCTCTTCTCACTCAGCCAGCTGCAAGGAGCTCAGAGCTCAGAGCAGGAGTTCCAGGCTCTCGGAAGGCTGGAGGCCCTAGCTGCCTGGGAGTGCACTGCAGCTACATAGGATGTGAGGACCAAGGGGGAGTTCTAAAGTCACCCTGTTACTAAGAAGCTGGGCCAGTTCTGCATGATTACTGGGAGCACCTTGGTCTTCTGGCTCTGAATCTGGAAGTGAGGGCACAGCATTTCCTCTGTGTTGTCACTGGCTGTGGAGAATTCCTGCCATTAGCTGTTTGTGGGCCACGGACAAGCCCTTTTCTGAGTCCCCTCGATTTCTTTCTACTCGATTCATCACCATTTGAGGCTCTGAGAGTCAGCACGGGCGTCTCTTTGACAAGCACTAGGCAGACATGTACATGTCTCCTACACCTTTAAGACTAACACTCGGCACATTCCTCCTTGATGGTCTGTGAACACTGCAAGGTTTTATGAAAAGTCAAGCAGCCCCATGAGGTCATCACTCTATGTCACAAACCCTGCAGGTAACATAAATGAGTGAAGAGGACTGAGTTTAGGTGAAAATTGCAGTCCTCCAGCAGATACATTTGTTTCTTCACTTCCACAAGAAACACACCATTCCCAGTTTTCGGAATGCCTGGCTCTTGGGTACTCCACTTCCCCACTTTTCACAGAGAGCCAGGTATTAAGAAATATTTCTCTCCTTAAAGAAAAACAAGAGTGCAAGTATGATGACAAAAGTGTGGTGGAGACAAGTGAGTTACAAAGCACATATGGTGGGGCCCCCCCAGCTGGCTCAGCTGGTAGCGCATGCGACTCTTGATCTTAATGTTGAGAGTTCAAGCCCCACATTGGGCCAAGAGCTTACCTTAAAAATAAATAAATAAATAAAAATAAAAGATCCACTCGTTCTTTTTTTAAGATTTTATTTTTTTTAAGCAATCTCTACACCCAACATGGGGCTCAAACCTACAACCCCAAGATCAAAAGTCACATGCTCCACCAACTGAGCCAACCAGGTGCCCCTAAAAGATCCACTCTTTAAAAAACAGGAACAACGGGGCACCTGGGTGGCTCAGTCGTTGAGCGTCTGCCTTCGGCTCAGGTCATGATCCCCGGGTCCTGGGATCGAGCCCCACATCGGGCTCCCTGCTCAGCGGGAGGCCTGCTTCTCCCTCTCCCACTCGCCCTGCTTGTGCTCCCTCTCTCACTGTGTCTCTTTCTGTCAAATAAATAAAATCTTTAAAAAAATAAATAAATAAAATAAATAAATAAAAAACAGCAACAACAAAAAACAAAGGCATGTATGGCATCTAACAAGGATACACAACTCTCAGCTCATATGAGAGTGAGAGCCCAGTATGGCCAGATCTTCTGATTTTTCAACAGAAACTGGAGATCCAGAATTTCATGTGATATCTCCCAATTTTACAATGTTGGCTCATTTCCTTCCACTTCCCAACTGCGCTTGCATGCTCTTCCCACCATACCAGTACACCTGCAGCCTCCCAGGCCCTGTCCCTCCTGTCTTCACACCACTGCAATGTGGGCTCTGTCTGCAACACACGTCCTCCCTTTCTCTGCCTGGGAATCTCTTAAACAATTTCTCAAGACTCAGATCAATGTATACTTCCTTCTCCTTGTAAGATTAGGTGCTCTTCATTCTTTCTATGCTCCCATCGTACCCTGAACATCCCTCAACAGACCTCTTACCACACTGTCCTGGAATTGCTGATTTCCCTGTCTGTTTTTCACCAGACTGAGAACTCCCCGAGGGCAGGGACTTTCATTGTCTCTGACCTGAGAACCTCGGGTAGGACGGTGGGAAACATGCCAAGAAAGGGAAAATAGTTTACTCAAAGGGGAAAAGAAAAATTCAAGCAAGTTAGAGAGCTGGGGGCTTGAACATTTAAGGTAATAGGTCCAAGAGGTGATAGCAGGTGATAAACAGAAAACAAGCCCAAGAGCCCGGAATCAGGATGATTAGAACAGGTTGGGGAGTGGAATGGTTTAACATAGAAGCTGTGGATGAGGTAGGGGTGTCTGGAGCCTATTTTTACAGAGGGTACTGAATGTGATAGGGACACAGGTGGGTCTCACTGCCTTAATGTCTTAGTATTGGGCTCCACTGTTGTTAGCTTGATAGTCTGGTGAGTTCTCGTCTCCATTTCAAGGATTCAGCCTCAGCCAGCAGTTACTGAGCATTCTGTGTCAGGCACCGTTAGGCACCTTAACTATAGAGTAGAATCAGATATGATCCCTGTGCTCAAGCTTGTGGTCTGGTGCAGGAAGTGGACACATAAATAGATAATGACAAGAAAATGAAGTAAATGCTACAACTGAGAGAAGCCCAGGGGGCTACAGTAGCACAGAGGAGGGATTCCTGCTCCATTAAGGTCTGGAAATGGTAATTTACCTGAGGTCATACAACTGGGGGTGGGGCGGGGGAGTGCGCAGACCCAGGATTAGAACCCAGGCCTGTCAGACTTAAAAGCCCACTCTTTTTCATCGTAGAAATTGGGAGAAGACAAATGGCTTTATGGCGATGGGGGGAAATTTATGTGTGCCGGCTTAGTTAAGTGGCAAACTGCATGGTTCTAGGTTAAAGTTGGTTTACAAAAATAGTTGTTTGAGGGGTACCTGGGTGGCTCACTTGGTTAAGTGGCTGCCTTCAGCTCAGGTCATGATCTCAGTCCTGAGATTGAGCCCCTGCTTGGTGGGGAGTAGGCCTCTCCCTCTGCCTCTCCCCACTGCTCGTGCTCTCTCTCTCGCTCTCTCAAATAAATAAATAAATTTTTTTTTTTTTTTTTAAAGATAGTTGTTTGAGATTTGGGAAGCAGAAGTGAATCAGCAGCCATTGATCACTGAAGTCATGGACAGATGTGGAGGTGCCAGAAGGTTCCAGCTTGTCTTCACTCTCCTCCACTCTATACCCAGCTCTTCCTAACTGCTGACTCTTGGTCAATAGAAGCTCCAAGCCCACCACCAGACCCCTGGGAATGGACCCACAGCCTTCTCCTGTAGACTTCTCTATCAGTTCCCCCTTCACAGACCCCTGTCAGCTGGATGTGCTTGACTTCTGGGATTGACTGGTTGGTGACTCCCCTGATCGCCCCCCTTTCAGAGCCACACTGCCCCAGCCCCTCTCGCAATTGTTTAAGTTCTAATTTCTTTAACAAATCCCTTATCCCACAACTCATAGTAATTCTACTTCCTTAGCTGAATGCTGACTGAAATACTGTGCTTTCCCCAAAGATGAAAATAATTGAGCAGAGGGAAGAACAGACTAAGTTTAGAAGTCTAGCTTCACCAATATCTCCATAACTCCAATGCCCCTGAACTTCATAGTTCAGTAAGTATTTGTTGAATTGAATTTTTAGCTTGCTTCTGGTTCATTTGTACAAATATCATTGTACAGAATCATTGTACAGGGAAGAGATTTTTGAAATTATTTTGTTTTTCCTTCTTTTAATTCTTTCCCTAAGATCAATGAGAAGGTTTGGAGTCATTTATGGCTCAGGCTCTGAAATTCTGACCCAGGACAGTATCTTTTGTGTTGGCTACATGTGTTCTTCATCTCCTGGGGTACAATAGATTTTCCTCTGGCTTCAATTTCCCTCTCTCTCCCTCACCTTCTGTCCCTTGCAAAAACAGAGAAAAACCTCACTCTTGTGTATTTTCTCCAAAGAAAGTATTTCACACTCTAATCAAATCAGCCAAAAAAGATATATTAGGTTACCCTCATGGGAATGCTCTTCTGGCCTGGCTGAGTTGGAAGTGGGAGAAACAAAGACATCTGGAAGTGGAGGACAGACAGCAATCAACTTTGAACCACTTAATTGCAGGAATTTCCTTCTTGCTACTTAGACCATTCAGCACTTGTAGGGAGAAGACATGTTACACGTTCACGTTGCCTCCTGGAAAGCTGGGTTAAATGTTGTTCCAATTAGACAACCATTTATGGAATGTCTGTCCTAAACTAGTCCCTATGCTATTTGTTGGAGATACTGCTCTTGAGGTGTTTTCAGCCAAAGTGGGAGGGAAACACGGTGAGTTATAGCTCAAGTCAGCCTATAATAAGTGCTAGAAAAGAGGCATAAGCAAAGCACCATGGTACAGAGGAGGGAGCAATTATATCTGAGGATATAATTGGCAGTGGGGAGGGGGAAAAAGTGCTAAAGAATGTATAGGCAGAGGGAGGCAACGTTTTTTTTTTAAGATTTTATTTATTTTAGAAAGAGAAAGAGAGAGTGAGAGAGAGGGAGCTTGGAGAGGGGCAGAGGGGGAGAGAGAAGGATAAGCAGACTCCATGCTCAGCGCTCCTGATGTGGTGCTGGATCCCACGACCCTGAGATCATGACTTGAGCCAAAACCAAGTCAGCTGCCCAACCGACTGAGCCACCCTGGTGCCCTGGGAGGCAACATTTTTTAAGCATGGACCTGGGTTTTATGGAGGAAGGTGAACAAGGGGAGAGGGCTAACAGTCACTGATTATCTACTTCGTGCTGCTCACTGAGCTAAGACTGTACTTATGTTATCACATTAACCTTTTCCAAAACCCATCTGGAGGAAACTGAGGCACAAAGAACTGAAGTAACTTGCTCAAGAACTTGAAAGAGGTAGAATTGGGATTCAAACCCAGATCTGTTTGACTTCCAAGAACATTCCCTGTTCCCATTTGTGCATGGAGAATTATTTTCAAAAGATCTTTGAGATGGACTGTAAAGAATGAAGATTTTAATAGGCTTCAAAAGGCCAGAGGGTGCAAGAAGCGATGGCATAAAAGCATTCCAGAGGAAAGATGGGAGAACAGCCCCAGGGCATGACATGAAGGTGCAAGGTTTGTTTCGAGAAGCTTAGGCAGTCTGGAGTGACTGTGGGAAGACACTGCCACATGCCATACCACTGTCTTCTCGGGTTCTACATGTCATTCAGTAATTTACTCAACAGTGCTGGGCATTCAGAACTCAACCTCTGTTCTTCAAAGTCTCTAATCAGTCTGGTGAGATTAACTGCTATTACCACAGACTGCCTTGTACGCTTCAGCTCAGGGTGTGTGTGTCTGTGGGGGGGGGGGGGGCACATACTCATACAAGCATTATTAGGACATTTCCTTCCCACAATCATTTCTCAGCAAATACATTCCCCAGGCTCTCCATAAGCAAGCGTTCCTTTATTACCTCCTTTAGCAAGGCTTGGATTTGAACTGCTGGCCTTGACGTGGTAAGTTTAAAGCTCATAGCATCTCAGCAAGTGCCCTTTCAATCCAAGAGAGACCTGATCTGGTCTTCCACGAGCTCACTTAGAAAATAATGATCAATCCTAGGGTTGCAAGGAAAAGATCTTCATTGGAACTGACAAGAAAGCAGACACCTTGTACCATTTCTCTGCAGACTTCACAAGTGTTCAACACTTCTTGAAAGAGAATATGGTTCCCAAGGCTTTCGCTCAGCTGGCTGGAGCACAGTTTAAAAAAATGCATTTCATCTCTGGTAAATCACAGCAAAACATCATAAACAGCTGGAAACTCTCTGAGGTGAAGACAAGTTGGATATTATGTTTGGATTTATAGCCCCCTCCCCCATGATAGCTGATTTCCATTTCCGACAGGGTTATTATTTCCATCTTTATGAAATGTCTTGGATCTCACCTTGGATAATTACTGATTATCATCAGCTCCTCACCTGAGGCACTTTAGCATTTGGGTGAACCTGAAAAATATATATATTTTTTCAAAAATATGTATTAGGGAAAACTCAATGTGTGAGATTATGTCTTTATTTCTATTTTCATTTGCAATTCCCTTTGGTTTTCTAATGATCAAGTCATTAATCAGTGTCAAATCACCATCCAGAGCACAGACAGTATTTTTGCCACTTGGCTTTCAATGTGGATTAAATGGCAATAACTTGTGTTACTCAGTCTGGTGCTCTCTCATGATTGTGGTAATCACGGACCCAAAAAACCTTGAGGGTATTCATAAGATCTCAGCAGCCATCTAAGGTTTTTAGTCAAAGGTGTACATTACAATCTTCTGAAATTTGATAGAGCTCCCTAAGTTAGTCCAACAAGTACTCCCAGTTGAGGACCACTAAGAGTCCAACATCCTTCATTTCACCCTTGATGTTGCCATTCTATGTGTCCCTTTATATTTCCAACCTTTGCTTCTTATTTCCTCTGCTGTGATACCCTGGATACCCCCTCCCCCACTTCTCTGCCTGGTAAAATCCTGTTCACTCAAGAGGCCCAACCCAAATGCTACCTCTGCTATGAAGCCTTCTGTGAAGAAAATCTTTTTCTCCCTGATCCTATAGCGCTTCTTAAACACCTTTATGAACATTCTGTTATCATGTTCTCCTATGGTACATAGAGCTATCTGTGTATGTCTAACCTCCCCACTCAACTGTGAGCTCCAGAATAACGGTGGTACCTTATTCATCTTCGTATCTCCAAGGCATGGCATGGGGCCTAACTCTCATTCAATGAATGAATGAGGACGTGGATACCCAAAAGTAGACCGTACATTGGCCCATTTAGTCAGATCTGGGCTTCCTCGGTATTTCTTGACTGAGTTGCTTACAAAAAAAGATGTGCAAGGATGTGCAAGGCAAGGACCTTTTAAAGGGCCATGATATTAGTTTTTCTTTTAAATATTTTATTTATTTATTTGACAGAGAGAGACAGACAGTGAGAGAGGGAACACAAGCAGGGGGAGCGGGAGAGGGAGAAGCAGGCTCCTGGCTGAGCAGGGAGCCTGATGCGAGGCTTGATCCCAGGACCCTGGGATCATGAGCTGAGCCGAAGGCAGATGCTTATCGACTGAGCCACCCAGGCACCCCTATATTAGTTTTTACTATCCTTTTAAAAACATCACTTTCCCAACTAAAGTGATAATAGCTCCTTTAATTTAAATTAGTAATGAAAGGCTGGATATCAACTTGAACTTGAGGATTTGTTTTCAAAGGAAAACAGACAATCGCAGAAAAATCTAAATCTTAACTGATTGGTGCAGTGTAGGAAATGTTAGCCTGAAAATCATGAGACCTGCCCTTGGTTCCTGTGTGATGGTGTAAGTTACTTCTTCTCTTGGGGTCTCAGATACCTCTTCTGTAAAATGGGGCATTAAACTGAATACCTCTGAGGTTTCTGCTAACTCTGGATTCTATGACCTTAACCAGGTCAACCTATGTACAGCTTGATAAGCTTTTACCTAGGCATATCTATTCATATAACCCTTACCCAGATCAAGATCTAGAACATTCATAGTTCCATGGTTCCTACGTGCTCCATCCAAGTTAGTAAACTGACCTAGCAGTTTATTTTGATTCTATACCATAGTACTTAGGAGAATGGACTATTCTTATTAAGATGCTAAGGAGTTTTACAAAATGCATTATTAAATCATAATAATGACATATATACCTAAGAGGAAACTTAAAAAATAAAGGAAAAATAAATATTAGGAAAAAAAACCAAGTGCTACCACTCTAGTAAGTTGTTTTGGCATGTTTTGTGCCATACTCTTGGTTGGAACAGTCAAGCCCACCTAGGTTGGCATGTTTTCTTCCATTTTTCTCATATTTAACATGTGTCCTTTTATATATGTATATGTGTATACATATAAGTACATGCTTTTCCACTTATCTTAAGCATATTCCTTGATGTTAACTATTTGTAATTTTCATTTTAAATGACTACATACTGAGTAGATACGTGGGATATGCAAATACTCTTATTGCAAGATAATTATGTTATCTAATTTTTTGATAGCATTGAAATTAAAATCTCTATAAATATAACTTTTTGGATAATCTTGGATAATAATAATCCACATTTTGGATTATTCCCACAAATGGGAATCCTGTATGAAAGGGTATGGACATTTTTATGACTCACACAGTGCCCTGCCTTATTTTAATAAGCATCTGGGATTTTGCTGTGTAGTACCCTATTTTTCCTAAGGGAGCCAAGCCCACCCCTACCCTACTCCACGTACTTTGGAATAACTGATTTTGCCACTCAGCTTCTTCCTTTCCAAAGAGTAACATGTGGATAAGGCCTGACAAATCAGGGTATTACATTCCCCTGGCCACAGTTTAGGGATGGGCATGAGACCCAGATGGAGCCAACAACAACAGAGCAAGACTTTTAATAAGATTGTTGGAAGAGATGGCATGTGCTTTTCTGCTGAGGCTATAAGCAGGGAGGATGTTAGAAGCCTGGAACTGCTGGGGGTCAACACATGGAACCTGAGAATGAAGCCAACACAGTAGGACAGAGCTGAGGGATGGAGATACTCTAGATTCAGTAATGCCTGTCGCCAGAACTATTCTAGGACTTACTTTTAAGTAAAGTAAACCAAAAATTTTCATCGTTCCTTAAACCATTTCACCTATCCATCCATCCATCCATCCATCCATCGGACACACAGCCACGCTCCTAACTGGTACGAACAGGGTTTTTTTTTTTTTTTTTAAATCCTTTTTACTTATTTTTTTTTTAAGTAATAAACTTTATTTTTTAGAGCACTTTTAGGTTCACAGTTAAACTGTGTAAAAAGTTCCCACATACCTCCAGTCCTACCCAGCCCCTCCACCTGCCCACCCCCCATATACTCTCCCTATCAATATCCCACGCCAGAGTAGTACATTTGTTACAATCGATGAACCTACACTGAGGTGTCATTACCACCCAAAGTCCACAGGTTACCTAAGTGTTCACTCCTGGTGGTGTACATTCTACAGGTTTTGACAGATGTGTAATGACATGTATCCACCATTACAGTGATTTGACTTTTTATTTAAGTATAAACTACATAAAGGATATAATCTTACATGTACAGCTTGATAAGCTTTTACCTAGGCATATCTATTCATATAACCCTTACCCAGATCAAGATCTAGAACATTCATAGTTCCATGGTTCCTACGTGCTCCATCCAAGTAGTTGCTCCTCTGAAGTTATTTACTATTCAGGCTTCTTCCACAAAAATTATTTTTGCTGCTTTTGAACTTTATATAAATGGAATCTCACAGTATGACTGCAACCTCTTAGCCTCTTAACAGTCCAATCCTGCTGTCACAATGGGAAGACTTGGGGGCTGGGGATGGTGGGGCGAAGGAATAAGTATGTCTTGCATATGAAGATATGTTGTGAACAGAGGGTTGACTATGGCAGATGATGTTTTTCAAAAATGGCCACAGCAGTATTTCTGGTTCCATGTGTTCTTTCAGAACTCCACCACTCTTCTATTAGGAAATGGAATCTAATTCCCTTCCCCTTGAACCTGGGTGGGCTTGACTATTCCAATCAAGAGTATGGCACAAATAGTGACATGACTTCCATAGTTTGACCATAAAAACTTCCATAGTTTTGTCTCTTTCTCTCCAGTCACTTCCCCTTGGAATTTTGCCACATGTTGCAAGGAAGCCTAGGCCACATGGAGATGCTACATATGGATGTCTCTGCTGATAATCCCAACAAAAATTCCAGGCAACATCAATTGCTGGTCATATGAATGAATGAGACCTCAGATGATTCTAGATCTTAGGTGCCAAGCTGCCTCAGTGGACACCAGAGGAGGAGAGATGAACTGTCTCCACTAAGCCCTACCAAAATGAAGATTTGTGAGCGAAATAAATTGTTTAAGCTACAGCAATGGTTTGATATGCAACCACAGATAACCAGAATTCTTGTGTGTTCTTGGGAAGAGTCTTCTGGTGATATCTGACATTGCACAAATTACTTTTCTCTCTAGGTCCTGGTTTCCTCAGCTATGAAATGGACAATGATTACTATGTCATGGGAATGTTGTGAGGTTTAAATGAAGTAATGCACATGGGTGCTCTTTCTATAATTGGACCTCAATAAATGCTACTTAATATTATTTCAATTTACTTCCATCAAGTTGTTCTAGATTTGCTGCTTTGTACAAATTCCTAAAATCTGATTTTGTCCACACACAGATGGGCAGGCACATTGCAACCTTATAGCTTCCACACTGCTCTAACCCCTCACTTGCTCTAGGGGGAGCCAGCCACCATACTGTGAGGATGCTCAAGCAGCCTTATAGGGAGGTCCACAGAGAAACAGACCTTTTCCCTTGTTAAAGTGCCAACCACGTGAAGGAGCTACCTGGGAAGGTGATTCTTTCTTTAGCCCCAGAGTCAGTCTTCAGATGACAGCTGCCCCAGCTGACATCATGACTGCAACCACTTAGAGATTCCAAGCCAGAATCACTCAGCTAACTTAATTCCCATAGAAACTGCAAAACCTGTATGAAATGAAAAAAACTGAAAACCCAAAAAAAATCTTATTGTTGTTTTAAGTCAAGGTTTGGGATAATTTATTATGCACCAATAGTTAACTAATAACTACATCAACATGGGAAGGGATGTAGGGGAGGAACTGATCCAAGGTTGAGGGCTGTTTTAGGGTTTATGTGGAAGGACAGAATGGCTGAATGAACTTGAAAGTGCCAATGAGACCAAGTTTGAAATAAATGATCACAGGTCCCAGTTTAGAAAGGGAAGAAAGTAAAGCTGGAGGAGGGGAACAAACTTGGAACCCGTAGACTGTCAACTACAGATTTCACGGAAGTTGAAGAACAGGTTTGGTGAGGGTAAAGGAATAAAAAAATCTGGAATAAAAGAAGGTCTTGTTTAGAAGGTGGAATCCCTTGGTTACTGATTTCAGAGGTGGAACAGTTCTAGAGAACAAAGTACAGGATATGATCAAAGAAATGGGTGGTTGAAGGGTGGTGCTGGGAGGTGTTGTTTTTTTGTTTTTTTGTTTTTTTTTTAATCTTTCTGGTGAGGACAAGGGCAGAGGGGACAACCGGGCAACATAAACTGATGATAGCAGGCTGTTAAAAAGTTTCTAAGATCCCATCATCCCTAGAGAGATGGAATGAAGATGGAGTTTGCATGGCTTGACAGTAAAAGCCTCAAAGCAGGGGTAGCTGGTCTGGAAGTTGTAGTTACAAGGTGAGAATGCCAGCATTTACTTCTTGTTCAAGATACTAAAGATGGGGACAGGAGAGCTCCATTTGAGATTTTTTTTTTTTTTTTTTTTGACAGAGAGAGATACAGCGAGAGAGGGAACACAAGCAGGGGGAGTGGGAGAGGGAGAAGCAGGCTCCCTGCTGAGCAGGGAGCCCGATGCGGGGCTTGATCCCAGGACCCTGGGATTATGACCTGAGCCGAAGGCAGACACTTAACGACTGAGCCACCCAGGCGCCCCAGGAGAGTTCCATTTGAAAGGGCTTTAAGAGAAGGAGTTAACTTTAGGACAGTATCAGATTTTAGGCAAAATAAAATAAGTGATGGCAGTGCTCTATGAAAACGTTAGATATGCAAGGAAATTTCTTTGCATTGACATGGGTTTGCTTGTAAAAAAGCTGGAGCTTTATTCTTTTGGCAACTAGAAACCACTGGAAAGTTTTATACAAGTGACTGACACGGTGAGCTTTGAATTTTAGAAAGGTCACCCTGACAGCAGTGGCAGTATGGTAGATGTAGTAGGCAAGGAGTGTAGAGAGGTTCTTTTGGAGGAAGAGGGTTGGGAAAAAGGCCCACTCCACACAGGTGATGAGGCCTCATCATCAGCCCACTGAAACAATGGGGCCAGCTATTTACGAAGTAGAGACTACAGAATTTAGCGGGCAGTAAGGGAGAGGAGTTAAGGCAGTTGACAAGGCAGGGTCCAGATCTTTCACCTCGTTTCTGAAGCTGTTCTAGATTGTTCAAAGCATTTTTATCTTCCATGAAACCGAGGTATGTAATTGCCATTTCCCATTTACTTTTTCTTTTTCTGTCCCCCAAATCTACTTATCTTGATCTACTATTTTATATTCTACTAATATAATTTATTACTAATTTATTTTTAAATATTACTAATTTATTTTTTTGGTTTTGCTATTCTCATTTTTAGTATACACCTTGGCTATACCATTGTGGTAATAAATCTTTCCAAAGGTAAGACTCTAAGGGCAGTGTGGTACAGTGAAAAGACAAGCAGCCTGTAAGTCAAAAGGGCTGGTTTCCAGTCCTCCTGCCATGAAGTTCCTGTATGACTCTGGTCAACTCATTTGCTGTCTTTGAACTTGTTTTTTCATTTTGAAAATGAATCTCTAAAGTCTTATCCATTTCGACTTGCCTACCTGTACAGTATTACAGGGAACTTAACAGATATTTTCATAACTGTGAAATCCACCTTCTCCAATATAGCACTACAAAATTATAATAGTGCATGGTAGGCCTCTTGAAGAAGTCTGTTTCAAGAAAACTGCTTAACCTGTTGTCAGTAGAGGAATAAAGTTTGAGACAAATATTGTACTCCAATACATTTTCCCAGGCTAGAGGTAGTTATACTCATGTCTAATAGGACAGTAAGTCTTGGCTATTCCTTTTTGGAAGTGGAAGATGGCTCTCATTTATCACAAATTTCCTGGACTTAAAGTGCCTTAACTTGAAATCATGGCTCTGCTACTTACTAGCTTGTTACCTTAGGTAAACTACTTAATCTCTCTGTGCCTCAGTTGCTTCATTCATAAAATGGGAATAGTATATCTCATAAGGCTATTGTGGAGATTAAACACATTAATGTATAAAGCAGCATCTGGAACAGAGAAAGCCCTAGATAAGTATTAGCTATTATTTTTATGTGCTAGACAATGGAGTAAAAGCCCTCTCCTTGAAGAGCTCACTGTCTAGTCAGGAAGATTTTTGAACAAATGACCATAACTTAAGTGTTCTGAATTCTGTAATAAGATGTATAGAAGCAGAGGCGCCTGGGTGGCTCAGTCGTTAAGCGTCTGCCTTCGGCTCAGGTCATGATCTCAGGGTCCTGGGATTGAGCGCTACATCGGGCTCCCTGCTCAGCGGGAAGCCTGCTTCTCCCTCTCCCACTCCCCTTGCTTGTGTTCCCTCTCTCGCTGTGCCTCTCTCTGTCAAATAAATAAATAAAATGTTTAAAAAAAAAAAAAATGTATAGAAGCAGAGGCAGGAATGCCTGTCTTACCCTAGAGGGAAAGTCAGGGGCAGGATAAGTTTCTTGAGAGTAAAGTTTGACTCTGACCCTTAAGGAAGAGAATTTAATATTGGGAATATTTGGGAACATGGAGCAATCAGAGGCAGAATGGAGAAGGCAGATTCTGGCCACAAATACAAATATATATAGTTAGGAGAAAAGAGAAGATATGTGGTAGGTTGAGAGCTTGTTAGAAATATACAATCTGGGGCGCCTGAGTGGCTCAGTCGTTAAGCGTCTGCCTTCGGCTCAGGTCATGATCCCAGGGTCCTGGGATCGAGTCCCACATCGGGCTCCCTGCTCGGCGGGAAGCCTGCTTCTCCCTCTCCCACTCCCCCTGCTTGTGTTCCTGCTCTCGCTATCCCTCTCTCTGTCAAATAAATAAATAAAATCTTAAAAAAAAAAAAAGAAAACTTAAAAAAATAAAAAAAAAAAAAAAAAAAGAAATATACAATCTTAGGCCCTACCCAGACATAACTCAGTCAAAATTTGCATTTTTAACAAGATCCTCAGGTGATTCCTACTGAACATGAAAAGTTTGAGAACCACTGGTCTAGAGCAGACACTGGAGTCAAGCTGCTTGGGTTTAAGTCCTGGCTTTACCATTTACTTATAATGTATGACTCTAGGCAAGCTATTTAACCTCCTTCCTGTGCCTCGGTTTTCTCATTTGTAATTAGACATAATAGTTTCTACCTCATAAAATTTTAAGGTCTAAATGAATTATACGTGAGATGCTTATAAAAATACTTGGCACCAGGTAAGCACAAGAGTAAGCTATAATTCTTGACTTATATGCTACTTATTATGGTCAGAGTCAGTTTTATAAGCAGCTTGTCTTTCCATTTCTACTCCATTACTGTCACCTTGACATTTGTTGTAGAGGAAGACACTTGGTAGTCAGAAGACCGAGGGTTATAAAGTCCAGCTCCCTTCAATTCCTAGCTTTGTGAAACTGGGTGAGTTCTTCAACTTCTGTGTTTTCCTCATTCAGGAGTGTTTGTGGGGGTGGGGGGAGGATCTAAATTATACCTACCTCTCTGAGATGCTGTGAGGCTCAAAGAATGTATGTTAAACTACAAAACCTATTAAAGTTTCTTTTCCCATCTTTCCAAAAGTTAAATAATTGACCTGAAAACAGGTGGGAAATAGATGGAAGAGAATGCATTGTAAGATCAAGGAGGGAGAGAAGGGCCTGGGTATTATCTGTCCCACTTCATGACTTTCTGGAGGAGCAGGCTTGGGTTTCAACAATAACAATTTTCTGGGACCTCACAGAGTATTTTTTAGCTAATGGGTAAATAGTAGTAAGAAACTTAAATGCTGTTATTTTCTCTTTTTAATCTATAGGTCCATTCAAGAATATGACCAGTCTCACACTTTTGCACAGTGGTCCACAATTTACAAATAACTGTTTTCTACGTTGTGTATCACAACATCCCCATAGGGTGCGATTAACCCCATTTTACATGAAAACTTTGTTAATATCAGAAAGCATATTAAGAGCCCCCTCTGACTTGGCATTTTTACCAGATCCTACATTTCCAAAAGGACACAACTTAAGAGGAAGGACAATCACAAAACTTGGATTGACTCTTCCACAATACCAAGCACTGGCTTCGATTTTATGGCCGCGAGTAACTACACACTGGGCCCCTTTTCTCATATGTAAAATAAGGGCAACAATACCTTCTTCACACAATTGTTCTGTGATTAAATAAGAACAAAGGCTGAAGGATGAACCTACCACGTCGTAGGGCCTCTAATAAATACCTTCTCCTTCTTCCCTTGACAGCTAAAGCACGAGATATCACTATCATTCCCACTTCACACGTGGAGAAACTCGAAGCGGAGAACGCTCACGTTCCCCTTCTCCACTGGCAACTCCGCAACCCCCAGATTTGGTTCGGGCAATTGCGACGTCCGCTACGTCGGTTCTTGTAGCGTGGATTCTCTCCTTGAGTTGCGCCTGGTGGGGGCTGGAGGCCGCTGATAATTGCTCCCATGACTCTGAGGAATCCGATCCTAATCCTCAACGGCGCTTCAGGGACAAAGCTGCTTTCCTATCGTCCCTAACCTCGCCTAAAGTAAAGGTCGCGGCAAAGCCTCAGCTCCAGCTACCGACGCCATTTTGGCCTCTACGTGTGACGCCACACGTAGCAGAGAGCGCAGCCGATTGGTTGGGAGACGGCAGCCAGAGGAGAGGCGCGCGAAGCCAGAGAGGAGTATGGAGGAGAAGCCAAGGAAACTACAATCCCGGCCTTCCTTGCGCCTGCGACAGCATACCGAGAGCGAAAGAGAAGGGAGCTTGGGTCCGGACCACAACTCCCAGCACCTCCCGCGATGTCTCCTCTTTCCTTTCAAAACGCGGAGGAAAAGAGGGACTGGGAGAATGGAGGCCTTCTGGAGTCGGTTCTCCGAAAGGCGGGAAAGGCGAACTACACCTCCCGATTGGCAGCGCGCGAGTGCGCCTGCGCCCTGATGCCTGTCGCCATCTTGCCCCTTCTGAGGCACCGCAAACAAACCCAATTCCTGGTGTTCCCTAGTCTTGGCGGAGGAGCCTTTTAGATGAGCCCCGAAAGGCCGGGCAGGTGGGTGACTCTCAGACAGGGTGCTGGGAAGAGCTGGCAGGTTAGCCAGGCTGGAGGAGCGCCGGGCCAACCATTTGGTCCCCGGCTTGGGGCGCCCAGCCCCATCCTCCGTTGTCTCCTAACGGGATCGTGGGGGCTCCCCGAGATGGGCTGAGGGCGACTTTGGCAGGCCTGGTGCTGGGATCCTGGGGGTCCAGCTCTGGGAGCCTTCCGGTGAGTCTCGGTCGTCTGCCTGGCTGTCCGCGAGCCTACTCTCTCTCCGTTGTCTTCTCCGCTGAGGAGGGAGCGAGGCGCTGATGCCGGCCGGGGCCCCTGACACCGGCTACTGGTCTTGAAGGGCTTGGGTAGTGGGCTTGACATTGGGGTTGGCGCTGAGCGGCACCGGTGAGGAGGGTGGGCGGGCTGCTCTTGTTGTGGTGCTGCGAGAGAGTGCGTGTTTGGGGAGGGGGCGGGGCGGGCTTGCCTCCTTGACACTTGAGGAGGGGAAGGATTACACGAGATCCCGGCTCCGGAGCGGGCTCCCGCAACTGCTGCCCAGATTTCCAGGGCGCTGCGGCCCCGCGGTGGGGTGCGCTGGCGGGGACGCGTCGGGATGCCGTGACGTGGTGCTTGATTCGGGCGGTCGCCGGCCGCCTCCAAGATCCTGTCGGGGGGCGGGGACTGGCTTGTGGAGGGAGCGGATTCCTTTGGCTCTGCCCCTTCTTCCTCCTCCCCACCCCTTTTCTTTATGTCATCCTGCCGGCTGGGGCGCGCAGTCCAGTTCTCCTTGCTCTGTGTTGGTTCGTAGCTGAGAGGACTATGGGAAGTCGGAGGAGGGGGGATCAACTCCGGGCGCAGAGTTGGAGTTAGCAGCCCCAGTGCCTGGAACGAGACATAGCAGTTATTACGGTTCGGTGCCTGACTTCTCGACTAGACATTGAGCTCGCTCATTCATTCACTCACTCACTCACTCACTCACTCACTCACTCACTCATTCATTCATTTTACCCACTCTTCTCTATCTTCATTCATCTACTTAACAAATATTTACAGTGGATCTACTGTGTGCTAAGCAGGTATTGTGCAAGTGCCCAGCGCTGTTGTCTTTTTATCCTCTAGACCAGGCAATTCCCAGTATGAAGTAAGTTCCTGACATTTAAACTTTTGGTAAATGATTGTTTAATGATTACAGGGTGTAAATTTATCGTTCATTGTTAAGACTTGAGAAGAAAGTTTTTTGTTAAGTTCCATTAGCCCAGGTAACGTGCTAGGAGGTTTATATATTTTATCTCTTGTAACTCACAAGTGAGAAAGCCGACACAAATCAGGTAACTTGCGCAAGGTTACACAGGTCGTAGCACCTATTTATTAAACAACATGCCAGCCACTATCATAAGAATTTCACATACTGTTCTTTAATCCTTAGGACAAATTGGATGATAGTACCTCTGTTTTACAGATGTAGAAAACTTTTGCTCAGATAGTCCACTTTACCCAGGATCACCCAGCCAGTGAGTTGAAAGCTGGAACTAGAAACAGAGGTGTCTGACTCTAAAACCTGTGCTCTTTCCACTATCCTGTGCTGGAATAATGAGCTGCGGAATATTTAGTTCTTCATTTATCAGAAGTTGAAAAGTGTGGTGGTGAAATAGGATTGTGAGATGTTCTTACTGGTTTTACTTTTTAGTGGGTGGATTTCCAGGTAAGTGGCCTTTGAATGTACTTTGGTAATTTGATTTTTGTTTCATTTGTTTTGGTAGGGAAGACAAGCTCTTTGGGGCTACCAAAAAGAAGCAGCAATGCCTGTTGTGTGGCCAACCCTTTTGGATCTCAGCAGGGATGAATGCAAAAGGATTCTTAGAAAATTGGGTATGATTTTCATTTTTGATGTTTATGCCTTTCTGTGATACTTTTCCCTTTCTGTTTTTGTCATGACTGTTTGCCTGGATGTGATATCTCATGTTGCATTAGAAATTCTTTAGAGGTGTACTTTTCATCTTACTCATTGTTATTTCCCCAGTGCCTAGCATAGTGCTTTGTACTTAGTAGGATTATTATGGACCATAATAATAAAAATAGTAGCTAAGAGTTCTTGAGGGGTACTGGGCTATTCTGAGTTATTTACATTCGCTATCTTATTTAATCCTCACTCAAATGGGAAAGGTAGGTATTTTTGTGTGTGTGTTTCCATATTACAGATGACAAAACTGAAGCTTAGAACCCAAGGTGATGCTGATAGTAAGTCATGGAGTCAGGACTGTAACCCAGGGAATATGATTCCAGTCTTACTTTAGCATACTTTTAACCTTCATGAATGTACGTGTGAATTATAAACTGTTTCTGAATTCTAAGTAAATGTTAATTATGCTGACTTTCCTAAATTATGTTTACTATCAGTAATAAAACACCCTTTATGTTTATAATTCATTATTTTGAGCTTCTTTTCCTTTAGAGCAGCCTTTCTCAACTAGCATTTTAGGGAGAGAATTAGCACTAATCCAAAGCCTAATCCATTGGATGTAATGAACTAACTTCTTTTTATGCATTTCGAATGGTAATAGTTTTGTACCATTCTTGGGAAAATTGAGAGAGTTACTCAAGTCATTTTTTATATTCTGTGGTTCAAATGAGGATCCTTGGTTGAGAACTACTGCTTTAGACCAAAAGGTCCAAGAACGACCTTGTTGTCTTCTTTACCACTATAGTCCCAAGCTAGCACATAGTGGGTGCTCAGTAAATGAAAAAATAATTTGAAAAGGAACATTAAATGTTTTGGAAGTGGATATGAATTATTTGTTTATGATTTTGAAGGGGAAAGTGTGGGCCTTGAATTCAGAGGGACCTGGGGTCTTGGTCTTGTCACTAATGACCCACAAGATCAAGGACAGTTTATTTAATCTCCTTAAATCTGTTGACACTTTTGTAAAAGAAGCATAATAATATCTGCCTCATAAGTTTGTTATGTGGATTAATTGTATATAAAAGCGTCCTACCACGGTGCTTGACATCTGAGGGTATAGTGTTTTAGAGCGGTTGCTTTCAGACATACTTATTTGCAGGTGAATCTTCAAAGGAAATCTTTGTTGGGAATTCTTTTGTGTAAATCTGAATTATAGCTGCCCTGGTCCTGTCTGCTAGTAACATTTACCCTTTTTATTTCCCGTCAGGCCGCTGGGAGGATTCTCTGATTTTAAACTATTTCTTAGCATTGTATTTTAGCATGTTTAGAGAGCTTTTTTGGGCAATCATCCATTATCATTTTTTTCCTTTAACCTTATATCCAAACTTTTAGTACTAATTTGAGGATGATTTTCTACACACTTGCATGCAATTGCTGTAGCTTGCTAGCTACCATTTATAAAGTTGTACTGGTATTTACTCCATAGCTAGAATAATTGCAGATGAACAGATCCCAACTACAGTAGATTGGATTAGAGTTTCTGGGCTTTTGGGGCCTTGAGTCAAGAGATTATGTTTAAATATAAAAATGGTAACCTTTAAGTCTAAATTTATCCTTAGCTTTAGCCAGAGCTGTGTGGGTAATGTTGCTAGAGAGCTGTTTCTATACAAAAGGAAACAGCCTTCCTACAGGGTAATGTCATCTTCAATGACCCTTCACTTTGGGAGGTGAGCCTTGATAGTGATTTGCAGAAAGACTTCCTCCCCACCCGTTGGCTCATTATCATAACAATGAAACTTTTGAATTGCCTTCAAACACTTAGCTCTAGGTCCAAAGTTTAGAGAAAGTACTGTATTTAAGAATTAACTTAAAATATTTTAAGAATTAGCTTTGTTCTTTTAAAAATAGTTATAAATCATTTAACATAAAATGCTAAACATTTAAATTTTACTTAAATATAAAAACTCGGGTCGAGAATTTTTTTAATAATATACTGAACATACCAGTGATGGATAAATGCTTCCCTCCTTCTATCCTGCCTTTCCCCTGCCTTATTTTTTAAAAACCATTCCAACATGGGGCTTCACAGACTATATTATAATTGAATGGCTGATTTGTTTAAATGGAATGTTGAGGACTTTATAGAGTGGTTTGGGAAATCTTTTTGTTTTCCGTGGTGTTTGCATGTATCTTTTATTATATTTATGTGCCATTAGAGTGAACACTACAATAGAACGGCACCAAAAATACCAGAAATTCAGCTAAGTTTGATATTTGTCAGGATCTGAGGATACCCATCAAAATGGAAATCAAATGTCAAGGAGGTTGGGAAGCCAGTAAAGGTTCTTTACTGTGAGTGAATTTCTGGAGAATGGAGGAAGTGCCTCGGATTGTGTGACTATGATAACTGTGGTCTGAGTCCCAGTTTTGTGTGAGGTTACCACCTCTTACTTTTGTCCATGACTTTTTAGTTAGACTTGGAATGAGACTTGAAATGTCAAAAACCTTTGCCGCATTTCTTTGGTTAATTTCAATCTTTTTGAAGTAGTATCTTGATCACCATAAATTGCATAGGCCAAAAGTGAACTTCTTTTTCTTTTTCCTCGTACCATTTCCTCTCTCTGACCTCTCCATTTCTTTTTATGGTATTGCCCTTCTAAATATCTTGCAAACTACAAAATCTGGTTCCTTTCCTCTGCTGTTCTTTCCACATTCAGTCAACTACTGAGTCCTCTATCAAATAAGAACTTTTTAGCCTGAAATTAGAGGCTTAGTCTGGCCCCAAACTACTTTTCCATTTTTATCCTTCTTTATTCCTGTATATGCGTCTCTTCTTGGAATTTAAATACCTGAGGATAGGGACTTTGTTTTATTCATATAAATATTCTCCATGGTACCTTGTAGTAGTAGTAGTAATGTGCAGTTAAGTTTGGTTTGAGTTAGTGACATATCCAAATACATATTTTTACTTTCCCTAAAGTAAAACTCCGAAAATAGTCACCGACTGTTACTGGAAGTTTGATGTCTATATGAGACATTATTTGCTCTTTTACTGTATTCCTTTTGCATATTTGTGTTTTTTTTCCTCCTGCTTGCTTAGAGCACACTTCTCTTTCTGATTAAAGCTTATGCTTCTAGACTGGATGATGTGTTTCTTCTCTTTGCTTTTACCACTGTATTATAAACTGTATCATCATTGTCTGATGACTTGTTTCACTGTAGCTTTATTCTAGAGTAAACTCCTAGAAGGCAGGATTTAACATACTATCTGGTATATATAATAGGACTCAATACTGATCTATTGAATAAAATATTCCATAAATGAGGCATAAACTTTTAGTATAGTGATTTCTTAGTTGGTTATCCCCAGTGCCTTTCTGAACTCTACTTTGGGGCCTGATAAAAGCTGAAATATATGTTTCATGGTACTAAGTATTTCCTTTACTATTCAGAGCAGGAAAGCTTTCTCCTTCCAGAGAGACCCCATGAAACATCTACATAGTATTCAGCATAGATTGAATATGCAAGATGTTTACACATGGGATAATTCATTTGGATCAGGCATTTCTTTCTAGCGAGCAGGGAGGAGGAGCAGAGGGAAAGGGAGAAGCAAGACTCCCTATTGAGCAGGGAGCCCTGTGCGATGCAGGGATGCGATAATGGGGCCTCGATCCCAGGACTCTGCGATCACAACCTGAGCCGAAGGCAGACGCCCAACTGACTGAGCCACCCAGGCGCCCCATGGATCAGATATTTCTGTTTAATATAGTCAGCTCACTCTTTTTTTTTTATATTCTCAGAACTGTGAATAACAAGAACTAAACAAGGCTACTAGTTTATTATTGGTGTAGTACCTAGGATGCAGATATGTATACCTTCATTATTTGTGTGTCAGGCCTTGGGATATACCAAATACTAGTAGCAACTTGAATTGACTAAGAAGATAACTGTAGTTTGGACACTTATTTCCCATCATTCTGTTTTGTTTAGATATGCCTGTCTCATAGTGTTAATGGCTTAAAACAACTATTTTATTTAATTTATTTTTTTGATTCTGTGGTTGCTGGTTTTGCCTGAGCTCTCTCATGTGGCTGTATTCCGCTAGTAGCTTAGTTGGTTTACTGGGCTTAGCTCAGATGGCTGGGCCTCTCTCCATGTGGCCTTTCATCCTGGGCTTCTTCACAGCTTGGTTATCTCAAGGTTCCAAGAGAGCAAGGCCCTGGAGGCAAATGGTAGTGAGCTTCTGTTTGTATCATGTATGTTCATGTTCCACTGGCCAAAGCAAGTCACATGCCAAGCCCAGAGTCAGTGTGGGAAGGGACTATACAAAAGTAGTACAGTTCCCAAGGAGTGCGCTGGGAGGCAGGCATGGTTCATTGGGAGCCAGTGAGGACTTTTTGCTTTTATATTTTAACCAGTATTGGAGACTGACAGTTTCATTTCATAATGGTTGTTGCTGTGGAAAGATAGTGAAATGAAACTGTCTGGCACTAGGGTTCAGTATATTATATCCTGGTTGCTATAAGAGCAACTCATGTTTCCTAACCGGTCTCAGTCATTTCCATGGTAGATGCAGAGGATCTTAGATCTGGAAGATACCTTAGATGTCTCTTCTAGATAAAGAAATTGAGGCTCAAGGGTGAGAAAGAACTTGCCCAAGGTCACACAACTAGTAAGTGGGAGTGCTGGAGCCAGAATCTGGTCATTTGACTCTTGTTCTAGGAGTTTTTCTATTGTGCAGTACTCATGGTATTCTCAACCCCAGGAGAATGTAGTTTGATTCAAGGCAGGGCTAAGGAATTATTTCAAGGATTGGTGATGGTAGGTACCTGTCAGTAAAGCTAAAAATTTCTCTTATCAGCCTTGTATCACTTGGAGCCTGTTCCCAGTTGTTGGTAGCATCTGAGTTAAATGTTCTTCATTGATAATGTGTGAGATAAAATATTTACCATTAGATTTTTCTACCTAAACACTTTGTACACATGACTTCTGTGAGGCAATAATAAAAAGATATACAATTATGAAAGCTACATTTTAATCAATGCTCTTAGATAAAATTTTTCAGAGGAACTTCTAAAATTTTGTGTATTGATTTTTTTTATTGATTTCTAGGTTTTTTTGCCCTGTAGTTTCACTATATATAGCCACAGTATTAAAATATTGAAGGCCTATCTTGATAAAATAATTTTCTTCTTCTAGAATTGGAGGCATATGCTGGAGTTATCAGTGCACTTCGGGCACAGGGGGATCTCACCAAGGAAAAGAAAGATCTTCTCGGAGAACTCTCAAAAGTTCTTAGGTAAATTATAAAAGTTTGTGAGATATGACTCTAGAAATTTCATTTTGAGGAGTTTTAATACTTTTCATTCTCAAGTTGAAGACAGAGGTTTTCCAGTTGTTGGTGCTTAGATATCTCATCCCAGTTGTGTGCTTTGTTGCAGAAAGTTATGTAATTTATCATTTATTCTGTAATCAGAAAGGGTTTAAGGCAGGTTATTTTAGGTTTGGGGCACCTGGGAAGGGGAAGTATTTTTGACATGGGTGAAGGAAAGAAGAGTTGGTAGCAACAAGATCTGAAGACTTGGAGTGGCCCGTGGCGTTTGTTGGGAGGGGAGAAGGAGATACTAGGAAGTTGTTGTTTTAATTTATAGAAATAAGTGGTTTTTATATAGTCATAGCCCTGTGGATAGTTTACCCCCTCAGTGTCCTGCTAGAGTGGCCTTGAAGCCATTAAAAATTCTACTGAATGGAATTCTTTGATACCTTGTCTTGATCCATTCTGACATCTTGAGCTTTCTCAGAAAATATTCTGTTTTAACTGAAGTTTCCTTTCTATATATAAAACCATTTTGTCCTATTCTTTTTTTTTAAATGAAAATAGGGAAGAGTCTTTTCCTGTATTTGGTTGACATTAATACAGGGATATTATTAAGTCAAATCCTTAATCTTATTGTCTTCATATTTAACAACTTATATATTTTTTGTTTGTTGTTTCTATTTCCTCATAAATCTTCTTTCCAGCCCCTTACGTATTTTAGTCCATGATATAGATTTAGCTTAAGCAGTAAAGATTACAATCTGAAGAGTGGTTACTCATTTTATTGAATATTTACGAATGGAATGGGTGTAGCCTTTTTTCAGTTGTTTAGTATTAACTTTATATGTATTTAATCAGGATCAATATAAGCACATTTTTACTGTAATGGTAATATAGTGTAATGTAGAAGACATATAGCTGAAATGTTGAGAAATAAGGGAGTAATGTCCTGGTGTCAAATTTCATAGCATATAGCCACAAGAAACAGATTATCTTGCCACTTTTGTTTCTTTATTAAATTCACTGAACATAAAATTATAGACTCTTAAGCTTTAGAAAGGACTTTATTTTTTATTTTTTTAGAAAAAAAAAAAGACTTTAGAAGACTTTCTTCTAGGTGCCAAAATCCTCTTAGTAACCACGATTAGGGGTCATTCAGTGGCTGTTTGCACATTTAGATAACAGGAACCTCTGCTAATCTTGAACATGGTCTGACGTTTCTGAGTTTTGGAAGTAATGACTTGATATCAAGCTGATTTGTCTTCCTGTGATTTTTAATTTGCAACTAATTCTCTCTGCAGTTACACAGAATCACTATGAACCCTTTTCTATGATTTTAATGAAAGCATCTGAAGATATATTTTAGGCCCCGTCTATATCTTTTCACAAATCAATCTTGTCCCCTCTCTTCCCCAAGCAAAATGTTGACTTAAACATGAATAAAAGTATAGAAAAGAGCTGCCTGCTTGGCAGAGTTCTATAATGGCTATTTTTTTTCATAGCATCTCAACAGAGCGCCACCGTGCTGAAGTTCGGAGAGCAGTAAACGATGAACGGTTAACAACAATTGCACATAAGTAAGCCATTAGTCATACAACCCCTGATTTTTTTATGACGTAGTATAACATAATTTTGAAACAGTCTTCCTATTGTATAGCAGATTCCTGAGTCTTTTATCTTAATAGTAATATTTCTGTGCTCAGGGATCCTGACCATAGAGGTATTAACTGTTTATTCAGTTGGTTATGTTTTTGCATTTGGTTAGGCAAGCTTTAAGTACTCAGGTCAAATCCAGTTACAATGTGATCTCTGCATAAAAGGCCACCACAGTTTAGCAGATGATTCACTTACTTAAAGCAAAGTTCAGTAATAAAGTGGTATGCTCCCCTAATTTGACACCCCTTAGAGGTTCTTTGTAATGGTATGTGGTATATATATTGCTTTATAAATAGGCATTATAAATTTTCTTTCTACCTGACTAATATTTCATGTATTTTGAGATTCAGAAAAAAGATTGTAAGAATATATATTCTGCTTTTAAGAAATATGAATATATCTTAATTTACTTTAAAAAAGCCAACAAAATAAAATTATAAAGGATTCTTATCAAATTGTTTTCAGATCATTATAACTGTGTGACAGATGGGGTGGAGGGTGGTGGAGGACTAAGGGCAGGGATCAAACATTAGTAGAATACGAATGGAGATAGTGCCTCCTGAAGAATAGAAAGGAACAGAAATTATCCTTAAATGTTAATGCAAGATGACAGGAGCATTTCATTAAAAATAAGATATATTACAGTATTACTCATTTATTTTTTATTTTTATGTTTTAATGTGAAATAAAACTAAAGGAAAAAATTCAGTGCATTTCCATAGTGTGATAAATAGTGTGTTTAAACCAACTGGCAGTATTTGAATTGACCTTGTAGATCCATTAGCTTCATGTTGTGCTTTGCTATTCCTCATTTTACTTAACTTATAAAATGGGGTGCTACCTTTTTAGCTGCGTAGTTTGAAAGTTTAGGTATCTGGATTTTGAGATTTTTCAATGGTAGGTATGTATGCACTGTAGAAGTTTGGAATTTTTCCACTAGAGACATTAAGTATTTAGTTGTCAGGCCAACATGGTTGAAACATTCAAATATTAATGTGTTCCTTCTTTAATTTGCTCTAAACTTTTGAATTGGGATGCTCTAAAAATAATAACTGAACCTAGATTCTAATTTGAGATGGTAATAGGAAACTTATGTGCTAGATAATAAAGTAGTAAACAATAGCTTACATTCAGAGGCACTTAGAGACAAAGTTAGTACCTTAAAAGCATTGGAAAAATATTGTGGGTCAATTAGTTGTAAGTTGATGCATCAGTTTCATACTTAAAGGATAACATTTATTTAGTCTCCTTTTCCTTTTTTCCCCTTTAAAGAATGAATTTATCCTTATATTTGGGTGAAAGACCAAGTTACAGGTATGCAAATAGGTTATTATTATTTCAGGCTTTTTCTTGTATTATTTCAAAATTGAAGCTCTCAATTATTCAGGGGCACATATTCCCATTTATGAATTAACCGTGCCCTCTGCTTTTCCTTCTCTTCCCCTCCTCCCCCTCCTAATATTGCCCACCCTTTAGCCATTTTGCTGCTTGGGAGTACCTCTAGTCAGAGGGTGGGAAGGGAGAGGAGGTGAAAATTTTAATTAGTCATTTTACTGCTTGTTAGTTTTCCTGGAAATGGCTTGGTGGAAGAATTTACAAGTATTTGCCAAAGTATTTTTGGATAATATGTGGATTTCTTTAATCTGTTTGACCTCTCCCTTTCCCTCCTCTCTCTATTAGCATGGATAATTGAGAGTTGGCTTCTATCTGCCTGTGTTTCCTTTTTTCTCTCCTTTCTGATTTCTTTAATACATGAGTTTAATTTTCTGAAGAGTTTACTTCAGCATATAATTTTAAAAGCTTCTTAGGTCTTTCTATACTCTTGTTTTAATATTTTATGCTGTGGTTTTAGTTTGACTAGGTGTCGTATTTTACTTGTTGAGCCCAGGGGTCGGTGAGTGTGGAATGGTGAGGAAGGCATAGATCCCTTATTCTCTACATCTCCTCTGCCCTGTTTCCCTCAGAAGTAGCAACAGAACCTAAATCCAAAGATTATCTATAGGATGGCTTCATACTCTGAGCCTGAAAAAAGCAACTGGAGCCAAGGAGGAATGCATCTGAACTGACTGCATTCCCTTTCTCCTCTCCCTTCCCTCCCCCACTCAAAATCGCAGCTTAGGCCTGAAGGAATGTGGTTGAAAGGTGAAGAGAAAGCCGAGAAGATTGAGCACAAAGGAGCTGGAAACAAAAGGAGCAGGGTGTCTGGGATCAAAGAAAAGCCTTGCTTATGGCCTGAAGCAGAACACATGTTTATTATTTGGCACCAGACCATTTATTAAGTTTGATACTCGAATTCAGTTTTGAAACATGTCAGAATATTATAATATTAAAGCCTGGAATGTCAAGGGGCTTCAGAGTTTTTAATTGTGCCACTCTTGCCAGCATTGTCTCTAGTATTCAAAGAAAGTGGCTATCTGGAATTACTGTTCTCTTAAACTCCTTCCCCATAAGCCAGATATTTATAAGATACTGTGTGAGTTTCTATGTGAGGGTAAAGATTTTTTTTCCGGTGCCCTGCATACCAAAGGATGTGAGGGCCAAGGTAGTTTAATTAGTATCATGTTAGATTTCTCAGGAAAGGGGCTGGAGCAAGGTTTCTACCCTCCCTTGCCATCTTTAATCTAAATAGAGAAGCGATCCTTACATTGAAACTTAGGTACTCCAGGGAAGCCCTGGAGTAAGATGTTTACAAAAATCTGTAAAATTCAGTTTAGATGATTTGTGCAACTAATGCATATTTACACCTTCATTACTAAGCAAATAGGAATTTTTGATCTAATTCTAACATAATTTTTCACTCACTTAAAAAAAGTTTGAGCATGTTTGCATGAGTAGAAATTTGGAAGATTTACAGATCTTTTTAAAAGTTGCAGTTGTATCTTTTGCACTGCAAATTCTGTCTTTTCAATAGCAAATATTCATGTGTTTCAAATTATTGATCTTCCATAATTTCTGCCACCATTTAAACAATGCACCAGGTAAGTGTAGACATCACTTTATTTGTGTGTAAACAATCACCTAGCAAATTTACTGGTGATGTTCTAATAAAATGATAGCAAAGTAGGAGTAAGCCAAGAAAACGCTAAATAGCTTTTAGAATTTTTTCCTTTGACAATTAGCCGTAGCCCACTTCTGTTTCTCTTTTCTTGTTTATACCATTCTCTGTTTCAGAACTAGTGTCAAATTGGAGATGATGTGATAACAAATTTATGAAGTTAATTGGGGTTTTAGGAACTCTTCTTTCCCTTGTTTTAGGTAGGACTGGTTAAACAGTTTGCAAATTTCTCATAGTAACCCAACTAGATTCATCAGCTCCTAGAAATTCCTTTCTGAACTGAATGTAAATCCTTCTCAAGTTGTAAAGTAATTTATTTGTTCCATTCAGTGAAAGTTGGTAGTAATTAGACAACGGTGCCCAATTAGTATAAATCAAAGGCAAATATTAGACATAAAACCCTTTTGAAAAGTTTTATACTTTCTACTTATGGTGTGGCACATGTCAGTAGTATGATGTATGCTTGTTGAAGGAAACATTTAGTGGCTGTGTGACCTTAGGGAAGTTATTTAACCTCTCAATGACTCAGTTTCTCTATCCACAAAATGGAGATAATAATATTACCAATTTCATAGGATTATTGAGAGAATTATGAGTTAATACATAGAAAATGTTTAAAACAGTGCCTGACATAGAAAAAGTGTTTAGTTGATGTTAACTACCATCACCATCATCATCATCATCATTATTCCATTATCCACTAACAAGGGCTTTTGTGTATGCTATCTAAATATGAAGAATCAGTGGACATTTCGAGTCTTAAGCCCTAGATTTGGTTATAGAATCTTCAGTTTGGAAAAGGTGCAGAAATATTTCTGATTTAGTAAAAAGATTGATTAATTGATTCTGGGTAAATTTTAAACCTTGACACTAATCATCAGGAGAAGTGATGTAACTGCCTTTTGTGGAGCCAAATCAAGAGAAGTGACAAAATTGTCTTTTCATATTTCAACCATATTTCAGTTGGATTCCTGGGATAATATTTACTCAGGTTTAGATAGAGAAACAGAATAGTGTCTGCTTAGGGGGATAGTTCCATGGCCTCAAATATTTCTTAGAATGAAGAGTGATATAAGTAAAATTAAAGTAGTAGTGGCAGGTTTCTTCCAGTGACCTCAGACCTAGTCTATTTTTTAACAGGAAGGATACTAATGGAACACATCATCAGTGACACATGCAGTGATATATACAACCCTCTTCTCTCCCTCCATACTTAGTCTCCCTCGTTTACTGCCTCAGTTTCCCTTGTTTGAAAGCCTTAGAACCTCTGGCCATGCAGGCAGTTAGATCATTTTTGCAAAGGTTCAGTGAATTCTATCCTCAATTATTAAAGAAAATCTAATTTAAAAATTACGAGTACTTTTTACCTTTTTAGTTGAATTACAAAATTAAGTTCTAAAAGTTAGTAGATGTACTAGTTTTCATTAGCAATGCCAGATTTAAACTAATGAAAATAATGTCAATATTTAGAAGGCATAGGAAAATTTTTCATAGTTTCAGTTGTGTTAATTATAAGATTTATATTATAGAATAAAATGTGTAAGAACTTAAGTGTTTGTGAAATCCCTTAAATTCTGATAATTACTCATAATTTTCATTTTGCTTGCTTAAAATAAAGCCTCTCCTATTCACTCAGGATACTTTTTATAATTTAAAAAGTTTTATTTGTTTGAGAAAATAGTTGACTCATTTTTAGTGATTGAGAACCCTTGTAGCAGCATTTTCTTTTTTGTTTAGTATGTCTGGACCTAATAGCTCTTCAGAATGGTCCATTGAGGGTCGTCGCTTGGTTCCACTGATGCCCCGGTTGGTTCCCCAAACTGCCTTCACTGTAACAGCTAACGCTGTTGCCAATGCAGCTATCCAGCACAATGCATCTCTTCCAGTGCCTGCAGAAACAGGAAGCAAGGAAGGTGAGTAGAAAACCACTTCTGTGTGTAGAGACGACTTTTCTCAGATTCTTCAAGGAAAGGTGTCCTGTTTTCATCTGTTTCATCTGTTTTAATCCCAGTGTATGAAGGTTACAAAACACAGTGAGCAACTCTTATTTTGAAACTAGAAACTGCCAAGTTTTTAGTCTCAGCCGAAACCAAATCTCCCTTTTCAAAGTGTGAGTTCTGTTAATCACAAAATTGGAAAAAGCTTTCTTGGAGTGAATTTTTGATATCAGTGTATCTTGTTAGAAGTGGATAAAAGGCCTTAATGGGTGACATGGAAAATAAATGATGGAAGTCATTTACCTGCAGGAGAAAGATGCCTAACTGATTAGACAATAAAACTCTGTTTTATCTTCTGGAATCTATGGTATATGGTGCTTCTCTGTTCTAGTCAGTGTTCTGAATCCATTAGGGATTACCTGGCAGAAGAGAAGGCTTTCTTACTGTTATTTAATCTAGTAATTGACACGTGCTTTAAAAATTCTTGAATTCTCTTGAGGCTGCCAAGAGTAATGTTAAATTTGAGAGTGCATATTTGGGTTGATTCTAGTAGCTTAGTTTGGTGTTGCTTGAAAATAACCCTGAAAATAATGAAGTTGTCAGATTACTTTGGGGAATTGTCATTTCTTGATTATCAGTGGGTCGCGGAGCAGAATGAGACGCTCTTTATGCATGCCAGGCTCTGTTTTAGGCTGAAGGAAGCTATATTTAGAGAGAGACAGGTACCAATGTACAAATTTGGCCTCCACTCAGTTCCTGTTTTCTTTGTTGTAGGAGAGGTATCTTTCTTTTCTTCCCACTTTTACCTTTTCTGTCCACCAACTATCTGGTAGAGGGAAAAGAATATAGGATTGCCAATAGCCAAATCTGTGTTTGAGTCCTAGTTAGCCATTTCCTAGCTATGTGACCTCCAGCAACTCTTAGCTTCTGTGAACCCTAGGTTCCTCATCTTTAAAAGGAGGATGTGGTGCTGTGAGAGTTAGTTCTAATATATGGAAAGCATTTAGCATAGTGCATGGTACTCAGTAAATGGTGCATTATGAACTATTCTTGCTTCTTGTTGTTATTCAAGAAATTGACATATAATGTTGTCATTACTTTAGTTGAGTTATTGTTGCACTGCTTGGATGGCAAGTGACTAGTAAGTTGTTTTATAATAAAGTAACCTTGCTGTGGTTCCCCCCCCCAGTAGCCAAGTTGGAAATTGCCATGGTTAGGGAAAAATTAGGCATCACTCCATCATTGGTGCTGCTATCAGTATTAAAAGGGAATACAAGTACGTGCCTTTTGTCTAACTCCTGCCATGAATGAAAAATTATTTTTATTTTTCTTTGTGTAGTTTTAAACTTGATTTCTTTGTAATTGTGCTCTTCTCCATTGGCAATGTCACCTGTAGACCAGCTGTTAAATACTTGAGAAAAACCCAGTGAAGTGATGATTTTCTGGAAGGGTTATTAATACCTTTTAACTTAATGGACCTAGTAATGGCCTCTAACTTCTGATCACATGAAAATGTTAAAATTGGCCTGCAGTAAAAAAATTATTTTTATGTATACGCGTGGACAGTTTTGGTGAAAGTTAACAGCAAACTTTTTTATCGTTCCTTCAGTAGTGGTTTGCTATTCCTACACAAGTACCACGTCAACCCCAACCTCTACCCCTGTTCCAAGTGGCAGCATAGCAACGGTTAAGTCTCCAAGACCTGCCAGTCCTGCCTCCAATGTAGTTGTCTTGCCAAGTGGAAGTACTGTTTATGTCAAAAGTAAGTGATATTCTCAGTGTTATCAGGGCCATCTTGGCTAAATGCTGCAACATAGGCTCTGATTAGATCTGCCTTCCTGGATTAAATCATCGGTCCACTGGCTATTAGCAGTGGTTAGTTTTTGAAGGTTGTAAATTCCTTTCTTTACACGTGACTGGGTATATATTGCTTTTTAATCAGTTCTGGGGGTTGAGAAATTACTTCTTTTTTGTTCTCTGTGGGAAATCTGCCTTGAACAGTGCTATCTTCCAAGTATTCACTTGTTTTGATTGTCATGGACTAGAAATGTGAATGGAAACTGAAGAAATGTGCTTATGTGATGTATGCAGTGTTTACTCCTATAAGTGTAATTTTTAATGTTTTTTAAAAAATTATTTATATAGTATATCATCCAACTGTTACTTTCAGTGATATATCTAGAGAGTCCATCTTTTATATTTCTAGTTAACTATAAGCTTTTGAAGTTTATTTGCAGTTTTTAGCCCCTTGATTCTATCCTGTGAAACAGTTTAATGTCCAGGTCATTTTTTGGTATTAGTGTCTGTTATGTCAATATTGTTTTGCTTTTGTTATCAGCTGGAGATTATTAGTACTTGATTTTCATTTTTCTCAATATAGTTATAAACTTGATTTCTTTGTAACTTTTAGAGGTAGAGTTTGCTGTTTTAGGAATGATTTTAGGTCATTGTCAGCCTTATTTAAATTAAAGTCTAAAAACTGAAGGTGGTATAAGGAGTTATATTTTATTAATTCCATGAGTCATGCTGTATACTTTTTTTTTGTCTGCTTTGTAGAGATTTCCTATGAATGTTGGAAAGATTTATGTTTCTCACTTGATTTAAAAAAAAAGTCTACAAAAATAGTTGAGGCTTTAGTTCATAAAGAAAAAACTAAGAATCTGGAACTATTAAGTTCATATCTGATTTCTGTAGATTTAATCACTTCTCGGCCTTTTGGCTAAGATCAAGTGATTTCTGTAGATTTAGCCAAGGTGACTGTAAGAGATCTATTTTTTTAAATTCTTTTTTTTTTCTTTTAGTAATCTCAACACCCAACATGGGGCTTGAACTCATGACCCTAAGATTGAGAGTCGTGTGTTCTTCTGTCTGAGCCAGTCAGGCGCCCCGCGATCTATTTTTTTTTTTTTTTAAGATCTTATTTATTTATTTGACAGAGAGAGCAAGAGAGCACAAGCTGGGGGAACAATAGGAGAGTGAGGGAGAAGCAGGCTCCCCGCCAAGCAGGGAGCCCGATGCGGGGCTCGATCCCAGGACCCCAGGATCACGACCCGAGCCGAAGGCAGACGCTCAACCATCTGAGCCACCCAGGCGCCCCCTTTTTTTTTTTTGATAATTTTTTAAAACACTGAAAGTGAATCCCAAACCCGAGGAAACCTTTAAACATAAAATGTAGTTTAAAATAATAGGAAGTTTAAGGGCGCCTGGGTGGCTCAGTCGTTAAGCGTCTGCCTTCCGCTCAGGTCATGATCCCAGGGTCCTGGGATCGAGCCCCGCATTGGGCTCCCTGCTCATCGGGAAGCCTGCTTCTCCCTCTCCCACTCCCCCTTCTTGTGTTCCCTCTCTCACTGTCTCTCTCTCTGTCAAATACATAAATAAAATCTTTAAAAAAAAAAAAAAAGATTGTTTTGGGGCGCCTGGGTGGCTCAGTTGGTTAAGCGACTGCCTTCGGCTCAGGTCATGATCCTGGAGTCCCTGGATCGAGTCCCACATCGGGCTCCCCGCTCAGCAAGGAGCCTGCTTCTCCCTCTGACCCTCTCCCCTCTCATGTGCTCTCTCTCTCTCATTCTCTCTGTCTCAAATAAATAAATAAAATCTTTAAAAAAAAAAAATAATAAAATAAAATAATAGGAAGTTTATTGCTTTATTCTCAGAAGTCACACAGGCAACATTAGTTTGAGATATAATCATTCATTAATCTAGCTTCATATGTGCAAGGCACTGTACTGGGGAAACAAACCAATAAGTCTTAGTCATCGCCCTCTGGGAGCCCCTTAATAATGGGAGATGTGCAGACCAGCAGCCACATTGCCATGGGGTAAGTGATACAGAAGAGAATATACAAAGTGCTTAAGCTCAGAGATGTGGATTAGTTTTGCTTAGAGGAGTAAGGAGAGCTTCACTGAGGAGATGGTTTGCAGGATGATGAAGAGTTCATTGTTGGTAGGTAGTATTCCCCAAAGAACAATAGTGTTTGGAGACTCTGGTTGTATAGAATATGTTAAGCTGGCTTTGGGGAATCGTGAGCACTTCAGTGTACTGGGATTATAAGGGTGCACAGGGTTGGGTAGAGTAGGGTATAGTTGACCCTTGAGCAATGTGGGGCTTAGGGTTGCTAACTCCCTGTGCAGTCGAAAATCTGCATATAACTTGACTCCCCAAAAACTTAACTACTAATAGTCTATAGTGGACCAGAAGTCTTGCTGATAACATAAGCAGACGACTAACACATATTTTGTATATGTATTATATACTGTATTCGTACAATAAAGTAAGCTAGAAAAAAGAAAATGTTACTAAGAAAATCATAAGAGGAAAGAGAAACATTTATAGTAATATACTGTATTTATCAAAAAAAATACACATATTAGTGGACCTGCGCAGTTCAAACTTGTGTTTGAAGGTCAGCTGTATTGTGTTCTTGGAAAGCTGTAGAACCTTGAATGATGTAGTAATGATTTAAGTGCCTCATCTTGTAGGGAGATAAAAACTACTTAAGGATTTAAGGCAAGGCATTGACATAATTAGGTATGAGATTCTGTAACTGGCAGTAGGATGGAGGGTAGAAGTGGAGTGATTCGAAGCATGGACATCTTTTAGGAGGTTGCTAAAATACAGGCAGGAGATAAGAAGGCCTGACATAGCCACAGGGTTAAAGAAAGGAGGAAAGGCATTCAGAGAAAACTTCTGAGGGAGGATTGATAGGACTTACTGTTTGATTGGGCATGAGGCAAAGGGAGAGGTCAAGGGTGGCTGATGACACAAAGATTTAAAATGAAGTATAAAATGCAGGGTTAGATTGTGATAAATACAACAAAACTGTCATTGCCTTTCAGGTGTTAGCTGTTCAGATGAAGATGAAAAACCCAGAAAACGAAGGCGAACAAATTCTTCTAGCTCCTCCCCCGTTGTCCTAAAGGAAGTTCCAAAGGCTGTTGTTCCGGTCTCAAAGACGATCACTGTGCCTGTGAGTGGCAGTCCCAAGATGAGCAACATCATGCAGAGCATTGCCAACTCCTTACCACCCCACATGTCTCCTGTGAAAATAACCTTCACCAAACCATCAACACAGACGACAAACACAACAACACAGAAGGTATGTGAAGGAGGGAGTCTCTGCCGATTGCTGTTTCCATTTCTTTCAGTCAATATGATTCAGATTTAACAAACATGCACTGAGTGCTTACTATGTGCTTGGCATTATGCTGGGAATGATCAGGTCTCTTACTTTAATTCTGCACAGAATAATACCTGTCACCCTTGGGATAGGTATTATTAATTCACTTTTTGTAGATGAGGCTCAGAGATGCCAAATGACTTGCCTAATGTCACGCAGCCAGCAGATCTCATACTTCTAAGACTTTTGTTCTATTTTATTATTGTAATGCCATTTGGGAAAAAACTAAAATATAAAATTTTTTTTGACCTATATATGGATAACTTTACCTTTAGGAACTCAGTTTTTACTTTGCCAGAGTAACAAAGTTGTCAGAAGTGGGTGTTTTATAGAAGACAGGAAGGATATGATTAAGTGAATAATTACTGTTGCCTTCTTTTTTTATTTTTTGTATGCTATCATTAGTTCTTTCCTAAACTTTTCTCAGTATGTTCAAATCATCAATATTCTGTCAGTTGTATGTTATTAGAACCCTCTAACTTTCCACACTAATATGGATGCTGTTGGCACCCTAGGCTTGTTGCACACTTGTATTTCTGGGGTCTCCCTTCACCAGCATGCTGGTATTCCTCTTTCATTTATTTACTCATTTGCTGGAACATCCTCTGGTAGCTTCTTGATGTAGGTGTGGATGGAAGGTGAATTTTTTGATACCTTGTGTAGTGGACTGAAAATGCCTTTATTTTACTCTCCCACTTTCTTGATGGTTTAGGTAAAGTATTTTTTAGGTTGGATGTAATTTTCCCTGAGAATTTTGAAGATATTGCTCCATTGGCTGTTGCCTTCAGTATTGCTTTTGAGAAGCCCAATGCCATTTTAATTTCCTCCTTTTCTCTTTGAAAACTCTTGGTAACTTTCAGAGTTCTGAAATTTCAAGGTAATTTTTCTTGGTGTGGGTCTTTATTTTATCCATTGGTGCACACTCAGTGGTCCCTTTCACTCTAGACACTCATGTCCTTCAGTTCTAGGAAATTTCTTGAATTATTTCCTAGATTTTTCTCTGTTCTCTCTTTTTGGATCAACTATTTAGGATGTTGAACCGCCTGGATTGATCCTTTTGCTTGTCTTTTCTCACTCCCATTTTCCATTTGTTTGCTTTTTCTTTCTGCTGTAATACAGTGGTTAAAAGCCTGGGTTTTTGGAACTAGACTTCTGAATTTGAATCTCAGTTTTTGCAACTTATTAGTTTCGTGACTTTGGGGAACCTAAATTCTGGAATTAAGTTTTCTCATTTGAAAAATGGAAAACAATCTATAAGGTTTTGGGGTATAAATAAATGAGATAATAAATATAAAACTGTTAGAATAGAGCCTAGCACATAGTAAATGCTCTGTAAGTATTATTTTCTCTATCCTTTCATGTTATCCTTCACTACTTTTCTGGATTTGTCATTTTTGCTATCATACTTTAAATTTCGGGTAATTCTTTCTTGATCTCTGAAAGTTCCCCTTTTTTTTTTAAAAAAAAAAAACAGCATCCTGTTCTTTCATAAAATCACTATATTCTGATGATATTCATGACTTTTTTTGATGTTTTATTCTTTCATGTTTTCTCTCCTACCTGTAAGTTCCTTTTATCTATTTGTTTTGATCTGTTTCATTTTAGTTTTCTTGAATGCTGGCTGGCTGGCTGCTTATATTTGAATATGGGCACTAAAAGCTGACAGAAAGCTGTATGTGTAGAGTGGGGCATGTTGGCTGGTGACTTTCATTGTAGGTTGACCTAGCTGGGCTGTTTCGTTGAGAAAAACCCACTACCCCTTTACCTCTATCAGTTACCATCTCATTAGGGCTTTATCATGGACTGGTCAGATTTCCTCAGAGAAGAATTTTCCAGTCTCCTGCTTAGAGTATTTAGCCAGTCTGCCAGTATTTGGGGAATAAATGGAGAGAACAGGCTGGATAGTCTCACCATTCAGTATATACTTCACTTAACCCCTCTGTAGCACAGCACTCAGCTCCCTCGGCCCAGTGTTAGCAAATTCCCTTGGATTCAACCTCTCCCTCAAGAGAATAAATTCCTAGTCTTCCTTTAGGGTGGGGGAGGATAGCTGTAGATATAAATGCTGCTTAAATAGATTTTCAACTAATTTTCCTCTCTCTAGTGCCACCTTTACTCCCACTTAAGACATATCTCGAGCTCTCAATTCCTGAGTCTTTCTGGGGTTCTCTGGTTTCCACTTCTGAGGCTATGCTTGATTGATTACTTCTTATCTGTTTTCTAGTTTACAAAACTTTACAGCTGTTACCTTCTTTTCATTTTGACCTTAGGGGTTTACATGCCTCTTCCCCTTTAAAAAAAAAATCCCTTCATGTCATTTTAGAGGGATTTGGGGGAAGGATTGGAGGTACCTTCTTATCTTTAGCCGGTGATCTTTCCCACCTTTGAACCCTCAGATACACAATAACGTTCATTTAAAGAACCTCCTTGAGTCTCCTGGAAAGATGTCATTACATAATACATGAGAAATTATTTTCTTAGTAAATCGTAAGTGATAATGAGGTGATCTGTGGAATATAATTCTATTTTCAGTTTTAGGATGAAGCATTATGGTATCGTGTTAAAATCAAGCAAGAATATTTGTAGTCAAAGAGGCCTGGGTTGGAACCCTGGCTCTTCCAGTATGACCTGAGATAAATTAGTCTCTCTAAATCTGTTTTCCCATCAGTGAGATGAGAATAATGCGAATCTTAAAAAGTTACTGTGAGGATTAAATGAGACTGGGTATTTTAAAGTACAGCAATAGGTATATACTCAAAAAAATGTTAGCTCCCTTTCCTTGCTGGTATTTTATGTAAGACGGTGTTTTATTTATTTGCACTGTTGAGAATGAGCTCTTCCAAAATGAATTCATCAGTTAACTGAAGCTTACTCCTTAATATATAGAAATTAACTATTTTTGATGACTTTTTAAATGTTACACTGAACATGATTTTTGCATCTGTACTTGATGACTCCAAGGTAACCCTTCTGAATATCACTTGTCATATAATATTATGATATCGTTATTGCTTTCTAGACTAGCCCTATATTAAGTGTTACCAGCCTGCTATACTCTTTGAGTTTATAAGTCTACTTACTGTAATTTTTTACTGCCTTTTTTTTTGCTGGGACTTATTTATCTGTAATTCTTCTGTCTTCCCCCTTCTCATCTACTCTTTTAATTTGGTATTTGAGAAATAGTGTAGCAAAGTTATAGCTAAAAGAGCACCCATCTCCCATCCATGTCTTTTTCTTCCCTTACTCGTTTTATTTTTATTTATTATACTTATAACTGGTTAACATCATATTATATATTTATTCATTTCCTGTTTCTCCTGTAGAGTATATATGTTGCTGAGGGTAAAGACTTTATCTTATTCATCACTGTATTCCCTAGTATTTAGAATAGTTCATGACACATAGAAGGTGTTAATTAATGTTTGTTGAATGAATGAATGAAAAAAATGAATAAATAGATCTGATTCCAGTTCTGACTCTGACACTTCTCTTGAGCCTCAGTTTCCTTATAAAACAAAGATCATAGTACTTACTTCCCAGAGTTATCAGGATAATTACATGAGATGATTCATGGAGAGTACTTAACATAGTGCATATGATGAATGCTTAGTAAATGTCACCTAACATTATTAACTTTAGAATCTTCTTTGGTATACATATATAAAAATACTTGTAAAAGATCGAAGGTTCACCTGTAAGTGAAGTTGGCATTTTTTGTTTTGTTTTGATTCAATGACTTTATCATATCTTTATTTTTATTTTTTCTTCGGAATTGCCAATTGAGAATGGATAGTCGAGGTTGTCAGACATATGATGCTTATAAGAGGGCATATTTGTCTCCAAGGTCATATGAACCACACCAGGAGATTCCAAGCTCAGAACCTTAGATTTGTCCTACTGTACAGAAAAAATTAACATTTAAAACAAATTAAATTAGAAATAAGACTCATTCATTCCACAAATATTTACTGAGTATCTACTATGTTCCAGAGGCAAAACTATACTCCTTTATTTCATGTGTACCCAATGCCATTGGTTTTGTTACTTCTTGGACAAGCTGAGTATGGTAGCACTAATAGATATTCTTTGGGATTTTTTGTTTGTTTTTTGTTTTCCTTCTGCTGGGTAATTGGACTTCTTTGAAATCTCTGTAAGGGTGTTTTCCTTATTGCATTCACCTTGGATTTCTCACAAATCCTATGTAAGTCAACTTAGGAATTATTTTAGGTAAATGACTTTTACATTTACATTAAGTATAATTATTTATGAATTTATGGACTTGATTCAAATTCAAATAGGTCATATATTTTCAGGGTAGACAAATTTCCACCTATGTTAATGTGGTGCCTTCATTTTAAGTATAACATTGGTACAGCACTTATATGAACAAAGCAACAAAATACAGCTTTATGCTTTCACGTGCTTGATTGATATTTTTCATTTTATCCTTAGGGTGCAAGTCCCAGCACTCTTAAGGAGTTTTTGTGAGTGCTAGAAGGTCAGTAATTTGAATTATGGCCTGAATAAACACTGTTTGGTTCACTTGGTTTCAAAATACCTTTATTTCCCCTGTTGTAATTCATAACTTTAAAGTACAAGTAAATTTTCTTTAAGGTGGATCTCTAATTTTGGATAACCCCTTTTCAGATCAGAAATCAACGTGCAGACTGAAATCTTATCATTTGTATCTATAGCCTAAAACATGCTCTTAAAGACTTCTAGATTTATTTTGCTGAAATTTTGTCTTAATGTTAGAAGCCTACATGGATACTCTAGTTTTAATATTGGAAATAATTGACACAAGTGTGAATGCTTCCCCTTCTCTTGCCCATGACAGACATTGTTAATTGACTGTGGCATACTTTCCTGCCAAGCCTTGGTGAATCCTTATCTGTGTCACAGAGTCCTTATAAATACTGCTCCAGGAAGCTGCTACTATGAGTTCAAAATTGGCAAATGTGAAACCTAATTGCCATTATCACTATAATTGGTTTGACTGTGGTAGTAGCTATGAGTTCTTTGGATTCTCAGGGGTATCAGAATTTGGGAAAAAGATATATAACATTTTTTAATGAAACAAAAAAAGAATACATAAAATATATTTCCAGATTGAATTGATCTATAACACCTTTACTGAATAGTAATAGTAATCTAATAACTACTGTTTGTTGACTGCCAAATATTGACCACCTGCTATGTGCCTAGCACTATGTTAGATGCTTCACATCATCATCTCATTCAATCCTTGTAGTGATTTGGAAGGTAGGTATTATTATCCCTATTTTATAGATGAAAATTGGAGTCTAGAGATTTTAACCTGTCCAGGGGCCTGCCATTTGTCAGTGGCCCAAGCAGAATTAAGCTCAGGTTCGACTCTTAAACTTCTGGTCTTTTTACCATATTGATCTGCTACTTCTCAGTTTATATGACGGCTTATGATTGTTTTTGTAATAATGCTATATAGGTATTTGCTGATCGAGTCTATCTAGAAGTATGCTGGTCAACTCTATATAGATGTTTGCTGGTCAAGACTTAGATATCTCTCTTGACTCGTCAAATAATTAACAAACTGCTTAAAGTAGTGGATATGTAGTTACATCTTATAATTCTCCATGACACTGCAAATATATAATAATGATGATATAGTCAAAATAATGATGATATAGTCATCCTTGAGATGTTGGTACTGAGTCTGGACATAATCAGTAAATTTTGACCAACTGATTTAACATCAGGCCTTCTTTAGGACTAATGTGAAAATGAAAGAGAATTTCTCCCTTAATTTCTTTGGATTTTTCAAAACAATTTTCTGCCCTAGATAGGTAGAGGTAATTTTGGTGAAAGAAGAAAAAGAAATTCTGCTCTGTTTTGGGTATCACCATACCACCATTATACCCACCTGGAATAAAACTGATACTATAGGTTTGTAAATGATTTTTGTGTTCTCAGCTGTAAAATGGGGATAATAATTGTGTCTATGTCATAGAATTTTGGGGAGATCTAAATTTATCCAATGCACATTAGCTCTAGGTGTTCATCTTGATTATGTTATTTTCCTTAGGCCTACCATTTCCCTACATCAACAAGTCCTATTGACTCTACCTCTTAAAAGAATCTGCATGTGATCACTTCTCTTTATTTCTACTACTAACACCCCAGTCCAAGCAGCCTCTATCATTTCTTGCCTGCTCTACTGCAATAGTTTCTTTACTAGTCTCACTGCTCCCATTCTTGCCACTCACCACATAGCAGCTAGAATGATCTTTTAAAATATAAATCAAATTTTGTTGTTTCCCCACTTAAAATCCTCCTATGGCTTCCTATTGCACTTAGTATAAAATTTAAATCCTTTACTCTGGCTTATAAATATGATCTGGCCTCTCCTTACTTTGCCAGCCCCTCCTTGCTCTATATGCTTTTTGCTACACCAGCTTGCTTTCTGTTTTTAAATACATCAGGCTGATTCCAACTGTAGGTCCTTTGCTCTGTCCTGTTCTTTCTCATTTGAAATTCTTTGCCTCCCTATATCTTCTACACTTTTCTAGCCATACAGGCTAACTTTGAAGTCTCTTTCCTGCTTCTTTTTTCCCCTCCCTTCCCTGTATCAAGCTATGAGCAAATCCTGTTGGTTTTACCTTTAAGTATATTCAGAATCTGTTTACTTTTCACCACTTCTGCTATAAACACTTTGAACACGATCATTTCTGCTTGCTTTATTCCAGGAGCATCCTAATTTGTCTCCCTGTTTTTACTACCTCTGCCCTACTGTACTTTTCATCTAGCAGACAGAGTGATGCTTTTTAAAAAATACTTTTTAGAATAGTTTTAGATTTACAGAAAAATTGAGAAGATAGTACAGAAAGTTCTCATATACCCTACACTCAGTTTCCACTGTTCTTAACATTTTATATTACTATGGTACTTTGCTGTAATTAATGAACTAGTATTGATGCATTAAGATTAAGTAAAGTCTGTGGCTTATTCAGATTTCTTTACCCATTGTCTTTCTCTGTTCTGGGATACCACATTACATTTACTTGTCATGTTTTCTTAGGTTCCTCTTGGCTGTGAAAGTTTCTCAAGACTTCTCTTGTGTTTGGCAGTTTTAAAGAATACTGGTCAGATATTTTGTAGGCTGCTCCACTATTGGAATTTGTCTGATGTTTTTCTCATGATTAAACTAGGTTTGGGGTTTTTAAAAGGAAGACCACATTGATAAAGTGCCATTTTCATCATATCATATCAAGGGTATATAGTATCAACATGATCTTATATCATCTAGTCCCCCATTACTTCCCCGATTCTGTCTCCTAATACTATTTCCTAAATTCCGATCCCATTTATTAGGTCCTTGAAGTTTATTGAAGATACCAAGCTTGCTTCTGCCTGAGGGCCTTTTTATTTGCTGCTCTCTGTGCCATTGGATGCACTTCCTCAAGGTGGCAATATGGTTCACACCCCTGCTTCTAGTTTCTGCTCAAATGTTACCTTATCAGAAAGATTTTCATTGAATACTATATAAAAAAATAACACAGTACTCCCAATATTCTTTATTTCCTACCCTGCTTTATTGTCTCTTCCATTTATCTCTATGTGACATATATTTACTTTTCTAATTTGTTTATTGTTTCCCTCCCCACCTATTAGAATTTAGCTCCATGGAAGTATGAACTTTGTCTGCTTTGTTCATTCCACTATCCCCAGCATCTAGAACCATGCCTGGCACATAGTAGATGCTCAACAAATATTTATAAATGAATGATTATCCAAATTACTTTCTAGAAAGATTGTGCCCATTATACTCCCTAAGCAGTATATTGAAATGCTTATTTCAGTGTATCTTATACAGCATTGAACATTGTTTTTAAAAAATATTTGGTTGGTAAAAGTTGTTTCTTTTAAACAATTCTGATGATTACTAGTAAAGGAAAGCTTACGCATATTTTTAGTTGTGTATTTCTCTTTGATGAATTGTTTCTTCATATTTCTTAAGCTATTTTTGGATTATATGTACCTGAGTCTAGATACATTAGTAGTGTAGTGGGTTCATGAAAATAACTTATTTTTCCTTCCTTAGGTTATTATAGTGACCACATCACCAAGTTCAACCTTCGTGCCCAACATTCTCTCCAAATCCCATAACTATGCAGCAGTCACTAAGCTTGTACCAACATCAGTCATTGCTTCCACAACCCAGAAGCCACCAGTGGTTATAACTGCTTCACAGTCCTCCCTGGTCAGTAGTAGCAGCAGTGGCAGCAGCAGTTCTGCACCGTCACCTATTCCCAGTACAGTTGCGGTGACAGCTGTGGTATCTTCCACACCATCCGTGGTCATGTCAACAGTAGCACAAGGTGAGTGGTGATCCGCCATGTAATTCTGTACCTGTGGTAGATGGGGATTTTGAAGAAGACCATCTGGGTGTATTTTTCGGCTTTGGGTATGAAGATCCCTGCTTTTTATGTCAGAAATTACCACTCCCTTTCCCCCAGTCTGAGAATGTCAAGATAGTGGGTTACTCAGTTTTTCCCACTTTAACAGGCTTACTCCAAGATTTTTCTTTTCCAAATGCATAGTACCTAATCACCTAGTAGGCAATTAATATTTACAAAATGTACATTAACCCTGTTAGCAACAGATTTCAAAGGCATATGCAAATATCTTGAATATAATGAAATATATTTATTTATTTATTTAAAAATTTTTAAGTAATCTACACCAAACATGGTGCTTGAACTTATAGCCCTGAGATCAAGAGTCACAAGAGTCACATACTCTACTGACTGAGCCAGCCAGGCCCCCCTAATGAAATTCTTAAATGAGGAACTTGAAATTACAATTGACTTTTGAGCAACATAGGGGTTAGGGGCACTGACTCCTGGCACAGTTGAAAATCCACATATAACTTTTGACTCCCCCAGAACTTAACTACTAATAGCCTACTTTGACCGGAAGCATTACCAGTAACAATCGATATATTTTGTATGTTGTATCCATCGTATACCATATTCTTATAATCAAGTAAGCTAGAGAACGGAAAAGGTTACCTAAATTGTAAGGAAGAGAAAATACATTTCTCATACTGTACTGTATTTATTGAATAAATCTGTGTATGAATGGACCCATGCAGTTCAAAGCTGTGTTGTTCGAGTCAACCATATTTTACTCAAGGTTCTTAGGGGAAACATTAAGTATACAACCTCTTCAGAGTAAGTTACCCAATGATAAGCAGGAGGAAGAGGATGATTTCAAGGACATGTCATTCACCTTTTCTTCAGTCTCCCTAAGTTTTTCTGTATTGGTGGATGATGGGAGATATTAAGAGAACTAAGGCTGAACTGAAGAACAATCACTGCTTAGTAATTCCAGAGGAAAGGAAATGTGGAAATCTCAGTTCCATGTTAGCCTAAATAAGTTTAGCTCTCTTCCATATCTTTATGTTCCTCCCTGTGAAAGGCAGATAGCACACTGTCAGAAATCTTCTTCCCAGTGTTGGTGAGCCTTAAGATGAGGATGGGAGAGAAGTATGTACTGTACAGAAATCATACTCATGGTTGTAGTCTATCAAAGGGAGCATAGAGACAATAGAACATGACTTAGTATTAGTTTTCATTGAATTTTACATAGCTAAAGATAGAGTGGAACTTGAAAGTATCCTAGTTTAGGAACTAGTAGTGAACACAAGCACTAGAACAGGAAAACACAAGTATTTTTCACCATTGTTTTAATAATGTTTAGTGTGTTCTGTGTAACTGTAGGCAAAGAAGAGGCTACGTAGATGCGACGCCGTCAGTATTCCTTTACTCTACAGCCCTAATGCTGGGATGTGAAAGCATTTGTCATTTTCTGGCTCTAATACCTATTTAATGTCTCAATCAAGGACAGGAAAATAGCAGGCTTGAAATTTTATTTGTTACTTTAAGTAATTTTTTAAAAAAAACATTCTAACTTTTCTATTTGCACAGCAGTAAACTAATACAGTATTAGTAAAAATAGAAATAATTTTTATACAGAAAGTCTGTTGAAAATGTTGGTTGCAAACATGATCCAAATTCACCATTTTAAAATTTGAAGGTGAGAGAAGGAAAGGCCACCTCTCTCCTTACCTGAGTGACCCCTGTATCAAAACTATCATCCAGGGGCGCCTGGGTGGCTCAGTCGTTAAGCGTCTGCCTTCGGCTCAGGTCATGATCCCGGAGTCCTGGGATCGAGCCCCGCGTCCGGCTCACTGCTTGGCAGGAAGCCTGCTTCTCTCCCTCTCCCACTCCCCCTGCTTGTGTTCCCTCTCTAGCTGTGTCTCTGTCAAATAAATAAAATCTTAAAAAAAAAAAAAAAAAAACTATCATCCAGTGATAATTATTTTTCCCTTTCAGTACCCATCACACAGTTTGTTGAAGTTTATTGAACTATTAGAACGATTACTGTTCTGGGCACCTGGGTGGCTCAGTTGATTAAGCGACTGCCTTCGGCTCAGGTCATGATCCCGGAGTACCAGGATCAAGTCCCGCATCGGGCTCCCTGCTCAGTGGGGAGTCTGCTTCTCCCTCTGACCCTACCCCCTCTTGTGCTCTCTCTCTCAAATAAATAAAATAAAATCTTAAAAAAAAAAAAAAGAAAGAAAGAAAGATTACTGTTCTTCCAACGGAAGATGTTATTACTTGAGGTAAAAGGGGTATTTCTCTTGGCTACTAATGAAATATCTTTTTTTTTTTTTTTTTTAAATTTATTTGAGAGAGAGAGAGAGCATGAGCAGAGGTAGGGTCACAAGGAGAAGCAGACTCCCCGCTGAGCAGGGAGCCCAATGCAGTGACCTGAGCTTAAGGCAGATGCTTAACGGACTGAGTCACCCATGCGCCCCACTATTAATGAAATATCTTTAGGCAAAATGAATATTCCATTCTTCTGTTTTTCACACTATTTTTTCTAGGTATTCTCTGAAACTGTTGGGAATTTAGGACTTCCCTATTTTCTCCTTTGCTTCTTAGTATCCTGTATCTTTTTGAGCTTCAAGTAGTTATAGGGGCACTGAACAAGATATCGCAGAGATTTCTTGGAAATTCACTGGAATTCAATAGAGCATGAGAGCTATAATAATAAACTCATGAATGCAGAAACTCAGGGAAACTATATGATTCTTTTTGAGTCTTTGTTTGAGATATTTAATTTAGCTATTATATTAGTCCTAAAAAAAATTAAGGCAATTCCTTTTAAAAAAAGATAAATGTTAGTGGAAGCAGTAATATACAGACCAGAGTTGTCATTCTGACTATAGGGCTCCTGTAGCAGCTTCTGTGTGGCTAACTGGGGGAGAAGGGCATTCAGTGTGGGCTTTGTTGGGACTAGAGACAGGCTATTTAAGAGTTGATGTATCTGTCTCTGGTTATTCTTGTAGGGGCAGCTGGTGTTAGAGGGGGAAGAGTCTTAATGGCAGTAACTTGGTAGGTGATTCCATGTTTATAAATATAGAGATGGTTCCAAAGGTAAAGGAGGGGTGTATGGTTGGCTCATGCTGTGGGAAGGAAAAGGAACCCCTTAATATGTCGAATATGGGAATTCTTAAAATTCTACCGATTAGAATGGTTATTCTGAGTTTGTCATCTGAAAGTTTAAAAGATGATTTAGGGGCGCCTGGGTGGCTCAGTCAGTTAAACGGCTGCCTTCAGCTCAGGTTGTGGTCTCGGGGTCCTGGGATCGAGCCTCATATCAGGCTTCCTGCTCAGGGGAGAGTCTACTTCTCCTCCCTCTGCTGCTCCCCCTGCTTATGCTCTCTTGCTTGCACTTCTCTCTCTCTCAAATAAATGAATAAAATCTTTAAAAAATAAAAGTTTGAAGGATGATTTAAAACATTTTTTATTATGGAAAATTCCAGTCATATGTAAGTAGAGAGACCAGTAAAATGAACCCCCATGAGCCCATTGCCCAGCTTCAGGGATGGGCAATATATGATCAGTCTTGTTTTATCTATACCTACTATTTCCTTCCACACACCTTTGACCTGGAATGTTTGGAAGCAGATCCCAGATATTACATAATTTCAGCTATAAATACTTCAGTATGTATCCCTAAAAAAAAAATCGCAACTCACAATGCCACTATCACCTAGAACTTTTAACAATAATTTCTTGATATAATAAAATATTCAGTTCCTATCAAAGTTTCCTTGATCATGCATAAAAAAAATTTTTTTTAATTGGGATCCAAAGTCCACACATTGATTGATAGGGTTATGTCTTTTTTAACTTAAGAAGTCTCTCTTCCTTTTCTTTTTTTTTCCTTTGCAATTTATTTGTTGAAGAAATCCATCATTTTTCATGAGATTTTCCCGTAGTCTAGTTTTTACTGATTTTTATCCCCATGGTGTGGTTTTACAAGTTATCCTGTTCCATGTATTTCCATAAAACTGGTAGTTAAATCAAGAAGCTTGATCAGATTTAAGTCTGATTGTTTTTGGAGATGGGGGATTGAACATTTTTTTCTTCAAAGATTTATTTATTTTTGAGAGAGAGAGAGAGAGCGCGCACAAGTCGGGGGGAGGGGCAGAGGGAGAAGGAGAGGGACAAGCAGACTCCCCCCTGAGTGGGGCTCGATCCCAGGACCCTGAGATCATGACCTGAGCTGAAGTCAGACACTTAACTGACTGAGCCACCCAGGCTCCCTGGGATTGAATATTTTTTAAGTGGTATTGTGTACTTGCTGTTGCATCTCTTTAGGAGGCACATAATGTCTGATTTATCTCTTTAATGATATTAACATTGATCAATAGGTGCAAGTATTACCAACTGTTTTAATAGCTATTGATAGTCTTTGCCTAGGTCATTATTTCATTGGTAGTTGCAAAATGAATTTTATCTTTATTTTCTTCATTTATTAGGTGGAATTCTTAAAGAAGAATTTTCCCTTATTACCATTGGTTACTCTGAGGTATAGTTCATATAGAAAAAGCAGGATAAATGCCTGAGTATTTCCCTCTATTTATATGTTTTCAGTTAATGAGTTCAGTGACCAGTAAAATTTTATTCTCCATATTATTAAGATTTTTGATATCTGTTTAATTTATTGCAGATATTCCTTTGGTGCTCAGATTTTCCCGTACATTCCAGTGGGAGTCTCTGAAGAGACTCCTAAATTCTTGAAGTTGGCTCCTAAATTCTTTTGACACAACCACATTAGTCCTTAATAGTCCTTATTTTGTGATATGACAAGATGTTCTAGGTTCATACATTTTCTGCCCCAGATTTGGAGTTAGACATTTTTTCAAGGAGCCCTGATTTCTTAGGGAGAAATGGTGTTTAGATATCACAGTCTGGGCACTGTGGGGATGGTCATTGCTATTGGATTGGTCATTGTTTCTAAATCTTTTCTCTGGACAGAACTAGAGTCCCCCTTTTTTTGAGGAGGAAATACATCATCAGTTCATACTTATATTATCAATTCCCATTTAGAATTATGGGTTTTTACTTCTTTGTTTTTCTGTTTATATAATTGTATCTTTATTCTCCTTATGCTGAAAATCCTGGTTTCTAACAATTAATAAAGTTATATATTGATTTATCCTGTAACATATAATAGTTTCAGAATAACAGAATCAATATGATGACTAACAGTATGATTATTGAACAGAATTTAAGATTTTATTATGGTTCTTTTGGCTCTCAGGGTATTCTCACTAAGGATATATAGTCAAATTACTGTATTTTAAAGTTACTTGAAATAAACTTTTTTCCCTGTAGTTAAGCTCTTTTGGTATACAGTTAGGTTACTTTACGTCATTATGTTTTGTTTTTACTGATGGCAATTTAAAGTTTTTTTACTTAATTTAATTTATAATTGCATAAAAGTTCATTTTCCAAAGTCAAATCCACCAAACAAGGTGTGTTCTGAGAAGTCTATCTTTGATTTGCAATTCTTATACCCTCTTTTGTCTTTCCCTGATTGGTAACCTTTTTTTTTCCTTTAACTAGTTTTTTATTTATCCTTATGTTTTTTAAATATGTAAGTACATATGTACATATGTTTTCTTTTTTTGTTTGATGAAAAGTAACATACACATACACACTGTGCACTTTAGTGTTTGGAAGAGATCATTTTTAATTTGGTGGTTGTAGGTCTGGTGCTGGTAATACAAAAGGAAGTTGGTAGTTGAAATGTGCTTTATGTGCATAGAAGGAAATTGTTTATTAGATGACTGCTTCATGGGGTGCCTGGGTGGCTCAGTCGTTAAGTGTCTGCCTTCAGCTCGGGTAGCGAGCCCAGGGTCCTGGGATCGAGCCCCCGCATCAGGCTCCCTGCTCCATGGGAAGCCTGCTTCCGCTGCTCCCCCAGCTTGTGTTCCCTCTCTCGCTGTCTCTGTCAAATAAATAAATAAAATCTTAAAAAAAAAAAAAAAGATGACTGCTTCATATTTGATTCCTCCCCTTTTTCCCCCTGTAGATAGCGTAGCTTTTTTTGTTATCTCTTAAATCTGTGTGACTCTTCCTGTTCCGCATAAGCCAGATAATAGGCTATTGTTCATTACAGAGGTTGATTACCGTGACCTTTCTACTTTTTATTCTACCTATTTCTCAGATAAATCCTGTTGCCATTGTCTTTTCTCATATTTTGGTGAGAGAAATCTTTCATGTCATTCTTCTCCTTATATTCTTTTGTGGATGTCATAAATTATTTACCCAATACTGAGTCTGTCTTCCACTGACCTTTTATTTTCCCTCCTTGACCCTACTTCAACCTGAGTAACATATTGCTTTCAATTGTATCCACTAAATACTCCTGTTCTCTTCACTATATTGATTTTCTTTAGGCTCTCCCTGAATGCAGTTCCCATTTTCCATTTCTGTTTCATGAAATCCTTCCCTTATTAAATCCCCCAACCCTGTCAATTCAAATGTGGTCCTCATTTAGCACCTAAATTTTTTTAAAACCTTAAAGTATTAAATAATTGTAGAGAACAAAAGCCCATCAGTAATCCCACCACTGTATCACAATAGCACTTTCCATTTTATGTATTAATGCCTTTTTATGTATTTGGAATAAAAAACCCATATTCCGTTTGGTATCATACTTTTTCATAAAACATTCTATTTTTCTAAATTACCCTAATTATCTGCAATGCTATTTAATATTTCTATTACTATTGCAGCTTATTAAATTCTCTCAAAGTTGGGTATTTAGAGTATTTCTCAATTTTGATATTATAGATTTACCTATAGCAAACATCTTTGTGAATTTAATTGAGCCCTCTCTTTTCTTAGGACTGGCTTTCAGGAGCAGGATTACCAAATCAGAGGGTTGGAATTTTTTTTTTTTTATAAGTACTCCATGAATTTTTTTTTTTTTTTAAGATTTTATTTATTTATTTGACAGAGAGCACAGAGGGAGAATGAGAGGGAGAAGCAGACTCCCCACTGAGCAGGGAGCCCCATGTGGGGCTTGATCCCAAGACCCCTGGGATCATGACCTGAGCCAGAGGCAGACACTTAACCAACTGAGCCACCCAGGCACCCCGAGGGATGGAGTTTTTTTAGTAGAGGTTGCTAAAAGTTGTATTTTAGTTCCCTGAACTATATCATCTTAGAATATTTTACTAGTATGTGTCCACTATTAAGTCTTTGTTCCTCCTGTTTACAAAAATTGGGGGGAGGGAGTATAATTTCTAGGATTAAGAAAATTTTTGAATAGCATACTGTTTAACCAGTCAGTTGTTTAATACCTGGTTTTTTCCTTTAATCTCTATAAGACAAAACACAGGTAATATTCTTACAGTTACAGATCTTTCCCCTTCATTTATATGACTTTTTTTTTTTTTTAGTGTGTTTTGGGCTTCATTCTTTCCTTGGGGCTCATGTTAAAACTCCAAGTAGTTCATGTTTATTCAGAATTACCAATGTAGCCTGAACTGTATTTAATTTCTCCAAATATGGCCTATTATGTTTGCTTCAGTGGTATTCACTGTAGCCTATATTCTTTTGGCATTCAGATGTTTAGCCCTGGGTTATTAATATATAACTTGAATTGCAAATTCAATAAGTAATTGAATAACTTTACATAAATCTGACTGAGCAATTTGTTTTTAATAAGAAAATTTATTATCTCATAAAACCAAAAGTCCGGAAGCAGAGAAGTTCAATTAAGTTAAATAGTAGCTCACTGGAGCCATCAAGAAGTTTCTTCTAGGCTTTCCTTGGTGTGTCAGCTTTTTTCTGAGGTAGCTCACATCATGGTTGCAGGATGAGTGCAACAGTTTCATGTATTGCATCCAGATATGACAACGGGCACAGGAAGAAGAGACAGTCCCCTTTTGTGAGTCTCTCTTAGGAAAGAGAATACCTTTCCCAGAAGTTCCCAGGAAAAGGATCTTATGTCTTGTTGGCCACAACTGTGTCATAAACCCAACCTAAATTAGTCCCTGGTAAGAGGAATGGAGCCATCATGACTGGCTTAGATCAGTTGGAAATTGCCCTCTAGGGCTGATTTGGGGCTCTCCAAAAAATAAATGGCAGTACCCAGGAAGGTCGATCCTTTTGAGGGGAGAAAATGGGTTTTTGTTAGAAAGGACAAAAGGCAGAGGAGAAAGAAAATTAACCAAGCAACTAAGAGTATATACTGCATTAGATTATTTAGTAAATGGTTTTAGAAGAATTGATTTTTTTATTTGGTCTTGTACCTATCAATGAGGTTAAATTGGTTAATAGAATTGTTCAAATACCTTTTTTTAATCTTTTTTTTTTGGTCTACTTGTAATATCAGTTACTGAGAGAGGAGTGTAAAAATCTTCAACTATAACTGCGGCCTTGTGCATTTCTCTTTTCAACACTGTCAGTTTTTGTCTCATGTATTTTGATCTCTTATTGGGTGCATGCACATTTAGGATTGTTGTCTTTTTAAAAAAATTTTTTTATTAGTGAAGTATAGTTGACTTTTGTTTCTTCTTGATGAAGTCACGTCCTTTTTATAAAGCATTACTTTTTTCCTCTGGTAATACTTCTTGTTTTAATGTCTACCTTTTCTGATATTAATGTAGCCATCCAACTTTCTTTCTTTTTTTTTAAAGATTTTATTTAATTTTATTTATTTATTTGACAGAGAGAGAGAGACAGCTAGAGAGGGAACACAAGCAAGGGGAGTGGGAGAGGGAGAAGCAGGCTCCTGGCTGAGCAGGGAGCCCGATGCGGGGCTCGATCCCAGGATCCTGGGATCATGACCTGAGCCGAAGGCAGACATTTAATGACTGAGCCACCCAGGCGCCCCATCCAGCTTTCTTATAATTAGTGTTTGCATGATACATCTTTTTTCATCCTTTTACTTTTAACCCATCTGTCCTTTGTGTTTAAGATGCATCTCTTGGGGCACCTGGCTGGCTCAGTCAGTAGAGCATGCGACTCGATCTTGGAGTTGTAAGTTTGAGCCCCACGTTGGGTATAGAGGTTACTTAAAAATAAAATCTTTAAAAAAATAAATAAATAAAATGTATCTCTTATGAACATTATCTAGTTAAAGCTTACTTTTTTTAAATCCGTGACCATCTCTGCCTTTTAATTGAATTACTGAGTCTATTTACATTTAATGTAATTATCAGTATGATTGAATTCAAGTTCTACTATCTTGATAATTGTTTTTTATTCATCCTCTCTGTTCTTTGTTTCCTTTTCCCTCTTTTCTCATCTCTTGGATTTATTGATTTTTTCAAAAAAGGGATTTCATTTTATCTCTTCCATTGGCTTCTTACAGGCTTCTTAGCTGTGTGTGTGTGTGTGTCTGTGTGTGTGTGTATACTTTTTTTTTATACTTTTGAAATAGTTCTAGAGTTGGGTCTCAACCTTCACATATGGACATTTTGGGCCAGATAATTATTTGCTATGAGGGGCTAACCTGCATATTATAGGACATTTAATAGCATTTCTCACCTCTGCCTACTACTAGATACTGGTAGCCATAGCCCCTGTCGTGACAATGAAAAACGTCTCCAGTGATTGCCACCGCTGGAAGTAGGGAGGGGCAAGCTGCCCTTGGTTGAGAACTCAGCTCTAGAGCTTACATTATACGTTTTTAATTTGTAACAGTCTGTCTTGAAGTAATATACCACTTCCCATATTGTGTTAGAATCTTCCAATAGTACTCTTCTGTTTTCTCTCTCTCATCCTGTGCTATGGTTGTCCTTCATTTTAATTCGATACGTTACAAACCCCACATTGCACTGCTATTATTTTTGCTTTAAACAGTCAATTTCCTGTTAAAGACATAACAAAAGAGGAGTAAAAATTCTTTTATATTTACCAAGCTCATCTTGTACTCTTCCTACTCTAGCCCTGGGATCAGCCATTTTCCCAAGGAACCCTGATTCCTTTTAGTGGAAAGTAATAATTAGCTAGAATCTGGGTACTAGATATGCTACTGCTATGTTATGTGTGTACATTTATACGCACATATATTTATATCTATGTTTATTTCTATATAATGAAAACTGTGGGTTCATACTCATATATCTAATTTCAATCAGACAACTCTAGTTTTCTCCTTTCCCTTCTTTGATAGTGAAAAACCTAACTTCCATTATCTTTCATTTATTTACTTATTTTATCAGTTCCCCGGTATGCAACCAGTCTGTTGTTGTTGCTCGTGCCCCCATCTCCATGCAGATGCCTTTCTCACTCCACTCAGCTCTGACATCCTGCGGACTCCTGCGTCACCCCACCTGTTTCTTTCTTTTTTTTTTTTTTTAATTTTTTTATTGTTATGTTAATCCCCATACATTACATCATTAGTTTTAGATATAGTGTTCCATGATTCATTGTTTGTGCATAACACCCAGTGCTCCATGCAGAACATGCCCTCCTCAATACCCATCACCAGGCTAACCCATCCTCCCACCCCCCTCCCCTCTAGAACCCTCAGTTTGTTTTTCAGAGTCCATTGTCTCTCATGGTTCTTCTCCCCCTCCGATTTCCCCCCCTTCATTCTTCCCCTCCTGCTACATTCTTCTTCTTTTTTTCTTTCTTAACATATATTGCATTATTTGTTTCAGAGGTACAGATCTGAGATTCAACAGTCTTGCACAATTCACAGCGCTTACCAGAGCACATACCCTCCCCAGTGTCCATCACCCAGTCACCCCATCCCTCCCACCCCACCCCCCACTCCAGCAACCCTCAGTTTGTTTCCTGAGATTAAGAATTCCTCATATCAGTGAGGTCATATGATACATGTCTTCCTCTGTTTGACTTATTTCGCTCAGCATAATACCCTCCAGTTCCATCCACGTCGTTGCAAATGGCAAGATCTCATTCCTTTTGATGGCTGCATAATATTCCATTGTATATATATACCACATCTTCTTTATCCATTCATCTGTTGATGGACATCTTGGCTCTTTCCACAGTTTGGCTATTGTGGACATTGCTGCTATAAACATCGGGGTGCACGTACCCTTTCGGGTCCCTACTTTTGTATCTTTGGGGTAAATACCCAGTAGTGCAATTGCTGGATCATATTCACCCCACCTGTTTCTGACACTCTCCCCACATCACCCTTCTGCATGGATGCCAGTCTCACCCTTCTCAGCTCTAACACCTATGACAGGCTGCCCTCCCACCCAGAAGGTCTTTTCCTTTCTTTTGGATTCTGATACTACCTTAGCCACCCCTTCCAGTGGACATTCTGCTCAAGCTTTGAGACTCTTTGTTAGGTAGCTCACACTCAGGGAACTCCTCTCTGTCTTACTTGGGCTGTAACTCTACATGCGTGCTGTCTCCTGAGTTTCCCAGCATGGACACCCTCCTCATCTTACTCTGATTTCCATGCTAGCCCTGTTTCTGCAGTGGGCTCTGACATTTCATGCTAAGCCACTCTTCTGTTTAGCTGCCTAGTTGTTCATCTTGCTTTGCACCAGCTGACAACTTTAGTGCTGAATTGTTTGGGAAACAAAGGGCAAAAGGAAGAGGACCTTTCACTTGTTAAAACAGAAATAGCTTTCATTACAGTTTGTAATAATAGATTTGTATAATCATTTGATTATATTCTCTTGTAACCTTTCTGAGGGTAAGGACAGTTTCATGGATACAATATAGTTTCCCAAGGATCTAGCATAAAGTTTGTGCTCAGTAAATTTTTACTGAATGAACAAATACTCAGATTAAATACTTCAGTCAGATCATACAGCTGTTAATGTGTTTATATGTTGAAGGCATGATTTGGACATACTTCTCAGATTCTAAAGTTATCCTGACTGCTTTTACATCACATACTTTTACTATAAAGAACTATTTGGAGAACAGAGGGGGTTTACCATGTACAGAGTTTATCTCAATGCAGGAATTCATTATAAATTTAGTATAAAGGTTAGAGCTTTTAAATAGTTTAAAAATAATATCTTTCACTTGTATAAAACTTTATATTCATTGAGTCATAAAATGTTGGTGCCAAACGGGGCTCCAGAGATAATCTTGTTCAGCACAACTAAGCAGTATAACACAGACATGTCAAATACTAGTATTTGGAGAGGGTTGGGTTTGGGTGAGGTGAGAGAATGTGTAGGTAATGTGGGTAAGCCCTCCCGGTGATTCTGATTACACCTTTTGTCTCTCAAAGTAGTCCTCAGTCTATGATTTTACCTGATCCACACAGCAACCCTTAGAGACCTATAGGGCAAGGAAAATTCAACAGATGGGGGAGCTGAGGCCCCTGGGAATCAGAATGACTTCTCAAGGTTTCTTTTCCATCTTTATCATTCTCCAGAACATTTTAGATAGGAATGTGATATTGTTTAAAATTTTTTCTATAATGCAATGTAATTGTTCATAATGAAGGGTAGGGAAGAAGAAGGTATGAAATAGTCTAAGAATTTGACAATTGCGCTATTAATTTATGAGTTTCATTTCATTTCAGCAGTGCTCAAAAAGTTGATGAGTTATATTCCAGGTTAGGAAAATTAAATCATTTATAGATAATAGTCCTGTTTTGTTATTGAAGAATTATAAGAAAATTACTGAGGAAATATCTGGGAGAGGGAAGAATTTCTCTCAAACTCGTACATCTTTAGTGGAAGTTACTGATACTCCTTACCTATGCATGCTGCTAATATTAGCATTGCCCTGAGAAGCAATGTCTTAATTCCATATGTCATTAGAATTGTTTTGCTATGGATGTATTGAGTATGCCCACTTGTAATTTTTCACAGGTTACTTAATGACCCAGTTAGAGTTCTCAAGAAATGACTTTAATTTATAGATCATCAGAAATGAGATTTAGAAAAGCTACTTTGCCATGCTGAATAGTTCAAAAGATGAATGTTTCAGTGTGAAATATTTTCTCTTGCCTTATTTAAATTGACTTATTGGAACCTGAAAAGTTCAATTCATTTCAAAAATGTATTACAAATAAGATTCAAAACTTAGTTTGCTGTGTTCTTATATTATTCACATTTAGAACCTGTCTTTTCCAACAGAAAATTTATTGAGAGACAAGTGAGTATCCTTCCTGTTATTTTATCTTTCACTCTTAACTTTCACCAAGGGAAAATCAATTTTTTTGAGTGTGAGAGCAATGATACCTTCCTTCAAAGTTTGAGGACTGTATGTCAAATATGTAAATACCACATATTATGTATGACATTTAACAGGTGCTTAATCATTGTTTTTATTGATTTACCTAGTCTTTATCATCTACTACAAGAAGTAGCTTTAACTGTGCTTTACTATTAAATTCTTTCCCCCTACTCTTCTACAGGCGTATCTACATCAGCGATCAAAATGGCATCAACCAGACTTCCTTCCCCCAAAAGTTTAGTAGGTGCCCCAACTCAGATTCTTGCACAGTTTCCTAAACAGCATCAACAGTCTCCTAAGCAGCAGTTACATCAAGTGCAGCAACAGACCCAGCAACAGGTGGCCCAGCCTGCTCCAGTATCTCATCAGCAACAGCCTCAGCAATCTCCTTTGCCACCTGGTATCAAGCCTACCATTCAAATCAAACAGGAGTCAGGTAACTGGAAAATGTTTATAAGATGTAATTCTTCCTTAGTCACTACTTCTCTGAAGACTGTGAGTATATATGGATATACAGTTCCCTCAAGCACCAGAGTTTTAATTCCAAAATACGTTTTGAGAGTCTCCTGTTGGAAATACTTATATAAAGAACTGGAGCTTGGGAATAGAAATGAGAAAAAAAGCAATTTGCTCAGCAGGAACAGTTATTTTCAATGAACTCTCCAGGGAGATAAGGAAGCTGAGGAAGCAAACCCAGATTTTAAAATTATACTCTGGATGCATTGGGGTTATAGAAAGTAGGCAGTCGAAAAATTAGTCTGGAGAGTTTTATGTTAGAATGCTATATTATGAATTTGGCATAAAATTGTATGAGCAGAGGTGCTAAGATTGTAAGACATTGTGTACAATGAAGAAGTTTGTGGAATAATAATTTAGGAGTTTATTGAAAGCATCTCTAGCACAGTGGGAACTCAGAAGTAGGAGTCAATTAGTGTAAGTTACTGAATCATAAAAGTATTGAATAGAAAAGCAAGTAAGATGGGGGTTCGAACACAGGGAAATTAAAAAGACTCTCAATATACTTAATATCTTTAAGAAATGGAAATGGCTTTTTTTCTTCCTCCAATGAGTCTGGACTTTATTTGGTGGTAAAAGAAGCATTTGAAGATGCTGACATTTTCAGATTTGTTTTTCGATAGGAACATTTTATTACTAGTTTTGAGATATGACTGACATATCTCAAACATTGTATTACTTATAGGTGTACAACATAATGATTTCTTTATATATTTCAAAATGATTACAATAAATTTAGTTAACATCCATTATTACACATAGTAACATTTCATTTCCTGTGATGAGAACTTTTAAGATTTATTCTCTAAGCAACTTTCAAATATAGTACAGTATTGTTAACTATAGTCACCATACTGTAGGTTACATGCTCAGGATTTATTTATCTTATAACTGGAAGTTTATACCTTCTGACCACCTTTACCCATTTTGGCCAGCCCTCCACCACCTGCCTCTGGCAAACATCAGTATTCTTTGTATCTGTGAGTCCTTTTTTTGTTTGTTTTTTTTAAGATTCTACATGTAAGTGAGATCATTCAGTATGTGTCTTTCTCTGTCTTATTTCACTTAACATAATACCCTCAGGGTCCATCCACATTGTTGCAAATGACAGGATTTCTTTCTTTCTTTTTAGTTTTTATTTTAATTCGTTAGTTAACAAACAGTGTTGTATTAGTTTCAGGTGTACAATATAGTGGTTCTACAGTTCCACTTATCACCTGGTGCTCATCACAATAAGTGCACCCCTTAATCCCCATCACCTATTTAACCCATCCCCCCCACCCACCTCCCTTCTGGTAACCATCAGTTCTCTATAGTTAAGAGTCTCTTTCTAAGTTTCTCTCTCTCTCTCCCCCTCTGTCTCTCTCTTTCCCTTTGCTCATTTGTTTTGTTTCTTAAATTCCACATTTCAGTGAAACCCTACATTATTTGTCTTTCTCCAACTGACTTATTTTGCATTATATTCTTTAGCTCCATTCATGTTGTTGTAAATGGCCAGATTTCATTCTTCTTTATGGCTGAATAATATTCCATTGTGTGTATACACACACACAAACACACACACACACACACACACACAAGGAAGAACATCTTCCTTCTCCATTCATCTATCAATGGACGCTTTGGCTGCTTCCATAGTTTAGCTATTGAAAATAATGCTGCAGTAAACATAGAGGTGCATGTATCCCTTCAAATTAGTGTTTTTATATTCTCTGGGTAAATATACCCAATAGTGCGATTGTTACATCATAGGGTAGTTCTATTTTTAACTTTCTGAGAAACCTCCATACTGTCTTCCACAGTGGCTACACCAGTTTGCATTCCCAACCAACAGTGCATGAGGGTCCTTGCCAACAATTCTTTCTTGTTTTTGATTTTAGCCATTCTGACAGGTGTGAGGTGATACCTCATTGTAGTTTGGATTTGCATTTCCTTGAGAATAAGTGATGATGAGCATCTTTTCATGTGTCTGTTGGCCATCTGAATGTCTTTTTTTGGAGAAATGTCTGTTCGTGTCTTGTGTCCTTTTTTTAATTGGATTATTTGTTTTTTAGGTGTTGAGTTTTATAAGTTCTTTATATATTTTGGATATTAACCCTTTATCAGATATGTCATTTGCAAATATCTTCTCCCATTCCATAGCTTTTAGTTTTGTTGATGTTTCCTTCACTGTCACTATGTAGAAGCCTGTTATTTTGATGTAGTCCCCAAGTTTATTTTTGCTTTTGTTTCCCTTGCTTCAGGAGACATATCTAGAAAAAAATTGTTACAACCAATGTCAGAGAAGTTACTACCTGTGTTCCCTTCTAGGATTTTTATGGTTTCACGTCTCACATTTAGGTCTGTAATCCATTTGAATTTATTTTTGTGTATGGTGTAAGAAAGTGGTCCGGTTTCTTTTTCTTTCTTTTTTTTTTTTTTTTAAGATTTTATTTATTTATTTGAGATAAAGAGCGAGAGAGAGAGCACCAGTGGGGAAACAGAGGGAGAACCAGGCTCCCCACTGAGCAGGGAACCTGATGCAGGGCTCAATCCCAGGATCCAGGATCATGACCTGAGCTGAAGGCAGATGTTTAACCAACTGAGCCACCCAGGCACCCCGAAAGTGGTCCAGTTTCATTCTTTTGCATATTGCTGCCCAGTTTTCCCCATACCATTTGTTCAAGAGACTTTATTTTTCCCATTGGATATTCTTTCCTGCTTTGTCAAAGATTAATTGATTTGTGGGTATATTTCTGAGTTTTCTCTTCTGTTCCATTGATTTGTGTTTCTATTTTTGAGCCAGTACCATACTGTTTTGATATCTACAGCTTTGTAATATAACTTGAAATCTGGAATTGTGATGCCTCCAGCTTTGCTTTTCTTTTTCACGATTGCTTTGGCTATTCAGGGTCTTTTGTGGTTCCATACAAATTTTAGGATTGTTCTAGCTCTGTGAAAAATGCTGGTGGTATTTTGATAGGGATTGGATTAAATGCGTAGATTGCTTTGAGTAGTATAGACATTTTAACAATATTTGGTCTTTCAATCCATGAACATGGAATGTCTTTCCATTTCTTTGTGTCATCTTCAATTTCATCAGTGTTTTACAGTTTTCAGAGTATAGCTCTTTTACCTCTTTGCTTAGTTTTATTCCTGGGTATCTTGTTGTTTTGGGTGCAATTATAAATGGGATTGTTTCTTAATTTCTTTTTTGCAGCTTCATTATTGGTGTATAGAAATGCAACAGATTTCTCTTTTTGTATCCTGTGAATTTACTGACTTCATATATTAGTTCTAGCAGGTTTTTTTGGAGTCTTTCAGGTTTTCTATATAGAGTGTCATGTCATCTGCAAATAATGAAAGTTTGACTTCTTCCTTACTGATTTAGGTGCCTTTTGTTTCTTTTTGTTGTCTGATTGCTGTGGCTAGGATTTCCAGTTCTATGTTGGATAAAAGTGGTGAGAGTAGACATCCTTGTCTTGTTCCTGACCTTAGGGGGAAAGCTCTCAGTTTTTCCCCATTGAGTATGATGTTTGCTGTGGGTTTTTCATATATGGTCTTTAATATGTTGACGTATGTTCCCTCTAAACCTTTGTTGAAGGCTTTTACCATGAATGGATGTTATACTTTGTCAAGTGCCTTTTCTACGTCTACTGAAATGATTGTATAGTTCTTATCCTTTCTCTTATTAACGTGATGTATCACATTGATTGATTTGCAAATCTTGAATCACTCTTGCAACAGGAATAAATCCCACTTGATGGTGGTGAATGATTTTTTTAATGTATTGTTGGATGCAGTTTGCTAGTATTTTGTTGAGGATTTTTGCATCTATGTTCATCAGAAATATTGGCCTATAGTTCTTTTTTTTTTTTTTTTTCCTGGTGTCTTTATCTGGTTTTGGTATCAGGGTAATGCTTGTCTTATTCCAAAAATGAATTTTTAATCATCTCTTTTGAACAGCAGGGGTAGGAGATACTAAAAAATTTCTAGTGAGCACAAGGTATAGTTAATTATGCAAAATCTAGTGTGGCTATATGATATTATATATTTATTATGTTGTCTGGATTCTCTTTTATTCCATGTGAAAATGCTTATAAAAGCTTTTCTAGATTGACTCAAAAACCTCAGTCTTCTAACGCTATTTTCCCCATCTGTCTTAAGTTCCTCAATTATAGAGTCTTATGCCATGACTGCTTAAGAAGTCTAACCATCATAGTTATAGGAGGAATATGTTAGTAGTAAAGTCCCACTAGTAGCTCTGGATTGTTCACTCATACTAGATTTTGATTCAGTCTAGTTTATCATCAGTTTTTCCTCTTATGGATCATGTCTTTGGTATCAATTCAAAGAACTTTGCATAGCTCTAGGTTTTAACATTTTTCTCCTATTTTTTTCTCTAAAAGTTTTATAGTTTTATCTAAGTCATAATCTATTTTGAGTGAATTTTTATATAATTAAGTGTGAGGTTTAGGTCAAGGTTAATTTTTTTTTGCCTGTGGATGTAATTGCTTTTGCACCCTTTGTTGAAAAGGCTATCAAACTCTATTGAATTGCTTTGGCATCTTTGTCAGAAATCAGTTGGGCATATTTGTGTGGGTTTATTTTTAGGTACTCCATTTGTTCCATTGATCTTTGTGTCTGTCTCTCTGTTAGTACCATACTATCTTGATTATAATAGCTATATAGGAAGCTCTAATGTAGATAGAGTGATTCCTTCCACTTTATTTTTCTATTTCAAAATTATTTTAGCTTTTCTAGTTTTGTTGCCTTTCTATATAAATTTAAGATTAAATGTATCTGTGTGTAGTAAAACTTTACTGGGATTTTCCTAGGAATTGCATTAAGCTTCTAGATGAGTTTAGGAAGAATTGACATTGTGTTGAGTTACCCAGTTCATGAACAGAGTGTGGCACTCCATTCATTTAGGTCTTCTTTCACTTTCATCAGTGTTTCACAGTTCTCAGTGTACAAATCCTGTACATGTTTTGTTACATTTATACTTAAGTATTTCATTTTCTCTGTGTTGTTTTATTTTCATTTCTCATATCTAGAGTGAGTTTGTGAACACTCTTTATGTTTGAGAGCCCTTTGTATTTTATTTTTTGTGTGCAGTCTGTATTCATTGTCCATACTTCTACTGTGGTATTTTTCTCTCAATTTCTGGGAATTTTATTATATCAGGATAATTAGCAAGCCTTGTGTGTGTTTCATGATTTGCAGAGATTTTCCTCCCCGTTTGTCTGTCTGTTGTTGACTTTATTTATGGGGACTTCTGCTGTGTAGATCTTTTTTTGTTTTTATATAGTTGAATTTATCAGTGTAGTCTTTAATGCTTCTAGATTTATAGTTACAGTTCACATTTTTTACATTTAAATATTTTGCAATTTATCCCAGTATGAGAAATTGATTGTGTATTGCTAGTCTTGGGAAGTTGGTCTGTAGTTTTCTTTTTGTGTACAGTCTTTGTCAGGCTTTAGTTTAATGTTATGTGTGCTTTCAAGAAAGAATTGTAATGTTTTCCTTTTTAAAAATGCTTGGAATTTTTTTTTAAAAAAAGCTTTATTAAGATATAATTTACCATTCAAATAACTATTCAAAGTGTACAGTTCAGTAGTATTTAGTATATTCACAGATATGTGTGACCATCGCCACGTTGATTTTAGAACATTTTCATCACTTCGAAAAAAAACCCTGTAACCATTAGTTATCATTCTCTGCTCCCTATGACAGCCTCTCCAGCCCTAAGCAACCACTAATCTACTTTCTGTCTCTGGATTTTCATATGAATGGACTCATGTAATATGTGGTCTTTCGTGACTGGTTTCTTTCACCTAACAGTGTTTTCAAGGTACATACATGTATTGGTACTTCATTCCTTTTTATGGCCAAATACTATTTCACATTTCGTTTATCCATTTGTCCATTGATATACATTTGGATTTTTTCCACCTGTTGGCTGTTATGAGTATATTCTGTGGAAAGCATTCGTGTGTAAGTTTTTGGGTATTCAGTTCTCTTGTGTATATACCTTGGAGTGGAATTGCTCAGCTGTATGGTAACTATGTATAATTGTTTGAGAAACTACTGGACTGTTTTCCAAAATGACTGTACCATTTTACATCTCCATTAGTGTATGAGGGTTCCAATTTCTCGTCCTCCTTTCCAACACCTGTTATTCTCTGACTTTTCGATTCTAGCCCTCCTGGTTTGTGTGAAGTGGTATTTCATTGTGGTTTTGATTTGCATTTTTCTGATGACTAATGATGTCAAACACCTTTTCCTGTGCTTATTGGCCCTTTTTATATCCTCCTTGGAGAAATATTTATTTATATCCTTAGTCCATTTTTAAATTGGGTTGTCTTTTTATCACTGAGTTGTAGTAGTTTTTTTTAGTTTATATATTTTAGATATTAAACCCTTATTAGATATGTGATTTACAGATATTTCCTGCCATTCTGTTGGTTGTCTTTTCACTTTCTTGATGATGTCCTATTACAAAAGTTTTTCATTTTGGTGATGTCCAGTTTATTTTTTCTAATGTTGCTTATGCTTTTGGTATCATATTTAAGAATCTTTTACCAAATCCCTGATCATAAAGATTTATCTCTTTGTCTTTTTCTAAGTGTTTGATAGTTTTACTTCTTAAATTTAGGTCTTTGAGCCATTTTGAGTTAATTTTGTTATGATGTGAAGTAAGCCTCCCATTTCATTCTTTTGCATATGGCTATCCATTTGTTCCAGTACCATTTATTGAAAAGACTATCTCCCCCCCTCCCGCCCCCACTGCTGAACTTATTGAAAATCAGTCAACCACATGTGTGGGTTTGTTTCTGTACTCTCAATTCTGTTCCATTAATGTGTATGTGTATCCATATGCCAGTGCCGCATTGTTTTGGTTACCACTCATTTGTAGTACGTTTTGAAACCAGGAAGTGTAATTGCTATTATCTTGTTCTGTTTTTAAGGATCGTTTTGACTATTTGGATCCCTTGCAATTCCATATGAATTTTGGAATCAGCTTATCAATTTCTATAAAGAAGTCAACTGAGATTCCGATAGGGATCGCATTGAATCTGTAGGTCAGTTTAGGAGTATTACCATCTTAATAATGTTAAATTTTTTGATCGATGAACATGAGATGTTTTCCCATTTATTTAGATCTTCTTTAATTTATTTCAACAATGTTGTATGGTTTCTGGAGTATAAATTTTACACTTCTTTTGTTAAATTTATTCCTAAGTATTTTTTTGAAGCTACTGTAAATGAAATTGTTAATTTCATTTTTTTGGATTATTCATTGCTAATTTATACAAATGCAACTGATTTTTGTGTTGATTTAATACCCTGTACCTTTGCTGAACTCATTTTTTAGCTCTAATAGTTACAGGTGAATTTCTTAGGATTTCCTATATAAAAGATCATGTCATCTACAAATAGAGATGATTTCTGCTGTTACAGTCTGGATGCCTTGTATTTCTTTTTCTTGCCTAATTTCCCTGACTAGAGTCTCTAGTAAAATGTTGAGTATAACTGTCAAGAGTGAACATCAAAGTTTTGTTCCTTGTTCCTTCTTTTCATAGAACTTCCTTTAGTGTCTGTTGTAAGGCAACACATTGTTACTAGCAACAGATTCCCTCTATTTTTGTTTATCTGGTAAAGTCTTTATTTTGCCTTCATTTCTGAAAGATAGCTTTGCTGGATATTGGATTCTTGGTTGGCAGTTTTTTTCTTTGAACACTTGGAATAGTTGTCTTAGTGCCTGTTAAACTCCACAGTTTCTGCTGAGAAGTCAGTTATTAACCTTAATGCAGTTCCTTTATAAGTGATAAGTTGGTTTTTTCTTGTTACTTTCAAGATTTCTTCTGTTGCTTTTGACTTTTAGCATTTTTAGTATGATGTGTCTGTTTGTAGATCTCTTTGTGTTTATTCTGTTTGGAGTTTATGGAGCTTCCTGAATGTATAAGTTACTGCTTTTCAAATAAATTTAGGACATTTTCAGCAATTTCTTTGAATATTTCTTCTTCTCTTTTCTTGCTGTTCTTTTCTTTTGGTAGTTCTGTTACATATATGTTTGGGGCACTTGATGCTGTTCTACATTTCTCTGAGGTTCTGTTCATTTTTCTTCATTCTTTTTTCTCTGACATTTTTTTCAGCTTGCATAATCTAATTGCTCTATTTTCACATTTGCTCTTTTATTTTTTCCTGCCAGTTCAAATCTACTCTTGAGCCCCTCTAGCGAATTTTTTATTTCAGTTATTATACTTTTTAACCCCAAATTTTCCCTTTGGTTCTTTTTTTGTAATTCCTGTTGCTTTATTAATACTCTATTTGATGCAACTTTGTTATCATACCCGCTTTTACTTCTATAATCATGCTTTCCTGTACTTCTGTGAACATATTTATAATGGCTACTTTGAAGTCTTTTGTTGTTGTTAAATCTGACATGTGTTTGCTCTCATAGGGAATTTCTGTTGCCTGCTTTTTTTCCCAGTGTATGGGTCATATTTTCCTGTTTCTTTGTATGCCTCCTTGTATTTTGTTGGAACTGGACATTTTAGATATTTATATTGATATTTTATTTAGTTTACTTAATTATTTTTGAAAAAGTAGACTCCATGCCCAACGTGGGGCTTCAACTCAGAACCCTGAGATTGACACTCACATGCTCTACAACTAAGCCAGCCAGGCACCCCTTGATATTTTAGATATTAGGCATTATATATTGTAGCTAGATACTGGTCTTCTTGTACCTTCCCAGTCTGTGATTTTTTTTGTTATTTACCTCACTATTTGTTGTTTTGTAACTAGATCAATTATTTTAGTGAAGTAAGCTTCTGATGCTGTTGCTCAGGGAGTTACAGCTCTGGGTATGCTCACAGTTGTTCTGAGATGACAGTGGAATCAGTGTGACTCTCTCCTGCTCTTTCTCTGACCACACCCAACTGTTAAACTACTCTTTTGTTTTCAGCAGTGTCTTGGAGTCTTAAGTTGCTTTACAAACTAGTCTAAATTGTTGGAATAGTTTCAGAGGTGTATTTGTTCTGACCACAGAGGGTTCCTCTTAGCTTCCTTATACCTCAGTTCTCTTCTGCAAGCTGTCTGGCCTATTGTCTTGAATGTTGGGGTTTTTTGTTTGTTTGTTTTTAAGATTTTATTTATTTGAGAGAGAGCATGAGCAGGGTTGAGGGGCAGAGGGAGAAGGACAAGCAGATTCCCCTCTGAGCAGGGAGCCCGACTCAGGGCTCAACCCCAGGACCCTGAGATCATGACCTGAGCCAAAGGCAGACGCTTAACCAACTGAGCTGCCCAGGCGCCCCGACTGTTTTTTCTTAAATCCATAAATCTTCTTCCAGTCGCCTTTCATCACGTCCTCAACTGTTCTTGAGAGCTTGAACTTCTCCATGCTCTATTACAAACGAAGCCAGTTCCTTTGGGAAGAGATTGCAAACTATCTATTTTATTATCTGTTTTTACCCTCAGGCAGCTCTGGAGCTCTTCTCTGAATGACACTCCTGCTCTAGAAGCTGAGCCCTCAGTGAAGGCAAGGGTAGGAGTGTGGGCAACAGCCTGATATCCTCTTGGCTTGCTTCTGGTGGTAGAGTCACCACCTCACAAGCCAGGGTAATGGTGATCAGGACTCCAGTTTCTCAGTAACGTTGTGCCCAAAGTATAGCCTTTGTTCCATCAGTTGGGGGCTTGGCAGAAGAAGGGAATGCACACTTCTTGACATCACTTGCCTGGGGCTTAGCAATACCTACCTGGGGGCAGGATGAGGTAAACTGAAGTCCTGCTGCTCCTCAGAAGAAAGCCCTCTAACAGGGAGCTGGAATAAGAGGAAACCTTTTGTTCTTGACTACAGCAGTCTGGGGAGGAGTCTTTCCCTCCCTCTTAGTGGGTAAGGAGGGACAGGTCTTAGTTTAAATACCACAGATCTCTCCTTTCTTACTGGATTTTTCTACATACTCTTGAATAGATGTTTCTTCATTTGTCCTTGGGACTATTTCCAGAGCTTCTCATTGGTTATCATTTTACTAGTTCCATTGGGTTAGCAGATTAGCAGAGCTCCTCATGCTCTCTTGTCAGAAATTGGTCTCTGAATGGTTTTCATTTTTAATTGAGGTATAATTGACATATAACATTGTATTATTTTTAGGTGTATAACATAATGATTTGATTGATATATGTATATATTATGAAATAATCACCCCAACAAGTTTAGTTAACATTTATCACCACACAGTTACAAATTTTTTTTTTTTTCTGATAATGAGAACTTTAAAGAGGAATGGTTTTAAATACATTGTAATTATCTTCTTTTTACAGACTATAGAATTGTTCTGTGAAACTATCTGGGCCTGCTATTTATTGATGAAGGGGGAGGAGTTCCTTAAAATTTATCTTAAGGAAATTTGTCTAATTAGATACCTGTCTTTTCTGAAGTCCATTTGGATAACTAATATTTTTCTAGATAATAATCTATTTGATCTAAATTTTCAGTCTATTTGCATAGGACTGAGCAAAGTAATCTTTTATGATTCCATTAAGTTTTTTCTGTCTGTGGTTATTGGGGGAGGTGTACTTCTTTTTATGTGTCTTAAGCATTATTGTAATTCACTAATGAGATAATACTGGAAAAAATTTTTTCCCTACAACTTCACTGGTTATGATTTATTATAATCAGAGTTTCTTTATCTCTACAGTAATAATACTTTATTGAATTCTTGCTATGCATTAGGTACTTTACAATTTTGATTTATTTAATCTTTATAACAACCCAAGAATGTATATACTGATAGTATATTTTATGGATGAGAAAACTGAGTTATAGAGATAATAATTTGCCCAGTTATGCCTAGGTGATGATCATAATTTTAACTTCTTAGTTGGCCTACAAGAAATTTAAAATTATTTAAGGTTGTTAAATAAATAGATGTATTTGCTTCCTAATATCTCAACCTAAATCACTATCTAAAAAGTAATATAATTTTTAGTTGTCTATGACAATATACTCCATCCCACGGATTTTTTTCAGTGAAGTTAGGGGGAAAAGTGTTACCAAAAATTTCCTTCCTCAATTAACAATTACTAGTACTTAAATTTATAGTTAGCATGAGAGATTCATTTTATTTTTTATTTTACTTTTTTTGAGAGATTTCTTTTAAATGGATATTTTACACTTGGAAAGTCAATGTAACAATTAACATTTAAATAAAAATTTTGAAAAATGTAAAAAAATCCACATCATTACACTAATTTGGTTTGAAAGCTCTTATTTGACATGATCATAGACAAAAGGAAAAAATGTTTTTTTAAAGAAATTGTTAATAGTTTCTGTAATATCTTAATTATATTCTTGAATGAGAGGAATCAGGAAAGATAGGAATTTAAGGAATAAAAATTGAGAGTTTCATCATTTTGAAAAAAGCTCCTCTTTAGGCAAGACTGAGCAAATATGTGTAACTACTGCCCTCTTGGGTTGGTATAAGGAAAATGTTTTTCAAAATAATCTGTATTGAGATTTCTCTTTCTTCTTTCAAAGGTGTTAAAATCATCACACAACAAGTTCAACCAAGTAAAATCTTACCCAAACCAGTGACAGCAACTCTGCCCACCAGTAGCAATTCCCCTATTATGGTGGTTAGCAGTAATGGTGCAATTATGACAACTAAACTGGTAACCACTCCTACTGGTAAGTTTTCTTGAGCATCAGTCCATTCATTCATCATATAGTCATTGAGTAATTTCTTTGTATCAACATAGTGCTTGATACTGGGGATATAGAGATTAATGAGACAGTTCTTTAAGAGCCTTTCCCCCCCAACTAAAATTAGCTTTCTTTTATTATTGTCATGGTCTTCTGTTCTTTTACTTTATAGCACATAACTACAGTTTCTGATTTCTTCACTACTTGTTTGTTGATTTAATGTAGTTCACCTTACTAGACCATAAGCTCCATGATAAGGGACCATCTTTGTTTTATTCACCATATATATGTAGAGCTGGTCTGCAAGTAGGTGTTTAGTCAGGATTTGTTGAGGAACCGAAAACACACTCTCCCAGCCCAGAAGGATTGCACTCTTAGGAGGTTGAAAGTCTGTATTACATTGCAGTGTAGTAAGCATTACTCAGACTGAGAGAAGCACAGGATGCCATTTTGCCCATATATGAGAACAACCAGGCTATGCCCAAGGAAGTGACAGTGTAGAACATTTTAAATAGTACCACCCTTTGTGTCCTTGAGCAGGTTACTAATCCCTGTAAGTCTTTTCCCTTGTCTGTTTAAATGGGATAACAATACCTGTACCATAAGGGTATTATAAGTATTAGAGGAAATCAGGTATGTTCAGTCCCCAGCAGAGTGCTCAATAGCTATTATTATTAATTAATGTAAGAATTAGCTATTACTACTATTTTAAATTTGTATAACTCTTACCAGATTTTTTGAGAAGGGCCAGTACTTAGATGATAGAATGTAAATAGTGTAAAATGATACCTGTCTCAAGTTTATAAAGCTATCATTTATTGGCCAGGATGTAAAGGTCTATACAGACATTACACTTAATCTTCCTTAGGCTTTAATATCTCCACTTTTCGCAGCAAAACAGAGACTGATGTTAAGCAACTTGCCCAAAGTCATGCAGCAAATAAAAGGAAGATCTGGGATTTGAACCCCCATCTGTTTGACTCTCTTTTTTTCTTTTTAATTGTGGTAAAATAGAACATGAAATTTACCATTTTAAGTGTATACTTCATTGACATTCAGTGCATTCATGTTATTTTATAACCATCATCACCATCAGGCTTCAGAACCTTTTCATCTTCCCAAACTGAAACTCTACACATTAAACAATAACTCTCCATTACCACCTTCCCACAGTCCCTGCCAACCACCATTCTACTTGCTGTCTCTGCAAAACCTGTGCTTTAAAAACACGCTGTTCTTGCATTAAATTTATCATACTCCACCCTCCCCACCCCTCCCCCCCGCCCCAAACTTTTTTCCATTTGGTACAAAGATAATAGTGTTATTTATATATGATTCTTTACCTTAGGGAAAGATAGTAAAAAATAATAATGTGTCTGTCTGTGCCTGTGTATCTCTGTTAGAAAAGGTGTTTCTATTTTTAAAACAAAAGCTTAAGTGGAAAATTTTTTGTTAAAATTTAGCTGGTTCACATTATGTTTGTAGCATGTTTACTTTGCACTAGATTTTTTTTTTAAGATTTTATTTATTCATTTGAGACACAGAGATACAGAGAGAGAGAGAGAGAGAGAGAGAGCAAGCATGAGCAGGGGGAGAGGCAGTGGGAGAGGGAGAAGCAGGCTCCCCGCTGAGTCAGGAGCCCGATGTGGGGCTCGATCCCAGGACCCTGGGATCATGACCTTAGCCGAAAGCAGACGTTTAATCATCTCAGCCACCCAGGTGCCCCCTTTGCACTAGATTTTTTGAGGGGGATTCAAATGTATGTTTGTAACTGACTTAAATTAATTCTACTTAATGTTCTTCCCCTCCTCCTTTTTTTGGGTTGTGATTGTATTTAAAAATTTTTAAGTATCTTGATAAAAGCATTTTTGCAGGGAGGGAGTTGTTGAAAACAGTTATCACGATGACCATTCTAATTATTATGAAAAAATGCTTTCCTGTCAAAGAAGGTATTATCTTAGTCATCTTCTTTCTTCCCCAGACTAATAGTTCTTAGTGTAGGAATAGTATTTCTGAGTTACTGGACTTGTAGGAAACTATAACAGGCTCATCTGGTTAGTTTTTAATTCTTGTTTGGGAAAAGAAAAACGTCTTTGGAATAGTGGGGAAGAGTGCAAAATCCTTTGAGAGACATGAAGAAAAATTTTCAAACAGGTCAGTTAGAGTTGAGGAAATATGTAAATAGTGAACTTTTTCGGCCCAAAGAAATATTCCTGGCAACTCTTGGCAGCTTCAACTTTAATCTCTAGTAAAATGATGGAATAATTCTTTAAAAGATAGAAATATATTTAGAGAGTAGCAGAGTACAAAATAGTGTAAGTTTCTAAAATTTTAAGCGAACAATACTGCCTTATTTGCTGAATGCTGACATTGGGTTTGGCACTGTGACAGCATAAAACAGATGTAGAGACCTTAAAATCTGTAACAGAAATACCTAAAATGCTCTGGCAGGAAAGATGATTAAATTTAAGTTTCTTTTGGCATAGAACTAGTGGAAGAAGGGTAGTGGAAGAAAGGAACATAGTTATACTTTTTCTTGAGGTTGGTAATTTGATGCAACACATCACAAAATTTTATGTGTAAAATTAATCCAAATTGACTTGGCTGTAGTTCTTGCTATGTGCATTGAAAACTGTCTATAAATTGTTACTTAATGTCTTGACACCTTGAAATTCCATTTTCAAGTTAAAGCAATGTAGATTACATTGAATTATAGCTAAACTGTATAAATTGTCATTCTTCTATAAGTAATGACAAGTTTTTCTTTTGGCTTTTCCCTTTTTATAGGCACACAGGCAACCTATACCCGGCCAACAGTGAGCCCGTCCATAGGTCGAATGGCTGCAACCCCTGGAGCTGCAACCTATGTGAAAACTACCAGTGGTAGCATCATCACAGTAGTACCCAAGTCATTAGCTACCTTGGGGGGCAAGATAATTAGCAGTAATATAGTTTCTGGTAGGTATATCTGAAATACGTTTAAGCTATAGGTAGCCAGTAAGAGGAAAAAACATCTCACTGTTGAAGGATTCTGTTAGATCTGTTTTCTGCTTAGAAATCTGGAGCTTTGTTTTTAGTCCTGATATTTAGTGATTAAGTCTAGTTTTTTATTTCTAGTATTAAATTTTCACACATTAAGTTTTTGACAGTTTTAAAATAGAACATTAGTTGTTTTTAATCAGAATGGAATTACTATGATTTATATTTGTATAGAGATTTTTCATTTACTGAGTATTCTCCCATTTGTCAGTCCTTTCAGAATGGATAAATCTGAATAGTTGGTATCACCCACAGTTGACAGGTACAGACAGATTTAAGTTTAGAGAGTTGAAATTGACCTATCCAAGATCACACAAGCTAGATAGAGGAAGAAAGAACTAGGATTTATTCATCTTTGAGGGACCATATCTTATAATTTCATTTATTAATGTCACTTTAGCTTATTAAAAAAAAAAATTTGAGTATCTTTATTTTCTTTTCACCATTATATTGATTGTTTACTTTTAAGAAATATTTTACTCAGTGAAAGCTAATATTTATTGGTATTTTGGGACTTTATACCTGGTTTTTATCAGCTCATTAATTCCTGCAGTATTTGGACTGTGGACTCCGAAGTGGAATGTTAACATAGCATCTGTTTTCGTTATTGGTTTTTAATTAAAATTATGTAAATAATCTCTCATCAAGCAAGCCCTGTGGACTTTAACTGTGTACCATTTTTGTAGACTAGCCATATTTTGTATGCCCCAGGTGAGTTGTTCTGACATTTTAAAGTGAAGGGATTGAAGTTCCTGGCAATATATGATGTTGCTGATAACTCAGGGAATAAAAAAAACAAAGCAGGGCATGGTATTGGCATAAAGCACTGTATTTAAAGCTGCTAATATTGGCTCTATTTTTAAGTGTAAGTGAGAAAATCCAATGTTTGCCAAACTGAGGAGGGTGAAACCAGTAAGGAAAGAATCATCATACTCTAGCTTTAAGAGGATTTTTTAAATAACTCCGTGAAAACTCAAATTTTGATTTATTACCTGACAGTATCTTAATGGTATAGAGCACATTCTCAAACATTTTTCAAAAAGTGGTCATTCTTCATTGGTATGTAGCTTTTTATCACCATAATGGTTTTTCTTTACTTATATATGAATTCATAATAACCTTATAGCTTGAAGGAATGTCTAGATGTCGTGAGGCCACTGTTTTCAGGCCTTCTTTATGATTTAGCTGCTTTGTATCGGGTTAGAGCAGTATAGTAAGCAAGCATATTTTCCTAGAAGCAGAGATATATACCCTCTACATGTATACATTTTATCCACTTTTGTATGTAAATACAAAACAACTCAATGGTTAGCTGCTTTTTCAAGTATATTGGGTATACATGAGAAGAGTTCTTAAACTTTTCCAGCACGATAGGATGTACTTGGCACAAAGTTGAAACAGTGCTGTTCATTGCATGGAGCTTGTTTTGTGTCTACTTCTGCTTCACTGACACTTTTATTTTAAGGAATCTCTCATTTCTGACTGCTCTAAACTGATCCTTATGTTACATATCAATATTCTTTATAAAGACAGTCTTCTTATTTTATAATTTTTTTTTATTTCGTGATAGTGGGATTACAGGTTAGTTTATTAGCAGTTTTCAGTCCCTGGTTATCTATTCACAGTGAACTGGTAAGCCTAGTTGGATGAATTTGGATAATCCATAATTAGATGCTGGATTCTAGAGTTTGTGTCTACCCGACTCCCCTATCCCACGAACAAAAATGAAATGCTTTTCTTAAAAGATACCCAGACGTCTAGCTGTAAGAATAGAAGGCTTTAAAAAGAAAAATGATACTTTCCCCCTTATTGTGGGTAATTTGGAAAATACAGAAAGATACAAAGAAAATTAAAAACATATAATTTTTACCATCCAGAGAAATATGTTAAGATTTAAGTGTATGTATTTCTGTTCATTTCTTTTTCTGTTCAATTTTTTGGTTATAAGTGTATGTGTGTGTATTTTTTTAATTACATTGAGATCTAATATAATCAGCTTTTCCCCTTTTTTCACAGAATAATCTTATTTTCCTATTCTTTTAAAGATTTATTTATTTATTTATTTGAGAGAGAATGAGAGACAGAGAGCATGAGAGGGAGGAGGGTCAGAGGGAGAAGCAGACTCCCCGCTGAGCAGGGAGCCCGATGCGGGACTCGATCCCGGGACTCCAGGATCATGACCTGAGCCGAAGGCAGTCGCTTAACCAACTGAGCCACCCAGGCGCCCTTATTTTCCTATTCTTTTAAATGTATCTTGACACCTCCTCTGCCCCCAGTTAATGGTTACACAATATTTTCTTATATGATGCACCATAATTTAGCCATTTTCTCATTGTTGAATGTTTTTAGGTTGCTTCCAATTTTTTTTGTCATTATAAATAATCCCGTGATAAACATCATTATACATGAATTATTTTCTTAAAGATTTTATTTATTTACTTGAGCTAGAGCGAGAGTGAGAGAGAGAGAGAGAAAGAGCACACAAGCAGGGCGAGCGGCAGGCAGAGGGAGAAGCAGGCTCTCCACTGAGCAGGGAGCCTGATGCAGGGCTCAATCCCAGGACTCCAGGATCATGACCTGAGCCAAAGGCAGCCACTTAACTGACTGAGCCACTCAGGCATCCCATTATACATAAATTATTATGTGAAGTTCTTACTTCCTTTTCTCTAGAAGCAAAGTCATGCTTCCAAAGTGCTTTTTAGAAAGGTCAGCTTTTTCTTTTCATTAGAATAAGCAACTAAATGGAAGGCATGACTATTTTTGCAGTTATTTAACTCCTTAGAATCAGATATTTACTTATATGTGTATATATAGAGAGCCTATCAGATACATAAGTTTTTTTGTGAACTTTGTTGAGGGTTGGTTAAGGAACCATGCCTATTTTATGCAGAAGATTGGATCCTTCAGAGATGAACTCATTATCTTCACTCGAAGGACATTATGAGAACCTGTGACAGTGGCAAGACTTGATTTTGATTTTCTTGACCCTTAGTACAATGTTCAGGCAAGGAGCTAGTGTTTATATATCTTTTCCATTCGTTCGTTCATTTGCTCATTCTTTGACCAAAGCAGCATAAAACATTATCCAAGAGACCAAATTGTTAGGGTGATGTAAAAAAATCTCTGAATAGTAAAATCTGGGCCAATAAATTAGTTTCTTTAAGCCATCCTACCATAATGCTCACATTTTTACAGGAATCTTATTTTTAAATAAAAATCCCTGGAATGCATCCAGTATCATAGGCCATGATCCAAATGTGACTTACAGTTAATTTGCACCCATTGTGTCAATTCTTTATAATTGAAGACTGTATATATAGTGGGTTTTCTGATAGCCTATGAGCCGGATCTTTAGCTGGGTGCTGTGATACATAGGGATGTACATGGATGCATTCTCTGCCCTAAAGAATGCTAAACAAATGAACTTTTATACATTCTGTTATAGCATGAGAACTGTAGACTGACTATTGTGAAAGTGTAGAGGAAGACCTTTATTTTTATTTTTATTTTTTTAAAGATTCATTTATTTTAGAGAAAGAGTGAGCATGCGCATAAGTGGGCAGTGGGGCAGAAGGAAAGGGAGGGAGAGAGAATCTCTAGCAGACTCCGCAGAGAGCACAAAGCCCAATGAGGCGGGGCTCAACTGGGGGCTTGATCTCACCACCCTGAGATCATGAGCTAACCGAAACCAATAGTCTGATGCTCAAACAACTGAGCCACCTAGGCACCCCTAGAGGAAGATTTTTTTTAAAAAATGAATAACACTTGTTTCATCAATACAACATAGTTATCAACTGAAAGAAACATGCTCACTGGAATTTTAGACTTTAATAGCTTGATAATTCTAGACATAAACTATTCTGTTTTAGGGGCGCCTGGGTGGCCCAGTTGTTAAGCGTCTGCCTTCGGCTCAGGTCATGATTCCAGGTCCTGGGATCGAGCCCTGCATCGGGCTCCCTGCTCTGCGGGAGGCCTGCTTCTCCCTCTCCCACTCCCACTGCTTGTATTCCTTCTCTCGCTGTGTCTCTCTCTGTCAAATAAATAAATAAAATCTTAAAAAAAAAAAAACTATTCTGTTTTAATATGACACTGTACTTTTCCTTATGTTATGCCTTCTTCTTCTGTTTTCTAACTTCTCCCCACCCACCCTTCATTTTGTTAAATGGTGAACTTGATTTGCAACTGTTTAATAAATTGACAGATCCCTGTAATGGAAAGGATTAGACAATGACTTAGATACAAATATAATTCACTTGTTAAGCAAGTTTTTCAAAAAAGTGGTCCTTGTACTTTGGTTAAAACTTAGTTAACATTTCCTTGAGATACTTTTTAATGCTTACTTTTTTTTTTTTAAAGATTTTATTTATTTATTTGACAGAGAGACACAGCGAGAGAGGGAACACAAGCAGGGGGAGTGGGAGAGGGAGAAGCAGGCTTCCTGCTGAGCAAGGAGCCCTATGCGGGGCTGGATCCCAGGACCCCGGGATCATGACCTGAGCCGAAGGCAGACGCTTAACGACTGAGCCACCCAGGCGCCCCTTAATGCTTACTTTCTAAAAACACTTTTATTAACCAAGTATTTAGTGAGGCTGTATTATTGAAGGAGTCATCGTAATCAATCATGTATGAGGGATTAAAGTTAATTAATAGTTGAAGTTGATACATATGAATAATGGGCAGTGTGGTCTTTGTGGCTCTTAACAGCTTACTATTCAAAAACTACAGATAAAGGGAAAAACATTTGTGAAGCTGGTGTGTGGATAAAAGTGCATTTTTATGTAACCTGTGTTACCTTGGACTGACAAGACATTAGATGATGGCAAGTATAAAGATATATAATGTAATAAGATTGCCAAAAATTGACTAGAATATTCTTACTCTTTTTTTTTTTTTTAAAGACTTTATTTATTTATTAGAGAGCGAGCAAGAGAGAAACAGCATGAGAAGGGAGAGGGTCAGAGGGAGAAGCAGGCTCCCCGCTGAGCCGGGAGCCCGATGTGGGACTCGATCCCAGAACTCCAGGATCATGACCTGAGCCGAAGGCAGTCGCTTAACCAACTGAGCCACCCAGGGGCCCATAGAATATTCTTATTCTTAGTGTAACCTTACTTCTAAAACTCTAGTAGGGAATGCTGTTTCTCTAGTAGAAAAGAATAAAATTTTGTTTAATTTTTCTTCTTGGGAACATATTAATTGGTCATGTTTTTAAATGAGTACCTGTTCTGTGCTTAGTCTAAATTTGATAAATGATATGCAAGTCTAGAGAAGAAATGTATGACTTGCCTGTTTTCATGGGCAGAGGAAATCACAGGCATAGAAGTAGCATTGGGACTCATAGGCTCAAGGACCAATGTGGAAACCAACACACTGAAGAAGAGGTATATATTGGATAATCCTGAAAATTAAAGTCTGGCAGAACCTGGAAACCTAAGAGGAATTTGGGCTCTATGTGACAGATAATAGGAAGCCATAGTGAAGAAGTTACTTATTAGAAGAAGTTACTTATTAGACTTATTACTTATTATTAGAGTTATTACTTATTATTAGAGCTTGTTGTGTATATTATGGAATAGGAACAAATAAGATCAAATTGGTAGATTAAGGGTCAGGTCATGTAGGATTGTGACACCTAAGAGGGAAAGTTAGAACTATCTAGATAAAATAGGGATTAGGAAGGTTTTTTTTGGTTTTATTTTAAAGTAATCTCTACATCCAGAATAGGGCTCAAATTTACAACCCCAAGAGTCACATGCTCTATCGACTGAGTCAACCAGTTACCCTGGAAAGGTTTTTGACCAATTTCACTTTCTGGGTCAAACTGGTTTTTAAAAGATGTTTGATATAACGGGAGCATGAGAGCTATTTGTATGATAGAGAAACTTGAAATAGGGAGAAAATATGGGAAGCCAAAAGAGATGAGGGTCTATCTATTGAGTTGACATTGATAACATTTTGAAAGAAGACATATGTTGGTGACAAATGGAGTTTGTTCACATATTCATTGAACAACTATTACTGAGTAATTGCCGTACAGTATGTGCTAAGCACTGAGGAATTAGGGATGCAAAAAGATCCTTTGGAGCTCAAGGGGCTTTCACAAGGCAAGATTTGCACTAGGATTTCCAACTGCGGCAGTCAAAAGAATATAGGGTACAAATTTGATAGGTATAAGAGAAGCAGGTTGTGGAAGGATGTGGAGAAGAGAACACGATAGTATGTTTGGATCAGCAGATGTAGATCTACCGAGTAGATCTTAATTGTTGAAAATATAAATTTATTTATATAAATATATAAATTGGAGTTTCATCCTCAGACTCTTCAGAGTGCTGCAGATTACAAGAGCATGTGTTTAATCTGTGCCTTGGTCTATGAGTGTTTGTTTTTTTTAATCACATAAACATAAATGGCTTATTTTCATAAATTTTCTCTAGAGTCTAATGTTATGTCAATTTTGATAAGTATTTACCTCTTTTTAATGTTCTTTTTTGAAGAATTTTCCCACCACACTCGTCAAATAAATATAACACTGGGTTTGGGGAAGCATTTGTTGTGGAATGCAGATTTTTATTTGTTTCAATTAACTAGTCAGGGGAGGAATATTGATGGGGAAACTGATTGTGATATTTTTAGATTCTGATTTTGGTGTGCAAGTTTTCAAATTCCAAGAAGATGACTGCTGTAAAAGTCAATTCTTAATATTCTCTCATTCTAGGACAACTTCTACTTACTGTTCCAAGCCTTCATTTTCATCCTTATGACAACCTTCATGTCATCTCGGGATGACATTAACTACACGTATTAATTATATACAGCATAAACAGAAATAACCAAATATCACTAGTCCTTAACTCAGGCCTCCTTTTCTCCCCCCTTCTCTAAGGAACGACTACCAAAATCACTACAATCCCAATGACTTCCAAGCCCAATGTGATTGTTGTGCAAAAGACAACAGGAAAAGGAACGACCATTCAAGGCCTCCCGGGCAAAAACGTTGTCACAACATTGCTAAATGCTGGAGTAAGTAAGAGCTTATACTGCAGATTCAGCGAATCCACTGAGGATTTTAAAGACCAGCTATACAAATATTTGCCTAAGGACTTCAGAACCCCACAATGGCCTGTATGGTTTGATTTACCGCTACTGTGATGTAATAACTGTTAAAACACCACCAACTGATGCCATTTTTCACAGTAATTTCTAAAACATGTTGCTCATAGCTAAGTTGCTTATGACCATGGTTTAGATGCTTAGCTTAGTCCAGATGGAGGATTCCACTGGCTTAACTACAGTGGGACCTCTGTTAGAGGACAGTTTTATTCCTGCCTCTGGCCAGTAGACACGAGACTAGGCTGGGCAAAGAGAAATATTTGGGATGAAGAAAATTAATTGATGGGGATTTACTTTCATTTTTACCTCTTTGAGCTAGTAAAAAAAAATCAACCGCTTCATTGATAGTTGTAAAGGCAGTCGTGCAGAAGTTTGGAGTTAGACATACCTGGATTTTGTCTCTTAGTATCATAGTTGTTTGACCTTGGCAAATTTACTCAACTTCCGTCATCCTTAGTTTCCTCATTTATAAGTTGGGGATGGTGATCTTTACCAGTGAGTTTGTTCAGTAACTGGTAGCTGTTTTAAAAGTGCTTAAAACAGCGTCTGACGCATAGGAAGTCCTCAATAAGTAGTTTTTCTCTTATTGTTGTTACTCTTGGTACTTAACTATTTAGGCTTGGTAATGTCCCTACTTTGCTAGAAAAAAAAATGCCGTACTTCATTGTAGTAGATCTCTAGTAGCTTCCTAGGTATCGCAGTCTTCATAATGTTGGCATTAGATCTTTTCATCATGTAGGAAAACATAGCCTGAGTTCACATGGTAAGCCAAAATAAAGCCTGGGATTAGAATTCCACTTTTCAGAATGCTTTTATAGTCTGGTTTATAGTTTCATAGAATTTGATATGTAAGAGGGGATGCCATGTACCCAGAGTCCTGTGGTCACATACATTGAAGAGTCGTGTGTGAATCCTAGCTGCTAGGTATATCTAACAGCAATAATTGGACTCAGGAAGTACTAGTAAAACAAGCAGATCAGAGCGTAAGACTACACATATGTATATGCATCTGTACTCAACAGCTTGGTTACCTGGGCATGTCTACACACATACATCAGAAGAGCTTCTTCAAAAAATAGCCTGCTAGTTGGTTTTGATAGGCTTTGAATGGGTCACTATACTTGGACAGGGCCCATTAAGCTATTTGATAGATAGGCATGCCTGTTTGCAAACTAGTGGCTCTTGGCAAATGAGCTAGAGCTCCTTCCAAAGCTGCTGCTGTGAAGGGTGTGTTTGTATTAAAATAAGTAATGACATGAGTGACAGGCACTTCATATCTCCCTTAGATAACAATCTCCCTTACAGCAAATAGTTAAACTTGGGATTTTTGTAACCTGTTTAGCTCTAAATTCATAGAGGGATTACCTTCTCCCAGCTCACCTGGGTGCTTTGTTTTTACTGTCTGCTAAGTTTGGATAGCCACACATTTAGATGATGATGACTAATAGTTAAAAACTAATAAGGTGAAAATTTTTCTTTTCAGTTTTATGGATTTTAACTTTTAAAAATTAATAATTTAGTAAAATCAGTTTCTGAATTTAAGTAAGCTCAAGTATTGACTATAAATGACAAGGTACTTGAGAATAAAGCAGACAAAAGTATAAAAATGGTGAAAAGTTAATGAGCTTAAGCTATCTAGTTAATAAACTAAAGTGATATTAGTAACATACTAATAATAAAATGTGGGAAATGCCCTGTTTGTTTTTTGTATTTTCCCATATAACCTCAGAACGTTTGTTAATATCTGCTGATTTCATCTCTTGCGCATGCATTTTCGCATAGACGTTGCTGTATGTCCTTATAATTTTGTATTTGGGGAGCTTAGTTTATGTGTATACATTTAGCTATTGGTATAATGCACAGTAATTTTTTATTACATAAATCTCTATTTTGGGTAAATTAGAAAATAAAGGTAATGTTGGGGGGAGACCTATAATCCCAACTCTTTTGAGATAGCTATTGTTAACATTTTAGTATATATTCTTTTACAATTTCCTGACTATTTTAATGTATGTATTCTATGAATGTGACGGTGTAGTAAATATTCTTATGTGAGATAATTTTTTAAATTCACTTGTCAGGAAATAATGCCTTCTTTGGACAGAAAGTTGGGCAGATGACTTTTAGGACTATCTCAACTAAGTCTAGGATTTTTGATCACCTGGAAACATTGTACTTTGCTATTTAATTTACAGTCCTTTCCGCATCATCCTTGTAAAACCTCGCTGTGATTTTTCAGTTTTTGGCATTGAAATACATATAAACCTCATATATTCACTGACTTTAATTTAGGGAGAAAAGACTATTCAGACGGTGCCAACAGGAGCAAAGCCAGCTATTATCACTGCTACAAGACCCATCACCAAAATGATTGTAACTCAACCAAAAGGAATAGGTTCCACAGTTCAGCCAGCAGCTAAAATCATCCCAACAAAAATTGTTTATGGGCAGCAAGGGAAAACGCAGGTATGCTGTAAGATATGGTGGTTTTTCTTGGCTCTGGTATATTTCAAATTCCTAAAATTCCACGTTGGAAATTTGAATGAGAAGATCAATAATCTTTAAAAAATCAGATTGTTAAAAGTTATGACCAAATGTGCATAATCATCTGTTTTCAAAACCTGTGTTTCTCTCTTCAGTACTTTTTTTTTTTTTTTGATACCTAAATATTTGCACCATGTCATGAGCAAAGATTGGGGAAGCAAACCCTTGGAATAAAATTTGCTGAAGGCATATATTGTTACTTGGGAAGTAGATGCTTGAGGGAGAGTGGTAGTTATTTAGAATCTCTCAGAAAAAAGTATTTTTTATAAGCTAATACGGCATTTGAAAGCACTTTATATACTTAAAAAAATTTGTTTTACTTGAAACCTCAATGATGGAGAAGCTAGATACCTGTTCATTTTCAAGCAATAGAAGATAAGGGAATTTTTCTGGAAATTTGCCTAGAAAATTGAGGCCCAGGATTTAATCTTACGTTGCTAGACTACTATTTATTTTATAAAGTACCTACTTTAACTGTTTTTGTGAGAATATCAAAGGAAATAATGTCAGCTTTGGTTCAGAAATGTTATCCTAGAATTCTTGTAAAAGGTTTTAATTTACCTTTAATAATTTGCCTTTAGAATCAGTTCCCACAGAATCATAGCGAAATAGTTTACACATCAAACAAATAAGTTTTGTGATTAGAAATAAGTCCAAATTGCCTTTAAGTTTCAACTGGTAACAATTCTCCTTTGCTCCATCATCTTCATCATAGTATAACCCATGTTTTCATTCTTGAATTCTTGGAAATGGGTGACTTAATAGAGTCTGAAAAGGTTTTGAATCTTACATATGGGAGAAATAAAAACTAAATGTGGGCAGTTAACATTTTTATATTCTAGGCACCCAATTGAAGTCAACTCCTAGAGTTCAAATCTTGAAGTGGAATGGTTCAGTTTGAAATCTTTCTCCCATTTCACTTATTTTAATGTGTGTGGTTTTGACCTTTGCCAGGAGTTGATCTACCACATGTTTCATATTGCTTCTAATAACAGTTGTCTAAGTCAGTGTTTCTCTGGGGATTTTTCAAAGATGACTTAGGTCCCAACCATGTTTACTTTGTACAGGTGTCTCAATTAGGAATTTCATTTGGTTGCTAATGAAAAGAAACCTGAAGAACAGTGGCTTACAAAAATTAGGGTTTTATTTTTATTATGTTAATAATAATAAGTTAATTATTTTATTATGTTAATGAATGTTCAGAGGGAGGAAATTCTGGACTATTCTTGTGGCATCGGGAATCCAGGCTTCTTGTGTCTTTCTGTTCTGCAGTCCATAGCGTGTGGCTGTCATTCTACTATATAGCCTACAGCTTGTAAAATGACTTCTGAAGTCATTATAGGCAAGAAAAAATGGGGAGAGCCTCTTGTCAAAATTATGGCTGTTGCAGTCTGGCACATACCACTTAAAATGTTGTATGTTGCTTGATTCTGATTTGTTCATAGATTGAATTAGTCTTTAATGAACAATGTTGTGCACAAAGCATAAGAAATGTGCAGAATGCAGCTTCCCATGTCAGGAAGATGATATTCATGACTAGAAGTTTAGCATTTTAAATAGTGCTCTAAAATTTAAACTGGGTATATTTCTGATTTTCTTCTAGGTTCTTATTAAACCCAAACCAGTGACATTTCAAGCCACAGTTGTTAGTGAACAAACAAGGCAGCTGGTCACAGAAACATTACAGCAAGCATCTAGGGTGGCAGAAGCTGGTAATTCATCTATTCAAGAGGGAAAAGAAGACCCACAGAGTTATACCGATAGTAGTTCCTCTTCTACAGAGTCCTCCCAAAGTTCCCAAGGTAAGATCCATTTTACTTCTGATTTATGTAATTACTTCTGACATAGTGCCCTAGTTCCAAAATAGTTGAACCTAGGGGTTTCAAACAAACATGTATGCTTTGATTTGTCAATTCTTTTGATTTTATTTTCCTTTGTTTCATATGTAATCGGTGAGCTGAAGTTTTGTTTTTAGTAAGACTTTACCATTCTTTCCTGCATGGCATATGTTCATCAAATAATTGGTAAACTATAGATGGTGATTTTGGCAGGTAGGGATTACCAAACTTGAATAGTGCTGTGGTTCTTCTTGTTTCCTTTTCGGTAAGTAGGAGAAGTGGGCAACAGAGTGAATGTATCTTTTGAATGGTTACTTTTGAACCTTGAGAAAGAATCAGGGTGGCCAGAGGTGGGCCATATGTGGGCTATAAGTAGAGTGACCAAACATTGCAGTTTGCAGAGGACAAGTCCTGGTTTGTGTCTGTTCTAGCATAATTATTAATAGCATTCCTTTTCACTCTCATCTCAAAGGTATCCCAATTTAGATGATATTATATGATTGTCCTAATTATAAGGAAGGAACTCTGAAGCCAGACTCCACAGTAGGGAAGCTCTTTATCCTCAGTGCTGTTTTGATTATGGTGTTCATCTAGGAAGTCTCTTGAAATAAATTCTTGATCATAAGCTTTGAGACCTACAAATCTAGTACTCATGTCTGTCAGTTACCTTGACCGCCCTTATCGTCAGGTGGGAGGTATATTTATGCCTAGGCTTGCTTATATGCTCTGATGCATCTAATAAGCAAAGCTGTTTATCTTCCCCTAATCATTCCTCACCCACTCCATTCCCTCTCCTCACCTCCCCATTATTTTCTCTGGAGTGCTTTCTGAGCATCTTCACTTTTCTAATACAGATTCTTCATCTGGTGCACTTTTATTATTCTAATTGTTTAACAGAGTCTTTCCAGATTAGTGGGAAGTTCAGATTGCTTATATGGTTCAAATTGCTGATTAGCCCATTAATTGAATTTGACAGTTACTTATTTATACTATATATTAAGTATTGTGCTAGGCCCTATGAATGTTGAGTAAAATATAGTTCTTGTAAAAATCTAGAGTAGGGGATTAAAAAATACATGTACAACTTCAGTATGAGTATAATAAGTTTATTAGTAACAAACAAAAATGCCAAAGGCTAAAAATTCACACTCCAGTGAGGAGAGGATAAGAAAGCTTCATGAAGGAGATAGCATTTGAAGTGGTCTTTGAAAACTTATCAATTAAAAGTAAATAAAAATGTTGATTTTTTTTTTTTAAGATTTTATTTATATATTTGTCAGAGAGAGACAGAGAGCAAGCACAAGCAGGGGGAGTGGCAGGCAGAGGCACAGGGAGAAGCAAGCTCCCCGCTGAGCAAGGAGCCTGACGCGGGACTCGATCCCAGGATCCTGGGATCATGACCCGAGCCGAAGGCAGATGCCCAACTGACTGAGCTACTCAGGTGTCCCAAAAATGTTGATTTTAACAAACAATATGACACTCATTTTAGAGAATGTATAGTTTTCTTCAGCATATTATCAATGATAGTAATATTTTCTGGATCAGTTTACTGAGAAGATTCAGTTTATCATTCTATATTGATTATGAATCAGTCTTTGTACTTTATAGTGGAGTGATGCTTATTCTCTATTTCATATGATCTTTATTTCTTAATGATTTGATACCTAAAGATTCCATTCTTACTTCAGCACATCAACTGCATTTTCCTCTTTTATTTTTAAGTCTCTGGTTCCTTGAATAATACATGCCATTTTTTCCCTTGAGAAATATTTTTATAGAGGACAGGTAAAATGTTTAGCTTATGAGTTGATGCTAAAAGGGAGACATGAATAGTGTATGTTTTTATATCCATAATCTCAGGTTATCTTTTGAAATTGCTAGTCTTTTCCTAAGGGAGCTATAAGCCAATCATTACTTCCCAAACATGCCATTTCATTAGGCAATCTTAAGTATTCATTCTAAGAATGGGACAAAAGTTTGGCTATTTTTGGAAGTGATTGAGTGGAAGGTTTTCTGCTTTTCAACCTCTTATTATACATGGCTTCATCTATTTTCATTTATTTGTCCTGTATCATTACATATTATTTATTTTAAAAATATCCTGTAATACAGGGGTGCCTGGGTGGCTCAGTCGTTAAGCATCTGCCTTTGGCTCAGGTCATGGTCCCAGGGTCCTGGGATCGAGCCCCGCATCGGGCTCCCTGCTCGGCAGGAAGCCTGCTTCTCCCTCTCCCACTCCCCCTGCTTGTGTTCCCTCTCTCGCTGTGTCTCTCTCTCTCTCTGTCAAATAAATAAATAAATAAAATCTTAAAAAAAAAAAAAGATTCTGTAATACAGAAAAAGATAACAATTCAGAATATGTACATCTAGATTATAAAGCCAGTTTCTATAATCTGCATTTTCCCCCCTCCCCCCATATCTTTATATAGCTCCTTAGTGCATTCTCACAATAACTAGTGATTTATATGCTATGATTTAAAGAGAAAGGGATAAAGATTTTGGTCAATCTAAGATCACGCTGGCTTTCAAAGTATATGAGGGTCATACCTATTGGGAATGTAAGCACTACATAGCAGTTCATTTTTCCTTTATATTTCTTTTGTAGTTTTTGCCCCTCCCCCACCTTTGGTAACTTTTTCTTTTAATGTAATTTCAAACTTACAAAAAACTTTCAAGAAGAGTTAAAAAGAACTCTGTGATTTTTTTTTTAAGATTTTATTTTTAAGTAATCTCTACACCCAACATGGGGCTCAAACTCACAACCCTAAGATCAAGAGTCACATGCTCCACCAACTGAGCCAGCCAGGCACCCCAAGATTTTTAAAAAAGAGAGAAATATTAAGGATTTCTTTATTTATATTTAGTTTATTTCCAGTAGGTTTAAGGTGGATTAGGTAGAATATAAGATTATGTGAAGTGAAATGGAAGAGAGCAAGGAGACAAAACCAAGGGTAGGGATTTAAGATGGAACAAGGTATGAGGCAGATACAAAAATGCATCCTGTAAAGACATTGCTTTAAGGAGGCCACAAATTGGTTTCTGGGATGATTTTTCCAGAAGCTTTATGATTTTGGTAGATCATAGTGAGGGTGGGGAATGAACCCAGGTTAAGCAAAACATACTTATTGCAGAACTTTTCAGAGCTATTATGTGTTAACATATATTGTGAAAGGTGAAGAGTGGAGTATGTAATGTAAAATGCTCCCCAACTTTTTTGACCATAGAACCTTTCTTTTGCAGAACATCTTGAGGAACTAATGTTCTTTGAAATATTTTGAGTGATGCTGTCTAGGCAGTTAAATACCATGAAGGCCTTGGGCTTTATGACAATAGTTCAGAGGGAACGTACATATTACATCATAGAAGGGACATAGACATCTTGGGGTTAGTTTAGAAGGGGTGGTTTAGATGAGTAAGGCATCTGGGAGTCATTTTATGTGAGAGAGGGTTGGTGGAAACAGGACATTTTTTATGGAGAAGAGAAGATGAGGATTGGGTTGGGGACATTGGGAGCTGTCAGTTTTCTTGAGGACTGTGACATGGAAGAGGGAAAAGAGTGAGTCTTTGTGGAAATGTGGATGGAAGCTAGAACCATTGGGTAGAAGTCACAGGAAGCCCTGTTTCCATTCCATATAAGAAAATTTTCTAATTGTCATAACTGCAGAAATGGAAGGAAACTATCTTACAAAGTAGTGAGTTCTCTGGTGTTGCAGTTCCTGGATTGGTGGGTATATTGTGAAGATTTTAGCATAGGATTGGTGATAGCATTAAATGAACTTTTAGATCCCTGCTAGCTGAGAGGTCTTAACTGTACTATGAAAGTGTGATATGGGCCTTTTATGGTAAAGTCACAGGAGACATTCTTCCATAGAGATGCCTGATCTGCCTTTGCTTATAACAGTACAGTGTGTATTTCTGGTACCTAACGTGTAGTAGACGTCCAGTAAATATTTGTTAAGTGACCTGTGGGGAAAGATATCTGAGGGTTAGAAGGCCACCATTCTCAAGACAGATGAGGGAAGTCTAGAGGCATATACACTTCATAATCAAATGGTACTGTGAGATCAAGCTCCTGATGTCTTAGTCGTTGCATCCTGACCTCAGTATCAGACTTAATAGGCAATGGGTTTATTTGGTCTAAGCATAAAAGCCAAAGTAAAGAGGAAAATCACTCAAGGATTGGTTTTTGCGTGTAGGTTCACATTCTCATTCTTTGTCACAGCTCTTGGGGTTGCTGCAGTGATACCGTGTGATGAGCAGCCACTCTCTGAGTATGGGCAGAAAGAGCGAAGAATCTCTAGCCCTACAGGATGATGTTATTTGGGGTGATGTCTGATAGGTGCTCCCATGTGGAAATTTGTTTTCTTTTTTTAGTCTCTTTCTACCTCATCTCTCTGCAAATGCAATCCTTGTTTTCTTCTGGATATTCAATGAATATTACAGAATTGGGTTGCAGTCATTCTTTGCCTATGGGTCCTCTCACCTACCCAAAAGGGTACTTACATCACCGGGAGAATTTCTTAAATGTGAGAACTTAGGTTTTATAAAAATAATTATTTCCTAATAAAATTAGTTTTCTTAAGTGTAAGTTCTATTTGTCTGCTTATAACAAGTAAAGAATAACTGCAATATGCATCACATGACATTTGGTATTGCAGTATAGTGTCCCACAATCTTCTAGAATTTGGGGAGAAGTTTAATGGAAATTATACATCCCTGGTGTGGCATATATTCTACCCAGTGTTTGGGGAACAGGGGATACAGTTTGTTAATGGTAATTTAAAAATTCCATTGTATATGGAATATACAATAATGTAGAATTCTATTGTATATCAGTTGTGTTTTCTTTGGCAAGGCTGTTTTTTTGTTTGTTTGTTTGTTTGTTTTAAAGAGTCATTTCACCTCCCCAACCTTTTTGGACAACTTTGTGGTTTTCAAAAATATAAGGTTCAAAGAAGGTTGAACTTATGTTGAATTTATTCTTGTTTTTTGGGGGGCTACATGAATTCTTTGATTCTTCTGTAATGCTTTCACTGACTAATCCAAATCAAAGCAGTCTTTTAATTTCCATGTATTTGTCTTGTTTGCCCTAGTCATTTGATTTTACCCAAGAACACAAAGCTATATGTATGTTTATTTTGTGTCTCCTCCATTGTAATTGAAACTTGGGAGTGGGGATCCAACATAATTTTTGTCCTGTGTGGTATCCTGACAAAGGAGTTTAGGAACTTAACAATAGTCTAGTCCAATCTGCCTATTCTGTAGATGGAAAACTCAAAAATTTGTTGCTTGTTTTGATGCACATTTAGTATTTACATGCCTAACTTCATAGCATAAATATAATTAGCCTTAATTTAGGGCTGTAATTCATTTTGAAACTAATGAAGAGTCTCAGAATCAAGAACTTTTAGGACACAACAACAATAACATTTCTACTGTCCTTCATAGTTTCTGGAGCTTTCTTACATATATTATTTCATTATATCCTCAGAAATCTGTGAGGTAGAGAGGTAATTTTATCATTGTCATTTTAGAAATAATGACACTAAAACTCAAAGACTCAACTTGCAAGTAATTGATAGAGCTGGGGCTGCAACCTAAGACTTTGAACTCCAAATGTTATATGTGTCCTGTTTTATCATCCTGCTTCTAGATCATCTATCCATTCTTGTTGTTGGTGGACAGGATTTCTTTTCAGTATTTCAGCCATCCAGTAAGTGTTGACTAGATGCTCAGGTTGTAATACAGAACACATTTTCAGGTGCATTGGGGAAAAAAAGACTTCCTACAGCATTTTGTTCTTCTTATACACAAGCATGCATCTACTTACACAAATGCACACCTATTTATTATAGCAGTTATCACATTGAATTGTAATTTGTCTTTTTACATGTCTGTCTCCCCAACCAGATTGTGTGCTTCTTGAGCATCCTTTGTTATTCCGTAAGCTCCTTTATATCCTCAATGCCAATACAGACTCTTGCATATAGGTGCCTAGTTTGTTGAATCAGTGTATACGAGTGAATGAGTAAGTAAATACAGACACAAAAGATATTATGCCCTCTGGGGGCTTACGGTCTTCTTGGGGAGATAAAGCATGAAGTTTACAGTAAATACAAAGATTAAAAAAAAAAAACAAATTGTTTTTTTTTTAAGAGAAACTTTGTTTATAGGGTTTTTTTTTTTTAACTAATATAAAACAGATTCCCAGCCTGTAGTTCATGTAATTGCTTCCCGGCGTCAGGATTGGTCAGAACATGAGATTGCAATGGAGACTAGCCCCACCATAATTTATCAGGATGTATCCAGTGAATCACAATCAGCTACTTCAACAATCAAAGCTCTATTAGAACTCCAACAGACAACAGGTATGAATTCACATGCTCAATTGAATGAAGCATGTTTTCTCTAGAGATGGGTTGTGCTAAAATACTACCACTGTTATATTTTCTTTGTTATTATTTGAGCACATTTCCCCCCTCTGGACTGGTCTATAATCGTTGCCGCAGTCTGTTTACTTGTCAGTTCAATAAGATGTGCCCAGGAGTACTGAAGAATAGACTAGTCAGGGAGAAAAAAGGACAGAACTCTTTCTTTTCTGTCTCCTGCTTAAAAGGGCAATCCTGTAGCCTCGTGTCACCAGAAGGCAGTAGTTTCTATCATTTCTAGGCACAAGGATAGATGCAGTATAGCTGCTAATTGTATGTAAGAATAGTAGGAGGCAGATTGCAGGGTCCCTGCCATCCTCCTTGATATTGGTGGGCGGTTTTGTGGACATGAAACACCATTAATGGCCCTTGCTAGCATTCTCATTTGTTTTTTCTTTATATTTCATTGTATAATTTAACCACTTGAGCTTCCGTGCAAAGCCATCCTCATTTAACAAGATCCTGTCAGTATTTCTGGTTACTTAAATATCTTCAGTAAACTCTAGGCAAAACCTGTGTCAGTTATACTGACTTTCCTGTTACACAATAAGTCAAAGATTGTTAGGGTACTTAAGGGACCTTAGCAATGATCTCATCCAGCCCTTTCATTTTATGCATAAATAAACTGAGATCCAGAGAGTTTACCCAATTGGCTGGTGGCAGAGTGAGACTCCATGTCTTTTGATTCCTAAATCAGTGTCCTCTTTACTTGTGGGGTGACTGTGATATTATTTTGGTTTTGTTTTGCTTTCTTTGTTTAAATCATTAGCTTGATTTTGTCATATTGTACTTCGTAGGAATGATCTGAATGATCTTTCGGTGGACTTAATTACTGGTAACTATTTGTTGTAACATCCACTTTACTCTAGCCAAAGAATACTAGCATTTAATATCTTCGGTTAATCTTTCTATTGGTGTTGTTTTTGCCCTTAGGCACTTCCTCAGCTCCTTGTCTTTGACATACTCAGCCATTTCCATTAATGTCCTATAGAGGGTGGAAACCGAATGAGCAGATTTTTTAGAAAAATGATAAGATAGAAAGTATATTTATCCATGGAACCCATTCTTGTTTTCAGACCATTCCATAAAACATTTTTGTAGAACAGAGAGGTTGTTTTTTCCTAACACTGAAATTTTTTATTCTTCAAGAGTTGTTGAAGACTTGGTAGATTTCTTTGGAGATTATCTTGAATTTTTAATAGATCAAATTAAACCGGTCATTGTATTGTACTATTCTGGGTAGATATGCCCTAGAGCAAATCATGGTGTATACTGCTTATTCACCCTTTGTTTTCAGGTTGAACTCGAGGATACCAGGGACTACCTTGAAGAAGGGTAAAGGAAATGTTCTAAGAGGAGTGTGTACAAGGGAAACAGATTGTTTGGCCTAGTCATAGTAGGGGGGAATTTTAGTCTGTATGCATATGAGTTCTTCTTGCTAGGCTGCTCGGTATGGTTGCACAAATTGTGCATTCTACAACCATACATAGCAGTCTGCTTTTTTCTCTTCAATTCACTGTCTCCTTAGTCATGGCCAGTGTGGCACCACAGAGGTCTGGCTCATTATTCCCATGGACAACTCTGGTTTTGATACTTGTTTGTAATAAAAGTTAACTTTTCCCCTGACTTTTTTATGCAGTAAAGGAAAAATTGGAATCTAAACCAAGACAACCCACTATTGACTTGAGTCAGATGGCAGTGCCTATTCAGATGACCCAGGAAAAGAGACATTCTCCTGAGAGTCCATCCATTGCTGTGGTAGAGTCAGAACTAGTTGCTGAATACATCACTACTGGTAGGTGTCCTTTAAAAAGTAGTATTAAGGTAGGAGAGCTACCTTTCTGGATTTGATGGGATGGTTGTTTGGGGGAGAATATAGGTTTTATATTTCTAGATCTTTTCCAATTTGCTCTGAGAGCAAATTCACATTGTGCTTGGGACTTACCCTATCTTTAATGATGAGGGGGAAAAAATCAATTGGTTATTGCAAATTGCAAATAATAAAGAATTGCAAGTTGGCCATATATGATGTCTGTGAATACAGGGTGACAGTTGTAGAGAGGATAAAATACCTTTTATATAAGAAGAAGTATTTTGAGGCATCTGAGTTTTTTTAGTTTTGGGGGAGGGGAGGTGGGTCAAGGGAGAAAGAAGGTATAAAACCCAATACTTTTTTAACATAAAGAAAAAAATGTGGAAAACTTGAAATCCATGTAAATACTTAGGAGTTCTGGTGGAAAGCAAATTAGGTATTTGTTTAAAATGTGGTCTGGCAGTAAAACACTAATGAGATTTTTGGATGGCATAAATAGAAAAGTGGAGCAGGAAGGATAATAGATTCTTCCTCTCATATTCTGGTGAGACCACACCTGGAATACTGCTTTCTGGTTTGGACACTTCATTACCTTGAGATTTGAAATAGTTCAGAGGATAGTAATATGAATAATTAGGGGTTAGGAGAAATGACTTATGAGGCAGTATGTCAAGAACACCTGTCTTAAGTTTTCTTAAGCAGTGATTAAAAGAGAATATGAAGTTACAAATATTTAAAGGATGTAGAAAATACCAAAGCAGAAAAGGAATTCTTTGGTATCATTTTAAGAGATATTTTTAAAAGATTAATGGGTTAAAATTGCCAGAGGGGAAAATCTAGTTAGAGACTATGGAAAGCCATCTAGCATCTTTCTTTAGAGATCTTTAGCAGAAAGCCAAAGAAAGCAGAGGGCAGTATGTTGGGGCAATCAGTATTAACCTCTGGGGATAGACTAGATTGTCAAATGGTAAACAGAGGAAAAGACCTATGATTTCTTCCCTTACTTATCCTTTTCAGAACGCACTGATGAGGGGACAGAGGTTGCTTTTCCCCTTCTAGGTAAGTGGTGTGCATCCATTTGTAGTATAACTGAAGGTTAAATATTATTGCTTGGGGGGGAACCACTTAAATGGATGCGCTCTACTCTGATCTGGTAGAGGAAAGGTAAGCTCCGCTCAGTGAAAAGGAGACTTTCCTTTCGCAGGATAGTGGGATTCTTTCTCAGGAATGAGCAGTTTGACATTGGAAAAAATAAGAGCTTTTAAAGAAATAAGTGACTGTTTTGTGCTCTTGATATGGCGCAGTTAAGGTCACTTCAGCTGTTTTCCAAATGTTCACTCTCTGACTTCCTTCCAGTATCTCCTCCCTATCATATCCTAAGCCACATTAAGCATTTTCTTTGACTTCAGATCCAGCTTCCTGGACCTGATCTCTTGTATTATCCTACAGTAGGTGTTAGTTTTCTCTGACTTTCCTGCACACTGGGGAATTACTATGAACAGATTTACAGTATCTTGAATGAGGATTATTCTTAAATGATTTTAGTTGATCTTCTATTAAATCCATTTCCTTTCTTAATAAAAAATTTAATGTTATAATTAAGATTAGTATGGGCAGCAGAAATGTTCCATATAATCTGATAATTTCATGAAAAATTGTTTATTTTTCAAATGTCATTCATTTCTGATGATGCTTCTATCAGTAAAAAACTTCGTGTAATTTTAATATTAGTATGATTTGTTTTTTCTCCTCAGTCACATTATAAATGATTTCCATAGTTGTTTTAATATCAACACTTTTTTTCAGTTTGGTTGAGCACATATGGAAGATTTTATTAACTCATATAATTTAAAATATGCATATAAAGCATACTGTGAAATGCAGTAAGATACTGCAGTACATTTATACCAGTGGTGCTGCCTATAATCTCTTATATCACATGTAGGCATATGTGTAAGCGACAATAGAAAAACTGTGAATATAGACAGAATGAGTTATAAAAATAAATAAAGCTTGTTTATATTTCACTGGATAGTTTTAGTTCTGTACTTATAATACCTAGGTAGTACTTTGACATTGATTTCTGTAGCGATCATCTTCTCCTTGGACATTCCACTATGACTTTTCTAAACATGGAACCACTTGAATATGGAACTACTTGAAATTGCAAATCAAGATATTTGAGCATTAGAATCATGGGTTATTCAGAGAATTTTGATATTCTCAAAATCCTTAGCTAATCTTACAGATTTGTTTTACTCTGTTTTCAATTCAAAAAGCTTGTTTCCCAGTAACCATAAGCATTTTTAAGGCTCTATAGAATAAGAAGTGGTGAATGTTTTACTGTTTAAAAAGTTGAAGTTGAGGCTGGTAAGAGATAGTTTGGCATCAATGTAGAAGTATCGGTTTACATCTGTTACATCGATATAAATGTCTAGTTTATTCCTTTGGACCTTTGTAGCGAGAAAATAGGAAATGGGGTTGTTTTCCTGTTACACTGTATTCTCACCCATTTATGTCAGATGAACAAAATTTGGATTTTTCTATTCTTTTGTTTGCTTTATAAGACTTAACAATTTAAGGACCATTTTCCATCTTTTACTTCATTTGATCCTCTTCTAGGTAGAGAAAATTTTTTATTCTATTTAAAAAAACAAAAATAAACAAAACTAAAACCTCTAAGTTTAGAGACTCATAGAATTTAAATGACCTCTTCAAATTCACATAGCTGGTTGGTGGCAGGGTGGGACAGAATCCACCCAGGTGTGACTCTTGGTGCAGTTCTTTGTGCAGTATCATCTTGACCTCTTACATCTTTAGCAACTATAAGGCTGCAAGACAGTGTCACTTCATGTAAAAGAATGAATGCTTCTGGGTTTTGTATTGCATTTGGAACTGGGACCAAGAAATTATTATCTTAGTAAATTAAGTATAATCTTAGTATCCTTAAAGATATTAGTCTAGGATTTGATTATAGAAATGTATTATTGTTTTGTTACCTTAATGGGGTGAAGGTTGTTGGAGACATTAAGTACAGCTCACAGGAGGATATAACTTTAAGGGGTTTGTTCCTCCTTTGTGATAATAGTTTTCACAGTGCTTCTGCATTTCTCATCTCATCCTTATAATAGCTCTGTTATTCCCATTTTACAGATGAGAACACAGAGTCTCAGAGAAGATAAGTGACTTTCTCAGAGTCACACAGCTCATAGATGGGCAGACTCTGGTCTTCTGCTCCTAGTTCACAGTACCACACATTCTCTGATGCAATCTCACAGACATTTGTTTAAAATGACTACTGGTTACAGATGCTGTGGTGATTTCTGGAGAAATATCATCACCTCCTCTATTTTCAGTCAGCCATCGCTCCCAGCCCCAACAGCCCTCCCAGCCCCAGCGGACCCTGCTCCAGCATGTGGCTCAGTCACAGACCGCAACACAGACTTCGGTGGTGGTGAAGTCCATCCCAGCATCTTCCCCTGGAGCAATCACCCACATTATGCAGCAGGTTGTATCTCTTCTTTCTCTTCCTGCCTTCTGTAACTGCCTCCTTCCTGAAATAAGGCTTAGTCTCATCGATTATGGGAGAGGAAATAACTGAATTGAAGAGCATTTGTGTAGTTCTTTCATCTGTGAGGACTGAGTAGAGGAAATGAATTGAGAGTCTTAATACTTGGAATGTAATTAAGAAACAGTATTCATGGATCTTCTGTAAAATTGGAACATTTCAAAAGGGTGGGACTATCTAGATGAATCTATGACTTCAGAATTGGTCACTCTTTCTATATCCATTGTTATGGAAGCATTTATCACTGAGGTGAGATTTTTAAATGAAATAGAAGTTGGCTTGTTTAGCTGTTTGTTGCTAGGTGTTTTGCTTTTCAAATGAATTCTCATAGGAAACGTTATTTATAAGTAGGTATAAATATCTGACTTCTTTCACTATATGTGACCAGTTAAGGAGGAGGAGACTCAATGAGGAAGGAGAATGAGTTAATACACAACAGAAAATCGGGTACCAGGGGTAACGGGGAAAAGAAAAGAATATGCTGATCAGCTGATTTTGTGTCAGATACTGTGCTTTGAGCTTTAAATACGTTAATTTGTTTAATTCTCAACTATGATCCTGCAAGGTGGGTGTATTATCCCTCTTACAAATGAGGAAACTCATGCTTACAGAAGTTAAGTAACTTATTCTGGGTGGCAGAGCCAGGATTTAAACTCAGAGCATCCTGCCTCTATACAAAGTGATGTCATAGATGCCAGATTTAAGCGTGACTTATCATCAGTTGTCACATAAATCCACCATCATTTGGCTGGTAGTAGTTGATCCTAATTTTAAGCAAACTAACCTGAATGGCAATAAAGAAATTGGTGCATTAAAAACCTATATGTGTAAGGTCATTATGAGATAGGGGAGAGTTTCAATTGAATCTCAGAGTTTTAAAGTTTAGAATGAAGGAATAGCATGATAAGGAAGTGGGAAGGATGGGGTTGGGGTGGATTTTGTGTCACTGAGGAAAGCCAGGTGGCCAGAGGTTTAGCTAAGTATCAGATCTCAGCCTGGATGCTGGCCGGTCCTGACATTGAGCTTTCTCAGGACCCCCAGAGAGGTCGAACAGGCTGACCCTAACCATGTCCCTCAAGATCGATGCCTCCTCCCATCACTGTTATATCCGACACGGAACAATCTCCCTTTCCACAGACAGGAGTGCTCTCGTCCCCTCCCCCAGTCTCCTTCCCTCCTGGCAGCCAAGTCTCTGGGAAACTGTTGCCCAGTGGGCCCAGAATATGACCAAAGGGACGAGGATGACTAGTGTAGAGGGTTGTTCTCACAGGCCTTGGTGAAGCCTGATGAACCATTTCCACTCTGAGCAGAGAGGCCCTCTGTGGGTACCCAATGGGCATCCTCAGACAGTAACTCTTCCCTTCTGGACAGCATTGGACATACACACGTGGGCTTCTCTGAACCTTGGCTTTTCTCTGAACACCTCATTCCTGGGTTGCAGTGTTCTTTTCTTTGGATGGGTCGGTATCTCTGATGACCAGGCGAGAGAGCTGTGTCCTGAGCCAGGGAGCCTCTTCCTTTTCTGTGTTGAGCTGTGCTTGCAGGGCAACCTTATTCCTCCTACCTATAGATTCTGGGCCCTCGAGGACTTTTCTTACAGAAGTGAGTAGACCAGTTTTTGCAGTTTTCTTTTTAGGCTCTTCTGAAAATTTTTGAATGAATCTCATAACCAAGTCTTTTCCAGTTTGAGGAAAATGTAGCAATGTAGGTGTTTTTCTTATTTCATTCTTACTTTGTGCCTTTTTTACTTAGGCATTAAGCAGTCACACTGCTTTTACCAAACACAGCGAGGAACTTGGAACTGAGGAGGGCGAGGTTGAAGAGATGGACACTTTAGACCCTCAGACAGGTCTGTTTTACCGATCTGCCCTGACTCAGTCACAGTCAGCTAAGCAGCAGAAACTTAGCCAGCCCCAGCTGGAACAGACTCAGCTGCAAGTGAAAACTCTGCAGTGCTTCCAGACTAAACAGAAGCAGACCATCCACCTGCAGGCAGACCAGCTCCAGCACAAACTCCCGCAAATGCCCCAGCTTTCCATCAGGCATCAAAAACTCACCCCTCTTCAGCAAGAACAAGCACAGCCCAAGCCAGATGTACAGCACACACAGCATCCCATGGTGGCCAAAGACAGGCAGCTTCCTACCTTAATGGCACAGCCCCCACAAACTGTAGTACAGGTGCTCGCAGTGAAAACCACGCAGCAGCTCCCTAAACTGCAGCAGGCTCCGAACCAACCAAAAATCTACGTGCAACCCCAAACCCCCCAGAGCCAAATGCCGCTCCCAGCCGCATCAGAGAAACAGCCGGCAAGCCAGGTAACGGAATATTGGTAGCATGCAAAGTTAAACCTCTCTGTTCACGGAAAAAATGAGAACATCACGACCCTATCGTGATTAGCAGTGCTTTCTCCTGGCAAGAGGAAACTCAAAAGCCTCATTTATGCTGGTATTACTTTACCCCATCAGAAGGTTGACATTAGGGAAGAAATGCACGCATTAATATAGGAAGGAAAAAAAAAAAAAAGCATAGCACGCAGAACTTGATTTTCCAGGCAGTTTTTAACGAAATCACTTCAGCATTGATCAGCGGTGCATAGAAGCAAGATCCCTAAATTATTTGTATTTTTTAGATATAAAATATTTTTTTCCCACGCTTGTAAACTCTCATATCTGTGATAGTAATGCTAAGTAAACTACAATCTTTTAAGGAGCTTCATTGAACCATCTTCCTTTGTAGTTTACATCATCATCATCTAGTTAATAAATTTACTTTCTAGATTTATCTTCTAGATTGCAGAGGAATTATCTGGATATTCAAAAGAAAAATTATATTAGGGGAAAACCAGTGGCTTTGGAGTGATGTATATATGTGTATTATAAATACATATATAGAAAATATATTTGTATAGCTGTATTTTGAAGCAAAAAATTGAAAATCCTACTTTTTATTTTTAAAAACGGAAGATGATGTAAATAATATGAGAATGGGTTGAAGGTATACTGTGTGGGGATATAAATCCCAAAGAAAAACAAGGCTGCTGTGACTTTTTTTTCGTTTACTGCTATGAACCTTGGCTGGCTAGACGAAGGTTCTTTTTACCCCTCCTCTTTCCCTAGGTTTCTTAAAAGTAACCAGATACTTTCCCATCCAGCCCTCTTTTAAAACACCAAGCTTCATTCAGAATGTCTTCCTAGTATACCGCACGAATGTTTCTTTTGCCATATTATCTGGGGTGTTGGATAGGTTTTTCTCAAAGAGATGTAGCTGTAACACACACAACCCCAATTTGTTTTCAGGTGGAGCAGCCAATTATAACCCAAGGATCCTCTGTTACAAAGATAACTTTTGAGGGGCGCCAGCCTCCCACAGTTACAAAGATAACTGGTGGCAGTTCTGTGCCTAAGCTGACATCACCAGTTACAAGCATATCTCCCATTCAGGCCTCTGAGAAGACAGCAGTGTCAGACATTTTGAAAATGTCTTTGATGGAAGCTCAGATTGATACAAATGTAGAGCATATGGTAGTGGATCCCCCAAAGAAGGCTCTTGCCACTAGTATGCTCACTGGTGAAGCAGGATCATTACCCTCCACCCACGTGGTGGTGGCAGGGATGGCGAATTCCACTCCCCAGCAACAGAAATGTAGAGAGTCCTGTTCAAGTCCATCTGCTGTTGGCCCTCCCTTAACGACAAGGAAAATCGATGCACCAGGAGTGCCTGCGACAGGCCAGTTCATGCGTATTCAGAATGTAGGCCAAAAGAAAGCTGAAGAGAGCCCAGCAGAAATTATCATCCAGGTAAGAACTGGAAGGAACATGAGAAGTATTGGGCATCTTGGGGGTTGTGGGTTTGGTGTGATTGGGATGTTGCAGGAAGAGTCAAGCCAAGATGGCAAGAGACATAGTGATTATTTTTGAGATGGCATTTGAAAAATTTTCTTTAATACCTGTTGCAAATATACAAATTTATATTTTCTGGAAGAGAATCCTAGAAAATTGGTGGATGTTATCACACAGCACCCCTCAGAGGCAATCAAGGGCCCTGAGCCCGTATGTCAACTTGATTTATAGATAAAAAACATGCTTGCCAGTGTTAACTCAGTAAGTCAGCCCAGAAAATCAGCAACTTGATGGGGTCAAACTCCTCCCCGGTCTTTGCTCAAAAAAGGGGTATAACTGGATTGCACTTTTATTTCAAGTTAATTTCAGGGACCCTTTCCTTGGAAAAACATAGTTCTTTATCTTGATCTAAATTTATGGTTTTCAGGACAATTAAACCTTAATTAACTGCAGTGTCTGGAGAAACATGTTGTAAGAAAATGTTTCTACATAATTTAATTTTATATTTAATTTGGGATTAACCGTAAAGCTTTGCTTTTTATTTTAATCATTGTTGAAAAATCTTGTTAATGGTTACTGTCCTGCCTTGGTAAGTACAGGCTAGTGAACATAATGAATTATTCATTGGCAGTAGATCTTCTATGCCTCACATTCCCTTCATTCTAAAACTCATCTGTCATCATGCATAATAGATCAAGACTAAAGAATTACTGAGTTCAGACTAGCCTTTAGAAGTTGTGTTTTACTTCCCTTTGTCCTTGCAGGGTTTCAGGTTGTTTTCTTGACATTTGTCATTTTTTTGGCTATGCTGATAGATGGCTTGGAACTTATCAGAACAGCACATTTTAGTTAATGGAGAATTTGGATTCATTGAAATGTGGATAATCTAGGATTTACCATAGAGTCACTGTTGTGTGACTTGGAGTTTCTGTGGTAAACTTTCCCTTTTCCATGATGCCAGGCTATATAAGAGAATGCAAATTGACCAGTATTCACCCAATATGATATAAATAAGTATGGGGAAAATGCCTAAAGGCAGATAGAACTGGCCATTGAATTAAATGATTTGTTCCTCTGTAAAAACAATTGTTAGCAAATTAAGTAATTCTTGACGGAGGGATTCGTTTGCCCCCCCCCCCCCCCCCAAGAGGTAGAAAAGGAATGAGTTCCTGGCTTTGCCACTCACTATGTGACTTTAGGCAGGGCTATTTAACCTCACTCTGCCTTAGTTTCCTCATCGGTAAAAATGGGAATAAGGAATGCCTACTTTACATGATTGATGGGAGGATTACACAAAATTGAGATGAAGCACCTAGCACAGTACCTGGCTCTTGGTGATTGCCCAATAAATGGTAGCTGTTAACTATTTTACTAAAATTTACTGTGGCTCCTGAGAGTCTGCGGCCATACCACCCTGAATACGCCCGATCTCGTCTGATCTCGGAAGCTAAGCAGGGTCGGGCCTGGTTAGTACTTGGATGGGAGAGTTTAAATTGGTATACTCCCTAAACTGGAAATAATTTGGGACAGCTTATTTGGAAATTATTTTCTGCACTTTATGAACAGGGCTGAAAATTGCTTTGTCTATCAAGGATAGTATCAAATGAGTCTGCTCTCTACAGAACACACAGCTAACTTTCAGTGTATACCATGTGCTAGGTGGTCATGTCAGAGGGAAGGACAGTGTGTTGGTTAGGAACCGAGCTTTTGGAGTCAGAAACACCTGGATTTGAGTCTCACCTGTACTGCTGCTTCCCAGCATTGTGGTTTGGAGCAGCAGAGCTCACCTCTGTACCTCCATTTCATTCCCTGTGAAATGGAGACCATAACCGTTGCCTCACAGGGTTGTTTTGAGGATTTCATGGAAAACTGTATGGAATGCAGCTAGTTAAGTGTCTGACACAGAGGAACACTCAATAACTATAGCTCCTGTTACTATAATCATCATGAATATATTGTTAGGATATTTTCAGATCTTACTAGTTACACTTAGCTTTGACCGGAAGTACTGATTTTACAGATTCAGTAAAATAGTATGGGGATGAATGAAAGCAGTCTGCAGAAGTGCTTTGATTCTTGAAAAATGTTTTATAAGAATCCAACGTGTTTAATAATAAGTGCTTTGAATGAAAAGCATTGTTCTTTGTAGACAGATAATCTGTATTTCATTCATTTGTTCATTCATTCATTCATTCATACCACATGTATTATTTAACCTCTATGTTCTAGGTGCTGTGCTAGGTGCAGACTAGAGGAGTAAACAAGACAAATATATCTTCTGTTCTGAAGGAATCTATATATGTGGAACTCATAGAATTTTAGAACCTTGAGGATCTTTAGAGTATATCTTCTCTATCTTATTTTACACGAGGTTAAAGCTCAATGGGGTGAAGTGACTTGTTCAGAGGTCCACAGCAAGTCTGAGCCAGAGTTGAACTACAGTCCAGGCCTCCTGACCCCACCTAAGACTTCTTCACAGATCAGCTATATGGAACAGAGTGGGAGAAAACAAATAACAGAAAACTCCACTACTCTAGATTCAGTGCCTTGGCATCTTACAATATTTTCTTTATAGTGTTAAAATTATTTTTACATCCCTCTCCCCATCCTACGCCCCCCCCTCCCCGCCCCCGCCGGCAGTAGAAGATTCTTTTGGTCAGGTGTATTTCCTGATACTCAATTTTGCCCTGGGACTTTTAATGTTAAAGATAGGTCAATTCATTTGGCAAGTGTTTATTGCGCATCCAGTGTGTGACAGGCCCTCTTCCGAGCTCTGGGCATCTGGCAATGAAAAAAGATAGTCAAGATCTGTACTCTCCTGGAGCTTCCATTCTAAGGGTGAGAAAAAAATTTAACAAACGAAGAAAAAGTAACAATGTAATAGTGATGGGGGTGGGACCTACCCAGTGATCTGGTTTCATGGTCATAGAAGGAAGACTTCTCAAAGCGTTTTATTCTAAGCATTTGAGCTAAGATGCAGATGACAGGATGGAACCAGCCATGCAGAGATTTGGAGAAAAAGTATTCTAGGAAGAGGGGAAGAACTAGTACGAGTGTGTTTGGCATGAGCCTGGAACCGTGATAAGAAGTTTGATTTTATAGCAATTATGATAGGAAACAGTTGTAGAACTTTAAGCAGGGGTATAATGTGAACTGATAGACCTTTTAAAAAGGTATCTGATAAAGATGAGAAAGAAGAACCTGACAAGGCAATATGGCCATAATATGTGTTTGTCTACTGGTATTTTTATTGTTTAAAAGACAGTTTTGTCCTCTTTAGAAAGAGTATTAGTATGTGACCCAAATAAATAACTTCCCCTTTGAACTACCAAAGGGTTACTGAAGGTTCCTGAAGGGTTTAAAATATATTGTGGTGTCAGCAAATTAATCCTATATCTTGCAGATAATAATGAGTGAAATCTGACTACATTTACATTTAAAATTTGCTTAATGATCAAATGAAAATGTCCTTTAAAGTCTCTCTCTTGAATTAGGCACAGACTTCAGCCTCCTTTACTAGAAGAGGTGCCATCAGGAAGTGGAAAGATCACTTTAAGTTGTTAGAAGACTTGAACTTTAATCCTGGCACTTTAACTTTGACCAACTGTGTGACCTTGATTAAGTCACTTACCCTCTTGGTTTCCTCATTTGTAAAATGGGAGTAATATTTTTCTTATAGTGTTACTATGGGGATTTAGTAGAATATCATGTGTGAAAGCACCTAGCACAGTGCCTGGCGTGCAGTAGTTGTCCAATAAATGTCAGTTTCCTTGTTTCCTTCCTTAGTGTTGGGGAAATCCTCCTGTTTCTTTTTCTTACCATAAAGCCTCTCTCCTGTGTCTTCTCTTCCAGGCCATTCCCCAGTACGCTATTCCTTGTCACTCCAGCTCCAATGTGGTTGTAGAGCCCAGTGGGCTTCTTGAGCTAAACAACTTCACTAGCCAGCAGTTGGATGATGATGAGACGGCAATGGAGCAAGACATAGACAGTAGCACAGAGGATGGAACCGAGCCCAGCCCCTCTCAGAGTTCTGCTGAACGGTCCTAAGTGTTTTGGAAACAGGAGTGCACTTTAAAACCTACTTGGTTACCAAGTGTCCAGGGAAGCCCTTGATTTTTGATGTCTAAAGAGAGCACTTTGCCCATGCTTAGGCTGTGGACCCCAAAATTGCAGTGTTTCAACAAGAACTGCTGCAGGAGCAGCATTTTAAAACAAGATAAAACTCACAGGGGACTGTACTTTTTTTTTTAAAAAAAAAAGGAAAAAAAGAAAAAAAAAAGAAAGAAAGAAAAAAAGAAAAAGATGCACATCTGCAGTGACAGAAGACCTGATATTCTTTCTCTGTTGGACCACGGCTGATGGAAAAGTATGCCATGCAGTGGAAAGAGACTTTTCCTGTGAATGTTCCTCAACTGGTTTCTACTGAGCAAAACACCATCAGAAAAGGAGAATGTTAATAGTTTGTATTTTGAAACGGTGTGTCAGGAACAGTTTTTTAAAAAACCTTGTATGTTTTTGAAAATCCCTGGAAGTGTTGAATTGGTTAACATTTTACATTTGCTCAGTTTATAGTTTATGAAATAACTAGAAAAATACTGGCATTAAAGAATCCTTGTTAGATGGTGGAAATCAGATCCCTAACCAGTGGGAAGTGCTTTTTGGGTGGCTTGTACATTCTCACCAATTGTATGCTAATTTATTGTGTTGTTGTTCCTTTGTGCTCTAGGCAGCACACTTGCCTTCTATTTATTTAAATGTAAACATTTCAAAGCAGGCCATATTCTTTCTGACAGATTTTCTGTAAACCAGGATTGCCTGCCCTTTCCACCTCCCACCCCTCCCCGCTCCTTTAAGAAAACTTAAGAGAAAATGTTTCATTGTGAAGGAGAGGAAAAGAAACATTTTCTGGCCCAAAGGAAACGTTCAGCTATGTTCAGGAAAAATTATTCATATGATGCTATCTTAACATTGAAATTGCACATTCATGTTGGACTGAGACTTTGAAGATAACTTTTACATACTTTTGTTTAACTCCATTTGAAATGTATAAAAATTCATTTACAGTTCTAAATGTAATGTTTTTAAGCATTCTGCCTTTTTAGGACACAGTTTGTTTAAGCAATATGTTTGGGTCTTGTGATCACTGTCTGTCACAAGTAGAGTGAGGGGTAAGAGGGTGGGAGGGTTAACGGTCAGTTTTGACAAGTTGTGGCAAAGGAAGCAATTCTTTTCATTTTTAAAAAAAATGTAAATAGAAAAGTTTTTAACGGTTTTATATAGATTTCACTATAAATAAGCATTTTAAGACTGACAAATGTTGAACTGTACATACATATATCAGCATAACTGCCCAATTTTTTGGTGCTGAAGTACTGTAAGTAGATTTCATCAACAGTCTCCTAATTTTTGCATCTATATCTAGAAAAAATACTGTGATACTATAGTTAATAAATTCCCACTAGAGTGACACTGAAGATTTAAACACAAGCATTTATAAGATGCACTGACCTCTGGTAGTTGCCATCATTTCTCCTGAGCGGTAACGACTTACCCATAGATGGGGCTGTTGGATTTAATTTTATTGTACAAATTCATGTTTAAAGACTTTGTGATTGTTTCTAGTTAAGTAACTTTTTAACCTCTCCAGTCATAGGCTTCTTTGAAAATCTGATCACACTATGAACTCTCCCCAAAAAGACATGCATACCAACTGACATGTTAGATTTTACATACAATCTTAGGGGTTTGTGGACCCCTAAGCCTAACCATGTATTCAAGGTTAAGCCCTCTGTTATGGTCAGTCCATTACTTACAGATGTAAGTTTTTATAAAATAAAATATCTTTTAAATATTCATGGGTCAGGTAACAAGAGCAAACTTGAATAAAGTTATTACGTTCTACTTCTACATATTCTGGCAGCATAGCATACCTGTGTCCCTTTAAGAATTTAGCCTTAATATGTTTACAGCAACTGGAATGGCAGATGAAACTTCCACAAGCTACACTTTTAAAAATTAGTGTGTATATATTAACAAACTATCAAGTGAGGGATTTAACATTTTTTTTTCTTTCAAAGGTATTACTTTCAAGGAGAGCATGAATTCTTTTGTTTATTCAACAAATATTATTTAAAACATCTTCTACGTGTCAGGTACTGTTCTAAGCACCAGGGATTCCACAGTAAATAAACAGAAAATCCTACCCTTACGGAGTTTACAAACAGAGCTTCCTGCTGATGGAATGGATGCCAGGGCCGAAGGAAGGAGGAAACACAAGTGACTCTTAGGTTTCTTGATTAAGTGGATGGATGGTGATGCCGTATATGGATCTCCAGGTATCCTTTTACTGAAAGTCTTAGCATTAGATCTATTTGTATTTCATATGTTTAAGTCCATAAATTAAATGTAATTTTAAGTCAGTCCTTGTAAAAGACATTCAGAGATTATGCTGCAAATACTACAGAATTTTTAGAGTCCCAACAACTGTTACAGGCAGTGATAAGAAAAATCCATTTGGTTTAAACTTTGATAAATGCTTTGCATTGCAGAATGCAGTTTATGCTGAACTTAGAGAACTTAAAAAAAAATGTTTTATTGAAATTAATTCACATGCCATACAATTCACCCATTTAAAGTGTACAGTTCAGTGATTTTCACTATATTTACAGAGTTGGGCAGCCATCACTACAGCCAGTTTTAGAACATTTGCATAACCCTAAAAAGAAACCCTGTACCCCTTAGCTGTTACCCCTGAAACACCCCATCACCCAGCCCTAGGCAACCACTAAACTACTTTCTGTCTCTATGGATTTGCCTATTCTGGACATTTCATATAAATGGAATCATATAATATGTGGTCTTCTGTGACTGGCTTCTTTCATTTGGCATAGTATTTTCAAGGTTGTAGCATGTTTTAGTCCTTAGGTCCTTTTTATGGCTCAGTAATATTCCATTGCATGGATATACCACATTTTATTTATCCATTCATTGGTTGATGGAGATTGGGGTTGTTTCTGCTTTTTGGCTATTCTGAATAATCCTGCTGTGAACAGTTGTGTACAGTTTTTACATATGTTTTCAGTTCTCTTTGGTATATATCTAGGAGTGTAATTGCTGGGTCCTACAGTAACTATGGTTAATGATTTGAGAAACTACCAAAATCTTTTCTACAGTGACTGCACATTTTACAGCAGTATAGGACAATTCCACTTTTTCTACATCCTCACCAATGCTTGCTATTATTCGTTTTTTGTTTTTATTTTTTTTTTTAATTATATTCATCTTAGTGTGTGAAGTGGTACCTCATTGTGGTTCTGATTGACATTTCCCTGATGGCTAATGATAAGAATCTTTTCCTCTGCTTATTGGCCACTCACAGATCTTTGGAGAAATGTCCTTTGCCCATTTTTAAATTAAATGATTTTCTATTTTATTATTTAAATTGAGAACTTTTGAAGTACAGGCAATAATACCACTCTTAAAAGAAAAGTAACCTGTTCTCTGGTAATTAATTCATCACCCTTAAAACCTTAATCACATTTTACTTCTTCCTCTCTAATGTAACAAATTGCTTAACATTCTTAAAACTGCATAGAGCTTTATAATTGAAAACACTTTTAAATACATTTCTTTGTGAGGTTCTCTCAATGACCTGCTAGGATAAGAGACATAGTACAAAGGAAATAGTGGCCAAGTGGTCTGGATTTGAGTCCCAGGTTCCTGTGTTAATGGACCATATGAGCTTGAGCAAGTCCCAGTCCCCCTAATACAAAGTTGAGTGTTTCTGACCCCCTTGGGATTATTGTGAAGACTGGATGAAATAGTGCATGTAAAAATGCCAGGCGCAGAGCTAGGTGCTCTATTTTTTAAGTCTAGTATTTATACCACTCCCACTTTATAAATAGAAAATGAGGGCTCAGAGACAAATGAAGTACCAAAATGCACAAATTATATGCTAATAGGCATCCTGCTGATCCCCAAGTTGCTACTTTCTATATAGGAGTGTGTGTGTGCCACCAAACACAGGATTGGCTTTTGGAAAGACAGGGGAACTTGATGTTGGCCTATAACGTAATCTCTTTGTCAGTCTTAGGTGCCTTTACACGGAGGTGCTCACACACGTTTGTTTTTTGAGTTCAATTATGTGTCACGAATCCCAGGTAAGAGGAAGTAGAGTGAAAAAGCACCATATAAGCAAGGCCTTTCCAAGAAAAGAGTGAGAAAACAGTCTGCTGCCTCTGCTTACTGATTTATAAGCCTAAGTAAGTGAGGCTTGATGACCTATATATTGAAAAAAGGATTGAAACACCATATGATCAGATTTGTACTTGTGAGAAGTCTTGCTCTGCTTTCTTACCTCTTCCTTGCTCACACAGACTGTAACTGAAAACATGTCGCTTACTTAAGGAAAAAAGCAAGCCCAGGTTTGAATCCTCACAAACCATGTGAGCTTGGACAAGCTCTAAGAGGCTTTGGATAGCACAAGATGGAATGGTTTATACTACTATGTTATCTAATTCCCACTTTTAAATGTCCTTTTTCTTTTCCTTCCAGCAGATAGTTACTGGGCACTTTCTTTGTGCAGACATTGGGGATATAATAGCCAGGGAAAGAAGCCTCTACCCTCATGGAACTTCAGCTTAGTAAAGGAGATATATGAGTCAAAGATAGCAACTAAATATATTCATTGCTAAGTGCTATGATGGAAAAATAAGTATATAAATACTGAGGTTGGGGAGTTTTGCTCAGAAAGGAATTATAAAGTGATCTGAAGGAAGAGGATTTAACTAGGCAAAAAGGATAGGGGACAGCTGTCTAGGCAGAAGGATAGCAGCTATGGAAGCCCTGTGGTAGGAGGGTCTTGGGGAGAAGGGAACTTTGAGTAGGCCAGTGTGGCAGCAACACAGTGAGTGAAGGCAGCAAGCGTGGGAGCAGAAGGTAGAGACAGACCTCTATGTGGATCTTGCAGGTTATGATAAAGGTTTGAGGTTTTATTCTTAGAACAACAAGAAGTCACTGCAAAGTTTTAAGCCATTGAACCTGGCAAAATGAGTTAATACATGTACAAAATATTTGGAGTTAATGTTGGTTCATTAGAAAAATATATTTGACCTTTTGTTTTTTGATGCCAGTCTCATCTCCTTATGTCCTTTTCTCAAACATCTTCGCTGGTTCCCCAATACTGTAGTATGAGTCTGTGGCATTCAAGGGCTTAGCCAAAGCTTCAATCTACGTCTCTAGATTCATAACCTATTTCACTACCCCGACCTACTCCCTGTCTCCCCCATCACACATACAGTTTTTGCTCTACATTTGAAAGGCTCACTCATTCCTCAAAGCCCAGCTTGAAAACCACATCCTTCACCAAGACTGCCTGGATGTGTTCAAGGGGAACTTACCCACCCCCCTGCTGGGTTCCTCTAGCATTTGGGGAGAAATACATGTTTACTTAGCACTTACCATTGGTTATCTACTGTGAATTATTTGCAATTTCTCACAGTGTGCCTCTGGGAGAGTCCTTAAAATGCAGTATTCTAAGGAGTCATTCTAAATTCTTTCAGCCTAAAGTAAGAGATGCTGAGCTTTCTGGATTTTTTTTCTCTTATGCCCTTGAATATCAACGTAGTCAAGTTTGTTAGAGTTTAGTGACATCATTGATAATCTTGATTAGGATTCACTCTCATATTCAAGTCAGTAGCATCCTATTTGGTTCTCCACAGGATCAACTGCTATTTCCTTGCATGGTAGAGTTCACCAGGGTCTATCATCTATGCTATCACTTTGACCTCTACCATATATGGATTAATTAGTTAAATCATTGAATAAATATTGAGCAGTTATTATGATCCAGGCACTGTTCTAGCCACTAGGGATATAGCAGTGAACAAAATAGTGGAAAAATAAAACAACCTGTGCTATGTAGCTTACATTCTAAATGGACTATAAATATAAATTAAAAATAAATGGTATCATGATAATTAGAACAAGAAAAGTGGGGAAGGAGAATATGAAATTCTAGGATCTGTGGGTGTTAAATCTCAGATGGAATAGACAGGGAAGTTCTCACTGAAAAGGTGAATTGGAAAAAACCTGCAGGAAGTGAGGGAGTCAGCCAGGCTGATGTCTGCAGAAAGAGTGTTCAACATGGAGGGGACAGCAAGAACAATAGCATACAGATCTGTGCCTGACATATTCAAAGAACAGTAAAAAAAAAAAAAAAAAAATAGGGTCAGAGTGAATGGGGAGAGAGGGAGTAGTAGGATATAAGGTCAGAGAGAGAACTGGAAGCTATTCCTACTTTTCTGAGTCTTTTTATTATGAAAGGGTGTTGGATTTTGTGAAATGCTTTTTATGCATCAATTGAGGTGATTGTGTGGGTTTTTCCCTTTGTTCTATAACTGTAAATTGATTGACTTTCTTATGTTGAACCACTCTTACATTCCTTTTATAAATCCTACTTGGTTATATATATAATCCTTTTAATGTGCTATTGCATTCAATGTGCTAGTATTTTGTTAAGGATTCTTGTATCTATGTTCGTGAGGAATATTGGTCTATAATTTTCTTATGATGTCTTTAGCTGCCTTTGGTATTAGGGCAATGCCTCATAAAATGAGTTAAGAAGTGTTCCCTCTAATTTTTTGAAAAAGATTGAGAAGGATTAGGTTTAATTCTTTAAATGTTTGGTAGAATTCAGTGAAGCCATCTAGTCCTTGACTTTTCTTTGTTGAGAAGTTTTTGATTATTGATTCAATCTCTTTTCTTGTTATATAGATCTGTTGAGATTTTCTATTTCTTTCTTCTTAAGTCAGTTTAGGTAATTTGTGTGTTTTCAGGAATTTGTCCATTTCATTTAGGTACTCATTTGTTGGTGTACAATTGTTCATAATATTCTTATAATCCTCTTATTTCTGCAAGGACAGCAATAATGTCCCCCATTTTCATTTCTAATTTTAGTTATTTGTGTCTTCTCTCTTTTTTCTTTGTCAGTACCTAAAGGGTTGTCAGTTTGATGATCTTTCCCAAGAACTGACTTTTGGTTTTATTGATTCTCTCTATTGTTTTTCTATTCTCTATTTCATTTATCTCCATTCTATTCTTTTATTATTTTCTTCCTTTTGCTAGCTTTGGGCTTAGTTTTTTGTTTTGTTTTGTTTTCCCCCCTTTTTCTAGTTCCTAAAGGTGTAAAGTTAAGTTATTGATTTGAGATCTTTCCTTTTTTGATGTAGGTATTTACAGCTGTAAATTTCTCTCTGAGCACTGCTTTTGCTGCATTCTGTAAATTTTGGTATGTTTTGTTGTTGTTTTCACTCATCTCAAGGTATTTTCTAGTTTCTCTTATGATTTCTTCAATCACTGGTTGTAAGAATTTGTTGTTTAATTTCCACATATTTGTGAAATGTCCAGTTTTCTTCCTGTTACTGATTTCTATCTTCATTCCATTATGGATGTTCTATCTTTGATTGAAAGTGGTATACTGAAGTCTCCAGAAGTCTCCATTATTGTGAGCTATTTTTTCCTTCAGTTCTATTAATATTTGGCTCATATATTTTGGAACTCTGGTACATGTATATTTATAATTGTATTTCTTGATGAATCAACCCCTTTATCAGTATATAGTCCTTCTTTATGTCTTGTAACAGTTTTTGACTTAAAGTCTGTCCTGTCTGATACTAGTATAGTCACCTCAGCTCTCTTTTGGTTACCATTTGCATGAAATATATTTTTCTGTCCTTTAATTTACAACCTATTTACGTCTTTGCATCTAAAACGAGTCTCTTATGGACAGCATATTGGATCATTTTTTAATCTAACCTGCCATTCTCAGCTTTTGATTGGAGAGTTTAATCCATTTACTTTTAATGTAATTAGTAGTAAGGAAGGATTTACTTATACCATTTGATATTTGTTTGCCATGTCTAATACTTTTTAAAATTCCTCATTTCCTCTATTATGGCCTTCTTTTGTGTTTAATTGATTTTTTTTTAATTGATCTGTTTTTATTTCCTTCTCATTTCCTTTGTGTACATTTTTTAGATATTTAGATATTTCCTTTGTGGTTACGATGGGGATTACATTTAACATCTTAAATTTATGCCTAGTTTGAATTGATACTAATTTAACTTCAATAGCATACAAAACTTTGCCCCTATATAGCTTCATTGCCCCTTTACGTTGTTGTCATCACAAATTACATCTTTATACATTGTGTGTCCAGTAACAGATTTATAATTACTTTTATGCATTTGTCTTTTCAATTATGTAGGAAATAAAAAGTGGAGTTACAAAATAAAAATGCAATAATATTGGCTCTTATATTTTCCTATGTAGGTACCTTTACTGGAGGTCTTTATTTCTTCATATGGCTTCAGCTTACTGTCGAGTGGCCTTTTGTTTAAATCTGAAGGACTCATTTTATTTATTAAACATGGGACTTGAACTCAGGACCCTGAGATCAAGACCTGAGCTGAGATCAAAAGTCAGACACTCAACCGACTGAGCCACCCAGGCACCCCTGAAGGACTCCTTTTAGTATTTCTTTATGGGAAGATCTAGTGGTAATGAACTCCCTGAGCTTTTGTTCATCTGGGAATGTCTTAATTTTTCCCTCATTTTTGAATGACAGTTTTGCTGGATATTGAATTCTTGATTGGCAGTTTTTTTCCTTTCGGCACTTTATGTCATCTCACTGCCTTCCTAGGCTTCATGGTTTCTGGTGAGAAATAGGCTGTTTACCTTATTGAGGAGACCTTGTACCTGACAAGTTGCTGCCCTCTTGTTTCTTTCTAGATTTTCTTTTTGTCTTTTGACAGTTTGACTATAATATGTCTTAGTGTAGCTCTGTAAGTTTATCCTACTTGGAGTTCATTGAACTTCTTGAATGTGTAGATTCATTTCTTTCATCAAACTTGGTAAATTTTTAGTTGTTTCTTCAGATATTCTTTCTGCCCATTTCTCACTTTTCCTCCTGGTACTCCCATAATGCATATATTGAGCCTTTTGATAGTGTCCCACAGGTCCCATAGGTTCTTTTAATTTTTCTTCCCTTTTTTTCCCTTTCTGTTCCTGGATAATTCTGTAACAGGATAATTTCAGTTGTCCTATCTTCAAGTTTACTCATTCTGTCTTCTGCATGCTCAAATTTTCTTTTTTCTTTTTTTTTTTTAAGATTTTTTTTATTTATTTGACAGAGAGAGACACAGCGAGAGAGGGAACACAAGCAGGGGGAGTGGGAGAGGGAGAAGCAGGCTTCCCGCAGAGCAGGGAGCATGCTCAAATTTTCTATTGAACCCCTCTAGTAAAGTTTTTTTTTTTAATTTACCAACATCTCCCCATTTCTCCAGCCCCTGGCAGCTACCAATCTACGCTCTTCTGTGAGTTTGACTTTTTAAGATTTCACATATAAGTGAGAGCATGCAGTATTTATCTTCTGTGTCTAACTTATTTCACTTAGTGTCATGTCCTCCATGTTCATCCATGTTGTTGCAAATGATAGGATTTTCTTCTTTTTTAAGGCTGAATAATATTCCATTATATCTATATCTATATATACACACACACACACACACACATATATATACACACATATATATATATACACACGCACATACCATATTTACTTTATCCATTCATCCACTGATGGACACTTAGGTTGTTTCTATATCTTGGCCATTGTGAATAATGCTGCAGTGAACATGGGAGTGCAGGTAGCTCTTTGAGATACTGATTTCATTTCCTGTGAATATATATCCAGAATTGGTATTTTTGGATCACATGGTAGTTCATAATTTTTTTGAGGAACCTCTATACTGTTTTCCGTGGAGTTTTCATTTCAATAATTGTACATTTAATGTCCAGAATTTCCATTTGGTTCCTTTTATAATTTCTCTTTATTGATAATTCTCATTTTGTTCTCAAATCACTTTCTGTATTTCCTTTAGTTCTTCGTTCATGTTATCCTTTGACCCTTTGAACACATATAAGACAGTTATTTTAAAGTCTTTGTGTAGTAAGTCCAACGTCTGGGTTTTCTTGAGAACTGTGTCAGTCAAGTAATTTTGTTTCTTTGAATATTTTTCTGTTTATGTGTATACTTTGTGATTTTTTTTTATTGAAAATGAACATTTGAATATTATGGTGTGGTAACTAGAAATCAGTTTCCCTTTCCCCCGGGATTTACTGGGTTTTCTTTTCTGTTTTTTTTTTGTTGTTAAAGGCTGTGGTGGTTCATTTGTCTACTGATGTCTTCTGTTTTTTTTCCCAGAGACTGTATTCTTCTCATGTGTGGTCACTGAAGTCTCTGTTCCTCAGCATATGTTCAACTAGTGTCTTGACAGAGATTTCCTTGAACCCCAGGAGCTAAGCAAACACACACACACACACACATACAAACACACTCACACTTCTTGGTCTTTGCAGATTGGCCTTGTGCTATGGTCCTTCTTCAACACTTACCCAGACTTCTACTGAGCCTAGGGACCAGCCTGAGGTGAAAGCTTGAGATCTTCTCAGTTCTTTTCTAAGCATGTATGTGGCTTTCTAAATTCCTCTTTTATATAAAGTGCTTTTGAATGCCCTAATTTCTCAAACTGTCGTTGTCTTTTCCTCCCAGGCTTCATGTCTCAACCATAATCTTTTGCCTTAGCTGTCTGCAGATTGTCAGCCTTACAGTGTTTACAAACAATGTATTCTGCATTTCCAACCTGACTGAGTTCTGAGTTAGGTGAAACAGATGACTGCCTTGCTTCAGTCCTTCAAATAGCCCTGAGGCAGGTTAGAATAAATGTACACAATAATTTGCAAATAAAGCGTGCTGTGTTCCTTTCAAAAGCAGGAACCAGGGCCTCACCCTGGCAACATGGACATCCTTAAGATCGTTGCGGAGCCAGGGAGAGGGTAGGGTGAGGGCTAGTAGAAATGCCACAAAGTTTTCCTATAGTTTTGTTTCTGTCTCATTTTTTTTATGTGGTAAAATATACATGAGATAAAACTTAACCATTTTAACCATTTTTAAGCATACAGTTCAGTGGCATTGTGTACATTCATATTGTTGTACAACCGTCACCACTGTTCGTTTCCAGAACTTTTTCATCATCCCAAACTGAAACTCTGTAGCCATTATATAATAATTCCCCTTCCCACCTTCCCCAGCCCTTATTAACCACCCTACACTTTCAAAGTCGCCTTTTTCTTGATTCAGCATTTGGTGTTGCTATATAAAACTTTGACTATTTTCCAGAGTTCTGACAAAACTGGTTCTGGTAGTTTCTGCTTATGCTTCAGTTTGTGTGGGTAGTATAGGAGCTTGGAGCTATATACTCTGCCATTTTGCTGACATCACTGTCAACACTATGGTTTTGTCCTGAGCAACTTGGAAGAGGAGACTAACCATTTACTGATAGGAAAGACTCTGGGAGGATCTAATTGTGAAGGAGAATACCAAATGCTCAGTTGGGGATAAATTAAATTCAAGACACCTATTAGACATCAAATGGAGAAGTCAAGTAGGTAGGTAGAAAAGGAAAGAGCTCCAAGGGCTGATCCCTGGGTGTTCCAGTACATAGGGGTCAAGAAGATGAAGCAGGACCAGAAAAAGGACTGAGAAGGAGTGGCCAGAAGGATGGGAGGTAAAGCTAGAAATTGAGATTCTAGTGTCTTAGAAACATAAGATGTTTATCTTGGAAACAGATAAAGCTGTTAAATCAAGTAAGATGAGGACTCATGGAGTGAACCATGTGAAGTCATAGGTGACCTTGGAAAGAGCAATTTTGGTGGAGTTGGGGGCTAGAGGAGGATGTGAAGAGGGAATTAGAGACAGAATACAGATGATTCAATGAGTTGCTGTAAAGAGCAGCGATATGGAGCAGTTAGTTGCTGGAAAGGCAAATGGGGCCAAGAGGTCTGTTGTTTTTTAATTTAAGAAAATGGGATTCCTGATGAGATTGATCCAGTGGAGAGGAGAAAGTGTTTATAATGCAGAAGAGAGGCAAATTGCTGGTGTACTCTTCTTGAATAGTAGGAGATGAGATTTGTGGAGGTTCTGGGTTCATCCATTATAACAGAAGAGAAAGAAGATATGCAGGGACAGAAGTGGGTAGGTGGGTAGCTACACCTGCCTCAATTTTCTATGAGTCCCAAATTCCTGTCTACAATTGTTATCTCTTCCCTGAGCCAAAGCCCACTGCCTTGAGACATCCCTGACTGGTTTTCCTACAAACACTTCAGCTTCAGGTTGTCAGGAGTTGTAGATCAACTCCCATCTGATCCATGCTCCCTGCTGTGTTACTACCTGTCCATGGCATCCCAATCCATGCCGAGAAGAGGAAAGGTCAGGTTTGGGGCTGGGATGGAGGCCTCAACAAAAAGGCAACCCCAGAGCTGAGGATCTTGGAAGAAGGGTGGACTTCTTCCATGGGCAAGGGAGTAAAAGGAACTAGGCAGAGGACTCTAAGATGGGGTTTCTGGTGACTAGATGGCAGTGAACTCAGAGCAGTCACCTGGAGGCTCTTAACATGATTTAAAGAGCTATTTATTTTGAGTTTTTCTTCCTTAGCATTAGGTTGTTGTCCTGCTGGAAGAAGAACCGTGTCCAGTCCTTTCACACTCTGTACCTTGCACAGGCTGTCCCCTCCTCACACACAATGCACTGACCTCTGATTATTGACCAGATCCCTTCTCTCTGCGTCTCCAAGGTCACCTGGGATGCTTCCCCTGACTCTCTCCTTCGCCTCATCTGTATCTCCTTTATGGCTGCTCTACATCTCCTTTATGGCTCCTAATGTTTGTTCCCCGGAAGTTTTGCTCTGAGAGTTGGATTCATCTTCGTGGCCTTAGGAAAAAGTACCCGGTGTGGAGGAGGCACAAGTTTGTTGATTGGCTTATAGAAAACTCCCAGACTGGCCCTGGGGCTCTGCCCACAGGTGCACAAATGCTCATTAACTAAAATGCACAAGCAAATCCAGAAATAACATCCCTATTGCAGGTTGTTTGGGGATGAGGATGTTATTGTTGTGAAATGTTTGTGTATCAGCCACTCTGGACCCAGAGTACAGTGCCCATCTCTGTTGTCATTTGTTCTGTCACTTCAAAGTGCAGGAAAACCATGGGTGGTGATTTTAGAATCTTATTCAGAACCCTCAGGGAATGAGTCATTTTGTACTGACGACTTTTCCGGATTGCCACAGTTCAAATAAATTAAGCAACAGGACATTGTTGTTGTTGTTGTTAATTTTAACCATTTTAGATGGTAAACTTCAGAAATGCATTATCATACTTTTCTGAACATGATTCTACTACCCACTCTTTATTTCATCAGAATCATTATCATGAACATAGTTATAATTTTTCCGTCTCAGCTACAAGAATACAGAGCCTCACTAAAGGAGTAAGAAGAGGGGTAACTTGGGTTCCATCTCTCCCTGGAGCAGACTCAGACTAGAGTCCAAAATCTAAGGTGGAGGCAGCTGATCTGCCCCAGAAATCAGAGGGGTAAGTGAGGGAAAAGAAGCAGAGCTTGACCCCAATGATAGGACAAGTGAATCTGCCTTAGTGTGCATTTGAACCCCCTGAGGAACTTGATAAAATGCAGTTTCTAATTCAGTAGATTTGGATTCAGTTCTAGTCTGGAATCTGAATTCTGCATTTTAAACAGGATTTCAGGCAATGTCAGTACTGCTGGACCACAGACCACTCTTTCAGTATCAAGTCTTCATTTGACCTCCCAGAGATTTTCTTGTGACCTTTAGTGGGTTTTATTGGGAAGCTTATCTTTAGCAATTCTTTTCCTGGGGCATCTTACAAGTACCAGGTGGCCTCTGGTGGTAATAATTCCTCCATGTGCACAGTGCTCTAAGGTTTATAGAGTGGTCTCATGTTCCCTGTTTCTCTTCACATTCTCCCAGCAGTCCTGGGGGGTAAGTTAGCACCATTTTACCAACCGGGAAAGCAGTTTCTGACATTGCACAGCTCAGTAATTGGCAGAACCAGGGCTCATGGCTCCATGTTTAGTGCTCTTTTCACTACTTCTTGCTGCATCCACCACATCTATGCTGTGCGCCCTACCCAGCCTTGTGGACTGAGCACTGTGGGAATGCTGTGGGGAAAACGGTGCATGTGCATGCACACGTGTGCCAGTGTTAAAAGACTGACCAACAGCTGTAGCACATGGGACCCATGCAGTCTCAGGTGGGGCACCCAGACCGAGAGTCACATTTCCTCTCCCCTCAAATCTCCATCTTCACATGATGACCTTGTCTCGTATTGTGTGGACTAAATGCTGGAATCCCAGTAACCATCTGTAGCACGTGCAGAGATGCTGTCAGTGCCCCACTTTTTGCCCCTTTGAGCCTTGCCGTTTCAGGACAGACTGGCCAACTCCTTCTGCCAGCGATAGGCCTCTCTGCCTGAGGGCTTTCTCTGGCCACGGGGGTGGGGGCTGCCATGCAGGCACTGAAGTCCTGGGAAATTCATGCCCCTCAGTCAGCTAAGGATTGGTAGGAGGGGCTGTAAAAACTAGCCAACTCTGTCTCCTTTTAATTTGGGATAACTCTGAGGCACTTTCCCCACATTAAGCCCCGGTTACCTATAGTGGTAACTTGTTTGATAATGTTGCCTTTATCAGCTGCCTTCCTCTCCCCACCTTGCTTCTCCACTCCTGTAATAGTGTTTCCTGGGATCCTCTTCTAAGTGACTGACGGACACCCTAATCTCAGGGTCTTCTGGGGGAACCCCAATTAAGACACTTCTTTTAGGGCGCCTGGGTGGCTCAGTCGGTTAAGCATCTGCCTTCGGCTCAGGTCATGATCCCAGAGTCCTGGGATTGAGCCCCACGTTGGGCTCCCTGCTCAGCAGGTTGCCTGCTTCTCCCTCTCTCTCTACCACTCCCCCTGCTTGCTCTCTCTCTCGCAAATAATTTTTTTTTTTTTTTAAAGACACTCCTTTCAACCACTCTTCCTACTGATCCACTTAGCTCTGGATCCACATACCTGATTTTCCTGTAGTAATAATGGAGAAAGTATTTCAGTTCCTTAAAAGGTCGCACACCCTCTACCAGGGACCTAGATTACATCCCTCCTGCTTCTTAAGGATTTCTCTCCTGCAATTATCCCTTTTCTCTTTGGCACCATCCCTTTCTGTTTCTCTCTCCTGGATCATTCCAACCTGCAAACATGCCTCCGTATGACCCCTGAGGCCACATTCTTCTGATTTCTGGTCAATATGGAGTAACAAAAACTAGGTTTTTCTCTTCTGCCTGAAACAATAACAATCAAAATATATGAAACAATGGTTTTCAAGACACTGAACATCAAGCATCAAAGGACAGTGATTCTTGAGAGGTGGGAAACAAACACAAGAGAGAGTTTCCAGGCCCCAGCACAGGGAGGAGAACCCAGGCAGAGCCTGATGGACTCCCTGAGTCGAGAAGACTGAACTAAGAGCCCAGAGAGACTAAGGTAGATCAAATGTGCAGGACAAAGTACTGGAAAAGGGAGAGCTTCACAGAGAACTCCTGACATCTGCGGAGGGACTTGAGTATTCACCAGAGTACTGATGAGTATATGCATGTGAAGAAACAATTCAGGAGTAGGGAAAGAACCAACTGGACAGATTAGAGGAAACAGTAGCTGACACTCACACAGGGCCAGGAATAATATTGACCAGCCAGTCTGAAAAACTGTGTATTTCACAAGGCTTCACGTAGAGCACGCAGAAAAGTCTCACCTCAATAGGGAGGAATAAGAAGCCCTGGACTGAATGCTGCTCTAATCCTGCCCACACATCTTAAAAGAAATACTCTCAAGGATCAAACAATTTCCAACGAATATAACTGCATCTCAGGACAAAGTTCATGAAATATTTACAGAAATACAAAAATATCCAGCACTCCACAAGGTAATATTCACTATTACTAGCATCAAGTAAAAATGATCAGAAACGCAAAGAAGCAGGAAAATACAACCTACAATGAGAAAAATCAAGCAATCAAAACAGACCCAGGACCACCACAGATGTAAAAATTAGCAGACAAGGACATTAAAAAAGTTGTAACTGCATAAATGTGTTCCAATGTTAAATGGAGACACAGAAGATATAAAAAAATCCAAGTCAAACTTCTAGAGGTGAAAATTACAACATCTGATATATGTATCATATATATACATATATATAGTGAACGGGGTTAACAGCAGATTAGGCATTTCAGAAGAAAGTGTACTTAATGGCAGTGATAGAAATAATCCAAAATGAAACAGAGAAAGAAGAAACATTTTAAAAATGAGCAGAGCATCAGTTAACTGTGAGATGACTTCAAATGGTCTAACATGAATAATTTAGTATCCTGGAGAAATAAAAAGGAGGGGAAGACAAAAAAAATACCTGAAAATAATGGCCAGCATTTTCCCAAATTCAATAAAAACTATAAACCCACATATGCAGGAAGCTCAAAAAACTCCAAGTACAGGAAGCATGACAGAGTATACCAAGACAGCTCACAGTCAGTTGCTCAAAACCAGTGATAAAGAGAAAACCTTAAAAGCACCAGAGGCGAAAAGACACATTACAATACAAAGGAACAAAGATAAGGATGGTAACATTTTCCTTTTCAGGAAACAATTTAAGCAAGAGAATGGAACAGCACCTTTAACGTACTGAAAATAACTATCACCCTAGAATTCTGTACCCGCTGAAAATAAGTTTTAAAAATGAAGGTGATGATTTTGACAATACACTGTGGTTATGTAGGATGCTGTCATTAAGTGAAGCTGGGTGAGTATACATGGGAACAAGGAAGAGATAGATCAAATAGCAAGATGATAGATTTAAACCTAACCAGATAAATAATCACATTAAATGTAAATGATCTACCCCCAATTAAAAGGCATAGATCATTAGATTAAATATAAAATCAAGACCCAACTATATGTTGCCTCCAAGAAACACGCTTTAAAAGTAAAATAGGTCAGGGGCGCCTGGGTGGCTCAGTCGTTAAGCGTCTGCCTTCGGCTCAGGTCATGATCCCAGGGTCCTGGGATAGAGCCCCGCATCGGGCTCCCTGCTCAGAGGGAAGCCTGCTTCTCCCTCTCCCACTCCCCCTGCTTATGTTCCCTCTCTCACTGTGTTGTGTCTCTCTCTGTCAAATAAATAAAATCTTTTTTTTTTTTAAAGTAAAATAGGTTAAAAGTAAATGGATTGAAAAATATATGCCAAGAAAGAAAGAATACCAAAAAAGCTGGATTGATTATATTAATAGATAAAGTAGATTTCAGAGCAAAGAATATTGTCAGAGATAAAGAACACCAGTTCCTAATGAGAAAGGGCTCAATTCATCAAGAGGACATAATCCTAAAAGCATATCCACCTAGTAACAGAATTTCTAACTGTATTAGAGAAAACTGATAGAATTGCAAGGAGAAATAGACAAATTCACAATTATGCCCAGGGTCTTCAACATTCCTTTCTTATTAATAGAACAAACAAAATAAATAAATAAACTTTCACACTAAGAACGCCAAAAAACCCAACCCCAAACAAAAAGAAAACATGCTAAATGGAAGAAGCCAGTCACAAAAGATGTATAATTTCATTTATATGAAATGTCCAGAATAGGCAAATCCATATAGAAAGTAGATTAGTGGTTGCCTAGGGCGTGGGGATAGGAGTGGGAAGGAGTGACTGCTAAGGAGTATGGGGGTATTTCTCTCTCTCTCTCTCTCTCTCCTCTCTCTCTCGGTGTGATGCAAATGTTGTAAAATTGATTGTGGAGGTAATTGCCTAACTGAATATATATTAAATTGTGAAAATAATTCAAGTTTACACTTCACCTAGATGAATTTTGTGGTTTGTGAGTTATATCTCAATTCAGCTGCTACTAAAAAGTAGTTCTAAATGTTGTAAATACCTCTTGGGTTAAGTATCAAACAAACAGCTGCTGGCTTCTCATTGCACTTAGCATAACAGCCCAATCCCATCCCTGGTGTGATTGACCCTCGCCCACCTCTCCAACCTCATCTTCCTCCATTCTCTTCATTCACCATGTTTCAGCCACAGTGTCCTTCTCTCTGCTCTTGGACATGGCAAGCTGATTCCTGTCTCAGGACCTTTACACTTACTGGCTTTTCTACCAACTCTTAGAAGGCTAGAGGGCTGGCCTAGAAGGCTTTTCTACCAACTCTTCAAACAAAACTGCTTCCTTTTCATGAGTTATGTTTCGTCTCAAGTATCATATCAGAGAGGTCTTTCCAGATTATCCTGGGAAAAGCCTACTTCCTATTTCACATTACCCTAATTTACCTATTTCATTGAACTTAGTGCCTGAAACCACCTTTTGTTTATTGACATATGTGCTTCCTGTACTAGGATGTAGTGTAAACTCATTGAGGAAAAGGTTTCTTGTCTTACTACTTGCTGTATCCACTGTTCATGGAATAATGGCTGGCACATATTTGTTGGCCGAATGAGAGCTATCAGCTATCCAGGCCAGAGAGAACTGCCAGAAGTCTGCAGTGGTGGTGCAAATAGTGGCACTAGGAAGCAAGGCATGAAGGGATGCAAGAGTGGGTGAAGGTTATGCCTAAGTGACACCAACCTTTTTTTTTTTTTTTTTAAGATTTTACTTACCTATTTGACAGAGAGAGACACAGCGAGAGAGGGAACACGAGCAGGGGGAGTGGGAGAGGGAGAAGCAGGCTTCCCGCTGAGCAGGGAGCCCCATGCGGGGCTCGATCCCAGGACCCTGGGACCACGACCCGAGCCGAAGGCAGACGCTCAACAACTGAGCCACCCAGGCGCCCCCCCCCCTTTTTAAAGGATTGTATTTATTCATTTGTCAGAGAGAGAGAAAGAGTGAGCAAAACAGGAGGAGCAGCAGCAGAGGGAGAAGCAGGCTCCTTGCTGTACAAGGAGCCTGATGTGGGACTCGATCCCAGGACCCCGGGATCATGACCTGAGCCAAAGGCAGATGCTCAACTGACCGAGCCACTCAGGTGTCCCAAATGACACCAACCTTGCCCCTAGCAGTGGTGTGGCTGGAGGGGGACAGGTGGACTGCTTTCTGGAGGTTAGCAGGCTAAAGTGCCTGGGAAGAGGCTAGTGCTGTAGGAATAGATATTTCTATACTCTTTAATAATTTTTAAGTTTAGAAACACATGCGGAAGAGTATATAAAACATATACATGCAGTTTAAAGAATAACTATAAATCAAATATTCGTGTAACCACTCCACAAGTTAAGAAATAGGATATCACCACAAGTCTGTGTGACCTTTCTTGGTCACATTCCTTCTCTCTTCTCAAGAGAAAACCACTCTTCTGATTTTTGTTATAGTCATATAAATATAACTATAACTATATATATCCTATTTGTTCTGTTTTTCTAGAGAACCCTGACTGTTACATGCAGTTTTGTTTATCCATTCACCTTTTGAAGGACCTCTTAGTTGTTTCCTGTTGGGGCAATTATGAATAAAGCTGCTATAAACATTCATGTACAGGATTTTGTATTTACCTAAGTTTTCAATTTGCTTGAGTAAATACCCAGGAGTGTGATTTCTGGGTTCTGTGGTAAGTCTATGTTTAACTATAAGAACCTATCAGATTGTCTTCCAAAGTAGCTATACCATTTTGCATTCCCACTAGCAATGAATGAGAGTTCATGTTGCTTCACATCCTTGTCAGCATTTGATATTGTCAGGTTTTTGGATTCCCAATAAGTGTGTAGTAGAATCTCATTGTCTTAACTTTTTATTTCCCTAATGACAAATGAGATTGAGAGTAATCACACATTTTAATTTTAATTTTTAGGATTATTAAGCTTGAATTTGTTTTCATATATTTATTGGCCATTTTTCTCTTTATGAAGGACTTATTCAAGTTTTTGCCCATTTTTCTATTTGATTCTTATCTTTTTCTTAATATTTCTTTTTGTATTCTGGGTATAAGTTCTTTTCTGGGGAAATATATTGTACACGTTGTCCTTACTTTATGGCTTGCTTTTCACTCTTTATAATGCCTCTTGATGAACAGAAAACCTCTGTAATTGAGCTACAACATTTACTCTATTCATATTTAATTTGAGTGCTGATGTTAGATTTATATCATTTATTTGTGCTTTCCATTTATTCCATTCATTTTATTTCCTTCTCTCCCCCTTCTCCCCTTCATTTGGATTATTGGGTGCCATTCCATTTTTCCCTCTACTAGTCTGAAAGATATGCATTCTGTTTTTATCTTACTAGTGATTTCTTTAGAAGTTAAAAAATCATCATGAATTTACCAAAATCCAAGGTAGTTTGTATCTTTACCCTCCTCTTTAAACTGTTTGATATTGTCTCACAGCTCTTTTTTTTTCCTTAAGATTTTATTTATTTATTTGTCAGAAAGAGAGAGCACAAGCAGGGGTAACAGCAGGCAGAGAGAGAAGCAGGCTCCCCGTTGAGCAAAGAGCCTGATGTGGGACTCGATCCCAGGACTCTGGGATCATGACCTGAGCCAAAAGCAGATGCTTAACTGACTGAGCCACCCAGGTGTCCCTATCTCACAGCCCTTAAATTCTCTGTTTTTGTTTGTTTCTTGCCACTTTTGTTTCCTCTGTGTTTTTAGTTTGGGTAATTTCTATTGGCTTGTCCTCGCTGGTTCATTCCTCATCTATTTTCAGCCTATTATGAACCACTGAAGGAATTCATCCCTAGTACTGTGATTTTTATTTCTAGAATTTTCTTTAGACTCAATCTTCTAATTATTTCCATCTCTTTGCTGAACCTTCTCCATCTGTTCTTGTGTAGTGTCTACTTTTCCCACTATATTCTATAGCATACTACTTTTACTTATTTTAAAGTCCTCCTCGGATAGTTCCACCATCTGGATCATCTCTGAGTCTGGTTTTACTGATTACTTTGTCTCTGGACAATGAGTCATTTGTTTCTTGCTCTTTGGATGTATCTGGTATTTTTTATTGAATGTCAGACATTATTTGTAGAATAGTAGAGACTGAGATAAAAGTCTTTATACCTCCTATTCTGTCAAACTATTAGTGTGTGGGATTGAGTCGATCTGGTAGGGAGTTCAGCTGGGTTTGGGTTTTTGTTATAACTGGTTATCTTCAGTGTATCACAGCTTTCAAATTTCCTTAGAATTGCCTCATGTTTAGGATTAGAATTAAGGTGCTGGGGAGTTTTCTCAGTGACCCTCCTCCTCAGACTTCAGCCATCCATGCACTTCTTCACCACAAAAGGACTCACTCTACATTTTTCTCCTTCCCCAGTAGTAGGCTGATTTGCTTGTTACTCACTCTTACAGGAAGCTTGTTGTGGGCCCAGGGAGGTGTTTTCCTTGTTGTGCCCCTGCCTCCGTCTTAGGCTGGCCCTGTGTGCCTGGGCCTCAGAGGTGGGGTTTTCTGAGCATTCTTGCCCCTTGTGCCCATGAAAGCCACTCTCTGCCTTATATCTGTGGTGAGTCTTGCACTGGATAGGATTTCCTGCCTTGTTCCAGCAGTAATAGACTAGTGGTATCAGTTCAGGATTTTGGATGTGGAACAGTTTTCTGCATTCTACTAGTGTGGAGGATTTTTCCTGTATCCTTCTCTCATCAGCAATGGGATTTTGCCCAGGCCCTTGGGAACAAGATTTGCTGCCCCTGTGGAAGTAGCTTAAGGGCTTTGTTCCATATGCGAGAAGGGTTTTGGCAGGGGACAGTACTTTCCTCTAGTATTCCTCTTGCACATCTGCACTCCATAGGTGGCTCTCTACAGTCTCACAGGCTTCCTCCAACACTTCTTATAAGTACCTGGGAGAGGTCCATGGGAAAGAGCCTCCAAATATGTTAAAACCCTCCTTGAGTCTGGGGCTCAATACTGTCATGCTAGCTAACACTCGGCCATTAGCAGTTATGAAACTTATAGCTATTTTCTGCTTATCTGCCTGTATGGTGACCATATAATGTCTAGCTTTGTCTCAGGTGAGCCAGTCCCCGGTTCCATCTCTCCTTGGAGGGGCCTGTCCCTCCAGAAGAGTCTGACTACTTGATTGTCCTCTGACCTCAGATCTCTGAGGCGTTCAAGAAAAGTTCTGATTTGTAGTTTATTTGGCGTGTGTGTGTGTGTGTGTGTGCGCGCACGCGCGCGCGCGCGCGCGAGAGAGAGAGAGAGAGAGAGAGAGAGAGAGAGAGAGAATGGGAGCCAAACTCTTTCCAGCTTCCTACATCTTGGGCAGTAGTGAAATCTCCCTCCTGTATTCTTAGTAAAGTAAACAGGCCGCATTTCTTTTGCCAAGTCCTACCCCCTCCCTGCTGCCCTCTGATCTGGCTCTTCGCGGGCTGCTCTCCAGCTCCATTTCCATTCCCAAAGTAAAAGACCCTATCTGGCGTTGCAAGACCCTCCTTACAGGGCAAGGATGGGAAGGAACCGGAGGGAAAAGGCAGAGGCTTGTCAGTGGGCAGGGTTTAGGAATAGCCCTTGATATTCATGTGTCAATCATGTTTGTCCTGCCGCAGCTTTAAATAATAGTAATAATAAGTAAATAGTAATTGGGATGGGCCTCAGGTCCCTGTGCAGGATCTCCATCCTGCCAAAGGGAGCCCTGCCAGGGACCCTGCAGTTTTCCGCATTATTTTCCCTATTACTGGATAAGGGATCCACATAATAAAGTATTGGGGGCGAGGGAGGAGAAAAAAGGGAAGGGCTAGATAGTTTAGGGTTGAAGTTTTCAGAGCATTTGAGGCGAGATGAGCTGAACCAGGCAGAGGTTAGACATGAATAGGAGAAGAGTGGATTCTGAGAGCATTGCACGGACTGTATTTAGATTCATTTTCTCTGTAAGCGAATCAAGTAAAGAATGACTTATTTTAGATTATTACTTAATAGTATAATTATTTAGATTATTCTAAAGGCTTTATCTGTTTAGGAGTGCCTTTTTTTTTTTTTTTTTTTACAGAGAAAGCTCTAGAGAGAGGGGGGAGAGGGAGGGGCAGAGGGAGAGAGAGAGAGAGAGAAAATCTTAAGCACCCTCCACGCCTAGCAGAGAGCCCGATGCAGGGCTGTCTCTTGACCCTGAGGTCATGACCTGAGCCGAAATCAAGAGTCTGCCGCTTAACTGAGCCACCCAGGAGCCCCTAGGAGCACTTTTTAAATGCAATGCCACCCTGAGGCTGAGCCATGAGTATCTCTAGCCTCATAAGGGTTACACTGCAGGCTTAGTATGTAGGCACCAGGCTGTGTTGAGGACTTTACAGGTGAGGAAACTGAGGGTCAGGGATGATGGATGCCATGCTGCCAGTCACACAGCTAGAAGATGTCAAAACTTGGACAAAAATCCAGCCAGGTCTGGCCTTCCAGCCTGAGGTCTTTCAGTCTTGCTGCTCAGATAGTTCTCCCCGATCAGCCCCTGACCCCGCTCACACTTGCTGCCCTGCATTTTGCCGGGCTAGGCCTTGCCTCGGGGCCAGGCTGAGGCTGCACCCTATCTAGCGCCTGCCATATCGACCTCTAGAGACATCTCCCGTTGCCCTGTCAGTGAGAAGGAGAGAAAGTTCTTTGCTTCCTGACACTCCCCAGACAGCCAGGCCCCAGGGCTTGCAGCCAAGTGGAACCCCTCCGGGTGCCCCTCGCCTGGGCTCTGGGTGTGCTCCCGTCACAGCCCAGGAATGTGGGCATCCAAGCATCAGCAGCAGACACGCTGGCTGTCAGCCGAGCCAGGGCCCCTGGTAACTGACAGGAGCTGAAAGAGCCATTACAGAGGACAGCCTGGTCATGGGGCACATTTCAGAGTCGCCTGGGCTGTGCAGAGCAGTGTAAGGCAGCCAGAGCGGGCAGCCCCAGGGAAGCCACTGCCTGGCAGGCCTCAGTCTCCTCATCTGTAGAACAGGGATGAGATTGCTTGGCCTGTCTGCCTCACCAGGCACCTGTGAGAAAGTAAATGTACCGCCTGATTGTAATGCCTACTCCAGCCCATCTCAGAGAACCACAGAGGAAACTGAGGCCCCAACAGCACAGATTATACCACGAATTGGTTACAAAGCTGGGACGGGACTTCAGGCCCCCTGCCTCCTTAACCAGGGCTCTTCCATTCCAGTTTCAGTCCTTTCCCTTTTGAATGCACCCAGGGAGAGAAGACGGCCTCTGCATGGGGAACCAAGAGGAGGGGGTTAGTCCTGGGACGCCGGATGGGGCCAGGAGTGTTCAGCTCTGGGCTTAGCACTGCCACCCACTTGCTGTGGGGAACTGGACGGAGGGTTTCTCCTCTCGGGGCCTCCATTTCTTTATTGTAAAATAAGGGCATCACCATGAACAGTGCTTCTTGCACATGCTTATGAATCACTGGGATCTTGCTAATAGATTCTGATTCAGCAGCTCTGGAACAGGGCCTGAGAGTCTGCATTTCTAACAAGCTTCCATAATCTGTTGTTGCTGCTGGCCCTTGACCACATTGTGAGAGCAGGAGTCTGGGGGAGCCCTTAGGGCCTCCAGGTCTAGCCTTCTATAAGCTTCTAGGGCTCTGAAATGCCCCCTTTTCCTTCATCCCAGCACTCCCAGCTCCTCGAGCTGGTCAGAGGGTACCTCAACTCCTCCTTGGGAGCACGTCCTCCCTTCGCGGGGACTCTCCCCTCTATCTGCTCCTGCTTCCCCTTCAGGATCAAAAATCTCAAGTTTCTTCCTCCTGCTGGGACTGCCTCACCAAGACCGTCCTCCAGCCTTTTGTAGGACAGAGAGCGCCCTCTGCCCTGGGGATGCGGGGAGCTTGTTACACAGCTTCCCAGCTCCCCGGTGAAGGCGGGGAAGCATCTGAGAGCAGGCTTCTAGGAGCTTCCCATCCCAGAGGCCTGGCTCCCACCGCTGCCCTTTCCTGCCCCCATTCCACACCCATTGGCCCGACAGCGGCAGCTGCTGCAGTGAGATTTATGTGGATGCCGTGGGGGGTTTTGTAAAGAAAAGAGGGTGTGTGTTCATAAGGAAGGAAGAAAACCAACATTTATTAAGGTCCTATTGTGTGGCGGGCACATTCACAAACATCACTTCCGCCGACCCCTTGGCCCTGGAAGGTCCGTTTGCCTCGAAGGTCATTGTGAGGATGAAATAGGATGAAGCATGTGAACCTCCTGGGTGACTGGTCAGCAGTTTGAAAAGTGCACAGAGGCCAGCCTGGCTTCAGAGCCCAGAAAGAGGAGGCTGGAGTGGGCGGGGGAGGGCGTCCGGCTCGGATGGGGCCTGCAGACGTCAGATGGAGTTGGACTTCTGTCTGGGAGCAGTGGGAGCTGCTGGAGGATTAGGCAAGTTTGGGGCCAAATCAGGTCGGCTCTCCAGACGTACAGCGTGGCCACTGAGTGGAGATGAACAGGAGGGGGCACAGCCAGATGTGTGGAGGCCGGCGGGGGTCTGAGGAGCCCCCAGTGAGGTCCCTTCCACTTCTGGGATCTTGAGCTCAGCCAGCTGTGTGGCAGGCCTGTCGCAGGCTTCCACATTCCTACAGCACAGTCATAGCCATGAGCTGAGCTTCCCTGTCAAGATCCCCAGGAGGGGGCAGCACAGGCCTCAGTCTCCCCTTTGGGAGACAAGGTCCAGGAGCACTACAGGTTTCCCCAAGCCTACCCTGGGATGAGTCACAAGGCTGGGGTTGGAACCTAGGCTCCCATAGGCTGCGTTGCCGCCAGGGCTCTGGTGGGCCCAGGAGGGAGAGAGGCCGGAAGCCCGGGGCCCAGCCCGGGTCAGCCAGCGTCTATCACCAGGAGCATCACCCGCCTGGCCCGGCTCAAAATAACTCTCCAGACGCAAGGAAATATTTTATCCTACTCTGTTTTCCCACCAAAAATAAATAAATAAATAAATAAAATAAACATTCCCAAATCTCAATGGGGCCAGACTCCAAAGAGGGGGGAAAGGGGACAAAAAACGTGCCCTGCCGCCTACTGAGAAGTCCAGCGTCTGTCCTTTCAGTTCCTTTCTTGAGGGTCAAGACTTTGCTTCATGACATGAGTGTGGAGACTCCCACGGCTTTCCCAGTGGTAACTGGCTTTTCTCTTGGTGTCAGGCTGTCCTTTCCCAGGGGTCACTCATCTCAGACTTGGTGACGCATGAGGGATCTAAGAAATCTATGACACAACCCTGTTCTCGAGGGGTTTACAAGCTGCGGGGTGGCAGGGCTGGGCTTCCTCTCTCCCTGAAGCGCTCTTTGAAACTGGGGGAGAGAGCACTAATATTTAGGGAGAGCCAACCATGTGCCTGGTTATATCAGGCACTTCCACCAAACATCATTCTTTTCGACCCTCCCAGTAAGACTTTGAGGTATATATTATCATTTCCCATTTTACAGATGAAGAAACTGAGGCTCAGAAAGGGCATGATCCATTCAAGGTTTCACAACCAGTGTATGGCAGACCTAGGACTGGATTTTATATTACTTGGCTGCAAGACTGTGTTTTGCATCACATTGGCTCTCATAGGGCCCACATGGAAGCTGGTGGGTGGACTGAATGAGATCTGGACTCACTTGTGCACAGAGTTCCCCTCTCCCATGGGCTGTGGTAGCCCCAGGTCCTTAGACACCAAGAACCAATCAGGAGGGCAGAAGGGAGGCTGGTATTGTGGGTTGAACTGTGTCCCCCCAAAAGACATGTTGAAGTCCTTAGCCCCACACCTGTGAACGCGACCTTATTTGGAAATAAGGTCTTGACAGGTGTGATCAAGTTAAGATGCGGCCGTTAGGGTGGGCGCTAATCCAGGATGGCTGATGCCCTTATAAGATGAGGGAAGACAGCCATGTGAGGACAAAGGCAGAGACTGGGGCCATGTTGTCATTAACCAAGGAATGCCTGGAGCACCAGAGGCTGGAAGAGTCAAGGAAGGATCCTCCCCTGGAAGCTTCGGAGAGAACATGACTACCAACTCCTAGATTTTGTACTTCTAGGCTCCAGAACCGTGAGAGAAAACATTTCTGTTGTTTTAAGCCATCCAGATGTAGTCCTCTGTTACAGCAGCCCTGGGAAACTCATACAGCTGAGGTTGTCCCCTTGGCCTCCTCAGGACACAGACAGACTGAGACCTGGGGCAGAACAGAACTTAATTCTCAGCCTCAAGAGGGGAAGGACTTTCTCCAAGTCAGAGCAAGTCCTTGGAGGAGGTGTCTGCTTCTGGGGAGTGAGGGCCACATCACTGGGCATACACATGAGGGAGCAGGTGGCCATTTGATAGAAACATGAGGTATGTCTTATTGAGTATGGAAATTCATAAATGTATATAGAGATCAAAAAATAGATTGGCCTACTGGATAATAAATTTGTTACGTATTTTGTGACTATGTTCCCTAGGTTGGGACTTGTATTTTCATATTCTATATGATGCCTTGTAATGAACAGAGGGTCTTCATTTTAATGTTGTCAAAGTTACCCATCTTTTCTCTTTATGTTCTGTGCTTTTGTTGTCTGCTTTAAAAAACACTTTTATCTCGGGGTGCCTGGGTGGCTCAGTCGGTTGAATGTCTGCCTTCAGCTCGGGTCATGATTCTAGGGTCCTTCTCCCTCTCCCTCTCCCTCTGCCTGCCACTCCCCCTGCTTGTGTGCTCTCTCTGTCAAATAAATAAATAAAATCTTTTAAAAAACCCCCACCTTTAGGGGGAGATGAACCATGAGAGATGATGGACTCTGAAAAACAAACTGAGGGTTCTAGAGGGGAGGGGGGTGGGAGGATGGGTTAGCCTGGTGGTGGGTATTAAAGAGGGCACATACTGCATGGAGCACTGGGTGTTATGCACAAACAATGAATCATGGAACACTGCATCAAAAACTAATAATGTAATGTACGGTGATTAACATAATAAAAAAATTAAAGAAAAAAAACCCCACTTTTATGTCCGGGTTATGAGTAAGGCTCCTATATTTTTCCAAAAATTTAAAATACTTCTTTTCACATACCTCTTTAATTCATCTGGAATTGATTTGTGTGTAGGGTGTGAAGTAGGGTGCTAGTTTTGTTTTTAAAATATAGATAAGCAACTGCTCAGCATAAATCTTTATTGCTTGCTGCCTCTGTCTTCTGTCTCCGCAACACCTCACAATATTCATTGCTAGAATTTTATACTAAGTCTTAATATCTGGTAGAGCAAAACTCCCCCATCCTCATCTTATTCTTCTGTAATGTCTTTGCTATATTTTTTTGTGTCTTTTACAGGTCATTCAAAAATTCTTAGCACTGTTCATTTATATAACATTTCTCTTAACATAATATTAGTATGAATGATCTACTTTAAAATTTGTGGAACAGAGAAAGTGAGAGTTTGACAGTTTGGTATATACCACATTTTTGGTTTGGTGTATAAAAACATTTTTATAAAATGTTTTCAGTGTAGATACCAACACACACAACGTATACATTATATCTACATTTATGTATACGTTATGGTAAAATTATTCGTCATATACTGTTGGGCCGTTTGGCTTTTCACCTAAGAAATATGTCAAATATATTTTCATGTCAGAAAAATAGAACTGCCCCATTAAAAAAAAATACCTACAGAGTATCCTATTTTAGAGAATATAGGGACTCTAATATAGTCAACCAATTCCTTATTGAAAGATGTTGGTATTTCCAAAAGATCATTTTTCAAAATCATTCTACCTCAATGAACAAATTACTCTCCAAGAAGACTGTAGTGATTTATACTCCCACCAGCACTGCATCACGGTGTGGGTCACAGTCACCAACACTGTTTTTAAGGAAATAATTAAACAGATACAGTAAAAGTAGAGCAAAGAACATAGTAGGCACTGTGTATCCACCACTCGTATTTGCCACATATTTTTTTTATAAAGATTTATTTATTTTAGAGAGAGAGAATGTGTGTGTGAGCTGGGGGAGGAACAGAGGGAGAGGGACAAGCAGACTCCATGCGCTGAATGCAGAGCCCGAAACAGGGCTCGATCCCACGACCCTGAGATCATGACCTGAGCTGAAACCAAGAGTCAGATGCTTAACCAACTGAGCCACCCAGGCTCCCCATTGCCACATATTTATTACATTAGCTTTTTCTTGCATTTTCTTTGGAAATAAAAAAAAATTAAGGAAATTCCACACATACACAAAAGTAGAGTGGATGGCGTAATGAACCTCCTCACCCAGCTTCAACAATGATCAATTCGTTGCTAACCGTGCTCCGTCTAGACTCCCAACTCTCAATTATTTTAAAGACGTCGTATAGTTTCACCTGTTAATACTTCAGCAAGTCGCTCCAAAAAATAAAGACTTTTACACCTTAAAAATTAATGATTTTCTAATATAATCAAGCATTCAATGTATCAAATTTTCCTGGTTATCTTTTTACATACATGCATACGTGTGTGTGTATATATACACGTGTGTGTATGTGTGTGTGTGTAATGTGTCTGCTTGAATAAGGATCCAAACTAAGATCCAAATGTTGCTCATTGCCTCTGATTATGTCTCAAAAAAAAAAAAAGGCCTTGACATTTTGGAATTTACTTTGTAGATCTCCCTCAGTGTGAGTTTGTTTGATGTTTCCTCATGATTATGCATCTTTCACATAATAATCAGGGAAGTGGGGTGGGGGGATGGGTTAGCCTGGTGATGGGTATTAAGGAGGGCACGTATTGAATAGAGCACTGGGTGTTATATGCAAACAATGAATCATGGAACACTACATCAAAAAATAAAGATGTATTGTATGGTAATTATAATAAAACAAAAATTAAAAAAATAATAATCAGGGAAATGACCCTGGGTTTTCCACATTGCATCTTCGGGTGGCATGGGATTTTGATCTGTTCCATTACTGACAGTGGTTAAGGTGACGTCTGCCAGTCTTCTCCACAGTGAAGTTACTCTTTTCTCCTTTGTGAGTTTATAGAGATACTTTGAAACTCTGCAAATATCTCATTCCTCATCAAACTTTTAATTTATTCACTTGTTTATATCAGGGTGGACTTATGGTTTTCTGTTTTATTCAATGGGTTATAATCTGTTACTATCATTATTTATTTTGATGCTCAAATTGTTCCCAGTTTGGCCGGTGGGAGTCCCTTCAAGAGGGCTTCTGTATCCTTTTGAAAAATCCCCATCATTCTTTGAATACTTCCTTACTTTCTGGCATAAGATGTTCTAGGTGTATCTTGTTCTTTTCCTGTCCCTATCCTGTAGTCAGGCATTCTCCAAGGAAATGCAAAATGGTGATATTCTATTTTTCTCTTTGTTTATTAGCTAGAATTTTTTTTTATTACAAAAACAAAAACTTCCTTTTCATCAGTTATACTGATTCATTTCCTTGAGATACGGTCAGGATAAATGTTGGGAGTCTTTCCTTTTACACTGCAGTTTTCATAACCATGAATTAGTTTTTTAGCATCTTCCAAAGGTGATCAATAAGGGTTTTTTTTTAAGTATTATTGTGAACTTATTAATTTTGATGCATTTCAATCTATTTTCATTATTGGTATTGATGTTCATATGATCCTATCTTTGATCAGTGGTAGCCTGTCTTGGACTTTTACGCTTCCAGATGAAACTAATCATGAGGAAATAGGAGACAAACCCAAGCCAACTTTTCTTCCATTGAAATTTTGGGAATTTTGTTTGGGATTGCATTGAATCTATAGGTCAATTTGGGGAGAATTGACAGTTTCAAGATAGTGGGCCTTCCTGGTCATGAATGTGGGGTGCATCTCTGTTTAGGTTCTTTCTAATGTCTTTTAATAAAATTTTATTAACAATCTTGCACATCTTTTGTTAGATTTATTCCAAGATAGTGTATATTTTTATTGCTAGTACAAATTGTATTTCTTTTTTTTTTTTTTAAAGATTTTATTTATTTATTTGAGAGAGAGAGAACGAGAGAGAGAGCACATGAGAGGGGGGAGGGTCAGAGGGAGGAGCAGACTCCCTGCAGAGCAGGGAGCCCGATGCGGGACTCGATCCCGGGACTCCAGGATCATGACCTGAGCCGAAGGCAGTCGCTTAACCAACTGAGCCACCCAGGCGCCCACAAATTGTATTTCTAAAGTACATTTCTAACTGAAAAGAAAAACAGAAAAATAACTGGTTTTTATATATTGATTTTACATCAGACAAATTGCTAAACTCTCTTATTAAGTCCTAATCATTTAACCATAGATTAGTTTGCTTTTTTATTTGGAAACTCCTACTAAACCATAACACCAATCACAGCCTTGTTCTCTTTCTTCCTTTTCCATCCTTATAATTTTTTTTTTCTTTTTTATCTTATTGTGTTTTTGGAAGCAATAATAGGCAACCTTATCTTAGTTCTGTTTTTAAAGGGAAGGCTTTGAATGCTTCAGAATTTGTAATGTGTTTTGGTTTTTTTTTTTTTTTTTAAAGATTTTATTTATTTATTTGACAGAGACAGACAGTGAGAGAGGGAACACAAGCAGTGGGAGTGAGAGAGGGAGAAGCAGGCTTCCTGCGGAGCAGGGAGCCCGATGTGGGGCTCGATCCCAGGACCCTGGGACCATGACCTGAGCTGAAGGCAGACGCTTAACGACTGAGCCACCCAGGCGCCCCATGTGTTTTGGTTTTGGTAGATAGCAGGTTTAGAAAGTTTATATTACTAATTCGCCAAGAGTCTTATTTTTTACCATGGATGGATATTGAATGGATGATCTATATAATTATTGAAATAATTTGAATTTTTGCCTTTTAATCTGTTAAGAAAAAGCAGTTTATCTATAGATTTCTCTAATGTTGAACCCTGTGGTCAGAGAACATGGATTGTGGATTGTATGAAACTGATTCTTTGGAATTTGCTGGTGCTTGCTTTATAGCCTAGTCTTTTATCAGGATGCAGAGGTAGTCTTCTATGCTTTAAAATCGGATTCATTCTCCAGTCATTAGATGTGCGGTTCTGTATGCATGTATTCAGTTGCTGAAGTCTTCCTAATGATTTCTTTTTTCTTTTTTCTAAATGATCTATCAAATCCTGATAGATCTCCCACTATTTGTCATATATATGTGTGTATGTGTGTGTGTGTTACTTAAAAGTAATAGATACAGAATATATGTTTTGAAGTGATATTATTATGTGTATATGAATTCAACAGTTTTATATCTTCCTGGTTAATTGAATCTTTGATCATTTTGTGATGGCCCACTCTATCACTAGTAATGTTTCTGTCTTCAAGTCTGTTTTATCTGATACTAATATGGCTATACCAGATTTCTTTCGGTAATATTGTTTCATCCTTTGAGTTTCAACTTTTCTGTGTTCTTAGAGCTAATTTTTTTTTTTTTTACTTACTTTCACAGTCTTCATCTTGTTATTGTGATTACTGATGTATGCAATTTGTTTCGACCATATAGCACATAGTAGGTGCTCAGGAAATCAGTCATTGCCAGCCCAGGTCTCTTAGAGGGCTGTTGGGGGTCGGGACTGGGAAGGGAAGTGGGGCCTCTTCTCACTCTACCCCTTAGTTGGGGGAGCCTACAGGACATGGTTTTCCTGAGAAAAGCATGGCGTTTCCAGAAAGACTTGGCTGAGAAAACCCCAGCCTAATCTGAGGCCACATAACTGTTTCCTAGAAACCAGATGTGAGTGAAACTCGGCCGGTGCCCGAGTCACAGCGTACATTTCCTGTTTTTCATCCACGAGCTAATAAAGTTATTTCCTTCGTAGGCTCTGCTGCTGAGCAGGAAGGCCCCACCGCCTCAAGGCTTGAGGCCGGCAGGTATCCACCACCAGGCGCCAAGCAGAGGGAGGAAGTGGCCTGGGCTCCCCTGGGGGAGGTGTTTCCTTAGCTCTTCTCCCCCACACGTGCTCCTTGGTGGCACCAGAACCATCTCTACCCTGATGGTATCCAAGGCTCTGTCCCCCGTCTAGAGCCCTCTGTGGATCACCTGACCCATCTATCTGCTTCCCATTTCTTTGGGAAGTCTCCCTGGATGTCTGACCAGCACCTCAGATCCCACATGTCCCACACGGGTCTTCTCTTGCATCACGTGTGTTCTTCTGGGTGTTCTTCCTGTTCCCCATCTCTGGTGTTATCACCATCCACCCAGCTGCTAATCAGAACTAAGGGCATCACTGCGCACCCTGCCCAATCCCTCTGGCCCATCAGCCAGACACCTTGGTCTGGGCTTCCCGGCCCTGGCCCAGACTCAGTTCACAACAGTGTGGGAAGGGCTCTTGTCTGGCCCAGCTGTCCCCCACTCACTGCGAGTTCTCCAGGGACAAGTTGGATTCATCTCTGTGCCCCAGCGTCCAGCAGAGTGGGACATGGGAAGGCTCAGGAAAGCTTGTTGAACAAACGAAAGAAAGAATGTATGAACAAGCCAGCCTTTCTGGAGCTTCTCCGGGATAACATGCTGCCGTCCTTCTTCCCCCAACCACCTTCCCTGGTTGTGGTTTCTAGAACCCTCTGCTTCCTGCCCCTTCCTGAACCTGCTCCAAGCCTCTACTTTCTTCCACACATGTGCAAACATTGTCCTGGTCACTCCTTTGGAACAGGGTCCTGGCTCTGCTCTGGGGGCGGCATGGTCCTGCACGGGCAATGTTGGCTGAAGTGCCAGGGTTATTTCACTGGGGCCCTTATTCTTTATTTACTCAAGCTTTCATAGAGCCCAGAGTATGTGTCATGCACTGGGGATACAGCATGACAAAGACGGATAAGGTCCCTTTCCTCTTGAGGCTTACTCACAGAGCAGGGAGCAGAGGCCCAGCAGCATCCAGTCGCCAATGGTGTCCACGTGAGCTGGGGCATCTGCAGGCGTATGGTGGGTATAGCCCCACCGTAATGGGACAGGAGGGCGGTGGGAAGCGTGTGCAGGCAACAGCCCAGGCAGCAGGCTGAGCTGCAGGTCTGAGTCCAGCTTGCAGAATGAACTGTGGTGGAAGGATGGAAGGCAATGGGCCTCAGCAGCCGGGATCCACCACAGATGCCCCAGACAGATGGTGAAGTGGGCAGGTCATGATCTGGGAGTCAGGCAGCCCTGACACACCAAGGAGGTTGCTCTCTGAGCCCGTTTTCCTTTTCTGCAGCGTGGATGTTAATAATCCCTACCTCACTAACGGAGGAAATAAACGCCCACCAGGGAAGGACCCTGGCACATATGAGGGGCTCAAGCTGAGACCAGGGGAGGTGGGGAGCCCTGAAGCTTGGGGTTGCGGCCAGAGCCGCTCTAAGTCCTCCTGTCCTCTTCCTCTCAGGGAGGTCTCGAAGCTAAGACAGGGCCAAGGTGGAAAGGCGGACGGGCTGGAGTTCAATAGGATTAAGTGCAGGGGTGGGGGATACGGGGAGATTCATTCAGTTTTGAGTTGTGCAGCTCATGTGCATGAATAAAATCCTCACAAGCCTAAGGTGGAGCATGTCTCACCCCGAGGAAACTGAAGCTCGGAGAGGAAGTGAGCCGCCACAGGTGAGTGCAGAGCTGGGCTCAAATTCAGATGCACAAGAGCCCTGTGCTCCTGTCCCTATCTTGCACGTAAGTCAGGGGCTTCCTGGCCCTCACCTCCTTTCTCACAGTCCTGCGTTGGGGTCATGAGTGGGTCTTCCCTGCTGTGGATGTGAGCTGCGGCCTTGAACATCCTCTTCGTCCTTGATCAATTCATTGTTTTCAGCCCAGCCTGGAGCCCTGCAGGTGCCTGCTGGCCCCCATCCTGCCCCCCGCTGGGCCCTCTGTGGTTTCTGGGCTGAGCGCCTGGAGGGCTGGGCCCATCCCTCCTCATCCAGGGCTTGGCATGGAACAGGAACCAGGAAACTGCTTGCTAAAGAAGAAAGGGGCGGAGGGTGCCCGGGATACCTGAATGCCCTGAGTGGATGAAACTTCCCCACAGCGCAGAAGAAGGGAAAGGACATCGACTATCCGGCGTGGTGACTCACAGTCCCAGGTGTGGCTCCCACCCTTGGCCATCTTTTTTCAAACTGTGGTAAAAGATGTAATTTAAAATTGGCCATTTTCATCCTTTTTGAGTGTATGATTCAGTGTTGTGCAACCGTCACCCCCACCCATCCCCAGAACTGTGTCACCATGCCAAACTCGTGGCTGCGTCTGTGGCCCGTGCGCCCTCAGGCCAGTGAGCGCCCGCCCGAGCCTCAGTGTGCTCCTTCACACGCCGGGGAGCGCGCCGCGCCGCTCGCCTTGTGCTGGGACTGAAGCCCATGGATGTGGCCGTGCTTCCCGGGCCAAGCGGGCTGCACCCAGGAGTGGCTAGCATTGTTCCCACGTTGGCATGGACCAGCCCCGCAAGGGCGCTCCCCAAAGGGCGAGATTGCACGTGATGATAACGGTAACGGTGGCCCAAGCCTGACGACGAAGGACTGAGGGGAAGACTCCAGTGGGCGGGCAGCTGGGAGACCCGGACCCCAAACCTGCCTTGCTGCCCACTGGCTGTGCGGCTTTGGCCCGGTCGGCCTCCCCTGGGCCGCAGCTTCGTCCTTGTACGCAGAGCAGGGGCACCAGGGGGCACTCTCTCGCGCGGTGCCCGAAGCCCGTTCTTTTCCCTTAGTCCTCACCCTCAGTCCTCATCTGACCCCGGCCGGGGCCAGGAGGCCAGGGGAGCAGCTCCTTGTGTGCGTGGAGGGGGAGCCATTGTGGAACATTTTTTGTGCTCGCCCACCAGGCCACAAGCCTCTCAGGGACGGGCGTCCTGGCTTGGTCTCATTCATACATTCACTCATTCATTCACTCACATAGGCCCTGTGCTGGGCTGGCTGTATCATCACCCGGTGCCTGCCCTCCAGGGGCTCCCAGTCTGGCGGGAGGTCAGAACCAGGCACGAGGGTGGCCGGGCCTGCAGGGCTGAGATGACATCCCCAGGGTCGGCTGCCCTGAGGAGGGGTGAGGCGGGGCGGGGCCTGCGGCGTGGACAGGCTGCGGCAAGTGCTCCTTCAGGCTCTATCTCCTCATCGGCAAAGCAGCCCCCCGTCAGGTCTGCGTGAGGAGCAAACGAGGGGGTGCTCGTAAAGAACTGAGCACAGCTGCTCAGAAAACACTCGGGCTCGTGTGAACACCCCACAGGTGGGGTGAACCCCACAGGGAAACGCTGCGTGTGTGTGTGTCCGTCCATCCCTCAGCCAAACCCTTCCAGGCACCTGTTGCCACAAAGCATTTCTCAGGTGCTGCGCTGCATACATCACGTAAGCGCGCTGCTCAGGTCTGTGTGGTACTTCTTGAGAACCCGTAGAGATGCTTATCTGCACCGAGCTGTGGTTCTTAGAAGGGATCTACTGTTGGTTGAGCATAAACCTTGGGTCTAGGGACACAGAAGAGCAAGACCTAAGCCCCTCCCTCTAGATCCTTGGTCTTGTGGGGAGGAGACAGGTGTGAAACTTCACGTGGCCTGCCCTTTGCGGGGTGGGAGTGTGACCCCGAGCCCTGCCCCCCTCCCGTGCGGGTGGGGGTGGGGTGTTGCGGGGAGGGATTGATTCGACTCGTGGATGGAAGACAGGACCAAAACTGAGGTGAAGGACTGTTTGGGGCCAATTCTGATGTTTCTTCTCATAATACCACCCCCCCACCCCCACCCCACACATGCATACCGTTTAGGTATTAAATCTAGGATTCCCATTCTACAGATGTAGACGTTGAGGCTTAGAAACCTCATCCACTTGCTGAAGATCACACTGCAGGCAGGTGCCACGGTCAGGAGTTGAATGCTCGTATGTGTGACACCCGAGGCCACTACACCACACTCTCTTGTGTCAAAGAATCTTTCTCTCTCCCTTTGTGGGTACCTGCCCTCCCCTCCTTCCCTTTTCATCATCCTATTCTCTGACATCCTCCAGGTTTCACCTTAAAACCGCAGGGCCAGAAAGCTTCCCCCTTCCCTGTCACAGACCCTCAGGCAGGGACTTCTTGGCTGTGTTCCTCAGGAAAGCAGGACCTTCGCATTCCCCATTTGCCCACAGTCCCAGCCTGGGGACAGCCTCCTGCTCAGGTCCCGCCCAGGTACACAGGCTCCACCCTGGGGTGTGGAGCTGAGGACAAAGCCTCTTTGTTCTCTCATCTGCCCCCACAGGCCCCGGGCCCCTCCCCGAGCCACATGGATGTGGGGAGGGCTCTGGGCAGCGGTGCCAACCAAGCATGAGTTTGCCGATGAGGCAGCTGAGTCCACGCATCCACAGATTTAGTCCGTGGGCTCTCGTCCCCACCTACACAGCAGAATCGCCTGGGAGCTTACAGAAAATCCCCATGCCGGGCCCCCACCCCAGACCAATGAGACCAGAATCTCTGGGTGGGGCCTGGGCATCGGCATTTTAGGAAAGCTCCTTACAAGATTCCACGTGCAGCCAGGTCCGCCTGGGTTGGCCATAATGCAGTCCTAATGGTCATAGCAGGGGGCCCAGCTTGGACACTAATTTGCATTGATCCTCAAACCTCCCCTGCAACAGGTTTTATATGATCTCATGTTATAGGGTGAATTTTGTCCCCTCAAATTCATATGAAGTCCTAATTCCCAGTCCCTCAGAATGCGACCTTATTTGGAGATAGGGTCTTTACAGAGGTAATCAAAGCGGATTAGGTCATCCGGTGGGCCTTAGCCCAGCATGACGGGCATCTCCATATAAAGGGGAACTTTGGAAATAGACCCGTATGGGGCAAATGTCATGTGAAGATGAAGGCAGAGACTGGGGCGACGCATCTAGAGGCCAAGGAAAGCCAAAGATGCCGGCCAACCACCACACGCCAGGGGAGAGCCCGGGAACAGATTCTCCCCGACGGCACTCAGAAGGAACAGCCCTGCTGACACCTTGATCTTGGACTTCCAGCCTTCAAAACTATGAAACAATACATTTCTTCCCTTTAAGCCACTCAATTCGTGCTGCTTTCTTACAGCAGCCCCAGCAAATCAACCATCTCCTTTTTACAAAGAGCAAAGGCAAGATTATGAAGTGACTATCCCAAGGTTACCTGGGTGCAGTGACCGTCTTCGGTGCTTACTTCTCTGCCACTTCTTAAATGCAGATCTCTGCCACCCCCCTCCGCCCCCAACCCTGTGCCCTTGGCTCTCCAGGTGTTCATCCATCCATACACCTTTGAGGCAGACAACGTTCTGAGCACAGGGACCCAGCAGAAAAACAACAGACACAGCCCGCCCCTCCCCACAAGGGGGAACAGATAATATGCAAAGTAAATGAAATCCAGGTCAATAGCATGTTACATGGTCTCAGTGCCATGCGGAGACCTGGGGCAGGGAAGGGGCATAGGAAGTGTGGAGGGGATGGGATTTTGAACAGGATGTTTGGGAAGGCTCCCCCAGAGGTGATGCTCCTGGTAGCGGGTGCATGTCCTCCAGAGACACACCTCCCAGAGCTCCCCCGTTCATGCTCGCCTTGGTGCATCTCCCCTGGGACTCACCCCGCCCAATCTGAACTCAGCCTTCCCCTTCATGTGCTCCCCCACCCAGTGCACATCCCAGCAAATGGCGCCACCATCCACACTCAGCTGCTTAAACCAGAAACCAGGAAGCCCATTAGATCTGCCCCCCCTCTTTCCCTTCACCCCGTCTGACCCTGGGAGCGAGAAGTGTTCCCTCCACAGCTGCTAGGGTTGCTGGCTCAGCTCCCTCTCAGCTTGGGCAGAGGACTCCAACTTGGGAGGGAGGGGTATTTCTTGTAATGGTGGACCCAACGCCATTCTAATCACCGGTCCAGACCTTCCTGCCACCATTGGTGGCTCCAACTTCAGAGGCCATAGTTGGGCCCTGAGATCTGTGAATCTGCCTCCTCTTCTGTACTGACCAAATGCTGTATCCCTTCCAGGCAGCCTTCCGTGACCTGTCCAATGAAAGCCAGCAGGAGAACCACGTCGCTACCCTTTCTGGGCCTCAGTCTCCCCATGTGCATAATGGGAACAAATCCCTGCGGGGCTAGCCTCTCAGGTTATCCTGGCTGAGTCCACAGATGTGAATGGCATTGCTCTGGACAGCGGGTACACGTGGATGGGCTGGGGGAGGGGAGGATGGGGGGGATGCCATATGTGTCCATGTGGACCAGCCAGAAGGTCCAGAGTGATCCAGGCTAACCAGTCCTCACAATGTGCTCTCTCCTACTCTTGGTTTCTCTACGGGCCTCTGCAGAAGGGCTCTGGCCCAGACATCTGCCTCTCGAGGCCACGCTGTTCAGGGGGCCCTCAGCTGAATAATAAGATGGGATGGGATGGACTGAACTCTGGGATCTTAAAGTTTTCATGGACTTCCCCGGGATGCTGGCGGCTTTATGGGGGAAGAAAGGGAGAACCAGACCTGTTCCTCAGACTGCAACATTGGACTGAGCTTTCTTATTCTCTTGCCTCTGAGAAGTCCCAGGCCAGAGTAGCACAGGTCCCGGGGGATGGGAGAGAAATGGCAGACTCTGGCCAGATTACCACATTTGGGTGTCCCGCAGGCCTTGACACGGAATGCATGCTCAAGACGAGGACACTCTATATCTAAGGTGGGGTGGTCAGGGGACTTTTGATCTTGAGTGATGCCCTTAGCAGGTGACTCAGTTTCTCCATCTGCTGAACAGAGCTGCCTGCTAGTCCCCTATCCAAGTCGAATGGCATCCCCTGCTCTGCTCTGTGTGTGCGCTGTATATATACACACACACACACACACACACACACACACACACGCCTGTGTAGAAAAATGGGGAAGGAAGGAGAAAAGCCACATCCTAGCTGGACCCATCTGGCAACCATCCATACCAGCCTTTGATAGGGCAAAATGAAGAAGAAAAAAGCTGTTGCTCCCTGACCCCTTCCTCGTTCGCCACTTCCATACGAAGGGAGGGTGACTGAGGGAGGCTCCCTGGGTGTTGCCTGTCCCTCACTTGCCGGCCCGGAGATCAGTGAGTTCAGCGATCCTGGGGCAGGGCGTCCTCCTTTGCTCATCTGTGCGCCTGGGGTGGGGTGGGCTGCAACATCCTGTCAGTGCTGGGGGGACGACTAGACTCCCGTCCTGCTTGTGACCTTGTGCGAGCCACTTGACTTCTCTGGGTTGGTTTCCTCATCTAGCTAACAAGGTAATAGTACTCACCTCATGGGGCTGTTGAGGAGATTAAATGATACATGACCCGTACCTAAATCCCTGTTGTCACCTCTGGGTCCCTCGCCTGGCCTGCTCCTGGCACTGTGGTTCGTTCACCCTCTTCACTGTCACTTGGAAAGCCAGTGTCCTCAGATCCCCCGTGGGCCTCTGTAACTGCTCGCCCAGTGAGTAGCCGCTGGCCTCGTGTGGCCATTCAGCACCCCACGTGGTGCCTTGTCTCAGTGCAGGTGTGCTGTCTATACAATACACATCAGATTCCAAACACTTAATATAAAAAGGGAATTAAAATACGTAATTAATGGGGGCGACTGGGTGGCTCAGTCAGTTAAGCGTCTGCCTTTGGCTCAGGTCATGATCCCGGGGTCCTGGGATCGAGCCCCGCATCGGGCTCCCTGCTCCGCGGGAAGCCTGCTTCTCCCCCTGCCCTTCTCCTTGCTCATGTTCCCTGTCTCTCAAATAAATAAACAAAATATTTTTAAAAATGTGATTAATGATTTCAATACTAATAGTAATTACATGATGAAACGATTAATATTTTTGACATACTGGGCTAGATAAAATATATTAAAATTAAGTTCACCTGTTTCTTTTTACTTTCATAATGTGGCTACGAGAGAAATTTAATTAAATATATGGCTTGCCTTACATTTTTTTTTTTTTTCCTGCCTTACATTTTATGGGATAACGCTGCTCTAGAACGTGAAAGGCCATTTTCAGGGCATCTTCCTAGTGGCTCCCAGAAGAAGCAGCCTTTGGAATTCCCACTGAATTCCACTCAACCTCAGCCACTGAGGAATGTCTGCTTCCCAGACTGTGGCTTCTGGAGCCCACTCTGGGTGGCCTCACTCACTTCTCCCCGATTCCCCAAGCGTCGCGTGGCCTCCCAGGAGGCTGAGACCCAAACGATGAATTTGTGCCCCCAGGACAAGCATGGCCGACAGAGCCTGCAACCCCCTCCTTCAAACCCCAGCTGTCCAGCTGGTCAGACTCTCGGAGCTGTGTGGGAATCTCCCCATGTCACTTTCTCCCCCCACAGACCCCAGGGATGTGGCTGCCTGGCCCCAGGCCCTGAGTCGGCTCCAAGGAATCTCTCTCCTCTCAAGAGGATAATGAGACCGCGTGATGCTGGAGAGCATGCCTGCAGGAGCCAGAGAGAGCCGTGCACCCAGCTGTGTGGCTGGGACAGGTCCCCTCTTCTCTACACCTCAGCTTTCTTATTTCTGCCATGGGCATCGTCACTGCACCTGCCTCGTGGCGCTGTGGGGGCCTCAGAGACACCGCTGATGCACGGCCTCGGGCACAGTGCCTGGCTCACAGCACGCTGTAATTGCAAGAGGGACAGGAAAGAGTTAGGGATGTGGCTTTTGGCCACAGCCTCCCTCATCCAGCCACAGGAGGAAGGTTCGAGGGGGGCGGGGCCGGGGGTGGGAAGGAGGCAGTGGACTAGAGCTCCCTTTAGACTTTGGGCTAGATGCAGCCCGACTCGTAGCCTGGCCAGCCCATTTTCAGTTGAGGAAATTGAGGCTCATCGAGGTGAGGTGACTTGCCCAAGGATGGCAGTAGGGCTGCTCGTGGGGGCTGCCTGTCTCCAAAACTTGAGCTCTCTCCAGTGTACTGTGAAGTCTGAGCATGGTCTGGGGGGTAAGTGGACTCAAGATAGTTTGAGAAGAAACTTGAGCTAATATGGCCCCTTTCCCACTGGTGACATTGAGTCTTTGAAAGAAAGGGACCCTCTGCTCCTAAATTGGGTTCCCCCAAAGCAGGCCCTGGGAGCAAGGACTTGGGTGCAGGTCCTGCGTTCAGGAGGTAACCCCAGGAAACACAGGGAAGGAGAAGCGAGATGGGGAGGGAGAGAGCCCCAGAAAGTGTGTTTGATGAGCAGGGCCCCCTGTGAGCTGGTGTAAGAGCACACCCCGGAATTTCCAGACTGAGGAGCTGAAGGCTGGGGTGTTTGTCCTGCTTCCACCTCTCATGATTGAGGGTTGCCCCTGGGGGTGTGGAATTTCTAGCACTTCCTTGCACAGGCTGAACAAGATCCTTTGGTGCTGGAGGAAGCCCTTGGGTAAAGAGAGAGGAGCGGGGAAACAGCACAGTCAGGCTGGCACGAGGCGCGGCGTCCAGGGGGTGGCCGGAGCGCCCCATGCCTGCACATTCCTCTTGAGAAAAACATCCAAACTATACAATGAGATGCTTGTGACAATTTTAAAAATATATATGATGGTAGGATTGGCGTAGTAAATTATGGTGCATCGGCAAGATCGAGTATCCTGTAGCCCCAAATGAAGACTAAGTTGCAACATGAAAAGTATCTGGGGAGGAATGTTAGGTAAACACTGGCACGTGCACCCAGTGTCCCCATGGATGGTGCATCCTCCGGGCTCTGGCAGGGAAGCAGAACCAGCAGGAGGCAGGAGGGCTGGCTAGGCAAGCCTGCAGGACTCCCTTGGGGACCACAGCCTGGGCTCTCCTGAGGCCAGGGAGCCTGCAGATATCCAGCGGCATCAAGCTGCCACCGCTCTAGCCTGAGGCTAGATCCTTCCAGAACTCCACCCCCACCCCCAGCCCCCATGTAAGGTGGCAGGGTGGGATCATTTTCTCTTCTGTTTCTCAGCCTTGGCCTCAGCATACATCATCTCTGGGCTCTGGGCCTGGACTGACAGAGCACAGGCCTCCCCCCCCCCTTATCTCCTGGGCCTCTTGGGGCTGGGCCGGGAGGTCTGTGGTAGAGGACAAGACTTAACACGCGGATCCCATCAGTGACCTCACTCTGAGTGGCCGTCACTAGACTTTCCCTGGCCTAGGAGCGGTCTGCCTTGAGGCTGCCCTCACCCTGGGTGTGGGATTTGTACACTCCAGCCCCCCAGGATGGACCAAGGCAAAGTGGAAAATGAGTCAGGTTTGATTGGCTGTGTTATCTTGGGCGAGCCCTTCTCTGGCCACTCTTCACTCTCACGTGGAAAGTGTTCGACATGCCAGGGTTAGCTTCTGTGCATCTTGGGTTGGTGCCCGGCATCGAACTGCCCAGAACAGGGCTGTGTGGACGTGGGGGTTGGGCTGAGTGGCATCAGCTGGGGCCAGCTGGCCTGGGGCAAGGGCATTTATGCCTGGAGTCTGATCTGCCCTCCTGAGCTCACCAGACCCAGGGACCCTGTAGGATCCATCTCTGAGGCATCAGGGCCCAGCCCGGGGCGCCACTAAGGAGCACTCCGTGAGTTGGGAAGGGAGAGAGAAAGGTAGAGGGAGAGCAGAGGGACTGCGGGAGAGGACTCCTGATGGCGCGTGTGACTGAGGTGTGCCCTGACCAGTCCACTGAGCCCGTGGTACTGCTGCCTCAGAAGGTAGAGCTGGAGGCCAAGGCCAGCCCCTTCTACAGATGAAGAAATCGAGGTGCAGGGAGGAGAGGGGCGATACGTGAGGTTGCACTGAACAGAGGCTGGGACAGGACCAAGGTTCACTGCCCAATGCTCTTCCTATCCCCCCGACACTGCCCTCACCCTTGGAGAAATGGTTTCCTAGAGCCAAGTGGGAAGGCAACCGGGGGCCAGGTCCTTGGTGGTGAGGAGGAAACGCAGGGGCTCCAAGGCCCTGGGTCTGGCAGGGAGGCAGGAGGGAGGGCATCCTCGGTGGGCGGGGCTCTGAGAGGCCAGCAGCAGGACTGTCGCTGCCCCGGCCCAGGGACCAAGGCTGCCCTGGCAGCACCTCTGGGCTCCCAGCTGCTCTGAAACTTCCCGCTCGGCTGTTGGGGAGCGTTCCCGGCCCTGCTCCTTCACCTCCTCTCCATTCTCCTCTCTGTTCTGCCTCTCCTTCCTCTCTGAGGGTCCATCTCTCCATGCCTTTCCCTCCCTGCCGAGCTATGTCCCTGTCGCTCCATTCGACTGCCCCCCACGGTCACTTCAGCCTCAGCCCCCATCTTGCCCTGCTCTGTCTCCATGTCTCTCTCTCTGTCACCTTCTGTCTCTGATTTTGTCCCTGTCTCTGTCTCACCAAAGGCCCTGCTGGCTGCTCCGGATGGTGCCCCCCCTTCCCCTCTCCCTGCACCCCACTCTTGCCCACCTCTGGTAACAATTACTCTGGGCTGGAATGGAATCCTCCAGTGCCCCAGACAGACCCACAGGCAGCACATGGGGACCAGATGGTGACAGACTCCTCAAGAAACTAACCACTTCGGGCAGGGGAGCAGGGCCCCAGGGAAGGCCAAGCCAGCCAAAGAGCAAAGACCCAAGTCCTGTGGCTGCCAAATCTCACCCAGGAGCCTCTTCGGCTGCTCTGGCCGCCGGGCCAGGAGGCACGGGGGGCAGTGCCCGACTCCCAGGGCATGGGCACCAGAAGGCCGAGGAGCTGAAGGCAAGGGAGCAGGGCCGCTTGAAACCAAGTAGTCCTGCCCCTAACCCACAGGCTGGAAGTTGGAGTCCAGATCCCTTCAGTGACCTTCTCAAGGTCACCAGCACCTGGGCAATAGGCCAAAAACTTGCAGGCTCTGCTCCCAGGAGTGAATGGTTTCCTCTTTGCCGAGTCTGACCCTGGAGCCAGACTGCTTGAGTTCCAGGCCAGCTCCACCTCTTCCTGAGCCCCTCAGTGTCTCCTCCTGTAAGCGAGAAAGAGCAGTAGTACCTGCCGCAAAGGGCCCAAGGGAGGCTTTATGAGTTAGGATGTGTAAAGTACAAGCACAGGGCTTGGTCAGATCGAGAGTTCGATCAAATGATAAGTAAACAATATGATCTAATTATAAATAATAATTATGATTAATCTTCCTAAAGCACAGCTCAACCCAAGCCGCTGCTTGCTCAGGAAACTGCCACACCCCCCCAGTGTCTACGGAATAAAGTCCAAGAGAGCCACAGCCATCAGTCTTCTGCCCTCATCTTGCTCAACTTAGCAGTCTGATGCTCAGACACAGAGGCATTTCCTTCCCCGGCCCTGGGTCTCTGCCCACCCCACCGGCAGCTTATTGTCCCTCTCCAGCCAGGGACACCTGACCATCACCGTTCACCCGTTTAGCGAGGCCAGTACCCGGGGCTCTTTCCACACACGCACTCCCTCGGCTATCTCAGGCAGGCAGTGGCTGGCGGGGTCATCGGCAGGCTGGGCCTCTCCCCTGGCTCCTCGGCCGTTCCGGACTGGTGTCTCATTGACCTTCACACTTGACTTGTCTAAACCAAACTTGCGATCTTCTCCCCAGACCCTTTTCCTCCTCTGTCCCTCCACCTCCCCACGATCTCACCGTCATTCTTGAGTCCCTCTCACACCCCGCATCCCAAACGTCAGCAAATGCCTCCGCTCAGCCTTCAGAAATACGCTCCGAAGCCGCCTGAGCCATCACCCCACTCCAGGCCACCACCACCCGTCACCTGGGCCATTCCAACAGCCTCTACCCAGTCCCTCTGCGGCCACTTTTGCCCCTCCCAGGCCTTTCCCGACTCAGCAGCTTGTGTGACCCCTTTCAAAAGCAAAACATGAGGTTTCCATGGCTGTACACATTTGTCAAAACCCACAGAAGTGTACGCTAGAAAGGGTATATTTTACTGTATGTAAATTACATGTTAACTTTAAAAATGGAACAAAAAGCCAAAGAGACCACATCACTCTTCAGCACAAACCTGTCCAATGGCTTCTAGCTCATTCTTTACAATGGTCTATAAGGCTCTATGCCAGTGTTTCTCAAACTGGGGGCCATGACCCTTTAGTGGGTCAGGAAATCAACTGAAGGATCATAACCAGCATTATTTTTAGATTAGATAAGATAAAATAAAATACATAATATGATATAAAATAAAATACATAACATAAAATAAAATATATACAAGGGCATACATTTAGTAAAGGTATGTTTTATGAAATGTTTACTTTGGTGGGTTTTTTTTAAGATTTTATTTATTTATTTGACAGAGAGAGAGAGACAGCACACAAGCAGGGGGGAGTGGGAGAGGGAGAAGCAGGCTCCCCGTTGAGCAGGGACCCTGACGCGGGGCTCAATCCCAGGACTCCAGGATCATGACCTGAGCCGTAGGCAGACGCTTAACCGACTGAGCCAACCAAGCGCCCCCACTTTTGTGTTATTTTTGTATGTGCATGTTCATACTGGATTGTAATAGAAAATTTATGTCTTACTATGGGTTGTAATGAATAAAAATTAAAAGACACTGGGGGCGCCTGGGTGGCTCAGTCGGTTGAGCGTCGGACTCCTGATTTCGGCTCAGGTCATGACCGCAGGGTCATGAGATGAAGCCCTGCATGGGGCCGTGTCAGGCTCTGTGCTCAGCGTAGAGTCTGCTTCTCTCCGGCTCCTTCTGCCCCTCCCCCTTGCTCTTCGTGTTCCCTCTCTCTTTCTCTCTCCCTCTCTGTCTACAAAATAAATAAGTCTTTTTTTTAAATTAAAAAAAATTAAAAGACGCTGTTCAGCATGGCCTGCTCCCCAGCCTCCGTTACCCCCGTACTTTTCCTCCTCCCCTGCTCGCCCACTCTGCCGCAGCCTCGCTTTCTGGTCCTGCACCACTCCTGGTGCACTCCTGCCTCAGGGCCTTTACACCGGCTGTTTGGTCTGGAACGCTCCTCCTCTCGATATCCCCACGGCACCCTCTCTCAGTCTCCAGGTCTTGACCCAAATGTCAATTCCCAGACGGAGGGGCGTCAACCTTCCAGACTGACCTGCTTACAACAGGCGCCCCTCCCAGCCTTCCTGGAGTCCCCTGGCCCCGCTTCATTTTCCTCCAGAGCACTTACGGCTCCCTGGGATATTATATATTTATTTGTCCACTTCCCTCCACTAGAATGTCAGTCCCAGGAGGGCAAGGACTGTGCCAGTCTTACTCACTGCTGTACCCCAGTGTCTAGAACAGTGCTTGGCCTACGGGGGACATTTCCTGAATAAATTACCGGTGAATGATTACCGCCCTTGCCCTGATGGAACATTCAGCCTGGTCGACATGGGAAAGCTCCTGGAAGCTGCCTCCGACCTCTACTGCAAGGAGAATGGAGCACACCCGAGAATTCGGTGGGCTTCACCGACCTGGAGAGACGTGACCATCCTCTGGAAGCTTTGTTACCTCCCTGGGGTCCAGCGAGACCTGGCTCCCTCTCCAAGTTCCAGAGCACCTCTGCTGGGGTTTCTTATCATCCTGCATAGATCCCGGTGGTGCCCTGGTGGAGTAAACAGCATGCTGTCTCATTCCAGTTGACAAGACTTGTCGGCTGAGCGCCCCAGCTGAGAGAGAGCAGAGAAACCTGAACCAGATGGCTGGGGAGGGGGAGGCCTCCTCACATGGGAGGCTGCCTCAGCCAGCCCCGTCACAGTGCCCCATCCCAGGGGCAGCAGCCAGAGACCTCCCCCTCAGGAGGCCACACCTGCCTCAGGGCCAAGTGGCTTTGTGGGGGCAGGACAGGGAAAGGAGGGGACCACACCTCCAGGAGCTGGAGGGTCGGAGCGAGTTCTGCCTTCCAGAATGACCTTATTCCCCCAGATGGTGAATCTCAGGTTTAGACTGCTGGGAGGGCCCATGGAGGTCATGGAATACAACTTCCCCATTTCACAGGCAGGGAAACTGAGGGCCAGACATGGGGACAACACCCCCAAAGCCACACAGTAAGCTGAGGCTGGAACCTCCATCCTCCAACCATCAGTCTGGGCTTTTTGAACCAAGCAGAAGCTCTAGAGAGGGCAGGTCTGGAGGACCAGGGACAGAGCACTGAAGCATAGCCCAGTCCCCTGAGCCCACGATAGGAGGGCCTCTGTGGGTCAGGTAGCATTTGAACTGATGTTTTGCAAACTAGCTGGATTTCAACAGAGAACAAAGACATTCCTAGGGTGTGGGTGGGGGGAGGTGGGCAGCTTGTTCAGGACATAAAGCGGAACAGTGTGGCTGGTGTTAGGTTGGAATGGGGGTGGCGTGGTGGGAGATGAGGTGCATGGCCTTATTCTGGCAGTCGGTAGTCAGCTTTATGCACAGTGGAAGAATTAGGGGCCGAGGACTTCGTGCTCAGAAAGGATCAGGGAACACAGGAGTGTGCTAGCTGGGAGGTTTCTTTCCAGGCATCCCCCACCCCCCTGCCCCAGGCAGCTCTGTCCCTACAGGTGGCCACCTCTTCTTGCCAAGTGTTGATGCTATTTTGGGATGCGGAACCTGCCAGTGGAGGGGGGCCCCGGGTTTGGGGCCCCATCTCCTGCAGGGATTCCGAGGGTCTGGGAAGTGGGAGCAGGGCCTGGGAAAACAGGCCATCAAAGCTGCTTGGGCAATTCCCTCTGGCCACGGGCAGCAGAGGGCTCCAAGGTCACAGCAGAGCGCTAAATATAGGGACACTCGGAGGTGGAAGTGGTTCCTGCTGGCCACAGGGGGCTGTCCAGTTCCTTCTCAGAGGGGCAGGGATGAAGCTGTTGGGAATGGTGTTTGTGGATCGGAGCTCCGAGAGCCGGGCCCAGGGCCGGGCTCAGGTACCTCGGGGAGCCTCAGTCTGGATTTGGCATCCGATCCTCCTCTATGGCTGGGGTCATGGCATGGGGTTACCCCTGTATTATTCTTTAATTCCAACCTTATCTATTGGCCCCCTAATCTGGGCTAGGACCTGGGTTTGGATTTCAGGCTCAGAGGTCTCTATTCTTAGGAACAAACTTGTAAATAGCCAACCACCTATAGGTAAATGGAAGGAGGACTGACCCTAGAACATCAACATGTACCCCACTAGAATGCCAGCTCCCAGAAGGAGGGAATTTTGTCTGTTCGGTTCACTGCTGTAGACCCAGCAACCTCTAGAGCAGGGCATATAGTAGGTGCTCAATAAACATTTCAACAAATGTTGAATAGTTGAATAAACAGCTCTGGCTGGAGAATCGGACTCTGTGGACCGGTGGCCTGGGGCTGGCTCTCGAAGAAAGGATAGACTTTTGAGCCAGTCCCCTGGAAATGGGCATATCAGGCAAAACACCTTGTACTGGAAGGACAAAAATAGGTGATGTACTCAGGAACACTGGATCTAGCTTTGCATGGGAACCAGGATGTGAGGAAGACTATCACAGATCCTGAGGGACTGTGAACATGGCCAAGGACCCTATTGTGCAGCCAGAGGGGTCCAAAATGGGGTGCACAAGGTGATCCATTCATGTAGAAAGAACATTCTATAACTTTTATGTAAACTTATTTTTACCTTTTTTTAAAAAGGAGGAAAAATTTAAGTTCTATGATTATTTAATAAATAGCCTGACATTGGTGCCCTCATGTTGTCCACACTGCGGTAGGTCACATGTTCCATATCCCAGGTGTCCTGAGGAAAGCAGTGTGGGGTCCACCGTGTGGGCTTGCCTGACAACGGTGCCCCCCACCCCCCCAACAGCGATGCTTCCAGTTAACCTGCCATAGGAGTCATCCAGGCGGTTAATTTTATAAAAACAAAGTCCTTAAGTTGTAGAATCTTTACCAAAATTATTACTGACAAAGGCAGGGGCCATGAAAATCTTTTGTACTATATAGAAATCTGCTGGCTGTTTCATAGCAAACCACATCATCACCACCTTAAAGATGAGTTGTGCCTTCCACTTTTCCGAAAAGACAAATGATTCAAATGTGCTGGGTCTTTCTGTGACAACAGAGGTACGTTATCCAGCAGTTCCTAAAACAAATAGACAGTACCCCAGGTAGAGACGTGGTTTTGAGACTAAGAAGGTAACCCCTTTTGGAAAGAAGCGTCCTGCTGCAGACAGGTATTCTGGAATGATTTTGTTGCTAACATGGCTATCGGAGTATCTCCTGTCTATCGTACATTTAAAAACAGGGACATAGGATTTTATAACCTATTTTAAAATCTTCTAAGTAAAGAGTTTCAGTGGGTTTTGAATTTATTTGTCAAAAATATTGAAAAAAATAACACCTTTGGATTCGTTTCCAATAACCGACCAATATCAGTTAAACCAAATTTCAGCAAAAACCTCTGCGCAGAATTGAAAATCACACTTAGGATTCCGGCCAGCAACACACTTCTTCCCCGTGGCGCTTCTGCTCTCGTGAGGTGTGGTTTTCACCTACAACAGGCATTAAGCCAAGTGGAAAATGTGGAGTTCAGTACCAGATTCTCAAATGAGTATACCACACCATTAAACCAAGGTTTTATGTAGAAATTAAACACACTGGGGGCGCCTGGCTGGCTCAGTCAGTGGAGCCCGCGACTCTTGATCTTGGGGTTCTGAGTTCCAGCCCCATGTTGGGTGTAGAGATTACTTTAAAAAATGAAATTTTAAAATAAATAAATAAGTAAATAACAAGCACAACTTTTGGTAATAACATAGAGCAAGAAGCTCTGTTTAATACCATTAAATACAATGAAAACAAAGCATAAAATAATATTTATTCACTCGCGGTTTTTATCAGTTTCTATTTTTTGGTATGTATTTTATAATTTATCCACATATTTGCATGGTGGCATGTGTATATAATTTATAAATAAGTGAATGCTTATTATATTGGTTAGATTGCATGAACGTTGCTTTTCCTGATGTGTGTGTGTGTGTGGTGGGGGGGTGGTAGTAGAGGTGAGATTCATCCGGGGGCACTAGGGAGGGATTCTGGAAGGAGGGATGGGATCCATTCGAGGCCACTTTGGGGTCCGGAGGCCTGGAGTCTAGAGGGAAGGCTGAGCTTTGATGCAAACTGACTCAGGAGGGGGCCTGAACTGGGCCCAGGGCTGAGGGCAGGGAGGAGCGGGGAGGAGAGGAGGCCAGAAGTTCTGGACAAGGCAGAAGCACAGGCTGTGGTGACAGGATGGTGGCGGAGAGCTTGGGAGGTGCCCATGCTGCTACCCGTCACCCTGGTCCGCGTGACGAGCTGGCCATGTGGGGTCCCTCCAGGCTGAGCCGGCCCCAAAAGGCCCAGACACCTCCTCCCCCTGCCTTATTCTCCTGCACAGCCCGGCGGAGCCAAAGAGGGCTGTGCCGTAAGGGCTCAGGCCGGCAGCCAGTATGGGGCGGCCAAAGCCCTGGGTCCCAAGCCACTGGGTCTGGAGGTCGCCCTGGCAACAGACTCTGTTGTGATGCTTCCCAGAGCCAGGGCCTTGTTAGTCAGCCACACAGGAAGGTCGCCTCTGGCCTGGACACCCCTGGGAGTGGTGCAATGACTGACCATCGTCCGGCCTTTGCTGCCAGGCCAGGAGAAGGGCAGCTGGTCGGAGGGGAGAGCTGGGTCCCGCAGGGATCAGGGTGCAAAAGCCGGTGCACTGCCCTTCACAAACCGCGCTCAGCCAGCCGGCAAATCAGGCCTGCGCTCGGTGGGGGAGGGGTCCGAGGGTGCCACGTGAGATGCTCTCTCAGAGGTGGCCCAGAACGGCTGGGACAGGCCCCTCCAAATAGGTGCCACCCTCGAAGCCGCCCTGGGAGGGCGCTGCGCTTACACGGGCGGCGGGGGCACAGCGGGCCGCCTGCGTGCGGGACTCTGCGCGGGGACTGCTGCAGAGCCACGGCCGGAAGGCTCCTCACTTCGGATCCCGGCTGCTGCGTTCTAGTCTCACCCGGAATAGACGATCCCCTTTGTCCTGGGCCTCAGTCTCCCCGTAGTATGCCCGCAGGCTGCCCAGGAGACCTGCCCCCAGCACCCCCTCAGAGCCCCCCGCCCTCATCCGACCCCTGCAAGCCCCCACTCCACACCGCGCTTTGCCCGTGCCACCTGGGCCTCACTCCCACATCACTGCACACACTGTTCCAGTTTGCTGTTCCTGCCACAGGGCCTGTGATCAAGGCAATGAGAGGCCCTCTGCCCGGCCACCCCTCCTAAGACTGGATTAATGTCCCCAGGCTGTGGTCCCCTCCCCGCTGTGCCCAAACTCCGCCCCCACCCCCCAAAAACACACACAGATGCTGCTAGGGGCACAGTCTCCAAATGACTGGCCTCCGGGGAGCCACTTCCCTCCCTGAGTCTCAGTTTCCTCCTCTGTGGAAGAGGGTAGCGAGAGTGACCTCACAGGAAGAAGTGACACGGCAGAGTTCGCTCCCAGGCTTCTGATCACATTTAAGGAATTATTTTTATTATTAACGTGGGCGTCTCTTGGGGGCCTTTCTGGGTTGTTTGATGAATAATTTGGGCATGGGTCAAACCCCACTTCCCTTGATCCTCCTGTGGGCTGAGGAGCTGCGGGGGTGGCGGGTGGGAGGCCACGCCCTCCAGGAACCTGTCCCTCTACACGTCAGGAAGCTGTGTCAACAGCAGTGCAGACCTGAATCATGAGGCCCTCCCCATCCCCTGGGAACTCTGAGAATAGATCCAGGAGCCCTTCCCAGAAACAGCCCAGAGCACTGGCAAGGCACACAGGCCCCAGTTAGAATCCTGCCTCTGCAGATGACTCAGAGCAGGTCACCTGAGCTCTCCCCAACCCCCAGCTGCATCCTCACCCCCACCTTCTTCCTGGACTCCCCTCCATGAATCTCCCCACCCCAAAGGCTTCCATCTCTGCAGACCCTGTGGTTTCCTGCTGCCATACTCTTTTTCTTTTTCAGTTCAATTTATTTAGACAAAAGAGTTCAGGGGCGCCTGGGCGGCTCAGTCGGTTAAGCGGTTAAGCATCTGACTCTTGGTTTCGGCTCAGGTCATGATCTCAGGGTCCTGGGATCAAGCCCTGCGCTGGGCTCCTCGCTCAGTGCAGAGTCTGCTTGTCCCTCTCCCTCTGCGTCCCCACCCACCCCGTGCTCTCTCACACACACGCGCATGCTCTCTCTCAAATAAATAAATAAATAAAATCTTTTAAATAAGTAAATAAACAAAAAGAATTCACCCATTTTTACCACCCCTCACCCCCTGCCTCTGGCAACCAGCAATCTGTTTCCTTTATCTATGAGCTTGGGTTTTTCTATTATTTTTTTAAGATTCCACAAATGAAAGATATCCTACAGTATTTGTCTTTCTCTGTCTTATTTCACTTAGCATAATGCCCTCTAGGTCCATCCATGTTGTCATTATAGCAAGATTTCATTCTTTTTTTATGGCGCAGTAATACTGCATTGTGTATATAAATAGATATATCAATATATATCTATACGGATCACATCTTCTTTATCCATTGATACGCACTTTGGTTGTTTCCATATCTTGGCTATTGTGAATAATGCTGCGGTGACCCTGAGGATGCAGGTATCTTTTTGAGTCAGTGTGTTCATTTTCTTTGGGTAAATACCCAGAGGTGGAATTGCTGGATCATGCAGTGGTTCTATTTTTAATGTTCCTTTCAAGTTTTTGAGGGATCTCCGTACTGTTTTCTGCAGTGGCTGCCCCAGTTTACATTCCCGTCAACAGCGCACGAGTTCCCTTTTCTCTACATCCTCGCCAACACTTGTTATTTTTTGTCTTTTTGATTCTGGTCATTCTGACAGGTGTGAGGTGGTAGTTCATGGTGGTTTTGATTTGCATTTCCCCGATGATTAGTGATGTAGAACAGCTTTTCACGTACTTGATTGCCATCTGTGTGTCTTCTTTGGAAGATGTCTCTTCATATCTGCCCATTTTTTAAATCGAATTGTTTGTTTGTCTTTTTACTCTTGAGTGGTAAGGAGTTCTTTATATATTTTGGATGCTAGCCCTTTATCAGATATATGATTTGCAAATATTTTCTCCCATTCAGTAGGTTTCCCTTTCGTTTTGTGGGTGGTTGCCTTTGCTGTGCAGAAGCTTTTTAGGTGGTTGTAGTCCTACCTTTTTCTGCTTTTGTTCCTTGTGCTACTGCCATGCTGTTGGTCAGGCCGTTGCCTCCGTCTTCTTGGTCCTTCCGGGCCCAGCCCCTGCCTCCAGGAAGTGCTCCAGGCTCCCCCACTGGAGGGGAGCTTTTCCTCAGCCCCTTGTAGGCGGGGCTTAAAGGCTCCAGACTCCGCATGTGCGCATGTGCGGGGCGGGAGCAGTGCCCTGCCTGTGCAGCATCTCGTCTTCTACTTCACAGACGAGCAAACTGAGGCTCAGAAGGGTTGAATAACTTGCCCTGGATAGCTTGCGGCGCTAGGATTCAAAGCAGGCGGACACAGAAGCCCCCGTGCTTTTCTCGGCCGCTCCCACCACCCCCGTCCCACACGCTCCCATTTCTGTCCTCTCCTTGTCTTAACTAGACAATTGAAGATAATGTCCTAATGGAAATCGGAGTTGAGCAAAATTAAAAATTAATCCACAGTGACGCTCCAGTTAACCAGGGACTCTTCCAAGTTCATTCCTCCAAACTGCTGGCATTATAAACCTTGTTTCTCTGGTAGAAATATAATTCCTAAAACCAAACACCCTCAGCGAACTCAAAGACCTGAGAGAAATCTGGAAGCCAGCGATCCCCTCCTTATGGGCCTGGATCTGCTCCTCACAGGGACTAGGCAAGCCCCGCGGAGCCGAGGTGACAGCCTGCCCCGCACAAAGGACAGTGTGATAGCTGCGTTCCGGCGGGGCTCAGAGGGCTGAGGTCCTTGCTCATTTCACCCTCGCGGCAACCCAGCCGCATGGGCACCATTACCCTCGTGTCATGGGGTGGGGGGACTGTGCGCCAGAGAGGTTGGTGGTAACCCCAATAGCTCTTCCTACCTCACAGCTGGTGTTCCTAGCTTACCAAGTGGGGACCTTCCCTCCCACTGTGGCCAGGGACCTTTGCCTGGGAGAAGCCTTAGCCCTCTTGGTGGGGGACCTGCCTTGGAGGGGCTTCTCTTGGGCCTCTTCCTTCTCCCAAAGACCACAGAGCTTGGCTACCCACCAGCATCTCCCGGTCTGGTCCGGCCCCCATGGTCACATGGACGGCGGCTCCCCATTAGTGCATTGGAAGCAGCTATCGAAGGGAGAGTCGAACTCAAAGTCAGGAACCTGGGGTTCCGGTCTTGGCTCTGCCACCTATTTGCTCTGCCCCGACCTTGGATGAGTAACTCTCCTCCCTAGGCCTCCCAGGGATTGTCTCCTGGGTGAAATGAGGGTGTGTAGGTGACTCGGGCAGGAGCATAGCAGGCCTCCCCGGAAGGGAGCTGGGTCTGAGATCAGGGTGGAGGGGCAGGCAGGAGAAGGCTCAGCCCAGGAGGCCAGGTCATGCCAGGTCTGGGTCAGGAAACTGAGGAGGGAGGGAAGAAAAGCAGGAGAGCAAGGATGTGCTTATCGGTGGTGCTCGGGCAACCTCAGGGAGCATGGCTCCCCTCCCGTGGGGAGAAGGAAGACAGAGCTTTCCCCTTTGGAATGTGGGCCTCCACCTCCCCCGTGCCACAAGACACAGACCTCCAGCATTTGGGCTGAATTAAGAGCCTCAGACATCAGCTGCCTCTGAATCACGGCTGTTCTAAGCTGAGCCTGGGAAGCACGTAGGAGCATATCCTGGATGGTGATTTTCACAGTGTGTCCTGTAGGCTCTGGGGGACCTTGGGTCTGCAGTTCCCTTTATCTGTGTTATATGTGGGCTTCCTCTTGTTTCAAGTGAAGGGAAAATTCTGCATCTCCATAGAGGAAGGAAATGAACCACCTGTGTATCTAGTGGTCTGGTTTAGAGTTCCAGAAAAGTCACATAGCCAGAATGCCCTCTCTGTGCCAGGCATGGTGTTGACCATGAAGATTCAGTGGAAGCCACAACAGATGGGCTTCCTGCCCTCAAGGAGTTTGAGGTCGAAGGAGATGAGAGTGATCAATAAGAGCTCATGCATTCCACCTTATTACTCCCTACAGGTACCTTAAATATATCAACTCTCATGACAACCTTATGAAATAAGTAAATCCTCTATTTGCAGATGAGGAAATCGAGGTACGAGAGGCAAAATGATAGAGCAGGCAGCTAGGAAGTGGCAGAGCTGGGATTTGAACCTTAGCTGTCTGTTTCCAGAGTGTGTGCTCGTATACACAGGTATATAAATGTCGTGTACAACCTACGGTGCTACCTGTGTGTTTTATGTATATAGGGGAACCTGGCTAAGCTGAGGCTGAGCATAAGCAACAAAAGCTTCCCTGAGGAAGTGATGCTTGAGTTAAGATGGAAGGAGGACATTGATAGGCAATTGATTTTGGACAATGATGCCAAGACCATTCCATGAAAGAAAGGATGGTCTTTTCAACAAACAGTGCCTGGACAAGTGGACATCCACATGCAAAAGAATGAAATCGATCCCCTATCTCACACCATACACAAAAATTACCTCAAAATGGATCAATGACCTCAATGTAAAGACTAAAGCTACAAAATTCTTAGACGAAAACATAGTTGTAAATCTTTGTGACCTTAGATTAGGCAATCATTTCTGGAATATGACATCAAAAGCATAAGCAACAAGAAGAAAATTAGAAACCTTGGATATCATCAAGATTAAATACTTTTGGGGTGCCTGGGTGACACAGTTGGTTAAGCATCTGACTCTTGGTTTCAGCTCAAGTCATGATCTCCGGGACATGAGAGAGAACCCTGTGTTGGGCTTCACACTGAGTGTGGAGTCTGCTTGAGATTCTCTCTCCCCCTCTGCCCCTCCCACTTGTGTGCTCTCTCTCTCTCAAAATAAATAAATAAATATTTTTTTAAAAAAATGACATACTTTTATTCTTCGGAGAACACCATCAAGAATGGGAAAACATTTTTGCAAATCATATATCTGAAAAGGGACTTGTATCTGAAATATATATGGAATTCTTATAACTCAATAATAGGAAGAAAAATTTAAAAATTGGCAGAGGATCTGGATAGACATTTCCCCGAAGAAGGTATCCACATGGCCAATAAGCACATGAAAAGATGCTCCGACATCATTAGCCACCAGATAATGTCTTATAGGGAAATCTCTGGGGACATGATCCTCGAAGAATGGGTGGGTGTTTGCCAGGCACAGCGAGATACCACTTCACACTCACTACAATGGCTATATATATATTTACAAAGAGACAAATAATAAAAAGCATTGATGAACATGTGGAGAAATTGGAACCCTAATACCCTGCTAGTTGTAATGGAAAATGATGCAGCTTCTGTGGAAAACAATCTGGCTGTTCCTCAAAAGATTGAACATAGAGTTGCTATACGATCTAGCAATACTACTCCTGGGATACCCACAAGAGAAACGAAAACATATGTCCACACACAAATTTGCACGTGAATGTTCATAGCAGCATTATTCACAATGGCTAAAATGCGGAAACAACCAAACGTCCCTCAATTTATGAATGTATAAATAAAACGTGTTATCAGCCATGTGATGGAATATTATTCAGCCATAAAAAGGGATGGGGGGCTGATATCTACTACAACATGGATGAATCTTGAAAACATTATGCCAGGTGAAAGAAGCCAGTCACTAAAGACCACATATTGTAAGATTCCATTTATATGAAATGTCCAGAATAGGCAAATCTATAGAGACAGAAAGTAGATTAGAAGTTGCCAAATGGTGTATGTGTGTGGGGGGGGGGGATTGGAGGGCAGGGACTCCTAATGAGTACCACATTTTGGAAGGTGATATAAATGTCCTAGAACTGATTGTGGTGACAGTTACCCAGATCTGTGGATATGCTAAAAACCATTGAATTATACATTTTAAATAGGTCAATTGTATGATATATGAATTGTATATCAATAAAGCTGTTATTTTAAAAAGATGAAGGGATGAAGAGGCATTAATTGTGGACATGGAAGGGGCTGGGGCTTGGAGAATGCTTTCTAAACTAAGGGAACTGCATGTGCAAAGGCCCTGTGGCTGGAGGCCTGGTATGTTTAAGAAAGCAAAGACAACCATGTGGCAGGAGCTCATGGGGCAAAGGGGGAAGAGGCGAGAGAAGAAGCCAGAGGGCCTGCTGGGCTAGGCTGCCCAGGGCCCTGAGGGCTATGGCACGGCCGCAGGTCCATGTGGAGGCAGAGTGAGCAGGGTGAGGCTCCCACAGTGGTGCAGGAGACGGCATTACGGCACGCAGCTCACCAAGCGCAGGCTGTCCTGCACTTCCCTCTTCCTGACCTCTCCCATCTGCCTGGGGGACCCCGGGATAGGATGTGAGTTCTGGAGGAACTGTGGGGATCATCAGAGTCAGAAGTCTCTGCGGATGATGGGCTTTGTGGCAGAGCCAAGGTCTGAGTCCCAGCTCTCCGAGTGCTGTGGGACTTTGGGCAAGCTAGTTCCCCAGTTTCTGCATCTGTACAGTAATGGCTTCTCCTGTTCTATCTTCCTGGGGAGGGGGCTGTGGCCAGGGGGGTCCAGGTGATGGCGTCCGGTGCTTTGCAAATAAAGTTTAAAAATCCAGACAAAGGTCATTGTCTATCTGCCGTCAGCTGCCTGCTTTCTGAATTCTAGGGTCTGCTGAGAGTCAGCAGGGCTGCCGCACCCCCGCTCTGGGGACGATGGGGCTTTTCTAAGGAGCTGGCTCTAATCCTGAGGTTGGAGGGAAAGCCTTGGCCTGCTGGCTGCGCCTTTCCAGCTGCAGAGCACTCGGGGGGCAGGGAGTGGGAGGGCTGGGAGCAGACGGCCTGTGTCCACGTCCGAGGAGCTGACTAATTGAGGGCAGGGGGCAGGCCAACTGTCCTGCGAGGCAGGGCTGAGTGTGGACTCCCGGAGAGGAGCAAAGTCTGGGGCTTTGGCAGCTGGAATCTGCTGGCTTGCTCTTTGAACAAACACTGAGGCCCTCTGTGCAACCTTCGAGATCATTCCTGTCTGATACAGGCTCTGGATTAGAGGCAGCTGGGGCCCAGAGCCGGGGACGCCTTGCATAATGTCGCACAGTCAGTAATGGGGCAGAGGGAAACAAAGAAGCTGGAGAAAATCAGAAGGGGAAGGAGCGTGGAGGTCTTCTCGTCTAACGCCCAGCACTGCACACACAGGACAGAAGCCCGTAAAGCTCAGCTCACCCACGATTATAGGGCAAGGTCAGCCTGTGGATGGAAGGATGCGCCGAGGGACCCGTGCTGCCCACCGGTTCCTGTTGTCCCGACCCCTGAGGTCTCTTCTCCAGAGCCTGGGGAGGAAGATACACTGGGCATCTTCTCAATGGCCCATTCCTTGTCCTAGTCACCCCACCCTACACTCCCCCTGCAACGGCCTTTCCCACCCCCTCCCCACCCCCACGTCCATTTCCGTGCCTGATGTGGAGCGTGCGTTCCTAGGGTCAGGCCCTGAGCCCGGGATCCAGCCACCATATATCAATGCTGTGTGTGTCCCAAACAGAGCCTGTTTCTGGGCCCCAGTACCACTCCCACCCTCTAGTCTCTGTCAGTGATGGACACCATCACCCGCGCAGGGCTTAAGCCAGCCAGGCACCAGGGGCCACCTTCCCCTGACAACCACCCGAGTCCCAACCTTCCCTTCATCTCTGAAATAGCCCGTCCTTGACTGCGTTCTGGTCTCCTCTCTTGCCTGCATCCCCAGCCCCCACCGGCCCAGCATCCCACCCATCTTCCCACTCTGGTCCAACCTCCTCACCGTAGCCAGAGACACATTTTGGACACACTGTTCTGATCACACTCCTCCTCTCCTCAAAACCATTCCATGGCTCCCCAGCACCCTCAGGGGAAAGCCCAAGCTCCCTAGCCTGGTGTTCAAGGCCCTTCTCCGTGTTCTGCTGGTGGCTGCCTCCTGCAGACCTGCTGAGCCCTGTGCTCCAGCCATCCATCCTGGCTGGAGACAGACTCCCGCCCGGCCTCCCACCTCCAGGCTTCGGCCCCCAGCTCCCTCCACCCAAGGCTTTTTTTCTCCTTCTCCCCCGTCTGCTTGGCAAACACCCACCCATTCTTCGAGGAACATGTCCCCAGAGATTTCCCTGTAAAGAGTCTTGGCCCCTCCCTCACTCTGTGCCCTCTCCCATTGTACCCTGTATTGACCTTGATCTGAGCCCCTGTGACACAAAGCTGACAGCCCCCTACCCAGCCTGGGACCCCCTCAGCCCAGGGACAAGGTGTTGTTGGGCTGGGAGGAGAGGGAAGCAAGGGAGGCAGGCAGGGAGGGAAGGGAGAGGAAAGGATTTATTTCAGGTTCCTGCTCAGTGCCTCCTCCCCCAGGAAGACAGGCAGATGGCCCCTTGCTCGCGGTTCTGCTGGTGTGGTCACAGATACTCAGGTTCACACCGTCTGGAAGGTCAGAGCGCAAGGCCTTGGAGAGCGTTCTGTAGATGGGGAAAATGAGGCGCAGGCATGAGCAGGCCCCACTGAGCGTCATTCTGCCAGATTGGAGCAGAGCCAGAATTTAAACTCCCATCTCTCTGACCCCAAACCCCATGCCGTTTCCCTGCTCCCACTGCCTGATGTTGGCTCCTCTGGGTCCTGGGAGCACATCACAAAGGGGCCTCACTGACCTGGGAGCCCCGGGCCACAGGTCCCAGCTCGATGGGGCCAGCAGGAGCCTGGGAGTGGGTGGTGGGGAAGGGGCCTGAGCCTTGTGGGGCACGCACTCCGGGCTGACCCCTTTCCATCTCACTCCAGCTCAGCCGGCAAGGGCTATTTATGCTCGGAGCCCCTGATCATGGCCCTCACCACACTGTCTCCAGAGCCAGGCCTCTGGGGCTTGAATCCCAGCTCTGGGAACTTGGGCGAATGCTGTCATCTCCCAGTTCCCCAGGCTTCCTCTTCTTGGAAAAGGAAATGTTAACAAGGTTACTTTAAGAGCCCTGTGTGATTTCAAGGAGCTGATAGGAGTCAATCACTCAGCAAGAGAGTAAAGGACCCCCAGGCCCTTCGGGACGCTGGGATTCCCTTCTTCCCCACCCCATCCCAGCCCCCCACGCCCCCACCCCCACCCCCGGGGCAGGGCACGGGTGTGGGGGCCAGGGGCTGCCCCCCTTCGCCTCTGCTTTGTGTCTTCCCAGGGCTGGCTCATCCAGGGCTGCGTGGCAGGCGTGTTTACATTCCCAAGTACCCCAGACGACAGCAGCCACTGATAAGGATGTCTCTGGTCTGGGAGCCTCCGCAGAGACTTTATCTCCCTAGATAGAGCTGGTCGTCGGGCTTGGGGGAGGAGCGGCCTTTCTCAGAGCAGCCTCCAAGCCCACTCACAGGTGTGGCTGAGCCCACTTGCCTCTGGCCGGGTTTCCCTGTCCATCCTTCTGGATCCTGCCTGCTGTGCCCTCCGTTCCCTCTCTCAAGCACCCTTGACCGGATCCTGCCAAACCTGCCCAGTCCCACTCCTCTTCCTCCCGGATCTCCATTAATCTGTGAGCAACCTGAGGGCTGTGCCTCCGGGGGACCCATTCCTGCAGGGAGCGGGGCTTCTCACACTTACTGCAACCAGAACTGACCCGTTTTTCAGCCTCCCTGAACCATACTCCTCCCCCTCTCCCTCGACCAAGTCAGGGACTGGAGCCACATCTCATCCTTCCTCCCCAGCCTCACAGGCCTGCACCCACCTAAGGAGCCCTCGTTATTCATCCCCCAGACTCCTGGAACGTACTGTGATAATTCCCATCTGACACAGAGGAAACTGAGCGTCACAGAGGGTGGTGCAAGTGACAGAGCTGGGCTCGGCAGGGGGCAGAGGACTGACTCCAGGTTCTGCCTGCAGGGGTGGGAGTGGGACAAGGGAGGGGCTTGCCTACCCCTGGCTGGGGTGACTCAGAGGGCTGCAGGGGACGGGGAAGGCTGTTTTCCTTACCCAGTGCTATGTATCCAAAACTTAAGTGCTGGAAACAATGACATTGATTTTGTTCTCAAATCTGCATGTGGGCAGGGCAGACAGGGGAGAGTTCATCTCTGCTGCACCTGACATTACCTGGGATGGTTGCAGTCAGGAGCAGGAACCATTTGGAGAGTCGTCCATGCCTATGTCCAGCACTGAAGTTGGCCTTGGCTGAGGCCTTAACTGAGGCTGTTGGCCAGGGCACCTCAGGAGGCCTCTCCCTGTGGCCTGGGCTTCCTCACAACATGGCTGCTGGATTCCAGAGAGAGACACAGACAGACAGACAGGTAGAAGCTGTATCACCTTTTAAGATTTAGCCTGGGAAGTTATGTAATGTCCTAGTCTGCTCACGGAGGCAGTCACAAAGTTAGAAGGGGAGGGGCAATAACCTCCATCTCTTGCTGGAGAATGACAAGGCTCCAGTATGTGGAATTGGGAAAGACTCCTGAGGCCACGTTTTGGAGAGTATGCTCTGCCACGGGGACCTCCTCCCCTGTGCGGCTCCAAATGTCCTGTTCTTGCCCCTGCACCGGCTGTCCCTAGGCTCCAGATGAGGAAGGGGTGAGAGGGTGAGGGACTAAGAGCATGGGCTTTGCGATCAGAACAACTTGGGTTTTCACTGAAGACCTTTGACCTTAGGCAAGTCATGTCTCTGAGCCTCGATTTCCACATCTGTCCAGTGGGGTCATAACCTCTATATCACAGACTTTAAAAATAAACCAGGGAGATGATGTAATCTCTGCTTCCAGCCCAGCGCAGCCTCTGGCACGTCATACATGTGCCCAGAACACCCAGCCCTCCTCACACAGGACCTGCGTGTCTGTGGGCCCGAGCGGGCTATGGCTGCCTGGGGGATGGGCATTCTGCCACTCACCGAGGGGGAGCCCCCGGCTCCGGGTGGCCCTGGGCAGGCAACCACAGAACCACATGTGGGGTTTACCACGGCCTGGTTGAGCCCGGAAGAACAAGAAAACACATCTGATGACAGAGGGTGGGCCTCTGAAGTCAGGAGGGGGCCTCGGCTCTTTCCATCATCTCCAGGTCGATTCGAACAAAGTGGGAGAGCCCCCCAGGGCTGTTTCCTCATCTAAAATGAGGATGACTGTAGCCACAAGAGCCCGCCTTTGGGGGCTGCTTCCCGTGGGCCTGATGCAGATGGGACACCTCCTGGCATCAGCTCTGATGACTTCATGACTCTCGCTGTGAGGGAGGCTGGCAGGCAGAGGTGGCCCAGATAGAAGAGGGGGCAGGAGTAGAACCAGGCCGGTCCTTTACACCACTCTGCTCCCAGCCTCCCCAAAAGGACCAAAAGAAGTGTACAAGGACTAGCTGAGAGGATGGATGTGGGTATGGTTTTGAAACTGTAATCCAGAATGTAAACGGAGCAGGCCCAGGGACAACCTAGGCTTGGAGCTAGAACTGTGCTCCTGGAGCCTCTCCCGGCCTCCTCAACCCCAGCCCCCAGCCACGGGCCTCCTACTTACCCAGCTGCCTTCCACTGAGGGGGGCCTGCTAAGATGTTACGTTGGCTCTACGAAAGAAAGAAGGAAGGAAGGAAGGAAGGAGAAAAGAGAAAGAAAAAAAAAGAAAGAAAGAAAGAAGAAAGAAAGAAAGAAAGAAAGAAAGAAAGAAAGAAAGAAGAACGGAGGAAAGGAAAGAAAAAGAAAGAAAGAAGAAAGGAGGAAAGGAAAGAAAAAGAAAGAAAGAAACCGGCTCCGCAAACCATCAAGGGGTGGGGGCTGAGGCGCCAAGGAGGCAGCACTCCCCCGGGCTCACAGCGGCCCCTGAGGCCCCACATGTCCCAACCCCCTCAGCAGCCTGGTCCGCAGCAGCCTGCTTCCTCACTCACATGGGACCTCTGACAATCGTATTTCTCAGGCCCAGGAAACCACGTTCCTGGAAGAGCCACCGGCCATGGTTAAGACTCAGAAGTTCTGTCATCGCCCAAGAGGAAAGCAAAGCACAGGGTAATGAGGGAACGTTCGCCTGTGCGCACCTGCAGTTATATGCACTCATCACGTGCGCATGTGCGCGCATCACACGCAAATCCACCTGCACACACACATCTGTAGATCTCCACGCAGGCACGTGTTCACAAAGGCACCTACAGAACACTTAGCCCACAGGCACCCGTACACCCACATCACACCTATCCATCCTCCCACATTAAGGTGCACCTCCGGAGTAATACGCACCCTGCACGAACATACATGTTCGTGCACCCACACCACGCACATGGATCAACATCAATGCACAGTGTGTATTTGTGCAAAAAAGCACAAATATGCACATATATATATATGCACACACACGTACCCGATCATCATACACTTCCATGGATAAACAGATACATATATTCAACACACTTGCATCGTGAGAACTAGTGTACAAGCAGTTCACACAATCACACCCATGCCCGTGCAAATATCAGTACGCAGACGTTCTGCATTTATACATATTCAGACACAATAACAGTCAACACAGGTACATAAGGCTCTGTATCTACATAACAACACATCCCAGCCGTCCACACACGCATGTGCAAGCACTCCTGCACGCACCTGCACACACACACACGCACACACACCCTTGCGTGCACAGGCGGAAGTTCCCAAGGCCGCATGCCAGGTGTGCCACACGCTCTGTTGCTGAGCCATCCTGCAAAGATGCAGAGACACAAACACCTAGTTCCACTTCACCTGAAAACCCCCAGCCCCTGGGTGTGTGGGAGGGTGAACCAGACCGCCCTCCCTGCAGGGGGCACGACGGAAAGTATGACCCAAGTTGACTTTTGCAATAAGAGCAAAGGTGAGGGTTTTTTCCACCCTGTTACCTCACTGCGTCGGGGGTGACCAGGGTCACCACGGCTAACCCACCTCCCATCATCCCCTCAACCCTCAAGGCCGTTCAGGTCCAACATCAGAATTCCCTATCTTTAGTTTACTCAGCAATGAACTCACCGATGACTGACCCCACCGTGTGCCCGGCCCTGGGCCAAGCACTTGGGGCAGAGCTGGGCCTGGGCCCTCCTCACAGGGCTCACAGTCAGGAGGAGGGGTGGGGGAGCTCTAGGTCAAGTCCCTTAAAATGTATCCGCTTGATGGCCAATTTGCCAAGTGATCAATCTTTCAAAAGACTGGTTTGCTGAACACACCAAATTATCAATTTACTATTAATTGATATTATTTTTCTTTCTCTTCCGAAGTATACAAATATACAGCAATTTCATTTGATGCGTTGAAATTTGTTTTCATTTTGTCTTGTAACGGCATTTTAAGGAATGTTCGGATGTTCAAAAGCTAAGACTTAGGGAGTGGTTTGGTTTAATAAAGGCACTTAATTGTTATAATTGAAGCAGGGCATTCTGGGAGCTGGGTGGCATGGCGGGCCTCATGGACTGACCCCTGATCCCCAGATGCATGTGACCTGTACCTGGGTTCTCATCTGACTTCCCTGTGATCCTGGCCATGTCCCTTCTCCTCTCTGATTCTCAGCCGCCTCACATTCAAAGAGCTCATCTTTAGGGCCTTGCTGACATGTAATGAGACCCCGGAGCTCCCTGTGACCTCCAGCTCCCAGTGTGGCCTGGGTCAAGGCCCAGGAGCTGGAGAGGGTGCTGAGTCTGTTGGGGGTGGCCTCGCCCTGCTCAGAAGTCAAAACTGTAACAGTCAGCACTCACGCGTACTGTCTGAACCATGACATTTCTGGGTCCTGTCCCCCGCTCCAGGCAGAAGGGCTTAGTGTGCTGTGGGGGGCCGTGGGGGAGGAGCGTGGGGCTGCAAAGGGTGGGGCCCAACTGACTTTCCTTTCCTGGTAACACGCTCGCTAACCTCATTTCCTTTTTCTGAAAGGAAATGCCATTGACATCACACAACTGGATTTTCAGTGAGGCCAAATGAGAACTCATGACCCCCTTGCAGGCAAGAAGGATGCACGCATAGGCTGGGTCCAAGTCTGTCTGGGGTGAGCGCTCTCAATCACCTGCACCTCCCCACCCCCGTCTTCCCCTGATCTGCCCCTTTGCTCCTTCAGTGCAGAGATTACTTGCCATGCCCAGATTGTGGAGCCTTCCTGTCCTCGCTCACACTCCTCCCCCTATACGCACATTCCTGCCTAAGTTCACTCCGGCTCTGCCCCCATCCCCACCTTGGAGGGAACACCCCAAGTCTTCCTCTCCACTTCCCTACGAGCAGCAAAGACATTTTATTGTGGAAAACTCTAAGCACACACAAAAATGCACACCAAAAATGCATATTCCTTAGTCAGCTTCAACCCTTACCACCTCAAGGCCACTCTTGTTTTTCTGATATCCCCCAGCTCCTCCCCTACTGGATTATTTAGAGCAAATCCAAAACATCAAATGATTTTCCCCTGTCTTTCTCGTAAATGGTCTTTTAAAGTTGGTTTGTTCAAAATCAGGATCCAAACGAGGTCCGTACTTTTCACTTGGGTGCCGGGTCTCTTAAATCTCTTTTAATGTATAGGTTTCTCCTTCTTCTCTTATTTCTTCTCACATTTATTTGTTGAATAAACCAGGTTGTCTGTCCCCTATTCTCTTCTGTTTTCCAAATCCTGGACTTTCCCCACTGCATCCCCCATGGTGTTGTTTACCATATTCTTCAATCCCCTCCCTTTCCCACAAATTAGCAATTAGATCTAACCACTTGATTAGATTTGGATTCCAGGTTGTCCTATCCAAACCAAGGAGCAGGTCTTCTAGTCCAGGGTTGGGAGAGAAGGCTCTCGCCCTCTCCTGCCAGACACGTACACAGAAGCATGGAGCCCCCATTGCCACTGGCAGCCACCTCCACCCCGAGGAGAAGGTCGGCTATCATGGGGCCACGGGGGAGTCAGCTAAGGACAAGAGAGAACTAGAAAAGCCTGTGCTCTTCATGAGCCCAGGAGCTGCCTCTGGCGTCAGGGCCTCCCACTCTGGACTTGCGGTGGAAGGAGATTGATGTCTCTGTGGCTTACTGAGATGGTGGAGGCAACACAAGCAGGGGGAGCGGCAGGCAGAGGGAGAGGGAGAATCAGACTCCCCGCTGAGTGGGGAGCCTGACGCAGGGCTCGATCCCAGGAGCCTGGGACCATGACCTGAGCCAGAGTCAGATGCTTAACAGACTGAGCCGAGCCACCCAGGCACCCCCAGAGTCATTTATTCCATTTGGCTTTTGATTTTGGGGATTGTTTTGACTTTTATTTTGATTTAATCCTGTCCTATTTTTGTGTAAAGCACATACCGGGTTCTAAAGTGAATCTACAAAATGAGGCATATTCAGAGAGGTCTAGCTTCTGCCCCAATTCCCTTTACCATATTTCCTCTCCCATCCACTAAAGAACAAGTTTGACATTTTATTTTTTACACTTTAGCTGCTTGTTTTAATGAAAGAAAATATGCATTTTTGTTTATTCCCTTCTCTTCCTTTGATAAATGACAATGTACTATACACATTTTATTCCACTTTGCTTTTTCACTTAACGTTGTACCCTAGAGATGATATCATCACAGCTTCTTTGAGATCTTCCGCGTTCCCTTTTTAGATGCAGAGCCATCCATTGTGTGGTTAGCTAATCCCTACTGATGGGCATTTTGGTGGTTCCTAGAGTTTTCCTATTAGAACTATGGTGCTAATAGGGAATTGCTTTATGCATACTCTTGTGTAACTTTGCCAGTGTATCTTTGGGATAGATTTCTAGAAGGATATTTGCTGGGTCAAAGAGTAAACACACATGTAGTTTTGCTAGAAGTCACCAAATTTCCCTTCAAATAGGGCTTGCACTAATTTTGTATTCCTACCAGGTAATCTATAAGAATGTTTGTTTCCCCACAGTCCTGCCAACAAAGGGCATTGTCCAATTTGGGTGTTTTTGCCAATCTGAGAGATAAGATTTGGTAACTTGGTTTTAATTGGTATTTCTCTGATATGAACAAGTTTAAGTATCTTTTTGATATGTTTAGATTCCGATTCACTTTTGGGTCTCTAGTGCCTGGCTGGCTCAGATGAGGCTCTTAGGAGAGATTTCTAGAAGGAAGGAAGGAGCGAATGAACAAATCAATGAGGAAATCAAGTCATGAAGAGGTGGTCGACTTGCCCAAGGTTATGTGTCCAATTATCACCAGAGTTGGGACTAGAATTGATCTCTTTTTTCCCCTTCCTCTAGTTAATTTTTTTCCAGCTATAAAATGAGTAAACATTTACAGCAGAGGTTTTCAGACAATGGAATGAAGACAAGTTTATAGTAGAAATTTTGGAAAGTGCAGGGAAGTAAAAACCTAGGAAAAATTTTAATCTTCCCACCCCAGGTCAACCATTTTTAGCATTTTAGTCTATTTTCTCCCAATCTGTGTGCATTTTTTTCAGTTATGATCATACTACATGTATGGTCTCGTATTCTGTTCTTTTTCACTTAATGCTTTTTTGTGTTAAGAACAACTTGCAAAGATAATTTTAATGGCTGTACAATATTTCACTATCTGAATATATGTTAATGCATTTAACCTTTCTGTTACTGCTAGACTTCTAGATTGTTTCCAGATTTTTCCTATTATGAATAAATTCTGCTGTGTTCATCTTTGTTCACATTCTAGATTTTCCCCCTTAGGATTAATTCCTGGAAGTGGAGCTCCTAGAATCCCAGCACTGAGTTCCAAGTTCAGGGCTTTTCTTGGCTGCGCTCAGAGAGGACTGTTTGTTAAGATTTGCCCTTGTAATTTCCCAGAGCCCTGAGCCTGTCTTGGTTCTCAGTGTCTGTGCTCTTGAGTAGAGACATACTCACACCCAAGCCAGATCAGCAGATGGGTTGAACCTGGTGGAGGGTGCAGGCAGCCTGTGATGCTGAGTGGACGTGTCTCTGTTTTGGAAGCACTCACCATCCGGGGGAGCAGGCAGCTAGAGTCAGACCCTCCCACCCCGAGAAGGGCTCCAGCACAGCACCATTCAGAGATGGAGGGATCTGGGAAAGCTGCCCGGAAGAGGCATCAATTGAGTTTAGTGGTAAGGAATGTAGGTCTTATCTGACAGATGAGGTTGGGCAGTGGCCGATCCCGAGGGGCTTGTGAGCTAGGTTATAGATCCTGGATCTTGTCCGATAGGCAGTGAAGCAGGGGGATGACGGAGTCAGGTCTGTGTTAAGGACAATCCCTCTGGCTGCCGGGGAAGGGAACAGCAGGATTGCACGTGGGAACCGGACAGACCATTAGAATGAGGCCAACACTGAGGCAAGAGAGCCTGAAGCCGGAACCAGAGCAGTGGCCATAGGGATGGAAAGAGGATCGAGACAAGAGACACCAGGTATACAGCTGATACTCAAAACAGAAAGAGCTACGTCAGCTTAAAACCTTCCGATAGCCTATAGGAAAGACTCCTGGACTGAGAGTCAAAGTACCTGGGCTGTAATCATGTACAGTTTCTTGCTTGTATCTGGGTTCTCAGTTTCCGCTTTTGTACACCAAGGAATTTGCACTGGGTCATGTCTAAGGGCTCTCGTGTTCTGGAAACTCTATGATCTGAAGACTGCAAAGTGGCCATGGTCCCTGGAGAGGAGAAGAGGGAAAAAAACCAGAGGCTGAGCAGAAGGAGAAGCTGGGGCTGGGGTCTCGGGGTCCAGGCTCTCTGCCTCCCCGCCCCATCAATCTTGCAGCGTTAATGTCAGTGGGCTGGCCTGGGCTGAGGCCAGAGGCCAGCTGCCGAGAGGGAGGAATTGTCTCTGGCTCAAGGAACAGAGAGGAAAGAATGCAGAGCTTCCAAAAAGCCGCGAACAAGTCGTCAGCCCTGGCCGGGAGCCCAGAGGTTTCGCAACTGTCCTCCCGGCTTAAATATCCAGAGTGAGCCAACGTGGGGAGGGCGATGTGTGTCCCCTCTGTGCATCAGAAACTGTAAGGTGAGGAGGGGACGCTGGAGATGCCTTTGGCTGCAAGTAAGAGACAGCCTGCGTCCAACATCCCAGTAAGCCGCGGACACATCGATCTCCTCCCACCGCAAGTCCGGAGTGGGAGGCCCTGGCGCCAGAGGCAGCTCCTGGGCTCATGAAGAGCACAGGCTTTTCTAGTTCTCTCTTGTCCTTAGCTGGCTCCCCCGTGGCCCCATGATAGCCGACCCTCTCCTCGGGGTGGAGGTGGCTGCCAGTGGCACTGGGGGCTCCATGCTTCTGTGTACGTGTCTGGCAGGAGAGGGCGAGAGCCTTCTCTCCCAACCCTGGACTAGAAGACCTGCTCCTTGGTTTGGATAGGACACCTGGGTCATGTTTGCAATCAGTAATGGTCTCTGGGGGCCTGCCATGTGCGGACTGGCTTAGATGCATTGGGATCTTGGGTTAAACCCAGGGGTGGGGGCAACGAGCGGTATTGGGGTCCTATGAGGAAGAAAGAGAGAAATCGGTGCTGGATGGGCAACCAACACGTCCACATGGTGACGAGCTTCCACTACCCATCAGCTCATCTGATCCCTACTCAGCCCGGGGCTCGGCAGGACAGCCTTATCTCCAGATGAGCCCTGGGGTCACTGAGGTATAGACAAGTGAAAGGGCTCGCTTGGGTCACCCTGGGTAAGTGGCAGAGCCCAAACTGAGAAAAAGAAAGGCAGAGCAGACAAACCAAGCAGGCCTCAAACTGCCAGCCCTTGAGTCAAGCTGCTGACCCCGTTCCCTCAAGCCCGGGGCCCGCGGCCTCCTCTAGGCTCCCGCGGTGCCTGCCCACCAGCCACCCTCTGACTCAGAGCTCATGCAGCGCCGGGGGGCTGCCTCCCTCTTTAGCCCGAGCATGCACACTCTCGCTCATGGCGTCAGGCTTCCCAAGAGCTTCGGGAGCCAAGGCCAAGGGCGTGGGTTCAAATCCTGGCTTTGAACTTCTGAGTCTCCCTCCGTGCAGTGGGACCATGAACCCCACCTATGCCTCTTGGCATAACTGTTGGGTCAGATGACATGACTAACTGTAAAGTGCTATGGTGCCATCAGGTCTGTCTCCTGGTGAAAAAGGGTCCTTCCAAGGGTGTCATCTACACTGGAAGACACCAAGAGACAGGCAGCCGGAGAGACCCCTGAGACAGCCAGATGTGGATCCATTCAACCACAAATGCATAGTTCGATGTCATCTGATGGATGAGGAGATATGCCCAGAGAGGGGCAGTAATCCACGTAAGGGCACATAGGACTAGAACCCCGACCCCCCGGCTCCCAGGCCTGTCCTCCCTGCACCAGGCCCCCAGCACCGGCTGAGGCCCACTCACCAGCCCGGGGTGGGGATGCTGCAGCTGCAACACCGTCCCTGCTCACCAGCACGTCCCCATGTTTCTCGGGCACCAACCTTCAGGGTTCACTGAGGCGAGGCGACACTGCCCTTCGGGCGGCTTCCTGTTTGGGCCAAACAATGACTTTTGCCGGGACCTGGTGCCAACTGGCTGCAGCTGTTGCCAAGGCCTTGACTTCTGGCCTGCAGAAAGAGGAGATCCTGGCCCCCGGGGTCAGAGGCTGGCCTCCCCCGGCCAGGAACCCCACACTCGGAGGGGCCCCACTGAATTCAGTAATCCCTTCACGTACCGATCACACACACACGAGCACCTTCTGCTTGCCAGGCTTCATCTGGATGCCCAGGACACAGATACGTAAGGGCGAGAGTTGAACAATTCTACAAATATTTATCCCCTACCCATGAGGAGTAGGACGTTGTACAAGGTCCCGGTGATGCAGACATGAATAAGATGCACCCTAGAAACTCGCTGACTGACTCGTCTGCTTGTCCTCCCTGGCCTGTGCAAGAGCTCAGAGTTGGCTGTCAGTCATTTACCTGCTTGTGTGAATTAGTGAATGCAGCTCCTTCCTGAAATAATCTCTCAGGGCACATGGGGAAGGGGTCATAAGGGGTGTGGGTAAAAATAATAAAGATGAAATGTTTAGAATGACTTGTTTTCATGGGTGAGAAAAGCAAGACGCAGATATGTAAAGGGAGTTGCTAAGGAGGGGACGGAGCTAGGACCTTGACCCAGGTCTTTAGACTCTAAGCCTTGCACCCCAAGATGCTTCAGAGAGCTTCCAATCTCATTTGAGGATTCACAGGACTGGAGACGCTGGGGGCTGCCCCTGGGTACACGGCAGGATGCTTGCTGCTGAATACAATGCGGGGGGTCCCGATGACAGAGGGAGGCAGGGAGGGCTTGTATGTGACCAGCACCCAGCCACCTGCGGTCATACCTGCTCCACCGATGTGGAAAGTGATGAGGTGGAAAATCTCCCCGAGCATCTGGAAAGCCATGCAGCGGGCACCTTCACCCCGGTCCACACTGTGCCGGTCATTCTCCATGTGCCCCGGTCCATCCCCTGCCCTGCTCTGTGTCCTAGGGGGCTGACTTCTGCGGCTGATTTACCTCCCCATTAGGTTCGGCCTCCAGGAGGCTGTGGGAGGAGAGCCACGAGAGAGGACAAAGAGGTCCAAGCCCGCCGTCTCCCTGCTCCTCCCTGCCTGGCCACAGCCCTGGCAGCGCCCCCTCCTAGAGCTCCAAGCACGACTGGCTCCACCACACCGTCGCCGCCTCCTGACCCTGTCGGCTGTGGAGGGGAACCGCTTCCTGAGGCTGCTGGGCCGGGTGCCCCTCACCCCCTGTTGGTTCCCTTCACCCTGCCCATCCGTTCACTCATTGCTCCTCAGCCCCTCACTTTGAGTGGCCCCCTTTCCTGCTGGGATCCCACCTGCTGGAATCCTAGCCAGGACCGAGCTGGACCCTTGTCCCGCCTTCCCGTCTTGCTTCCTGTTTCCATTAGGCTGCCCCCCACCAGCCCATCCACACCCACCTGAGACAGGGCAGTGACTTGGCAAAGTCTGCTTCTCCCTGGGCCTCCTGAATTGTTTCTGGGCTGGTGCTGCTGGGGAAACAATGAGAGGGAGGCTTCCAAGGGCTGGGACCGAGTCCCTCTGTGTCCCCCACCTTCTGGGACAGGCTGGATCTCCCCGGCTCTAGGCCGAGAAGAAGCAGAGTGTCCTGCTGGGGGATCTTGGGAGAGTAGAGGTCTAGACCCAGTTGGTCCATCCTCAGGGTGGTGGTGAGGAAGGTACCAGAGACAGGGTTGCTGCAAGACCGTTAGGAGTCATCGAGGTAAACCCTCCTGGTTCCGCAGCAGGAACAGGCCCAGGAGTGACAGGCACTACAGAAGTCCCTAGGTAGACACCGCCTACTTCAAGCCCCACCTCCCTCCCGGGAGCCACACACACGCCCCAGAGACCTTCGTAACCCATGAGAACCCACACCCAACATATCCTCCTCCTCCCCAACTCCTGTCCCATGTCCCCTCCAAGTTCTGACCAAGTGCAGAAGTTTGATCTTTTCAACTACTCTTGACCCTATCCTCCTCTCTCCCTTGTCTGGGTCCCGTGATCTGGGTCCCGTGATCTGGGTCCCATCATCTGGGTCCCGTTATCTACACTCGGTGCCACAATGGCCTCCTTACTTGTCTCCCTGAACCCATCTTGCTCCCTCCAATCTGTCCTCCACAGAGCAGCCAAAGTAGTTGTCCAGAAATACAAATCTAAGCATGTCTCTTCCATGCTTATGTGGAGCCTAGACCCTTTTTCTTTTTTTTTTTTTTTTTAAGATTTATTTTAAACAGAGAAAGAACACATGCGTGCAAGCAGGGGGAGGATCAGAGAGAGAGGGAGAGAGAAACTCAAGCAGACTCTGCTCTGAGCCCAGAGCCCGACACGAGGCTCTATCCCATGACCCTGAGATCATGACCTGAGCCAAAACCAAGAGTTGGACACTTAACCCACTGAGCCACCCAGGTGCCCCGAGCCTAGACCCTTTAACCTGTATGCATGCCAGGCCTCCCTCTCCAACTTTCCCTCTAAAGCGAAACCCTATTTGCTGATCCATAAGCCACCAGCCTTTCCTGGCTTCCTGCTGTGTGGCTCTGAGTCCGTCTTGGAATGGCCCCTTGGAAGGGGTTCCTCCTCAACTCCTCCAGTGCCAGCACCACTGTCTTAGTTTGGATTCCTCTAAAAGCAGAGTATGACGCAAGGTCTCGGTGTGAGTCGTTTGCCAGGGTGGTGATTGAGGAAGCAGGAGGAGGGAAGTGGGGAGAGCGAACAGGGAAGGAAGAAAAGCCCGTGCTCGGGGGTGTTATGTCTGCCTCCACAGTGGGTGACGGGGCTGCATTCCACCAGGGCCCCGTGACACCTGCAGAATGCCTCCCAGAACCCGCCGCCTGCAGGATGGGCAGCCGGAAGTCTATCTGCTGCCCCCCGCCCATTCGGGCAAGGCCCTTCAGTCCTCTTGGCCGTGCTCGCCCACCCAGGCAAGCTCCTGTGGTGTGAAGAGCCTGGGGGAGGACGCCGGCCAGGAGGCGAGCTTCGGCTGAAATCAGAGGTGAGCCAAGGGATGTGAGCACGGCTTCGGAGGCGGCTGAGCAGGGCCGCGGCTTCATCAGCCCATACGTCTGGCTTGTCGGAGCTCAGCTGCACCAGAGGTGCCTCGAGTCGCCGAAGAGGAGGCTGCGGTCAGAGCGCCGCCGAGGAGCTCCGGAAGGAGATTGGGCTTCACTGCCGAACCTCCTGGGTTCCAGCCCCGTTCCAGCTGGTACCTGCCGAACCAAATGTACCCTCAGAAATGAATGTCTATGGCAGAGTCTGATGCCAGATGCAACCAGCAATGTCTGGTTTTTCCTTCCTTCACGGGGCTGCCGCCCTGGACCCTTCCTCACTCCGCTCCCTCAGTCGAGAGCACCCTGTGTCCTCCACGCCATGGCTTTAGCCGACCTTACCCAGGAGCCCTGGCCCCCAGGAGGCGGCACCGGTTTGGCCCTGTCCCGGCTTTGCAGCCAGGACCTGTGCAATGCCCTCCCCTACTCCACGTCCAGAGCAGAAGGAGCTTCTGTGGAAGCACAGAAGGGTTGACAGGGCATACCACACAGCAATAACTTACTTTTTTTTAAAACCCCATGAGCTGTTTCTGTCCTCCTCGAAATCCCTCTTCTCACCTGCCTTTCTCACATGGGCAACTCTAGCCTGAGCTTGCACCTCCCATTCTATTCCTCTATGCTCACCTCATCCCTTTGGGCTCTGGCCTCTATTCACCTGTGATGGGTTGAATTTCATCCCCCCAAATTCATATGTTGAGGCCCGAAACCCCCCATCCCTCAGAATGTGACCTTATTTGCAAATAGGGTCTTTGCAGATGTTAATTAATTAAGAAGAGAGCCTGCTGGAGTAGGGTGGGCCCTTGACCCAGTCTGACTGACGCCCTGGGAATTTGGGGCGGACACAAGCACACGGGAAGAATGCCCTCTGAAGCCTGGAATTGCGCTGCCCAAACCAGGGAACGGACCAGAAGCCAGGAGAGGCGCCTGGAATGCATCCTTCACTGGCGCCTTCAGAGAGAGCTGGTACCACCCACACCTTGACCTCGGACGTGCAGCCTCCAGGACTGGGAAACATGGGTTTCCGTTGTTTGAAGCCATCCAGTTCATGGTACTTTGTTCTAGCAGCCCCTAGAAACTCATATGCCCCCTCAAAGGGCAACGTATTTTTCTGCTACAAATATCATTTTCCAATCCTTCCCTTCGAATCCCTTTGTGTCTGTGTTTCTGGGTTTCTGGGTGGACCATGAACCCCCTGGAGGCAGGGCTTGTGTCACTCTCATTGCTGTATGCTCAGGGGCCCAGGACAGACCCTGGCCCACAGGAGCCCTCCAGTAAAGTTTTCTGAAGACTGCTTGAAAGAGGTAACTTTGATGCTTGCCTTTGAAGCGTGGTCCCTTTGGGCAGGCAGAGCTGCAGGGGAAGGCATTCCAGAGGGGAGAGCAGCAGGAAAGGGCCATGTGGGAAGGAGTGAGCAGACTGAAGACTGGAGACCGGGGAGGTCGGGGGGTGGGGGGCCACAGTGCAGTGGCCCAGTGCGGCCCAGGGCCTGAAACCTCAGGCGGAGAGAAGATGAGAGACACTAAGGAGGATGCAATGTGGGCCTGATGACTGATTTGGAGATATTTCCCCTTTGAGGTGCCTGCCTCCAAGCTCCTCCTTCTTCTGAAGATGCCACACTGAGACTTTCCATGATGTCGGCAGTGACATATAACTCACCCCACCCCCGGTCCCCACTCTGACTATTGGCAGTCTTGGTGAGGGAGCAAGGGAATGGGCCACCCCCGGCCCAGGCTGCTAAGGTTTCTGGTCCCCCATGGAAAATGTCAATTCATGGAAGCAAGTCATTTTTCACCTTTTTAAAATATCATTTTTTCTCATCGCTCCTGAGTAAGGTAAGTTCACTGTATAAAAAAAATCTGAAAATACAATGGCATTGGGTCTTAGGAGTATACGGTGAATATTGCATTCAGTAAAAATGACCCTGGGTAATCCCTTCAGTGGAAGGACCTGAGATATTAGAAATTCGAAAGACAAAGATGACACTGTGTCATTTTCTTTACCTCTAGACTGTGACTTCCTTTTCCCTAGAGCACCAAAGGCCAAGGTGCAGGAGGTGAGAGGGCATGGTTTGCAGGTTGGGCGGGAGGGCTGGATTCAGTGTTTGGACGTTGGGTGGGGGGCTGGATTCAGTGTTTGGAGGTTGGGTGGGGGGCTGGCTTTAGTGTTTGGAGGTTGGGCAGGGGGCTGGATTCAGTGTTTGCTGGGTGCAAGTCCAATAAACGTGTAAGTCAAAAAAGAAAGTAAAAATCATCTGAAATCCTCCTCCCGCTCTTATTTTTTGGCCAATATCCTCCTTCCAGTCTTTTCTCCCCTAACGCATATTAAAAGCCATACTCTGTGGAGCATGAGGGGCCTCCTGATGTGGTGACCTGAGAATGAGAGACATCGCTTTTGCGGCCTTGTTGCCAAGAAGGCAGGACCTGACAGAGGAAACGTCAGACAAAACCGAATTGAAAACCAGTCTACAGAATAATCGGCCCAGACTCATCAAATGTGCCAATGTCATAAAACACTGTGGAAGACGAGGAGCTTTCCAGACTAAATGAGATGAAAGAGACGTGGCCACCAAATAAATGCAGGATCCTGGGTTAGGTCCTGGATCAGAGGGGAAATTGTTAAGAGGACATTACTAGGGCAATTCGTGGAATTTTGATCTGGCCCGAGGACTAGATGGTAGTCTCATAGCAAGGTTACATTTCCTGAATCCATCACTGTCCTGTAGTTACATAAGAGAGTGTCTTTTTCCCTTAGGAAATAACATGTTGAAAGATTTGGAGTAGTGATGTATGCAATTTACTCTCAGATGGTTTGGGGGAAAATGCGGATATACGGAGAACGTGACAAAGCAAAATGTTAACAATTGCTAACAGCTGGGGAATCTGGGCGAAAGCTCTATGGGCGTTCTTTGTACTATTCCTGTAATTCTTCTGCAAGTTTGAAATTATTTCAAAACTGAAAGTTAAAAAAAAAAAAAAAACAGCTCCAGTCTAATTTAACTGAAACTTCGGTCTCTGGGAGAAAGTATTTGCTAAAGACCTATCTGATAAAGGACCGCTCTAAAAACATTTCTGCCTTAAATACACACACACACACACAGAAGAAACTTCATTCTCCCAGGACACTCCTATTAAATAGATCATGTTAAATAGATCAACAAACAACAGTACCAAGTGTTGGTGAGGATGAAGAGCCACTAGAAGTCTTACACGATGCTGACGGGAATTAAACATTAAACAATCACTTTTGGAAAACAGGCTGGCATTGGCTTTGAAAGTTAAACATACACTTGCCTTAGGACCCAACCGTCTCATTCCCAGGTTTTACCCAACAGAAATGAGAATGTGTGTCTGAACCAAAACCTGTATGTGAATGTTTACAACAGGTTTATTTATAATTCCAGCCCCAAACTGTAAACAGCTCAAATGTCCTTCGAGACGTGAATGGTTGGTTACACACCCAGTGGTACCTCTGTTTAATGGAGCACCGTTCAGTACTAGCAGGGAACTTCAATCCTTTCAACAACGTAGATGAACCTCAAGTGCATTGTACAAAGTGAAAGAGCCCAGACTCAAAAGGCTACATACTGTGTGCTTTCATTTATATGACATTCTGGGAAAGGCAAAACTACGGCAGAAAACAGATCGGTGATTACTAGGGGCTGGAGATGAAGAAGGAGGTTGGCTAGAGAGGGTCACAAAGGAACTTTCCAGGGCAATGGCCAGTTTGATATCTTGGCTGTGGTGGTGGCCTCACAACTGTATGTGTTCATCAAAACTCCTAGAACTCTACACAAAGGGTGGATTTTACCATCTGTAAATTATACCTCAATTGCACAAGCAAACAAATGAACCAACCTGAGTTTCTCAATGCTCCTCTCTTCCCCTCCTGCTCTCAGCCAGAGTTCAGACAGCTGCGGTAAGGAAAGGAAGGATCTCTTGCCTCTCTTTCTGTTCTGTATCTTTGAATCAAGGCTCAGAGTGGAGTGGGGGTCAGGGGAGGGTAAAGGAAAGTGCTAGATCTGCTCAGAAGGGGGTTTTGTAAACTGGCGTTAGACCCCTCTGGGTGGCAGATGCACACATTCTGGCCCTTGCTCTCATGAGACTAATGCTTTTCTGGGCTGTGCGGAACCTCCTTTGTGGCCTCTTCCCCCTAGTCCCTGGACTCAGGGGACGTGCACCTGGCTGACCCCCAGAGCCTGTTCTCTCCACACCTGCTGAAGAATCCCTCCGCAGAGGCAGGGCAGACATCTCAGGCAGAGGTCTCTCAGAATGACTCACACTCAGCCATTGTGCACTGGGTCCAGTAGATCCCACAGGAAATATTCCTCTCTTTTGCTGGCAAGCTCTGGAAGCACAAGCTGCTCGCACAGCAGACCCCATCCCCACCTTAGGCTACCACCAGGGTGGCTGCCACCCTCCTCTCATCTTCAAACCTTTCCATGCAAGAGATGGGCTCAGGTTCTGTGTCCTCTAAGCTCCCAGGGAGCCCCGGTTGCGTGGCTTGAGCCATGTGGGGTGATGCCGGGCACTTGGACAACTGTCCGCATAGAAAGCCTCCGCAACCATCCTCCTGTCCAGGGTCGGTGTCTGCTGCTAGGCCGGAGGCCCGTGAAGGGGGCGAGGACATCACCAGCTCCGCTCTAGTCCTCCTGGCTGTGTCTGGTGCTACTTTTGAGGCTCTGGGGGACAGCAGCGATTCTGAGACAGGACAAGTCCCATTTAACATCCTATCACGCCTAACTATTACGTTATTTTAACGATCTTACACATATTTTATAACCTATTTTTTCACTTCATACTATGTTTTGAGCATCTTTACATGTCAGTAAATACACCTCTATATTCATATCATTTTAGAGGTTTGTTTTTTTTTTTAAGATTTATTTATTTATTTGAGAGCGCGAGAGAGCAGGGTGGGGGGAAGGGCAGAGGGCGAGAGAGAGATTCTCAAGCAGACTCCCCATGGAGCACAGAGCCCAACAAGGGGCTCGATCTCATAACCCTGAGATCATGACCTGAGCTGAAATCAAGAGTCGGATGCTTAACAAACTGAGCCACCCAGGCGCCCCTCATATCTTTTTTTTTTTTTAATAATGTTTTTTTTTTTTTTAAGATTTTATTTTTATTTATTTGACAGAGAGAGAGATAGCGAGAGCAGGAACACAAGCAGGGGGAGTGGGAGAGGGAGAAGCAGGCTTCCTGCTGAGCAGGGAGCCCGATGTGGGACTCGATCCCAGGACCCTGGGATCATGACCTGAGCCGAAGGCAGACGCTTAACGACTGAGCCACCCAGGCGCCCGCGCCCCTCATATCTTTTTAAATGACTGATCAGTATTCCCTTGTATAGATATACTCTAACTTACTATATCAAACTCCAGTTGTTGGCTGTGTTAGGTTATTTCTAATTTTAGATTATGACTGCTAATGCTATGACTGGGTCAATTTATGTGAAGATGATGAAGCTTCAGCTGCAGGGTCCCTCTCAACTGTAGAAACTCAGGCCCCACAAAAGCTGGATGTGTACTTGGCTCCGATAAACATCCTCACACTCAATTTTCCTTTGGCTACATCTTTATTTCCTTAGGATAAACTCCTAGAAGCAGAATTGCTAGGTTAAAGCAGATGCACATTTTTAAGATTCTTGGAACATGTTGCCTAAGAGCCCTCCAGAAAAAGTGATCTAATTTACACCTCACCCCCGCCCCGCATGAGAACACCCAAGACTGGGGTGGCTTCTGTGGGGTGTGGTTCCATTGTAGCTGCCATCAGCTCCTTCTCCCCAAAGCAGAGTCCTTGAACTGAGATCCAGGGGACCCACGGGTGGAATTCTTGAGGTCTGGGAACTTGGATGAGAAAAAAAGCTACATTTTTATTTTCATCATTAGCCTTGAATTGAAATGTAATAGTTCTTTCCATCATGAGTGCAGACCTTGTACGAACCCCCATAATATTAGCAGTGCCTGTTACGTTAGCAGTCCCTTCGCCAACAAAAATTACAGATGTTTTCACACTTTGTTACAGTTGTTGCAGATCTCTTAAAATATTGTTCATACCCACTGGTGCTTTGAAATTACAGTAGTTATTAGACCTACCACTAGATCTCATTATTTGAAGTTAATAAAAAACATGTATTACTCAGTCACAATTATTTTCTTCATATTTTGATAACTACATTCAACAGAATTTATTTCCTTTGTAATCATGTGTATTTTTTGTTTTAACAAATTAAAACACCTTATTCTGAGAAGGGGTCCGTAGGCTTCAACGGACTGCCAAGGGGTCCATGGCACAATAAATGTCAGAACGCTTACTGTAAGAGACTCTACCTTCACGTGTTCTTGAAATGTGTGCATGATACAGAATGAAAGAAATCGAACTTTCATGACCCCCCCGGAGCCAGGCTTTGTGTCAGGTACTAGAGTATAGAGGGGATAGGATGACACCTTGTTTTCGAGAAGCTCATAGTCTAAGTAGGAGAAACCATTCCACAGCTTGGGCCACTCATTGCCATGTTGGCTGGGGTCCAGGTTCTCAGATTTCCCAGGATTTTAAGAAAAATTAGAAAGCCAGATTTGATATGTTCTCATATAAGACAATTCTTCCAATTTTTAAATGTTGGCAATTAAACCAGATTTTTTTTTAAAGATTTTATTTATTTATTCATGAGAGACAGAGAGAGAAAGGCAGAGGCAGAGGGAGAAGCAGGCTCCCCACTGAGCAGGGAGCCCGACGCGGGACTCAATCCCAGGACCCCGGGATCATGACCTGAGCCTAAAGCAGACGCTTAACCATCTGAGCCACCCAGGCGCCCCTAAACCAGATTTTAACAAACCACGGTGTGGGCCAAATAAAGCATGCCTAAAGGCTAAATCTGGCCCATAGGTCACCAGTTTTCAACCTTTGCTCTAGGAGGAGGACAGAATTCCAGTTAGGGTGGAACAAAGCAGCAGGGATTCTGAGCTCCCTCCACCCACAACTCCACTCTGCTCCTGCAAATCAGGGAGACAGATGTTGAGAGCCCCAAGTCTTGGGAAGAGAGGATGTGGAAGAAGAGGCTCTATGGTGGGCGGGGGGGGGGTCCCTGCAACCTGGCTGCAGGCCAGGCAAGGAGAGGCCTGGCTGAGGCAGATGCTGCTGTGGGGAGGGTAATCAAGGGAGCTGTGGGAACAGTGAGGTCATTAAATTGTTGTATACCTAGAAAACCCAAGAGTCTCTGGCAGAGAAACAGAAAGCAAAAACATATGCAAAACCAAAAGAAACAAACAAAAAACTTTATTTGAGTGAAGAAAAATTGATAAGGTTATTGGGTGCAAGATAAATATACAAAACCAATCTCTTTTCTCTGTTTTGAAAATAAGCACATACAAACGGAAATGGAAAAAATATTCCACTTATAATATTGACAAGAAGTACAAAATAGGAATAAATTTAACAAGAAAGGCATAGGGCCCACATGAAGAAAGCTATACAATCTTGTAGAAGGATTGAAAACAAGTTCTGAACAAAAGGAAAGACATACCATACTCTTGGATGGGAGGCTCTGATATCACAGAAATGTCAAAACCCCCCAGATCAATTCCAAACAGCATGAAATGTCTATTTGGAAGGAGAAATGCCTGAAAATAGTAAAAAAAATTATGGAAGATAATAGCAATGCAAGAGGACTTACCTTATACATATCAGAACAAACTCTAAAATCAATCACTAGAGTATTGGTATAGGAATAGACATAGATCAGTGAAATATACAGAGGAGGAAATCCAGAAATAGATACCAAACATATATCAGAATTTAACATTTGACAGAATGAACTTTTAATTATTTAATAAATGATGCTGGCACAATCACTGTTCACCTGGAAACAAAATTTGACCAACCACCCAACTCCATAATCAAAAATACATTTCAGATTACTTAAAAGATTTAAATGTAAAAAATAAAAGAAGGAAAAAAACTAGGAGACTATACGAGCAATCTGAGTGAAACAATCGAATCAAGAACTCTAAAGGAAAAGCAAGGCCCCAAAACATTGGGGGGCAGATACATAAGCAGAGTCAATAGACAAATGAGACTTTGGAAAACATTTGTTATAAAAGTGCTAAAGTTGAATAACTACATTGTACAACGAGGTTTACACATTGACAAGGAAAAGATAACAGAAAAATGGGCAAAGGACAAAAATGGGTGATTCATGGAAGAGTCCATCCAAATGGCAAACAAACAAAGGAAAAGCTACTCAGATCCAGCAACAGGGAAATGTGACTTAAAGTAACAATGGGTGACCACTCTCCAGACCACTCTTTAGCTATTACCTGCATTTCTGGCAGGGAAATGCATAAAAGATAGTCTTATAAGTTGTTCATGGAAAGGTGAAACATTACTGTATTTTTTAAAGGTAAGCTTTATTAAAATCATCTATATCATATATATAATATCTATCCCTTGATCTAGAATTTTGCTTGTAAGAACTTATCTGACAAAAGTACAACTCCCAGAGATATGGGCATATGAACAAGGATGTTTTCGCAGCATGTTTACAATGGCAAGAAAAGATTAAAAAGTGAATGTCTATCAAGTGGTAAACAGCTGAATAAATTATGGAATATTCACACTATGGAATATTATGTACTGTCAAAAATGAATTAGAGCTAGGGTCGCCTGGGTGGCTCAGTCTGTTAAACGTCTGCCTTCGGCTCAGGTCATCCCGCATCGGGCTCCCTGCTCAGCGGGGAGTCTACTTCCCCCTCTGCCTCTGCCTGTCTGCCTCTCTCTCTCTCTTTCCCTCTCTGTCAAATAAATAAATAAAATTTTTAAAAAAATGAATTAGAGCTATATCAGTTTGCTTGGGGGTGGATTTCTTTGAAGTACTGTTGAATAAAAAAAGTAAGATGCAGGAAAATGTATTTACCATGATCCTGTTTTTATAAAACAATGATACATGCATGTGTATTTGCATATAATTTAAATGTGTCTATCAATGATAATTATAGAGAAAACACACAGAAGGTGTTACTAAACACACATAGATATGAGAATGTTTCAAGTTACCTAGGATCAAAGAGGAGGGTTGGTGCAAGCTAATATGGGTGGTGCAGGAATGGAGGAGGGAGCCAAGCCCATGTTACCTGTCCCCACCCCACCCCCTCCCCCAAATACAAAGCAAGGGCCTTTGGAAGGGGACTCTTACCCTGCAGCCTAGCCCCTTTCCCCCCACGATGCTTGACTCCTGGGACCCCTCCTTTGGTCATCCCTCCCACCAATCTATATGTGGCCTTCCATATTTTTCTCCATGATTCTAGAATAGGGCAGCCAAGGCATTGAGAGGGAGAGAAGACAGAGGGTCCCAGTGTAGGGGGCTGCTTTCAGGACATGAAAATTGGCCTCAGGATCTAGAGTGTGGCTCTTACTCTCCTGGGCATTTTGGCAAATCCACGGGAATGAGGGCAACAGGCGAAAAGGACTGTTATTAATCCACTCTCTCATCTTTTTTTTTTTTTTTTTTAAGATTTTCTTTATTTATTTGACAGAGAGAGATAGCGAGAGCAGGAACACAAGCAGGGGGAGTGGGAGAGGGAGAAGCAGGCTGCCCACCAAGCAGGGAGCCCGATGCGGGGCTCGATCCCAGGACCCCGGGGCCATGACCTGAGCCAAAGGCAGACGCTTAACTACTGAGCCACCCAGGAGCCCCTATCCACTCTCTCCTCTTAAGTCCTCCTCCAGGCTCGGCTTACAGCTGGCGTCCTCAGAGAGGACATCTCAGTTACACCTCCCCTTCGTTTCCCCGCATAGCCATTCTGTCCTTATCCGTGTGCGCGTGTGTGCGCCCACGGCCCGGTGTGCACATCCGTTTCCTCCAGCAGACAGCGAGTACGGCGAGGGGCGGGACCTTGTACGCACAGCACCTAACGTGGTGTGTAGCAGGGGCTTAAGAAAAATAAATGTCAGTTGAATGTAGTAATTCACTTACTCACTTATTCTCCTCTTCATTGACTCACTCTTCCATTCATTCCTTTATGCATGTATTCCCTTATTCATTCCAGAAACATGTGCTATTGGCCAGTGATGTTTCCCCTGATCTGGGTCTTCTACTTTCTGGGGTGTCTTTTGGTGTGTGCGGGGTGGGTGTGGTTGGGACATGACTGCAGAATTTCAGGAACACGTCCACAACTTGGATGAGTCGGAAGCTCTCCAGGGAAGGAAAGAAGATTCCAGAAGGTTGGAAGGTTGGGGTGGAAGGTGCTAAAGAACCAGAGAGGACAAAGTCGGGAGACTCCTCTCTGCCCCGTCCAGACCCAAGTTTGCTGGTTCCCGTTCGCTCTGCCTGGGAAGAACCTCTCCCCACCTCCGAGTGTTGAAATCCTACCCTTCCCTGCCTGGCCAGTCCAGATGTCCTCGAAGTCTGCTCTCCTCCAGCTGGAAGGGCCGCTCCCTGCTGCAAACAATCTTCCCGAGCACAAAATCTGGACCTCCCTCATGGTGCTGACCACTTCCTGCTTGTGATGTGGTGTGGCCTCGCCTTCCACCCAATAGGCAGAGGCCCTGTCTGACTGTTCCCAGGAACCCTGCGGGGCCCAGCACAGAGCGGGTGCTCAAGCCACTCAGGCCTAAAGAGTGAACAGCACTGTGCGTTTGGTGGGCAGTGATTATGACCCCATTTTAGGGATGGGGAAGTGGAAGCACAGACAAGTGGCAGGACTTGCCCTTACGGCCAAAGCAGAGCCTAGACTTAGCCCTGCGTTTCTGGTCCCAGAGGCGGCTTGGTGGGAGGTGGGAGGAGGGTGGGGTGGGGTGGGAGCTGGGTCCTGAGAACCAGTGGGCCAGAGAGATTTGGAGTTCGAATGGCCAAGTTCAGGAAAAGCACAGCTGGGGAGGAGCCAAGGTATTTATTATGCTTGGTCTCCCGCTCCAAACAGAGCTGATGGATGGAGCTGCTCCAGTTCCTATAAACAGCTCTGGCCTCCCTCCCTTCTGCCCCTCCCCACTCTGAGCCACCACAGCCCCAACTGCTTCTGGGTGGGGGGGGGGGTTGGTGGAGACGACCAAGGGAGGGAAAGGAGAAGTGAAGAGTCGGGGAAGGAGGAAAGGAAGGAGAAGATAAAACAGGGTCCCAGAGGCAAAAGAAAGTGATGGGAGGTAGAGGATGTTGAGAGAAGATGTTTCCTTTGCCTCTTCACTGGCCAGGCTGCCCACATCCTGCATCCCCCTCTGTGTCCCCTGCGTCCCCTGCATCTGTCTGAGAAGCCGTCGCCCCCTTCTCTTTCTGAGGGCTGATCTTAATCCCCATAAGTGTTTAAGTCCTGCAGGGTCAGGGTCCTGCATTCAGGAAACCTTTTCTGAACTCACCTTCTGTGTTGGTTCACAGGCCCTGGGGACACAGAAAGGACTCAGGTAGAAGCTCTTAGTCTGGTGGCAGATGAGGCAGGGATCTCCCCCGCTGTGGCCCACAGCAGCCTGGGGCTGTGGAGGGAAATCAGGGCAGACTCCCCAGAAGAGGTGGTACAGGCCAGAGTTGAAACAGGAGTTTGGCAGGTGGGTCCGGGTGGGTGAGACATTTCAGATGGAGGAGATGGGAGAGAGCCTGGTGTTGGGAGGTGGGGAACCCCATGGTCAAGACCACTGACTCTGGAGCAGGGCGTACCCGGGTTCCAGTCTCAGCTCTGGTGCTTTACCACTGTGGGAACTTGAGCCTCTGTTTCTTTAAAATGAGGTTGATAATAATAGAAATCTCTTCAAAGATGGCAAGAATTACATATAACAATGTACATCAAGTGCTCGGTGCAGGGCTGACCCGGAAGTGGTCACTAATTGTCAGCTCTGAGCACAGGCTTGGAGGTAGCCAGAGAGAGATGGACCGCGGGGCCCTTGTGAGCTGCCTGAAGGACAGGGGCACAGAAAGCAGACTGTGGCTCCTGGGCCATGTTGTGGGGGGGTGACCGCCCAGGGGACTGAGAAGTCAAGGCAGCTAGTGGGCCGTGAGTGCTGCCTGCCTCCCCTCGTGCCCACCAGGCCCATGGGCCTCCAGGAGCGCCATAGCAGCTTACTGAGTTGAATGGGCTGGATGACCCGGCACCGCAGGCTGAGACGTGGGGAGACGAGGGCCTCCCCTCTCCCTGGAGCCTGCCGGATGCTCTGATCATCTAGTTGGCAGCTGTGTCCATGTTTGGCTGAAAACAGGAATTTCTGCCTTGCTGGAAGTCTTGGCCAGGTAAGCAAACTCCCCTGTTTGCCAGGAAAAGGGGTCAGGGACCTGGTAGGCTCCAGCTGGTGTGGAGGTCCGCAGAGCCCTGGGCTGAGCTCGGCCTATGCTGTGGCCTTCCCTTAGGCCTTCACTGAGCACCTACTGTGGGCCAGGCCACTGAGTCACGTGCCTTCTCAGCCCCAGCCCCATCTATGAAATAGGCATTTAAAATTTTCCTTTGGAGTAGGAACTGGGAGGTGAGAGGTCAGAGCCCGGAGAAGCTGCCTTGGAGAAATCTCCAGGATGTTTGGGGCTAGAGGAGGTGGAGCATTACTGAGCTGGAGCCTGTGGGAGAGGAGGCAGGGAAGAGAAGATAGGCACCCACAAAGGGGGTAATGTCTGGGTGCCAGGCAGCTGAGAAGGGGAGACAGGGCCACAGGAGGATAGGCACAGGGGTCTGCAAATTGGAGGGTGGGGGAACTCCCTGCCCTCGTGACCCCACCTCAGAGGCCCTCACCCGCCCCCCACCCCCACCCCCACCACGGGTGAGGTGGCTCTTGTCCCTTCACCCAGACCTCACAGCCCACACCGTCACCCTCCAGTTCCCTTCCAGAAACCAGGAATGCTCTTCTTCAAGGTCAGTCTTGAACTGCAGCCTGACCACTCGCTCAATTCTCTGGCCCCTGGGAGACCTTTAGCTCTCCAGCTGGGGAGGCCTCTGGGTATCAGGTCTATCAGAGCTGGATGCTCAGGGCTGGCTGGGGTTGGAGACAGAGATATGGGCATCATCAGAGCAATGGAGTGGCTACGACAATGAGGGTGATGACATTCCTGAGGGAAGAGGGCCTGGGACAGAGTCCTGGTGATCACCACTCAGATGCCTTGAGGAAGATGAGCACATAGCAGAGTCCGAAAAGGAGCGGTCTGAGAGCAAGATGGAAACCAGTGGGGCGGGGGTGCCTAGATGCCAAGGAGAGTGTGCCGAGGGGAGGGCATGGGGGACAGGGAGGATGGGGTGAGAGACCCCCACAGCTGAGGGGTCAAGGAGGTAGTCTGGAAAGAACACAGAGTTCAGCAAAGGATATCCTTGGTGACCTCAGCCAGCGCAGTGTGCGGGTAGGGAGGGCAAAGGCACCTGGGGTGGGTTGAGAATGGAGGGGAGGAGGAGGGGGCTACTTCACCAGCAAGTAAGGAGAAGGAAAGGGAAAGTGGTTTAAGGGTCTTTTTACTATTTTTCAGGTAGGCAAGACTTCAGCACAGCCACGGTGTGAAAGGAAGACGTGAAGAGAGAAGAGAGGCTGCAGAGGGAGGCCCCAGAGGGTGGGCAAGACAGATAGCACGGCTTCTACCATGAGGCAGGGGGCTGAGCAGAGAGAGAAGGTGAGAACAGGAGCTACCCAAGAAGGAAGGGCTGGGTGGGGTCAGGACCCATTGAGTGTGAGGGTCAGAGGTGTGGCAGGGGAATGAGGGCTGAGGCCCCACGGTCCAGGGTGGTGAGGACCCAGAGCCTCAGTCTCCTCTCAGTGGGGTTCACCATCAGCATTCAAAAACCGGGATGGAAGTAGAGGGAGCCCAAGTGGACGCAGTGATGCCAATGATCCGCGGCAAGGAGGAAGCTGGCAGGCCACACTGTTTCTCCAAAATTATATTTTAATACATTCATGTGGGTTATACAAAGAGCTGGTCCCCAGGCGGGAATTGCGGCCTGGCTCCTTGAGGTGAGAGCAGCATTGTGTAGTGTTTTCAAAAATCAGGCCTGAAGGGGCCCACACCTTGCCCTCCAGGCCTGGGGAAGAGTGTTTCTGGGCAGTGAGCACCTGTGGTTGTGATCCCAACCAGGACTGGGTCCACCTGGCTGTCCCACACGCCACCAGGGCCCCAGGCTAAGGCCAGGACACCAGCTTCTAGCCCCGGCTCTGCCACTGACTCCCTGAGTCCTTGACCCTCTCTGGGCCTCAGTTTTCTTGTCTATAAAACGGAGCGGAGAGAAGGGTGTTTTCATTGTCTCACACTTTACCAAGCACCATCATGAGCCAGACCACGGGCCAAGTATGGGTAAGATAGTGAAGACAACAACAGAGGGTCTTGGGCTGACCCCAGGGTTTCCTGGACAGCCCATGATTCCAAGGGCATGGGGAATAGGGGGTTATATCTAGATGGGCTTTTCTACCCACTTTGGTAGGGGGAAAAAGCCCCTGCATGACGAGGACCCGAAAGCGTTTGGAGCCAGTGTTATCTTGTGATAGGACAGCTGGGAGAGAAGGAAATCACTCAGGTCCAGCCCCCAAATCCCCTTCACACCCCCAATGAGGTCTGAATCCACTTGTGTCACGGGCTTTACCACTGGCTTGTGAAGCTCTGAGCAAGTGCCAGTCTCTTCCTCAGCCTCAGTTTCCCTATCTGTGCAACGGGGAGGCTGGACTCCCCGGTCTCAAACTCCAGGCTGTGCTCAATGGAGGAAGAGGGAACGCAAGGGCAAAAGGTGAACACACACCAGTCTGCAAACGAGGGAATAGGGGAAACTGAGGCAGAGAAGGAGGCAGCCTGTGTCTGCCTGCCCAGGAGAGAGGAGGGAGAGGAGTGGGTGGGGATTGCGGCACGGGATGCTCCCAGGCCCTGCTCCCTCGATATGGGGCCATTTCCTGTCCACCTAACAGCCGACTGCCCCCGCAGTGGCAAAGGTCAGGCCGGGGAGACAGGCGGATTTGAGCCTGAATCTCAGGTCTGGCATTTCTTAGCTGCAGGACCCTGGAGGGAGAGTTCTGGAGTTCTTGTAAAATGGTTAATCCCCACCTCAGAGGGCTGTCATGAAGAGGCAGACCTGTTCCCGCTGCCGGCAAGCCTGGGGCCAAACAGAACCGGGTACCTAAGGTTCTAACTCCTGGCTCACCAGCCAGGGTGGGGCGCTGGGAAGACCAGGGCGCCTGCGTAGGGAGTTGGGGGCCTAGAGCAGTACTGGGGTGAGTATGCGCACCCCGAGAGTGCTGGGTAGGGAAAGAGCCCGTTCGGAGCAGGAAGTGGAATGGTCGGCCCTGGGGCCAGAAGCCCAGGCTCCGCAGGAACTGCTGCCGCCCCATAGCCGGATCCAGGACCCACTCACGCGGCTGCTCTTCCGCTCACAAGCTCTTCGTGCGCCAGAGAAGCTGAAAGTCATTATGGGAAGCTGTGACACACAGTCCGCTTGGACACGTCTCAGACAAGTGTCCCTGGTCTCGCCCCTGCTGCGCTCTGGGCCTGGCGGGGCAGGACTCTCGGCGCCAGCTGGGGCTGCAGCGTCCCGGAGCCCTGGCCTTCCGCTCTGCGCGGTCACTGCGTGGCTTCGCGACCCCCTCCCCCCCAGGACTCGGAGCTGCTTCAGGGCAGGGGTGTGTCTCCTCCACCGGAGCAGGATGGGGCACAAAAACAGATGCCTGGCCGAGATTTGCTGATCGGGCAGGTCGACCTTGCTCTCTGTCACTCCTGAAACTGGCCAACTTCCGGCGTCCACAGCCGGACCACACGTGTGGCCTGGGAAGTGGGTCGCCTACCAGGACAGCAGCACATGAGGAAAGGAGCCCTGGGCTGGGATGTAGAGACCAGCGTGCCCCGACCCGGGCTCCCCGTGTGACCTTGGGTCAGTCCCCACCCCCGGCTGTGCTCCGGCTGCCCGGCTCACCTGGGCAGGCCTCCCGGCTTCTCTAGGCTTTGTACTGTTGGCCGAACTTCTGCCGGCGGACACAGCAACAGGTGGCCAGGGTGGTGAGGAGGATGGCCGAGACCAGCGCGAAGGTGAGGATGATGATGAGGTTGACATTCTTGAGCCCCCCCTTCTCACAGTCCTCGGGGCGCACGTGGCTCAGGGCCACCTCCTCCCGGGAGCCGAAGCGGCAGGTCAGGTCCTGGGTGCCGTCCACGTCCACACGGCCTTGGTGCAGCTGGGCGGCCAGCCAGCCGTTGCCGCAGCAGCTCAGCGGATTGCCCTGCAGGTAGAGGCGCCGGAGGCTGGGCTCCAGGCCCCCCATGGCGCTGCCGGGCAGGAGGCTGAAGCTGTTGTTCCTCAGGTCCAGTACCTCCAGGGACACGGCCTGCGTCCAGGCGGGCAGACGGCTCAGGCGGTTCTCGGCAAGGTTGAGACGCTTAAGGCAGCTGAAGCAGGGCAGGTCCACTTGCAAGACGGCCAGCCCGTTGCCTTGCAGGGCCAGGACCTCCAAGGAGGCCTCCAGGCCTGCCAGGGCCCCTGTGACCACGTCCAGCCCGGGGTTCGCAGAGAGGTCCAGCTCGGTAAGCGGCGTGTGGAGGAAGGCCCCCGCCCGCAGCCGCTCCATCTCGTTGTCCACCAGGTTCAGGATGCGGAGGGAGGAGAGGCCAGAGAAGGCCACACACCCCAGGGCTCCAGGCTCCCCCGGCCCCCCACAAGGCCTGACCCGGTTTCCCTGAAGGTTCAGCCTCTGCAGACTGGCCAGGCCGGCAAAAGTGTACGGGGGCAGGTCCTGCAGGGCGTTGTCCTGGAGGAGCAGCGTCCGCAGGGACCCCAGCGCTCTGGAGGCCAGCGCCAGCGTCGCCAGCGCGTTGTGGCTCACGTCCAGGTGCACGAGGCAAGGCAGGAAGCGGGCGCGCAGCACCGCAAAGCCTCGCAGGCAGTTCCGACTGAGATTCAGGAAGCGAAGGGAGGTCAGGGGCTCCAGAAAGCCCTCGGGGACCAGCTCGATCTCATTGTAGCTCAAATCCAGATTCAGGAGCTGGGAGAGGGGGTGGCTGCTGGCGTTCCGGCTGGGGTTCGAGAAGGGCAAGGCCGACCAGCCCTCAGAAGGTGCGTGGATGCCCTCGCTGCCCTGGGGTGGCCCTGCAGGGAGCCGGATGAGGTTGTTGGACACGTTCAGGTAGATGAGTCTCGGGAGCGCGGCCAAGTCGGGGAAGTGGAGCAGTTTGTTCTCCCGCAGGTCGAGCCAGGCCAGCTGATACTCGGCCCGGGGCTCGGGGGCCGTCTGAAAGGCCTCAATACTGTTGCAGCTCAGGTCAAGCACTCGCAGCTGCTGGAGGCTGAAGTCAGAGATGCAGGTGAGGGAGTTCCTGGAGAGATTCAGGTGGGCCAGGTGGGGCAGGGCCTCGAAAGCACCGTCCTCGATGTCCATGAGCACGTTGCTGTGCAGGTCGAGCCGCTCGAGCGCAGGCGTGCCCCAGAAGGTATGGCGGGCCAGGCGGGTCAGGCTGTTCTCGGCCAGCGAGAGGGCGCGCAGGGCGGGCGCCTCCCCCAGCAGCCGCTCCACCAGGCCACTGTACAGGCTGTTCCCCGACAGGTCCAGAGATGTCACACGAGGCAGGGGGCCCAGACCAGGGGTGCTCAGCACGGTGCCCGCTGCCAGGCGGTTACGGGCCAGGTTGAGGTGCTCCAGGTGGGGCAGGGCCTGGAAGACACCTGTCTGGATGAAGCTGATCTCGTTGGTGCTCAGGTCCAGGTGTCGAAGGGCCATGTAGAAGCCCAGGGGTGAGGCCAGGATGCTCCGCAGCTGGTTTCCAGATAGGTCGAGGGCCTCGATGTCCCGTGGGAGCATCGAGGGGACCTGGAGCAGGCCAAGACCCTGGCACGAGACCTCCTTGTCGACCTGGGGTGGGTTGGGGAGGACAGGGAGAGCAGTGGGACTGAGTGGGTACAGCACGGGGTGGAACCAGACACACCTTCTAGGAAGGATGCCTCAAGCCCCTCCCCAACCCCAGCCAGGCTTAGCTAGGCTTCTCCTCTGGCTCCCAAGGTGCTCCACATTTCTCCCCCCAAGCCCAATCCTCCCACATCTGGATGATCCCTATCTTGCTCCCTGCCCCCATCTCTGGCACTCAGTACTGTGCGGGGCATCAGAGAGGGACTTAAGGAAGTTTGATGGATACACAGACACAGAAAAGACAGATATGAAGACAAATGAACTCACAAAACACCCTATACTGACTATTATCCCATTTCACAGGAAATTGAGCCATATATCACCTGGAGGGACCCCAAGCCAGTGAACAGCAGGGTCGAGCTGGAACCTAGGGCCTCCTGGGTCACATTCTGGGTTCCTTTTATGGGCCCAGATAGTTAAATTTACCCAGCGGCTGTTATACCAGAAACCATTTGGGGAGAAATGTTTCCAAAATGCAATCTGCACTCCTCTCACCGGTTTTTATTTTGGCCTCCTACCCTCAGCCCTCATTCCAGCCCTCATTCCATGGGGCAGAGCTCCGGGTCCCGGTGCCTGCCTTTCTCGCCACGGACCCCCAGCTGAGACCTCCTTTCTGCTGCTTCCACCTACCCCACCTCCATCAGTGGCCTGGCCCTCCATGGCCTGGTCCAGATTGGCCCCTGGAGATGGGAGTGGGGGTAGGAAGCCAGGGGAAAGATGGCCAGGGTCCCAACCCACATTCTTGGGTGACAAGACTATGGTTTTGCTGTGCAAGCCTCACCAAGTCCCATTACCACTCCGGGCTACTTATCCAGAAAGTAGCACCCTTCCCCAGCACCCACTCAGCGTTTTACATTTTATTTAGCACGTTCAGGCCCATGGTCTCCCTGGAGCCTCACAAGAGCAAGCACATCAAATATGATCACCCCTCTGTTCAGAAACCCAAGCTCAGAGAGGGTGGGGGGGGGGCTCCGGGGTCACCCAGCTGAGGAGCAGCAGAGCTGGGGTTTGAACCCATATCTGTTCACAACCAAAGGCCAACTTCATCCTTCTAAGCACATGTGCCTTCCAGAGCCTGATTTTTTTCTGTGCAAATATAGTCTCCCTCTCACCTTTTCAAAGACCCCAGGAATCCAGCCTTTCTCAGGAAAGGGTCTGACTTCCACAACCACCCAGCTCAGGCCCACTCCCGCCCTGGGCTTTCTACATCCACCGGCCCCTTCTGACCCCTCCACCTGCCTAATGCCTGGCAACGGCTAAAAGAAAGCCTTCACTCTGTGCTACTCTCTGCTTCCACCCCTCCCGGGCAAAATCCAGGACATTCAGCAGGGTTCAAGGCTGTTTGTGGCTCTTGCTGACCCGTCCTCTCCCCACCCAACCCACTCCCAACCCACTCCAGCCCAGCGCATAGGCAGTGAGCACACCTGACCACTGCCCTCTGTGCCCTCGCACACCTACCTCTGGGCCTCCTCCCTGCTGTTCCCTGCGCTGGTCATCCCTCCCCCTCCCCCTCCCCAGATCTGCAGGGGAAACTTGGTGTTTGGTGTACTGAGCCGGGCAGGTGGGGCCTCCTCTGGGCTCTCACCACCCCGGTGCTCCCTCTCTCATAGCTTTGGCCTCTGATTGTGACAGTCTGTGTGGGTCCTGCCAGGCAGGGAGCTCAGAGCTAACAGGGATTGGTGTGATTGGTGTGGATACCTTGGACCTGGCCCACAAAAGGTCCTCAGTACATTTTTTTAATGAATGAAAGAGTCACGGACATCACTGGCTTAGTAAAGGACTCAGGGATTGAATCAAGCACCTTTCTGAAAGGAAAGAAAAGAGACAATCCATGTCTTCTAAGTGACCATTAGAGTAAAAAGACTCTGGCTCCCCCACTTCCCTGATGGGGAGACAGAACCTGAAGATGGCAGTGACCTGTGCAAGGTCACAGTGAGTGGCGGAGGGCCCCCCCCCCAAGCAGGAACACCAGCCTGGGGGTGCTCCCTGCCTGGCCCAGCTCTTGGCTTCCTCCCCAGAGCTCCAAGGGGAGTGCGGGGGAGGGGAGGGGGACAGAACTGCCTTCATCAGGCACCTGTGTGACTCTTCCCGCTCCTGGTAGTCCAGGGACTTGGCCCTACCACCTCCAACCAAGCAGCTTCCTCGAGGCCTCAGAAGCCCACGGATACCACTGCACCTGGGCTCCCCTCTAAACCACAAGCCTAGCCCGGCCACCTTGCCAGCTCTGCCTGGCTCTTGACTTCCTCCCTCACAACCTCTCCACCAGCTCAGGCCACTGGGCATGGCCTCCTCTTCCCTCTCCTCAGCTCCCTGGACCATCCTGACTGAAGGAAGAAACAGCAGAAGGAATAGCAGGACCACCTGTCATGGAGCACCAGCTCTGTGGCAGGCTCCGTGGCTGAGTGCACAGAGCCCTGGCCTCGTTTAATCCTGGCACGTATTAGTTACCCTGTTGAACCCCGGGGTGAGCTTCCCCCAGATTAGTCAGAGGCTCCAGAGTACCAGCGCAAGTTCCTTTTCCTATTGGTGCCAGCCGAGGACCCAGGCTGACTCCTTCTGCACGGTAAATAGTACCAGCCAGCATTTGCTGAGCATCTGCTGTGTGGGGGGCACTGTACTGGGATCCACGAGACCCCACACCCCGTTTCATCTCCGGATATCAAAGGCTCCCAAGACACCAGCCCCTGAGAGCTGAGCCAGGACACAAAGCTGGCCAAGCCCAGGGCCTAAGACTTGCTTTCTACCCTGGTGCCCACGAGGCCCAGTGGGGGCTGCTGGTCGGCAGGGCAACACCGGGCTGCCCATCCAGAAGGAAGCTTGAAGGCCAGGGCCGCTCTCAGAACTCTTTCTAAAGGCGCCCACGGCTCCCTGAGCGCGGAGCCTCCAGCATGACAGACATAGCCAAGTTCAGAGATACCCTTGACAACCTTCTACTCACTCTCTCTGGGATGCCAGGATGCCGCTGCCCCCATTTTTTTTTTTTTTTAAGGAAGGAAGAGGACTTGCCACCCAACTCCATTTGGCCTTCTGTGCATAGAAGGGCAACAGGGTAGAAAGAAGTACCCGGCAGTGGCCAGCATAAGCTCGGGAGAGCTGGGTTCATGTCCTAGCTCTGGGACTTCCTGTCTGTATGACCCTGGTGCGTCACATCTCTTCTCTGAGCCTTGGTTTCCTCCGCTGAAAAGAGGAGTTCTTTGCAGGATAAAACGAGAGAAAGCCTTCAGTGTGGTGGGGCACCTCACGAGCCCTTAGTGTGCGGCAATTTCTTTTTACTATTTTGAAAATGATCATAATCCCTGTACTGATCTTCCACAGTAGTTCAGAAAGTGCTTTCCTGCCTATCATCCACCCAGAATCCAAAGCTCACCCAGCCTCCCTCTGCCTGTGGGCTGGTCTGGGCCCTTCACCTCTCTGAGCCTCTCTCCCCAGGCAGAATGTGGCGCTGCATTTGGGAATGTCTGAGGCCTCCTCTGCTGATTATTCTGGGATCTGGGAATCTCAGAAGGGCTCTGAGGAGCAAGAAGGGAGGTGGTAAGAGCAGGGCACGGCCAACCCCAGGGAAGGGCTGCAGGCCCCTGCCTCCCAGCACTCCCAGAGGCAGCTGCCCCACCTGTGTCAGAAGCTTCCAGTCCCGGCTCCAAGTGGGGCTGCTGGAGGGCCTGTCGCTTCCCCAGCCCCACTCCCGCCTTGACCTCAGTGACTGCCCAACCTTATAAGGGGACCTACGTGGTCCCTCTTCCCTGTATCCTGCAGGGCCCCAGTGACTTCAGGGCTAGTCTCCCTGGCCAAGGGCGAGAAAAAGGGACAAAAGTAAATCAAACCTTGTCCCTGCCCTGAAGAAGTTCTTGGTCTACCAAGTGAAACAGGCTTGGACCCATTCACCAACTACCCCATGTGCTCAGTATGAGAGTCCAGAAAACGGCACACAGAACCAGATCAGCCTGGGAGGGGTCGGGCAGGGCTCTCTGGAGGAGGCAGGATTTGATCTGGGTAGCAATGAGTGAGAGGCATCCCATCAGGGAAGCAGCAGACGGGCCCAAGTCAAGGACCTATTAGGAAAGGGGATTTGGCCATGAGGGACCCGGCTAGACCACCCCAAGTTCCCCACACATACATATATTCTAGATCACCCCGAGGGTCCACTGCCCTGCAGGGGCAGCTGGGGGAAATAGAGTCCAATCTCAGCCCCACTGGTCCTAGTTGAATGCCCTTGAACAAGTCATCTAACCTCTCTAAACTGCAGTTTCCAACTCTATAAAATGGGAATAATGGTACTTACTGACAGGATGAAGAGTACATCAAGTATTTAAACATCCTAGTAGGTACTCATGAAATGCAAGGGTTAAATGCATTAAATGTGTTCCCTTTCCTCTTCTAACTCCCCTGACTTCTGGCTTGTGGGCCTGGGGCAGTAGGACACCCTGGGGGGCTTATCCCGCCTGGGCAGGGCTTCTTACCATCTCACAGGGCACCTTGTCTCGCTGTTGGGAGGTGGCCAGGCCCTGGGTCAGCACGGCCAGGAGCAGCAGGATCTGGTGGCTCATGGCTCTGCAGAGGGTGGGGAGGAAAGGGAAACATTGTAAGACCCCTGGCTCCTTTCCTCTACCAGTCCCCATCGCTCCCATCCTGCCCGTGCCTGCCTTCAGCGAGCCCCAGATCACAGCTAGAGCTGGACCAAAGGTGCCGCTAATGCCCGTGGATGCTGGGGTCTGCAGCTGACCACAAAGGACCTCTCGTGCCAGGCCAAGGAGCTAGGCAGCAAGAGTTTTGAAGCATGTGGGTGACTTGGTCAGATCTGGGTTTCAACAGACCCTACCTGAGGGAAGACTGCCTGCAGGGGGTGAGCGGGAGACAGAGGGACTCTAAGGGCTGCCTGGAGCCAAGCTCAGGGCTGCGGTGGGGTCAGGTGGGGAGCTAGGCCTCTGACTGCATTTCCACCCAGGTCCTAAGCAGGTCCCCCATCTTAGTTTCTTAGGCCCCAAACGGAATTCCTCAATCTCCCCACCCCTAGACTTTTATTTTGCCCTTTTTCTTTTGATTTTCTGATTCTGGAGTCCCTGCCATTGTTTGAAGGCTGGGCCTGGAGCCCTGACAGGAAGCCCCGCCAGGAGGCCTGCCCTGCCCCCAGCACTGTTGCTGCGGACTTCCCCAGGAGCAGGCTCCAGGCCCTTTACTTTCACTGAAGTTACCACCAGCGCAGGGGGCCACTCGGGCCTGCTGGTGTTCTCTCTATGTACAACCAAGGTGGCGTTGAGGGGGACTGCAAAGTCAAAGCCCAGTGCTGCGAGGGGCTCACTTACTGAGGACTTGGCCCAAGTGCTAGGAGTACACATCAAGTCTCTTTCTTTCTTTTTTTCTTTCTTTTTTTCTTTCTTTTTTTCTTTCTTTCTTTCTTTCTTTCTTTCTTTCTTTCTTTCTTTCTTCTTTCTTTCTTTTCTCTTTCTTTCTCCTTTTCTTCTTTCTTTCTTCCTTCCTTCCTTTCTTCTTTCCTTCCTTCCTCCCTTCCTTCCTCCCTCCCTTTCTCTCTCTCTCTGTCTCTCTCTCTTTCACACCTTAACTGAATGCTTCCTCAAGTCTGGCTCTGTGCTGGGAACTGGGGTCACAAATAAATGCACAGAAGTGACCAGAATGCATACAGAGTGTTCACGAGGCAGGACACATAAAGCCCTCCAAGAGCACTGGACTCAGTCACCCATAACTGACTGCTCTCTCCTTCCCTCCACTTACCTGCTATGGGACCTGTACAAGTCACTTCACCTCTCTGAGCCTCAGTTTCCTCCTTTGAGATTAATGCCAACTTTGCTAAGTTTTGGTAAACATCAAATGAGATGCATTGTATGAAAGTACCTTTACAGAGCCCTTATTATGCACCAGGCACTCTTCTCCATACTTCAAGGTATTAACTCACTTAATCCTTACAGTAATTTAAGGACTTGGTTTTATGATTACCATTCCCATTTTGCAGATGGGGAAACTGAGGCTCAGAGAGATCAAGTAACATGACCAAAGTCACACAGCTCACTAGTGGCAGGCCCACGCCATCTTTACCCTTAACCTCTACTCTAGAACATCACCCGCAGGTGCTCGATAAATGAGTGCTGAATTGCAACTCTGAAGGGTGCTTTAGAAGAAGAAGCATCTATAGGATCTTTGAGGACTGAGTCTTTGACTGTTGGAATCCCCTAGTGTCCTGGTGATGAATTTTAAATTAAGATGGTTACTCTGAGGCCTTTTCTGGTCCACACATGCCTGGGCCACAGTGGTGTCTTTTCAACCCCATTCCCTGGGTTCAGCTCGGGGCCATGGGCCCCCTGCCCCCCACAGCTGCTCTTCTCTCACCTCTTGCGTTCATAGGAAATTTGGTTCTGCTGTTTAAGAAGCAGAACATCACAACCCATTTGAAAGCTAGTGTATTCACAATTGAATGGAAACCTCCAGTGGGACCTTTACACTCCTTGGGGAGTGTGCCTGCCCACCCCAGCTCTTTCCCCCAGCTTCATGGCTGACTGTCTCCCCTCTCCCGCTCTGGCTTCTGGCAGCCTCTATTTCCTTCAGTTCTGTGAGCACCTTTGCATCGCCCCAAGCCTTCACTTCCTACCCCCTCTCGTGCTGAATGCCTCCTCATCCTCTGGGTCTCAGCTTAGATATCGCTTCCTCCAGGAAGCCTTCTCTGATTCCCCAAGTCTGGGTAGCTCATCCTCCAGGTTCCCACAGACGCTGAGCTTCAAGTGAGCACAGCACTGAGCACTCCATGGTTCGTTCCTCTGACCCCGGCTCCTAAGGGAGGCGCCCCAGGGCAAAGAGGACTCACTATCTGCTGGGATCTTACACCACTGGGCAGGCCAGGGAGGCACTGAGAACTGACACAAGGTGACACTGGCAAGAGCAGTCCTTCTTGACTCTGTCTTCATCTCCCTGCCATACTCCTTCCCCCCCATCAGCAGGTTCTGTCTGTTCTGCCTGAAAAACAGACCCTGAGTCTGCTACCTCCTTCCTGCATCGCTGCCCCACACTGAGGCACCACCACAACCCTGGGTCTCGAAAGCAGCAACACCTGCTTCCACCCTGACCCCCTTCAGGTTGTCCTCCACACACAGCCAGAGTGACGTCTTTAAATCATATATCAGAGCATGGGTCTCACTGCCTGAGAACCTCCAATGAAATCCAGGCTTTACACAATCTCCTCCCTGACCACATCTACCATTTGTCCTGCCCTTACCAAATTCTAGCTTTTTCACCATTCCTCAAACATAGCAAGTGCATTCCTGCCTCAGGGCCTGGAATGCTATCCCCCAGATTCCCACACATTTTGTTTCCTTGCATTGATCATTTCCTGCTAATTTCTTTCTTTTTTTTTTTTTTTAAGATTTTATTTATTTATTTGAAAGAGAGAGAGAGAGAGAAGGAGCAGGGGGACGGGCAGAGGGAGAAGAACAAGCAGACTCCCCGCTGAGCAGGGAGCCGGATGTGGTGCTTGATCCCAGGACCCCAGGATGCTTGATCCCAGGACTCTGGGATCATGACCTGAGCCGAAGGCAGATGCTTAACCAACTGAGCCACTCAGGAGCCCCTCCTGTTCATTTATTTCTGATTCTATGAGAACAGGGGTCTCTTAAGTGGTGCTCACCAAACATCTATTGAACAAATGGCAAAGTGAGGGGTAGAAGCTCTACTTCAGGGGGCTGTGAGGTTAGGACAAGGAAGGACCTGGATTGGTTCTGAACCTGAAGGCAGGGCTGCTCAAAGGAGTCCTCACTACGCCCCTCTTCCGCCTGTCAAATTTCACCCTACCCCCAAGGTGGGCACCTGTGCATCCAGCAGAAGTCCCCGGAGCCCGTGGACCTCTGCCCTGGCATCTCATCTGCGGGCCCCCTTCAGTAGTGTCCCCGACTCACTGTGTGGCCCGTGAGGGCCACTCCCTTTCAAGAGGGAGGACTGTGGTCACTTAGACCCAGGCTGACATTCGGACACTACTGCTTCCGTGCTCCCTGTGCCTCAGTGTCCCATCTGTGCAGCAGGTCGCCTGGTGGCTCTTCTGCCACCGGCTTCCCCCAGCCACTGTGATGATGGAGCTGAGAGTGGCTGTGAAGGTGTCCTGGACACATCGTGGACAATGACCCGGACGGCCGAACGGCCCAGGTGAGGCACGCTGAGGAGGGAGGCCCCAGGCCTGCCGACTAGTAGCCTAGGCAAGAGAAGGCAGGAGACATTTTAGGACTCTGACTGGCCTCCCAAATGCCAGAGAATATCCGTGTGTGTGTGTGTGTGTGTGTGTGTGTGTGTGTGTGTGTGTATGTGAGAGAGAGAGAGAGAGAAATAGTGGGGGGATGGGGGGAAGGCAATGCCTATTATACTATTATAATAAGCCTGTCCCTACTATTTCAGGGCATTAGACACTGTTCTAAGCACTTGATCTGTATTATCTTATTGAAGTCACAATGCAATAAGGTGGTTACCATAATTTCCATTTTACAGATGAGAAAACTGAGGCTCAGAAAGTGACTTAGCCCATAGTTCATAAGCATTTAGGGGGTGGGGGTTAGCCCGGGTCTACATAACCCAAATGCTGTGTTTTCTCCATTAGGTGCTGAGCTGCCTGCTCCCTCCTCTATAGAACTACTCTTATTGTGCCCAGGAGGAAAACAAGGCTCAGAGAGGTGACTTACCCAAAGTCACACAGGCAGTGAATAGCAGCTGGAGTCAGAATCTGGTCTGTCTGCCTCCAAAGCAAATGTTTCCACTACACCAGGCCAAGATCTCCCTCCTTAACCACCTCCAATGACCCCCACCCCCACCCCTATACACATAAACAGACAAGCTCACAGGGCTGGGCTCTGGGGTGCTCCTCTCCCTCCTCTCAGCCCCAGTCACCAGCAGAGTAGGGTCCTGGGAGAGCTGCTGTGGACGTTCATACCAAGCAGTGAATCACTAAGGGCAAGCCCCATTCTGGAGACATGTGCATCCCACGGGGGAATTAGACCTTAACCCAAAGGAATGTAGCTGTGATGGCGGAATTTCAGGCAGCTCGGGTGGGGGTGGGGGTCCCTCACATCTTACCATTCATGAAGAAGGCCGGCTTCAGAACCCCTCAGGGAGAGGTGGGTGCCCCCCCAGTCCCCACCCAGAGATGGGCAAGCTATTTGGTGCGGTGGGATGGAAAGCGCCGGCCCGCCTGAGTCCGAGGGCAGTAGGAGACTTGGATTCAAATCCTGATCTGCCCTTGACTAGCTGTGAGTTCCCAAGCAAGTAAGTGCCGGCCTTTTGGCCGCTGTTTTCCCATCTGTCAAATAGGAACGCCGGCCTCTCCCTTCGCGGGAAAGATCAGCTGAGACAGGGTCCCGCTTGGCTCCGCGCGGGGAGTGGGGGCGGCGGCGGGAGGGGCCTACTGGGGGGCGGAGGGGGGGCATCGGGATGGCCCGGCCGCACCCCGCGCTCTCCAGGGGCGCGGGCCAGCCGGTTCCCCGAGGGGCCGGCTGCCTCGCCCGCGGGGCGGCTCCTACCTGGCTCAGCGCGGCCGCCGCTCCTCTCCCGCGCAGCCCCGGCACATCTTGCGCAAACCTGCCCCCCCACGGCCCCACCCCGCGCCAGACCCCGGGGTCACGGCCCGCGGAGGCCCACGGCTGCTCCACTGCCCCACGGGAACCCGACCCGCGAGGGGGCGGCTCGGGCTCCAATTTAAATACCTCTCCCGCCGACCCGCCCCACCACGCCCCCCCCCCTCGGCCAAGCTGCGGGGTCCTAGCGCCCGGCCGGCGCGCCCCCGCGTGACTCGGTTTCTCCGGAACGCGCGAGGGGTTGAAGCATCTTTCCGCTGGAACCCCGGCTGGGAAGGGGCGGGGTGGCAGGGGGCGGGATGAAAGGGCCGGGAGGGAGGGGGGTCGCTAAGGAAGCGCGGGGCGGGCGAGGCCGCCCGGACTGCCGCACGTGCAGCTCGTGGCCCCGCGGGGTCCGGAGGGGCGGGAGTGGGGCGGGGGGAGCTCTAGGAGCCCGCAGGTCCGCAGAGGAAATCCGGCCTGGCCCCGTTTTCCCGTTGCCGGCGCCGCCGCACTTAGGGTGAGCAAACAGGAGAGGTGACGGCGGGGCTGAACGCGGAAGGAAATGACCCTTCTCTGGCCCTGGGGCGGCCACAGAGGGGGTTCCCCACACCGCGGCCATCCCCTCTGACGAGTCCAGGCAGGTCCCTTCCCCTCTCTGATTGTGCTCTCTCCTATCCGCGCTGTCCTTCCCCCTTCATCTCCCGGACCCTTAAGCAGTCCTGTGAAATGGTACCATCAAAGTCCCCAGTTTTCAGATGGAGAAAGTGAGGCTAGGGATGGGACAGCGAATATCAATAAAAACCAGTTGTCTGGGACTAGTAAGGTCCCCATTTATATTTAGGGAAACTGAGTCTCAGAAAGGTTACACGGCACATCCAAAGTCGCACAGCCTGTAAGAGCGGGTATTTGAGCCCAGTCTGTCCACAAAGCTAAGTCCAGGCCGATCTGGATGCTCTTTTCAGGCACCATCTTGCTTAGGTAGGTTTAAAGTGTCCAGGGAAAGTAGTATGGTGGTATTCTTGTCTTTTGCATTAGAGGTTGAGGCACATCTTCCCCCAAAGCCACGCCCTCTCCCAGATGCCTTGGCTCTCCCAAATCACAGGTACTCTGCCCTGCTAGGTGTTGACCCGAGGGTGGGGGTACCTGGGAGAGAAAGGTCATGGCCATCCTCTGGGCCCTGGTTCCAAGGATAGAATGTTTCTCTTCCCAGCCCTGACAGTGACACGGGGTGCCCCATTTTACAGATGGGAAAGTGACCCCCCAAAGCCTCATGGTAAATCAGGGTAAAGCTGGGCTTAGAAGCTGGGATCCCTGAATCCCTAAGTGGCTGCCATCTTTACTTCCTCCCATCTGGCTCACATTGGGGACAGGCCTGCGCAGGTGGGGACAGTCCAGAGAGGATAAAGTGTGATAGCAGGGGGCCCAGGGCCTAACCTAGCCTCAGCGGAGGAGATCAGGGAAGTCTTCCCTAAGGAGGGGCCTGAACTGCAATGAAGGTGTGGGTAGGAAAGGGTGCAGAATAGGGAAGGATGTCCAAACCTCCCTCGTCCCTCTCAGCCACTGGAGGCCTCAGATTTATGCTCATGGAGGTCCCAGCTGGTCACCCCAACCCTCTCTCTGGACCCTAGAGCTCTTCTGGTCGAATGGAACCTCTGTTTCCCTGCCTCTAAAGTGAAGAAGATAGCAGCTACTTCTTGAGGTTGGTGGAAGCCAGCAGAGTACAGGGAAGCCAGCCTGGGGCCTGGACCCAGCGGATGTTAGGTAACTTGTTGCTGTTTTTATTGGTGATACCTCTGCTGTAGCCTGCTGGCTTCCTTGTCCAGATCCTTGTACAAGGGGCCAGATGTCCAGAAAGTGCTGCGCAGCGTCTCTGCAGCATGGGCAGAGCACGGCTGAGCCAGAGGCAGGCATCTCCCGGGGTCTCCCATGCGACCTGCTCCCGCCACATATCCAGGCCCAGGCCGGCTGAGTGCCAGCTCATCTTTCCCTGAGCTGCTGCCAAGCAGAATCACTGGGCTGGCACAGAGCTTTGGCTGGTCTGGGGGTAGGGCAGGGCTGGAGCTGTGACGAGCTGGGGGACAGCGGTCTGCCTCCCACATACCCCCAAAGGCTGTGGTTGTGGTTAGTTAGTTCATGGAGTTCCACCTCACTCGGTGTCCGGATGGGGCTCCCCAAGATTTGGAGATAGATGGGCAACCAAGTGTGCCTACCTGCTGTGGGTGCCCCTGGGGACGGGGGACTAAAAGCTAAGAACACCACGTGCTCAGCACCCCTTCCTTTGTCCTTTCACTTCTTCAGCACTCATGTTGCTGTGTGACTTTTGGCAAGTTGCTTAATCTTTCTGACCTCAGTTTGAGGATCTGCAAAGTGAGGCTAATAATATCATCTGACGTCGTGGCTTGCTGTAAAGAATCAAATGCAACCATGTGTGTAAGGTACCTGGGCAGAGGCCTGGCCCGTGGTCCTTGCTCAGTAAACATGACCTCCCTTCCCTGATGGGCCCCAGAAAGCTGAGGAATAAAAGCGTCCGGGATCTACCCTTGTGGAGCTCCCAGACCAGATGGGAGGCAGATGAGAACATAGGATGATTGAGTCCAGAGGCCTCGAAGGCCGAGTCCGGGAGTCTGAGCTTGATCTGAAGGAGGGGGAGAGGTTGGAACTGAGCAGGGTCAGGGTTGCCTGGCAGCCATGTGGAGGGGGGGGGGGCGGTGGCTTTCTTTAAAAGGCCACCAAGTCCAGCTTGCCATCCAGTGTTGATTAGTCCCAGCTCGCGCACCTCCAGGAATAGGGAGTTCCATCAGTGGGCGGCTCCGTCTGGACTGTGTTGGTATTTTTGTGAAAATGCTTCCATTCCCTCATCCCTCTGTCAGTGAAGATAGTAGATGCGTCTTTTCCTGTGTCCTTAGGACTACCACCTTTAACTGAGAAGACCCTCTCAGGCACCAAGTTGGGCTCAAGGCTCCCTGGGAGGGCTTTACCTCAGACCAAGATGAAACCCAAAAGTCTCAAGTAAGAGTGAGTGGCCCCTGAGACCACACAGGATGGCCCAGGAAGGCAGTGATGTGCACATCCTGTGTGACCTTGGGCAAGTCTCTAAACCCCTGAGCCTTGCTGTCCCCATGTAACTGTAAAACTAAAGTGGAAAGGACCATGGCACCTTGGGCCCTCAATTTGGTTTCCACTGCTCTTTGCTGAACCCCCACTGTGGGCCAGTCTTTCATCTCATGTGGCAAATCAGGATAAAAACAACCACAAAGAGCCTTTCAGTTAGGTGTCTTTATTATCAATTACTGACTAGGCAACAGGTTCAGCGAGGTTAAGTAACTGGCCTGAGTCACACAGCTTTGGAGTCAGGAATTGAACCCCGGTCTCTGTACTCCCAGGCCAGATCTCAGTGCAAGGACATGGCCGTCCTCACTCCCTGCCCCTGCCTAGCGCCTCTGTGGGCCCCTGGGAGTCAGGAAGTCCCTTATCAGCCCCTCCTGGGGCCCTGCCTTCTGGGGCAGAACCCTGGGTTCCCCAGTTCTTTTACCGCCAACCCCCCCTTTGCTTCCTAGGGCAACTGGGTTCAGACCGTGCCAGCTGTGGGCCAAGTCCTGGAGTCACGTTAGGAGAGGAAAGCAAATGTTGCCGGACGTCAGCTGTAGGGAGTTTGTGAGCCAAAAGCCCAGGTTGGGTGCTTGGGAAATAAGCACTTATAAAGGGGCAAGAGGTGTGTCCCTTGCTCTGAGAAATAGCTGATGTGTTAAATGGGAGTAATGAGGGCTTGCAAGACCAGGCCCGGTGCTAGGTACTACACTGGAACTCTCTCCTCCTCACGGCCATCCGATGAGGTGGGGACTGTTGTTGCCCTCCTCTCACAAAAGAAAGATCGAGACTCAGAGGGATGGAGTGACTTGCCCATAGTCACACGACAGAAAAGGGCACAGCAACCATTTCCATCTCAGTCCTCAGACTCCAAGGCCCTCACGCATGGCCAGGGACTAGCTTGGTAAGTTTTCTGTTCTCAGTGGGGGCCCGAGCACTACGAGAGACCAATGCAGGGGAAGGCGAGGCCCTGTGTACCCCTCCTCAGCCACACGGGAGGCTCCGGGCTCTGAGCCTGGTCATCGAGAACTGGTTCTGAGGAGTCTGCAGGCTCCGGGAGGCCCCAGGGGAGAGGGGGGATGGTAGATGAGAAAAGTCGAGACTGGGCGAAGCACGCAGGCAGGATCAGAAGCGTCTCCAGAGCTTGACTGGGCTGCGCCGTGGACCGTGAAACCACAGGTCTCTGCAGCACCCAGGCTGCTGGGAACTTGAAGGTTTGTCCCTTTGAGCCACATAACTTTCTCTTCCATTTTAACCATTTGAAGGTTGAACCCCATGTAATCTTTGCTGATCCAGAGTTATTGGTATGGGCTTGGGTTATAGTCCACGATGTCGTAAGGAGTCACGTCCAAGAGCGAAGCCCAGGGGGAGACAGCAGGCACATGAGTGCCCCTGAGGACAGCGTTAGGTAGAGGCCGGGCGGCCGAGCTGGCCCACCGCGGGCAAGTCATTCTCTCCTGGTAGTCTCAGTTTCTCATTCTGCCACCTCACCGTTGAGGTGTTGAGATGATACTGTGGAAAGCCGAGTGGAGTAGGGGTTGTTGGGTCAATATGATTACTGATGTCGTCTTCCTCACCTGAGAGGCTGTGACTCTCCGGTTGACTGAAGGGACCTGTTGTTGGCAGATAAAGCACCCAGTGATAGGAGACAATGACTGGGAGCGGCTGAGGTAGAGGGACCCAAGTGCTATAGGTGCAGTGGGCCCAGGGCTGAGGTGGGCCCTGGGCTCCTCAGACAAGGCCCGGCTCCCGTGAGGGGAAGGGCTGTGGCCCAGGGAAGGCATCCCATGGTGGGCGTACCCTGCATCCAGGGTTTCCCTGGAGGTCCCTTCCGAAAGTCAGGTTCCCGCTGTGCTGAGCTCCCAGCAGGCTCTGGGCTCCTGTCTTCCCCTGGGAAGGGGGTCAAAGCCCCAAGCTTCCAGAAACTGGCTCGCACGTACTCAGGTGACCCCCACAGATAAAGATCACCTCCTGAAGTTTCAGAGAATCCTGCTCGCCTCTTCTACTTCCACTCCAAGAAAAAGAGCAGACTCAAGGCCCCAAGAGGGTGCTGAGGCGGTGATTCCCCTCCCCCACCCTACTTTCTTTGACTTGCCCCACATGAGGTACTCCGGGGCTCACGGCACAGGCTCTTCAGAGGCCTCGCCTAGCTCCTCTCAAATTGTGCAGACGATCAGAATCCCGGAGGGCTTGATAAAACAGACTGCCGGGTACCCTTGAGGCTCTGGTTCAGTAGGTCCCAGGTGGGGCCCAGAAGCTTCAGCTTGTGCAAACCCCCGGTGGCGCTGGTGCTGCCCGTCGGCAGGCCGCCCGTGGAGAAGCACCGCACCTGTGAGGGTGAGGGGCGGCCTTCATCCTCTGTGAGACGGAGGTGACCACAGCCCCTCCTCACGGAGCTGCCCAGGTGAAGGCAGGGAATGGGAAGCTATGGCTACCAGGATTATGAGTCTTTCTCACCATGAGTGAAATTCTGAGACCAGCGTGAGGCGTGTGTATACTTTCGAGCTGGGAAGGGGATGGGCTGGCCCAGGCAGCTTTCGTGTTGTAACCCGTTTAATCCTACAACACCCAGTGAGGTAAATATTATTGTATTATTATTATTATTGTTGTTATTATTACTGTCATTTCCTCCATTTTATATAGATGATATACGAGGAAACCCAGAGAGGTTAAGTGATTAACTCAAGCTTGCACAGCCAGTACGGATGAGTCCAGGCGGCAGGGCTCCATCCCCGACCCATTTAACTCTCTAACGTGTTGTCACTGGTTGGAACATTATTTAGCCGAAAGAGCACTTGTTCTAAACCTCTTTAAATTTACCACAGTGCCCCTTGTGTGTAACGTTGTATTTTCTGCCCTCTTGGGTGGGAGGAGGAGTGTCCTGAGGAGGGCAAAGCTGAGGGAGAGAAGCAGCCCAGATAGCAGAGGGCGCCCACACCCGGTGTGCTGCCCGCTGCTGTGTGACTTTGGGCCGGTGGCCTCACCTCTCTGAACACATTCCGTCTCTGTGAAGTGGAGCAGTGATGGACAACTAGGGCTGTTTGAAGAGTGAGCTCCTTTGTGTTGGTGCCTGCCTGCCCGTGGCATTCATCCAGTCGATGGCACTGCTTGTGATTTCTGGCTGGTTATTGTTTGCTTTTTTTTTTTTCCTTTGGCAGCAGTTCTATCTTCTTCATGCTGGTTTCGTTCGGGGAAGGAGTGAAGTGATTTGTGAAGTTTGCCCTGGCTGTGCTTGGAAGGTGTGGGGAGGGGGCCTGTCTAACGTGTATCTGTGGCTGCCCCCAGGGGCAATGAGAGTGGGCAGCGTTCCCACTCTGCAGGGGGACAGGTGGGGCCTCTGGAGCATGGGCCAGGGGGCAGAGGGCTGGGCACAGCCAGCTCTTACTGGGACCATCTTCTTTGGCACAGGCCACTGTGACCCCTTCCTGTCCTACTCACACTGCCTTCCTCATGACCAGAAGGCCTTTCTAGAATACCTCAAGTACTGGACTTTGAGGGAAATCTGAGGCTGGAGGGGGGCAGTACTAGCTCATGTCACACAGCCCAGAGATGGCAGCGAGGAAGCCAGAACTCTGGCCCTCTCTGCAGTGTTGGGCTGTCCCGCCTTCCCCTGTGACATCCCCTCACACCCACAGGCTCCCCCCATAGACACAGCGCACCTGCAAAAGCATACGCCCCGCCCCCCCACGGCCTTCGTATATCCCCTCACAGACCATACAGGACACACAGGGCCCCGACTCATGAAAACAACACGCGTCACCCTTACACAAACATTACCCACAGGTACATACTGCCCACAGACGTTGGAAACATTCCAGAGAGACAGCCTCGAAAGTCACATGGTCACAACACACAGATACACACCCCCTCACAATTCAGCTCTTGCGTTAACTCTACGCAGGGAACACGCAGCCCAAACATCCGCCTTGAGCATACATGATGAGCACACAGTATATATATATCTCCTCTGCAAACACCAGTCCAAACGCACCACATACATTGCCCACAAACACACTCCTATCCCATATACGCGGCAAAGACTTAAAATCCCCAGGCTCCCAGACCCAGCGCACACGTGCACATGCGTATGGGAACTAGGCTGTGAGCTCACATTGCTTGTGACTCCGATTTTCTCCAAAGTGGGTCATACGCGAGTCGAGTGGCCGATTTCCTGGGGTGTGAAAGGGAAGAAGGGAAAGGACACAGCTTGACAGACGGCTGTGGCCTCCCAGGGAGCCTGTGCTTCATCCCAGTGGGGTGCTGGGAGCTCAGGAGGCTGGGAGCTTAGAAGCCGGGCTGGGGCTGCAGGAGGCAGAGGGCTGGATCCTGTCTCCTAAGCACTGGCTGCCTTGCCCTGTCCCCAAAAAGCCAGCCCCTCTCACTAGGTCTGGAAGCTTGGGAATGGGTATTCAGCCTTACAGACTGCTGTTCTCTGGCCTCTTCTGGGCTGTGTGACTTCTGCCTGCTTGCTCTCCCTCTCCTCTGTATGCTGGCGGCAGGAGACCTGGGTTTGAGGCCTGATCCAGACCCCTGAAACCGCCCTCCCCGCTGCTTGCATCAGGGCCCACCTGGCGTCCTGGGGGCCGGGCTCTGCTTCCCGCTGGCAGAGGCCATCTCTCAGGAGACCTGGGCAGCCCCTCTCCCTGCAGCCTCTCCCCTCAGTGTGGACACTCCCCTATTTCCCAAACCCCTCCCAGGCTGACCCACGTCCCCTCCAGCTACTGCCCCGTCCTTTTGTCTCCAGGCGAGACCTGCCCTTGCTGTATCCATCCCCCCCTTGCCCCCCCCCCACATGTCTCCCTTCTTCCTCCACTTGTCTCCAGCCTCCTCAGTCCAACCAGCTCATCGCCAGCTCCCTCGGTCCCTTGGTCACTTGGCTGCTTCACAGCTGCCCACTCCCTCCTTCCCGAATCGCCCTCTCCCCTTGGCAGCCACCCTGTGACGCCCTGTCCTGGCTCCAATGTCACCTCTCTAGTACCTCCTCCCGGACCCTTCTCTGGCCCCTCCTCTTCTTCCTCCTCCTCCTCCTCCATCTACTCTTTAAATGTGGAAGCTCCTGGGTCTCCCTCTGCCTTCGGCCTGGCTTGTTTCTCTCCTCGCCCTCCCTCCAGGAGACCTTCCTGCCCCGGGGTCTCCCTTTCCTGTTCATCCATCCAGCCATTCATCCTCCACGTGGCGGCCAGATGGAGTCTCTCCAAAACACAGATTTGACCAGGTCACTCCCAGCTTAAAACACTTTGATGGCCCTGGGGGTCCAAGCCCATGTCACATTTCCCATTTTCCTGTCTCTTTCACTACTCACAGGGACCAGATTCCGTATCACGCACCCACATACATCCTCCAGAGGCTCCTTTCCTGCTGTCGCCCAACTGTGCTCAGTGATCTCTGCCACACTCCCGCTCTCCCTGCCCCCCACTCTCTCCTGATCTTCCCACCGCCACCTCCCCCCTCTGTCTCTGTCCCACTCTATGTTTAGAGTCGCCAGAGAACCATCCTCCCTAGGGTTGCCTGCCTTGAAGACATCTTGCCCAGTGCCTGGAAGGCCCCGCAAAGGCTTCTGGATGGCCAGAGTCCATTGGCGCCCTCGCTATTTCGTTCTCCCGCCGCCCCACTACACTGCAGACACAGACTTTGACCTCTGTCCGCAACACACTCCGATGTCTGCCCACTCAGCATCTCCATCCGCCATCCGGACACCTGGCTGCTGGTCTTGGCTTCACCCGGGGCCCAGCCTCACCTTCCTGCTCCTCTGGACCTCACCCCAGAGCTCACCCCATTTCCTTTGGCTGGTCCCACCCTGTCACTGGCGGTTGAGGCCGTCACTGTGGCCACGTCAGCTTTTTCCATGTAGTCTGTAGCCGTGGCCAACAAGGCAGGTAGGATGGCGCACGCAGTGGGGGCTTTGGAGTCGAGGTCTGGCTCTGCCGTTGGCTTCCTGGGTAACCTGGGACTGAGTCTCAAGAGCTTCATCGAAAATAAGGGGAGAATAATGTCTACCTGGCATGATCATGGTGAGGCTTAAAGCCCAGGTATTCCGTCCATATCGGTTCCTTCTTTTCAGTGGAATGAAGACCCTCCTGTGGGCTCCCCACAGGCAGGTGAGCCTGATTCGGCCCTTTAAAAGGCTCCTAGGCCTTTGATCAATTTTATAATTGCTCTTCGGGTAGCTACCAATGAAGCAGGATGCGGAGGCTGGGTGCTGGTTGCTTTGGGACCATAAGGTGCTTGGGAGGCAAGGGGGGCATGGGGGAAAGGAGGGGCGGTGGCTCTGAGAGGGAGGGGGCTGGAGGGAGACCTGAGGGGCTGGGAGGGGTCCACGAAGCCCAACTGTATGACGCAGTGATGTGATCTCTTCTCTGGCTCCCGGGAGATCTCCAGCAAACTCTCCACTTCTCACGATGCACTGGGAAGTTGGGTCTGGTTTTAGGGCTAAGTCAAAGTGCTGCTTGTGGGCTCCAGGTGGACACAGAGGGAAAACACAGACTGCCCCCACAGCCTATCTTTTCCCATCAGGGCCATGCACCTGATGACAATTGGGAGATGGGCCAAGTGGATATTGTGATGTTCCTCAAGCTAGGATTTGGGATTTGGACACCACGGTCACCTAGCCTCCAGGCCACTGAGTCCAGATATTAGGAGGTTATTAAAACTACTAATAAGAATGCCTCATAATAGCAATCCTCTAGGTTGAAACTGAGGGTCTGAGCAATTTGAGAGGACAAGGTGGGGCTAGGCAAGGAAAGGGCTGGGCGCCAGAGGAGTGAGTGGGAAGGATCCATTGGCAGGAGCTCCCTGGTAAAGAGCTCTGGCCATCAGCAGTGGGAACATGCTATGTAGGAAGGTGACATGGCAAGGTCCATGCTGCAGGTAGACTGGGAATGGCGTGGGCCAATAGGGAATGGAGGCAGGAGAGTGGCCCGGAGGTCGATGCCATCACCGAGTACCTCAATAGTGGAGTCTGGACAAAGGCAGAGGCCGGTGTAGTGGGTGGGACAGACTTGGGGATTGATGGTGGGGATGGGGGTTGGGGAGAGAGCCATGGGAACGACAGGGGAGGGAGGGTGATCACTCCTGCTTCTGACCAGGTGACCAGGCAGAGCACAGTCAGGTGATCTGTGCCTTACTGGGGTGATGCCCAGCAGGCAGCCAGATGTTGGGCCTGGAGCCCAGAAGGAGATCTAAGTCAGCAATGGAAGAGAACTGCCAACAAGAGCTTCATTCTCCTGCCCATGCATGGGCACCACTACACCTGCCTCCCAGGGGAAGGTATGGGGGGCCATGTGAATGTCACCTAGGTGTTATTCAATAGGAGTGCAAATGTCTGGAGACTGGACAAAACTCTGACTAAGCCAACTTGGACCAGGCTTTTTAGATGGGGAAAGGACACTGAGACCTGCTGTCCTCTCACTGTTCCTCACTCATCAGAGAGAGCCCCCAGCAGGACTCCTCTGTGAGGTGGGGCCCCACCTCCTTTTCTGGCTGGACAGTCAGCCCCTGGAGCCTGGGGCTGGGGAGGGGCAGGGAATCCTGGGGTGGCCCGAGGGGCTCCTGCTTCTCTCTGGAACAGCTTGCCTGCCCCCTAGTGGACTTCTGAAGAGTCTCAAGGACACCCTGAAACTGGAAAGGGACCTTGAAGATTCAGTCCACCCTGTCCACATCCCAGTAGGGAGACTGAAGCTCCCAGCAGGAATGGCTTATGCGAGTGCAGGGCTGGAGCTGGGACGAGAGGGGCATGGCTGACCCTCCGGAAAGAGCCCAGGCTTTGACGTCCCGCAGCCCCAGGTGAACACAGTGGCAGTGGGGATGATGACACCCCCTGCCTAGGGCTACAAGACCAGCTCTCTGACACAACACACACACCACATGTTCAGTAACGTGTGGCCCTTTCGTCCTGCTCTACGTCACTTCACCCCCCTAGAAGAGCGTAGACTCAGTTCAAACAGTCTTTGAGCAAACCTGGATCTTCGTGCAGGTGGATTTCCTTAAAGTGAGGTTCACCTGCCACCATGGTGGCCTCCTCTACCTCCCCTGCCCTATTATAGTTCTTCTCCTACTGGGGTCACAGAAAGAGGGCTTAGACCCAGCCCTGCCATTAGGAAGCCCCCAGTCTGCAGGGACAGGGCGGGACAGGGGGACTGGGGGACTGGGGGACTGGGGGCCAGAGGAGGTGCCCCTCCTGCAGTATGCAGGGGTGAAGTAAGGATTTCAGGGAAGGCTTCCTGGAGGAGGCAGCAGGGGAACAGAGGTGTGGAAGGTGAGGAGGAGTTGCCCAGAAGGGGTGGGAAGCAAGGGGCTAGGGAAGACTACCCACGCTAGTGCAGGGGTGGAGGTGAGAGCATCCATAGCCGCAGGAGGGGTGGTGGTGAGGAGAGACAGGGCAGCCAAGGGAAGCCATGGGCTGACACACTGCCCATACCTGGCGTGCAGGGTCCCAGCTAAGCATTTGACTAAGCAAGCCCAACACAGAGAAGAGCAGAGGAGAAACTAGGCAGGAGAGCTCAGGAACTGGCATTGCAGAGGGGAGACTGTTTGCTGGAAGACTCTGGGCTAGCTAGTTCTTTAGTTAGTTCATCCATTCAGTTTCCCACTGCACACCTCCTCCTGGGCATTGGGCTAAAGGAATGACCTAGATACAGCTCCTGCCATCCAGTGAGGGTCAGGCATGCAATTACTGATTCCATATAGGGGGCGGTTTGAGAAAGGGTTTCAGGAAGAGATAGTTTCTAGGTGGGCTTTGAATGATGTTTGGGAGTCTGCCAAATCTGGAAAAAAGGATAAAGACGTGTAGGTAGAGAAAACAGCAAGACTAAGATGTGGCATCATTCGGGGCTTGGGGAAGAGCAGTCTGTCATGACCAGAACGTTGAGTGGAAGGGGGCAGATGGTGTGAAGCCAGCGTGAGTAGAAGAAGGCCAGCCTAGAGCATTTGGCTTTCCCAGGGAGTCCGTCCTAAACTGTGCCTGCCTGAAGAACCATACACCAAATGCTTCCAGATCACCAGGCCCAGCAATGACCTTCTGGAGCCCTGTGGTTCTGTCTGCCATCGTGAGTACTCCACTCCTTAGAGATGCCAAGAATGTTCTGTTGCTGGAAACCAACCAAGGGACAGGAGGATGGCACCAGGCTAATGGCAAAGGTGGAGGACTTCACAGGGACCAGCTAGCACTGACTCACCATGAAAATCATGACTTGGGGCCCCATCTCTGGGGTTCTACCAGGGCAGATGCAAGGAAGCCCCATGCAAATGCCAAGCTGGCTCCTCATGAGAGGAGTGTGAGCTCCTCAAAGCCTCCTCAGCCTCAGCAGGAAGGTTCTGTCCTCACCCGCCATTCACAGAAAAGCTGGGTGCCCCCTGCGGCTGCCCCCTCTCGAGCTTTCCAGGGACCACTGCTATTTCTCTGGGCCTTTGTCACCCTGTGTAACCACCTCCTATCAGAAGACAGAGGCATGGACAATCACTTCACCCCTCTGAGCCTCTGTCTCCTCATCCAGAAAATGGGCAATTAACTTCTGTCTTGGTGAATGTTGTGGTTGAGACAATGCACATGGAAGCTCCAGGCACAGGGCTGGTAGTGGTACGTGGGCAACAGGTAAGCCTTAATGTCTCCCAGCATGGAGGAAACGAGCCCAGCCCCGGGGCGGAGGCACAATCCAGGAGTAAGGCGGGCGCTGGCCTTCGTCCTCAGCAATGGCGTCCCCAGCTGATGAGGGAAGGTTGGGGAAAGGCGAGTAACCCCGGGGGGGGGGGCATCTATTCATATGCAGTGTGTCAGCCTTGGAGACCGAGTTGCCTCCTGGAGTCCCCAGGTTCTGCCCTGGAGGGTCTGAGTCGGACCTCTGAGAATAGAGCTGCCTCAGCCCTTCTCAACATGCGCAGCTCAGAGGGTGGCCGGAAGGACGAGGCCTGCTCTCCCCACACCACCATTCCGGAGGGCCCGAGAGCAAGGAGACCCATGGCTGGATCCAGGCACAGTCTGTCACCAACCCGCACACGGACACGGCGTGCACTTGGACACACGCCCTCAATGCACGAATATATGGAGATCTGGCGTTGCTCCCAGACGCACACGCACGTGGACGCATGACATACACAGCTAAAGCAGTACGTGTGCAGACCCCGAGGCCCACAGATGTACAAATGCACACGTGTGTCTGCATAAATGCACATCTGCGCGCCCTGACAACACGCACACGTTCACAGACGAGCACACGCGTGTAGACGCATCACTCGCCTACTCGGCACTCTTTCACCCCCGACATCCACATAACGTACACAGAGCCACGCAGGGCTGTTCACACACGGGTGCGCCCCAGGTGACGGCGTGTGTTCACAGCTATTGCCACCTTTGACCCAACGGCAGCCCCGTAAGGCAGGCAGGGCAGGGGCCTGGTCCCTGCTGTACGGTGAGGAGCCCAGAGCACCGAGAGCCTGGGGCCTGGGATGCCACTGGAAAGCTGGCTCTTGCTTGGACTTCTGGTCTCCTGGGTCTGCCCACCACCCTGGTCTCCATTTCCTCCACGGGTGCTCACCGAGACTCACTGTGCACAAAGCCTCACGCCCAGAGGGACCTCGAAGTCACCCACATCCCTTCTACAGATGAGGAGAGAAAATCCACAAGCAGAACAGAGTTCAGTGGAGGAACCAGGGCCACGCTGCTGTCCCCGCCACCCCCTTGGCTACACCACAGTCACAGATGTGGGCACACGCAAAGCCGTGGCGTGTCCCACTCCTGGGCGCGTGCGGCTCCTCGCTCCTCCACACCTCTGCAGGTAGGGTCCCCCGCTCAGCCGCGTGTGCTGTGTCCGCAGAGCTCTCTCACAAGGGAGCTGAGGGCGACCGGCCCCGTTCTGCATTTCCAGAAACTCGGGAGTAAAAAGGTTAGGCCCAAAGTCATGCAAGGTCAGGAACGGCAGTGGCGTCCCCCAAAGCTGAGTCTAGCACTTTCCACCACACAGCTGTTCGTGGCTCCGTATACACATCATCCGTGAGCCTCTCACATTTCCTCTCTCATGCCCCAGTGCAGGCGCGCGTACACACACACACGCACACACTCGCACGCACGCACGCGCACACACACGCGCACACGCACGCACACACGCACGCACACACGCGCGCACACACGTACACACGCACGCATACACACATGCACACGCGCGCGCACGCATACACACATGCACACGCACACACGCACGCATACATGCACACACACGCATATGCACGCACGCATACACACGCACACGCATACACACGCGCACGCACGCACACGCACGCACGCATACACACACACGCAGCCTAGCTTCTGCGAGCGCACCCCCCAGCGGAACATTTTTCTAACGACCCCCAGTTCCATGTAGTGCCAGCTCTGTTTCCCAAGGGGTCTTTTGAAGAAGGACAAGTTTGTTTAGGGCTGAACCTGCCCCCTGGCCCCTGGCCCTCTGCCCTTAGTCAGGGAAATGAATTCCACCTGCTTCTGTCTGCCTGCTCTGAAATCAGCCCGGGGGCTTTGGTGAGCACTCTTTGATGTCAGAAGCCAATTTAATGAGTGGGTTGTGGATTTGTTTGCTTTTTTTTTTTTTTTTCGGTAAGACAGAAGTCTCATTTTCCTAAGAACTAAGGAATTATCACTCCACTACCCTTCCTTCCCCTGAGATTCTGGGAGCCCGCGACCTGGACTCCCCGCACAGTGCTCACAGATACCCAGACGGTGAGGCTGGTTAGGGAAGGAGGCCGCATACTTACAGTGTTTCAGGAACAGGGCTTACATGGGCCTCGTCAACACCCATTTTAGAAATGACAAACAGTCTCGGAGACGTGAGGTGACGTCAGGAGGTAGTCCCTCTAAGTCGGGGGCCCTCGTCTGCCTGGCTCTAGCTCCTGGTCCCCGTCGTGCTTTTCCCTGTGACAGCTGTGCCACTTGCCTCTGGGCCAGGCGCTTGAGCTATACAGTGGGAAGAGTGTTCTGGATGTGAGGAATAATAAGCTCTATGATAACAAGCTCTCAGAGTCCAAACCATTTGTCAGGAACAAAGCACCGCGTGAAAGGGAGGGAATATTTCTATTTTTATTGTTTTTGTGTCAAGCGGCAAGTTTACCCACAGGATTCATACTGGAATGCATCAATTAATATCGCTCTAGGGCACTTAGTAATGAGTACCCTGTTGGCTGCCAGGTTGCTCAGCAAGGGAATTCTTTGTGGGGACTGGAGCAAGGAGAGGGTTTGGGAATATCTAGGCACGAGACTTTCGGGGCTGGCACAGGCCCCTGCTCCACTCTGTCCCCCTTCTCAGGGCCCAGTGAAGGCCTTCCCCGAGCTCCCGGGCCTGGCCATGCTCTGGCGCGCTTTGGCAAATGCCACCCTGATTTCTTGGTTGATGAGGTCCTGCCAGGGATCCCTAGGGGAAAAGGAGAAACAAGAATAATAAGACCACCACCCAGAAGAACAGGGGTGGGCATTTTGAGCCCCCAAATGCTTACAAAGAGCCCCTCTGCTTCTTGGGCTTCTCCTGCTCCCCGCAGCAAACCTGCCATGGGCATCCTCAGACCAGGCTCAGAGAGGGGAAGTGTTGTAGACTCGTGTGCATGTGGAGCTTCGTGTCCAGCAGCCTCCCAGGAGGTGGGGAGCTGGCCCCATCCCCTGCTCCAGATGGTTGCTAGGAAGCCAGAATGTCATGGGTTGAGGGGCTCTGTGACTCTTGGGGTACCAGGCATATCTGGGATAGGGACCTTGGACCCCCACCCTGCACACACTTTCATTTTCTTACTTGCTTCCCTTATGTGCCTGGAGGAGGGTAGGTTAGGGTTATGACCTTTGCGTGGAGAAGAGAACAAGGCTCTGGGTGACAGCCAGGGCCTCACATCAACCTGGCAGGGGACACTTTTGAGCCTGGTTGGCAGGGATAGAGGGAAGACAAGGGACCATTCTGCAGTGTTTCTGTGACATGAGAAGGAAGGCACTTCTGCGGGCCCTTCTGTTGTGGCTACACCAAGACATGGGAGGGGGCCTTGTGTCCCCTTCCCCTGATCTTCACCAGCTTCCCCAAACACCCCCAAATAGATAAAGATAAATAACTTCTGCAGGTATGGCAAATACAGCAAGTGAGGATAAAAGCATCTTTAGAAAACTTGACTTTAAAAAAAAATTCATGTTAGTATATCTAAAACTAATGATGTAATGTATGGGGATTAACATAACAATAAAAAAAATAAAAAAATAAAAAAAATAAAAAAAAATTCATGTTAGAGCATATAGTTCAAGTAAAAATTTGGTAACTGCCTTACAGACAACTCCAAGCCAAGTCCCCCTAAGCCCTTCCTGCAGAGATTCCGTGTGTGTGTGTGTGTGTGTGTGTGTGTGTGTCTGTTGGTCTGTCTGTGATCTCATCTCCAAGCACGAAGAGGGCATGTGGTGGCATTTCCATGTGTGCGTGTATCTGATGCCTACGACGGATGTAATGTGGGTGTGCACACGTGTAGGCACACTTATGTTTGTGGGTCCCGTGTGTCTCCGTGCTAGGTCTGAGCCGATTCTCCCCCGCCTGCCCGAAGGCCTGGGACGCTCCCAAGTCAGGTGGAACTCCCTGGGACTCATCTCAGCTCCCTTCCCTCCCTGAGCCAAGAAGATGAAAACGTTTCTAGCACTTTCTAAAGTTTCCATTGGGGAGTGGAAAAGTCATCAGCTGACGAGCTCAGGATGACAAATGGTTGCCAGACCTGCTATTCCCGCTCCTAGGTTGGGGTGGGCCAGGGCCTGATGGGAGCCAGCAGGAGCTTCAGAGCTCCCCTTCCCTGGGCTCCTGGCACTGAAAGCCCTGCGGTGCATCCGCCGCAGGCCAGATCTCCTGGAGCTTATGTAAGCAGGGGAAAGTTCCATAAAGGAATCAAAAAGAAGTGTCAGGAAGCGGCAAGTGCTATGGGGGTGCAATACTGGGAGATGGGAAGGAGGTGACAGCAGGGTTTCCTTTAGCGCGTGACATCTGAACCGCCTGCCTGCTGAATGAGCGGCGTCAGAGCTGAGGCCTGCAGGATAGCAAGGGAACGGGCCAAGGCACTGGGATAGAGGTGCAAAGGCCCTGAGTTAGAAAGACGTTCAGGGTGTATTAAGGTAACAGCAAGGAGGTCCCGAGCAGGTGGTGTGCAGTGGAAGGTGGCCAGAGAGCCCAGGCCAGGGGCAGGCCCAGGCCCAGAGGAGCGGGCCTCCAGGGTAGCAGGAAAGAGGTTGGTCTTGAGCCTCAGAGCAGTAGGGAGACCCAGAGGGTATTAACCGGGGGACTTTCCTTTGGATCCTGTTCGTGTTGTACTTAAGACCTTGCTCGAGGGGCGCCTGGGTGGCTCAGTCGTTAACCGTCTGCCTTCGGCTCACGTCATGCTCCCAGGGTCCTGGGATCGAGCCCCACATTGGGCTCCCTGCTCCGTGGCGGCCTGCTTCTCCCTCTCCCACTCCCCCTGCTTGTGTTCCCTCTCTCTCTGTCTCTCTCTGTCAAATAAATACATAAAATCTTTAAAGAAAAAAAAAAAGACATCGCTCAGGCTGCCAGGTGGTGGGTGGAGAGGCACAGTGGATGGGGGAGTGGTGAGCCGCCCCTGCCCCGGGCAGGAGACAGGTGCTCAGGTGGAGCCCTCAGGTGGGGGTGTGGTGGAGGCAGAGCCCCGGGGACTCCAGGACAGCATCCTCCACCTTTCAGACGGAGGATTGCGAGGCCACCCACGAGGCGAGAGCTCTGGAGGCGGGCCAGGCTGCCAGGTGGGGCTCCCAAAAGGATCTGTTGAGGGACAGCGAGCGCTCCACAGCCCAGAGCTCCGGAGGAGGGGTCAGGCTGAGGCCCTTGATAGATGTCAGCAGCGTCTGGGTGGGAAGGGAACCCCTGCATTTCAGGGTCTGGGAGAGGCACGGGGCTGGCTGGCGGGGAGCCTGAGGAGGGTGAGTTGGAGAGGAAGGAGCCCAGCTGGGAGGCCTGGGGCATATTTCTGGGAAGAGGGAGGGCAAAGGGGAAATGCTGCCGAGCTGTGGGTCAGGTTGAAAACGTAAAACTGGCCCGCAGATCTAGTGACACGGATGGAGGTCACCGGTGACCTTCACAGAGTCTTCTGGGCGCGTGGGGGTGAAAGTCAGACTGCGGGGGCTGGGCAGGGAGTGGTGGGTGAGGAAGTGAGGTCACCATCAGCAGACAGGCCTTCTGAGAAGTGCGGCTCCCGGCGGGGGCGGGACCTGGAAGGCTGTAGGGCGGAGGAGGCCTGCTCTGTAATACCCAAGAGAGGCGGGCTGGAGCAGAGCACCTTGATGGACAAGGAAAGGACACGAAGGGCCACAGCTGTTCTCCTGCGGATGGGTGAGCCAGGGTGCTGTGGCACACGGCATTCCTCACCCCACGCTGCTGCCCAGCAAACTGTCCACACAGACACTGTCTGCGAAGTGGAAGGACCCTGGGCTGCATGGAGGCCTTTCTGTGAGCAGAAGCTGCTTCTGCACCCACGAGGCTGGGGTGGCCTTATAAAAAGGGTGCCCCTGTGTGTCCTGCACCCTGGTGGGCACACCAGTGTGGGCCCACCCGCCCCCACCCCTGCCCTGCTGTGCTGGACCCTGCTCTGTGTCAAGGGGAGGACACTCGAGATGGCCTTGGGGCACCCTGACAGCAGGTGCAGAGGAAACGGCCTCCGTGAGCAGCTCCCCGCCCGTAGCCCCGGCCCCGCTAGCCGGGCCCCTTGGGCTGCTTCAGTGCTGGGCGTCCCACACACTTCTTGTCTTTGAGAGGTGGGGGCAGTCTTGGGTGCGGGGCCGTCCTGGAAGAGTTGAGGGGAGCCAGTCGGAAGTTCTGATGACAGAAAACCCTAGTGGGGCTCAGCCCCCACACCTGCAGTGGGCCCGTGGGCCCCAGGACCTTCTCATTTCTAGGAAACTGTCATTTTCAGCCATTGGCAGCACCCGGCCGCCCTGCCCTGGGCCCTCTGTGGACTGGCTCCTGCCCGAGAAGAACACGTCGCAGTAAAACAGCTCCCCCGCCACCCCTCCCTTATTGCCCTCAGGGAAGGACACAGGGTCACACAGGACGGAGGACAAAGGGAAGAGCCTAAGTGCCAGGCAGGCACAAGCTCTCTGAGGATCTGCCTCATTTGGCCCCTGACATGTGCGTGTCCTTTAATCTATAAATTCCTCATTTGCAGAAAGAGTCTGAACGGGGACAAACGCCCAGTCACTTTTTACCAGCGCATCACCGGGACCCGGCTCAGAGTGGGCAGACTGCGCGTGCGCAGCACCAGGAGCCAGGTGGCGCTCCCCGCGGCGCAGCCCCGTGTTGCGATCCGGATGCTGTCGCGAGGGATGTGTGTTTCCGAAGTGCTCTGATCCGAATGGAGAGCACAGATCAGAATGAGAGACCAGCCAGGCAGCGTGACCGCATCCACAACCAACGCGTCAGCAAAGGCTGTCTCTCAACAGTGGGAAGAGGTGACTATTTAATCGCTAAAGAATTGTGTCTTTTCCAAGTTTTCCACATTGGGCAGGTGATAATCTTATAATCAGAAAAAGAACAAACCAAACTTCAAACAAAAAAGGCTGAGCTTTGGGGGAAATTCCTCTTACTCACCCAGGTTTGATGTCCAGAGGTGTGGGGAGGGACCCAGGGAAGCCTGCCTTCCCCACCAGCCAGTAGGTCTCCTCTATGCCCTTCCCCTGGAGGAGAGAGGAAAGGGGATTGAGCACAGCTTCTCAGGCAGAGAGCAAGGCGGGAGGAAAGGGCACAGTTCCGAACAGCTCCGTGCAGAGCAGCCTGGAGCCAGGAGCCAGACTGTTTGGGTCCAAATCCTGGCTCCATCCCTGGCTAGCTGTGTGACTTTGGCCAGCTTACTTCACCTCTCTGTTCCTCAGTACCTCATGAGTTGCTGTGAGGATTACATGCATTAATATTTATCTCTTAGAGAAGTAACTGAATAATAAATCGTGAATTCTATGACCAGCAGATCTGGAATGCTAAGATCCCAAGATGCTATGATCTGTGATTTTCCCAAACTGTCGAAGGACCCCATTGCCTGGGATGGGGGTACGGCTGCCTGGAACTTAGGAGTAGAGGGGGCATTAGGGTCACTGGGGCCAGGGCTGGCTGGCCTATGGATTCGGCCACGGATGGGTATTGCCCTGTGGAGCCCCCAGGCCGTCCTGAAGAACTGTGGTTGGTGTGCTGTCCTCCCCACCCCCTCTCTGCATTCCCCTCTGGCATCAGAATCCTCTGTTCCTCAGGACATCTCGTGCCTACTCCCCCAAACAAGACTTATTCCGGCTCACTCTCCCGTAACCTCCATAGTAAAGGCTTCCACATATGCCAGTGCTCACAGGCTGTGTGAGTGGACAAGGTGCTGCCCCTCTCTGACCTGTACCCTCCTGCTCTGGCATTTCACAGTGTAATGAGGTGAGTTCCACCGAGCACACAATCTCTAGGGCCTGGTCACAGTTCTGGGCCTTTAAATGTCTGGGCTGCTCCGGTCTTACCACCAGGCCTGTCTGTACCTGAGGAATGGGGGGAATGAGAGGAAGTGCGGTAGGAAGAAAAGTCCCTCACTCACGGGAACACTGAACCATTACCTTTATCGAATGTTAACATTTCAAAAAAGAATGCAGAGGTGCTCATGGGCAGGTATCACCCAGTGTCACCCCTGCAGCAGCAGAAGGAGGTCGTGGGAGGGGTGGGTGCACAGAGAAGGTATGGTAGCTACCACTGGGGAAAGAGAAGATGGGTGTTCCCAGGGGCACCTGGGGGGCTCAGTCGTTAAGCGTCTGCCTTCGGCTCGGGTCATGCTCCCGGGGTCCTGGGATCGAGCCCTGCATCGGGCTCCCTGCTCAGAGGGAAGCCTGCTTCTCCCTCTCCCACTCCCCCTGCTTGTGTTCCCTCTCTCGCTGTGTCTCTGTCAAATAAATAAATAAAATCTTAAAAAAAAAAAAAAAAAAAAGATGGGTGTTCCTGGGTCAGGGCAGGCTTCCGTGAGAGGTGAGATCTGCTCTAGGGTTCTGAGGGATGAGTAGGAACCCGACAATGTTATGGAGAAAGCACAGGCTTTGGAGACATCAGATCTGGGATACAAGCTAATGTGACTTTGAATGAATCACTTTGCCTAATTTCATTTCCTCAACTATAAAATGGGGACATTGAGCCTTCTTTCATGATTGCTGTGGCAATAAATATGTTAATGTTGGGCACCAGCCTACTGCCCAGGTATGTCATCAGTAGAAGTAACTTCTCGACTCTGGCCCTTCTTCCTATGAGGAGTCAATGAGGGAGTGGTTCCCAGGAAGAAGTGTTATTTTTAGAATTTGGGGAATGATGAGGACAGGTGATCAGGTCCATCCTCGACTACAGACAGAGTATTTCCTTCTCTATCAGTCAAATGAGTAAGAATCTCTCCAGCTGCCCACAGAAACTGGATTTGGAGGGGGGGGATTTTTCCATCAATTCCAGGAAAGAAACTTCCCCTACCTTTAGCTCTGTCTGGCCTCTGATGTCAATTCTGTAGCCTTCGTCCAGGCTGAGCAGTGTCTGGACTGTGCTTCTGCTGACGTGAATTCTGTATGCTGACAAGAAATGTAGCAATCAAGTCACCACCTGGGGGCAGCATACCTGGTGTTTAGTAATATCATTAAGACCTGTAACAGCCCCAGTGCCAGCCAGTAATGCACACAATTCTGATTCCTACAACACCCTTCACCTGACCTTCCTGTCCCTCTGGTAGACTTGGTCACTAAAATAGAGGCCTCGAGGAAAAGCAGATTCCATAGATTGAGTGTTCAGAGGAACTCAAGATGAAGTCAGAACACGTAGGAACATAATTTTCATTTATAGGGAAGTCTATGAAGGCTGAGTCAGAGCAGATAAGCTGTTATTTTTCTTTTAAGAGCAAGACTCCCCACTAGGGCCAGTACATCTAGTCATGTAGGATACGTACCAAGCAACATTAGGGAACACACGACTTCCGTAGCCAGAAGCAGAGGTCCTAGGACTCCAACTTTTACACCTGCTCTAACCAAGCCATCAGAGTGGCCTCTGCTGCCAGCAAGGGCCTAAAATGGCATTAAAAAATTGAGAGGGGTCTCCTCGTCATAAAGATGTGGAAACCAAGGACTAGAGGAAGAGTATTTTGCTCGAGGACACCAAGCAAGCCAGTGGCAGACAGGGCTAGGACCCAGGCCTCCTGCCTCTCAAGTCATTGTCTTCTCCCATGAGATCATCACAAAAGCCCCATGGAAAGTTAGAAGAACCAGTGACATACATCATCTCCATGTAGTTGTTTTACTGACAACTAAGGTACACTGCCACCAGGTGGTGGTTTGGTTACTAAGCACTATTTCAAATAGCCAGCTTGCCGGGGTCATTGAGAGTCCTCACCCAGGCAAGATAGAAATATAAGACACTCACGCAGCCCTGTGGACTCCATCCGGGATGCAGTGTTAACAGTATCGCCGAAGAGGCAGTACCTGGGCATGGTGAGACCGACGACCCCCGCCACGCAGGGCCCTGAAACTCAGATGTGCCCAGTGAGTTCCAGGGGGTCCTGGACCCAAGAGAGGTTCCCATGGCAGTCTTGCCCTTCCCCATGCCGCCCGCACCCCTGCTGTCTCTACCCCACCTCCTGGGCTCCAGCTGGGGGTGAAGATGAAGCTATATGGAGTCTCCAGCAGTACCCAGAGAAGAGATGATACCTGTGCCAGGCTCTGGGCCGGGGGTGGGGGGGCACAGATAAATCAGAGCCAGTGTTTGCTCTTGGGGAGCTCCCAGCCTCGTGGTGGGGGGGCATGTAAGCTGTGATCAGTGTTGTCAGATGGAAGCATCAGAGCTGTGCCAGCCCAGAGATGGGGGTCTGACCCAGCCCAGAGGATTTTCTGGAGGAGGTGCTACATGAGCTGTGTCTTGGAGGATGAGAGAATGAGTGGGCAGGGAATGGCAGGAGCCCAGAGGCAGAGAGCCCACCTGTCTGGGGGAAGCGGCAAGCAGCTGAGCGTGGTTGGAGTGGCAAGGGGGGACGTGATGGGAGATGAGGTTGGACGGAATAGCAAGGGCCTGGGAGGCTGTGGAGGGGCCAGGAATTTGGATTTTATCCTGCAGGGGAAACCATGGAGGGAGGAAGGGGTGGGGCCCTGAGGAGCATGTATTAGAGACCCCTCGGTCTCTCCTAGACTCATCCCAGCAACATTTCATTGTTGGCATAACCACAGAAGGTCTCTGTCCTGCCTCTTCCATCAGACTATCAGCTCCTCGGCATGGCCTCAGATGATTCTGACAGAGGCTGAGACAAAACATGTGCGTGTATGTATATATATGAATGAAACTGAGCATCACAGATTCTTTGACTTATAATATCTCAGAACCTTCAAATAATAGAAGAAAAAGAGGAATGTCAAATTTTCTATCGTAGAGCTTTAGAATCTCAGAATGCCAGAAGCACACCATTGGGGTTGCCCCAGCCCAAGTCGGTCTGGCCCGTCGCCCCCACGGCCCCCAGTTTGTACCTGAGTGCAGGCCAGCGCGGATGTAAATGGGCACGTCGGGCGCATGCTTCATCCGGAAGCCCCTCAGAGAGCTGAGGATGTCCAGGGCCACGTTGGCCATCTCAGCCGCGTGCCGGCTCCCATTGCGCCGGGGCAGCCCCGAGGCCACCATGTAGGCATCCCCGATGGTCTCCACCTAGAAGCCACAGCCTTCACACTCCGTGCAAGAGCACGCCCTCGCTGGACTGCCCCAGCGCCCGCACAAGGCCCTTCTGGGGAGCCCTGAACCGCCCCTCAAGTCTCTGGCCCACAGTGCCGTCCCTATCGGGCCTCCCGCCCCAGGTGCGCTAGCGACAGTTAGATCTGCACACTTCAAATCGCCTTGTTCTGAAGTGGAGCGGACCGTGCCTGTCTGGTCTCCTCCCGCCCCAGGCTGTGACCTGGCGGCAAGACCTGGGCACCCTGTCTGCACAACGCCACAGCGACAGATCAGGCCTTCATCTGGAGAGGAGCACGTGCATATTGGATACGCATATATACCCCCCGGGCAGGGGGGTCGTTTTTAAGTAAGTACACCTAGTATGCCTTCCAAGGTGTACTAGACAAAATGTAGGTTTGGGAATCATATAGACGTGGGTTCAATCCCTGGCTCTGCCGTTTACCTTGGGCAGACCACTTCACTTGTGCGAGCCTCAGTTTCCTCTTAGGTGGACTGCACATTAAAGATAAAGTATTGAAAGAACTAGGCTTTGGTTATCAGAAGGGAGGTGGCTGGGGGGGGGGGTGGGTGAAACAGGTGATGGGGGTTAAGGAGGGCACTTGTGATGAGCACCGGGTGTTGTACGGAAGTGTTGACTTACTAAATTCTACACCTGAAGCTAATATTACACTGTATGTTACCTAAAAAAAAGTTTTTTAAAAGACTTTATTTACTTATCTGAGAGAGAGCACGAGCAGGGGTGGGGCAGAGGGAGAAGCAGGCTTCCCGCTGAGCAGGGAGCCCGATGCGGGGCTCGATCCCAGGACCCCGGGATCATGACCTGAGCCAAAGGCAGACGCTTAATGACTGAGCTACCCAGGCACCCACCAAAATTTTTTTTAAAGGAACTAGGCTCATTATAGTCGCTCAATGGATGGAGACTTCTGTCACCACCACCATCATCATCATCATCATTTCCTTGGCTGATGGTGTCGGAGATGAAAGAATCCCAGAATCCCAGAACTCAGAGGGACTTTAAAGGCCTCCCATCTGCCTCCTCAGTGGCTGGCCTGGCCTGCTTGCATCTGTTAATAGGAAAGTTCCCCCTTCTAGAGGTGGCTGCTTCTTCCTCTAGGTAACTCTGGTTTGGACCCAGATGTGTACTGTGGCTTTCTCTGCCACCGGCCAGGCCAGCCAAGGTGAAGAAAGTGACGCTACCTCACCCCACCCCCCAAGTCTTTCCCTCTCCAGGCTCAAGAGTCCAGTTCCTGCGCTGCATCTCCGGCAGCCAGCAAATACCTCCTGGACCTGGGGAGCAGAGCTGTCCTTCTGGCGCCGCACATCTGCTCTCCCTCAGCACCCGGTGGGCAATAATAATTATAATAATAATACATCCCCTGCCCAAAGGGGGCATTGTAATTCAATAAATCTCTCCCACATTTGCTGTGGACTGTGCCCTACTCCCTATGCCCCCCAAACCTCTCCCCTACCCAGGCTATCTATCTCTACCCCACCACCAGGCAGTGATCTGCCCTAATCATGCCACATTCTGTTTAGATAATTTGCTCCCAGTGGGCTGGCAGTCAGGAACTCCCATGACTTACAGAATTTCCTGACTAATTCCTAGCTGTTGCTCCTGGTGCCCCATGCTTCCACCAACGGGAACCTTTCTGCCGTCCGCAGAGACACTCCGTGCTTGCTTGATGGCCTGGCCCCTCTGCCTCAAATGCTCTCTCTCCTGTCTGCTGAGATCCAAGCCCTCCATCAGCCCAGCTCCCACTTCATCGAGTCCGTAAAATCTTCCAGGTCACCAGATGCTTCCCTCCTCGGGGCTGTGAGCTCCCCCTCCTTCTCCATCACCTGCTCTTGTCCACCCAGCGCTAGTGGGCTGGCGGTGAATGTGGCAGGGGTCAGGGACATGGCTAGTCCCCTCTGTGTACATTTTCCACAGAGGAGAAAGACCTCCCACCCCTGTGCCCCGGGAGGGAAAAATAGGAGTGAGGCCCAGCTTTCCCTCTGCCCACCCACTTCTTCCCCACAGGAGGAAGAACCCGTGATCTGCCTGGCAAGGTTGGAAGGACTAAATGCTTAAGAACTTGGATAGCAGCTATTACATGCCAGACGCTGTTCCAAACCCTTCACAAATATCAATGCATTAGACCTTCGCAAGAATCCTACCAACTCACAGGGGGACAGTGGGCCAGAGAATTAAGTCACTTGCCAACATCACACAGTGCAGATCTGAACTTGGTCAGTCCAGCGCCAGAGCCCGTATGCTGTGCTGCCTCTTGATACACAGGGCTTGGGTCCGTTCCCTCTCTGTTTTGGGGAGCGTGCCTGCTGTGTGGGGTTTCCCTCTGCTACTGCCCTGCACGTGGTCAGCACGTGCGTGTCGGTCAGCCCCGCCTCCCGGAGGCAGCCCCGGAGACCTACAGTGCGCTGGCCCCGCTTCTAGCCGCCAAGCGTATGGCTGCAGTTCGGGGACAGTACGTCTGCTCTGGGGACCCAGCGCTGCCTCAGTTGGGTGACCCAAGGTCCAGACTGGGGAGGAGGAGCATGGTGGTTTCTCTAAGCTGTTACCCTGACCTGTAGCCCTCCATCTGCCTGCCACCTGAGCTGGGAGAGTTTGGTGTCATTTAGTAATCACCCCTACAACTCCAGTGACAGAAAGGTGACCAGGCACAGGCCCCACTCTCTAGGAGCTTGGATCCATAATCATGATCACTCAAAGGCTCCTATGATCGTGGGCACTCAGCCGCAAGCAAGGGTATACACAGGTATACACAGGTGTGGTCCTTTTGCAGATGGGAGAACACAGCCAGAGGAGAAGGGAGGGCAAAGGCTTCCACACTAGCAAACACAGATGTGCATTCCAGCTCCACCACTGACTTGCTGTGTGACCCTGGGCTAGTTACTCACCTCTCTGAACCTGTGTTGCGTCTGAAGGGATAACGGCCTCTGCCGGCCATTGCAAGGGTTCACGAAATCCCCTGTGATAGTCCCTAGGTTGGGCCAGTCCTCTGTAGAGGCTTACCTAGCGCTGGCCCCACCCCCGACCCCTGCCCCGTTCTGTGCTTTCAGCGGGAGGCCTCAGCACCCGCACATGGTGGTGCTCGGCAGCATCGGCATCACGCTGGTGAAGGAAGGGGCCATAGCATTTCCTCTCACATTGCTTGATTGGCGAAACCATGCTAAGCCATAGGCACTTTCCCCTCTGTTTTACAGATGGGAGCGTGAGACTCAGAGAGGTCAAGTGATTTGCTCAGGGTCCGCTTGGCAGCATGGCCAAGGCCGGTCTCACCCGCAGGGGCTGAGTGGCTGGGGTAAGTCCGCTCCGCCCCTGTAGCCCACATGGGCTTGGCGCTGGAGCTGCGTCCATAAAGTGCTCATTCAGTGTGCGCTGGCAGGGGATCACAAACCCCAGCGGAACCAGGAAATGATCACCTGGCTGCCTCCCAACCCAGACGGGATTAAAGAGCAGTAACCAGATCCTGCTGGGGTTGGAGGGGAAACCGAGGCGGATGGTGTGAGTGATGAGAGACACACTTGCACATCGTCAGCAACAGGCTGCCTGTTTCCCCACATCTGGAGGGGTGTGCAGGCCTTGTTTTATTTCATTTCATTCTGCCAGAAAGATGCAGACCTCTTGGCCAGGGTTCAGAGCAGATCAGAAAGCATGATTCAGAGCTGGGAGGGACACATGTGTGAGAAAAGATTAGCAGGAGAGGAAAAGACAAGGCCAGGGGTGACTCAGGGCACATCAAAGCCACGGGGCTCAGCAAGACGAGATGAGAGATGAGGCATCTTTTCCTGGGGCCCACGGGGCTAGGGCGGCTCTGGAAGCAAGAGGGAAACTCAGCCAGCATGAGAGACAACACTCCGAACCAGGGGCCAGGGCAGGAGTGTGGGTTCTTGAGCAGGGAGCGGGAGGGAAGCTGCGTTCTTGGAATGTTGGTGGCTCGGGTCTCTGAGGCTCCGTGTGGGGCAGTGTGGTGTAGTGGACAGAGCCGGGCAGTGGTGGTAGGCATTGCAGATTCCTGGCTCTACCACCTACCAGCTGTGTGACCTTGGGCAAGTCACTTTCCTCTCTCTGGGCTTCAGCGAGCTCCTCAGTCAGTATCTATTTCCAGAGGACCTACGATGCGCTGGACATTGCCAAGCACTGGGGACAGAGTGATTTGGGTTTGAACCATAAAGTGTGGCTGTGCTATCCAGGGGTAGTTATGAGAGCACCGCACAGGAGCTCCTGACCATGTCTGGGAGGGGAAGGATGCTAACCTGAGACCAGAGGATGAGTAGGAGGGAGCCAGGTGAGGAGGAGGGAGAGCAGTGTCCCAGGAGGAGGCAATCACATGTACAGAGGCCTAGTGGCTCCGAGAGCAAAGCACGTGTGAGGGGTGCAGAGGTCTGCGTGGAGTGGCCAGTGATACCATTGGGGAGGTAGGTGGGGCCAGTTCCTGGAGGGTCTTGTAGGCCACTATGAACCTGTGGCTTTCTCCTGAGGATGTCCATGTCATGAGGATGGTGAGCCCCCCGAAGGGGGGGGTCTTGGGATCAGAATGCCCCATTTCAAATCTCAGCTCCACATCCCATCCCATTGGAAATACGTAATTAGATAAGCCCCTAATCACCCATTTCCTCTTCTATACATTAGGGGCACCACTACCTACCTCACAGATTGTTAGGATGGTTAAATGGATTAGTACCTATAAAGCACTTAGACTAGTGTCCAGTATACAGTAAGCACTCAATAAGTACTGGCAATTATTGTTGTTGGGATACTGTACATAGCGCTATCAGCAGACTGTCTCTGAAACTTCCCGCCCAGGCCTCCTGTCCATCCTGGCTTCCACCCCAGGGCCTGGCCCTCCCCTATCCCTGCCTCCCTGGAGGGCTGTGGCTGGAAGGGGACTGTGGGTCACAAAAGAAGGCTAAGGCCAGTGGAGTCTGAGTATGGCGGTTTCTGGGGAGCTCCCTCCCTATCCCACCCCCACTGTGTCTGAAGCAACCCAAGACCTCCAGCAACTGGATGAGAATAAGGGACAGGATTGGGGTGGGGTCCCCACAGCAGGCAGGGAGGGATAGGACGCTTGTCACTTTTACAATCTCAGTTTACACAGCATTCCTTCAAGAGGGTTAGGATCCGCCCATCATCTGTGAACCCCCCAGGGCTGGGGTCATCATTCCTGTTTTATAGGTTAGGAAACAGAAGTCCGGAGAGAGGAAGCCATTTGCCCGAAGGTACATGGATGCTGGTGGCCAAGCTGGGACTCAAACCCAGGATGGAGAGATGCACAGGGACTAGATCGGGGAAGGTCTTGACAGCTCTGCCCCTGGTCCTCTCTCCAGTGTCCCCCAGCCACCACCCCCTCCACCACTGGCCCACTTCATGTCCAGCCATTTCAACCCATTCAGTACTCCTCATCTCACTAGGCCCCTCCTCTTAGGGCTCGAGCTTTGGCACATTATTCCCCCATGGTTTGCCTGGAGCAACCACACCCAGACTGGACAGCACTAGGAAGACAGCACCTCCTCCAGGAAGACTTTCTTGCTTTTTACTCGACACATCTATCCCTAGCTGGATTGGGGGCCCACTCAGCCTCCTCTGCCTGCCCTGATCATCACTTTGACTCTTTCATCTACAGCACTGAGAGCTCCCGGAGGGGAGGCACAGGAGATGACTCGTCTGTTGGCCCTTGCCCAGCACAGGTGGAGTTTATTTTCTCCCCTTCGAATCTGGGTTGGCCTTTTTTGTCAAGTAAACTCTATGCCCAATGTGGGGCTCGAACTCATGACCCTGAGATCAAGAATTATATGCTCTACTGACTGAGCCAGCCAGGTGCCCCTGGGTTGGCTTTTTGACTTACTCGACCAGTAGAATATGTCAGACATGGCCACATGCCCAATCCCAGCTCAGACCTCCAGAGGATTCTGTGTTTCTGCCTTCTCTCTCAGAACCCTGCCACACCATGGGAATGATACCAACCAGCCTGCTTGAGGTTGACAGACCATGTGGGCTAGAGCTGTCCCATTCAAGGTTCCAGAGATGTGAGAGAGCCCAGCCAAGATCAGCAGAACTTTCTATCTCACCCACAACTGCCCACAGATATATGAGTGGTTCAGCTGAGTCCAGAGAACTTTCTAGCTGACCTATAGGTTTGTGAGCAATAACAAATGCTTATAATTTTACACTACTGGGTTTCGGTATTATTTGTTACACGGCAATAGCTAACTGATAAAAACACACAGATAAATGACCAGAAGTGAATGTACGACACAAATAGAGCAGTAAAGGAAGGAGGGATGCAATACCGGCCTCCTGGTCTCCTCACCTTGTACACATCGTGGCTTCCCAGAACAGCATCGAACAGTGTGTAGAGGTCGTTGAGCAAGCCTACCACCTCAATGGGCTCACTCAGGGCTGAGATGATGGTGAAGCCCACAATGTCACTGAAGTATATGGTGACCTGGTCAAAGTACTCTGGCTCCACAGCTGTCCCCATTTTCAGAGCTTCAGCCACAGACCTGAAGGAATGGGAAGGACCAGAGTCCCAAAGTGGGAGGACCCCCTTCCCACAGTTTGGAGCTGAGGGAGGGATCTCGGGAGGAAATGCCTGGGTTGAGCATCAGAGGATCTGGGTCAGGTCTGCTTGTGTGCTGGCTGCCCTCCAGCAAATACCTGTCCCTCTCTGGACTTTACTTCCTCTGAAGTCAGATGGGGGACACTGCGCCCTCTCCTTGCTCTCAAGGGAGCGAGGTAGCAGAATTAATACTTAAAAGCCCAGCATAGTGCCTGGTACATATAAGGGCTCTGTGAAAATATGTTAGATAAATAAACAATGAATAAATTGAATGAATTCATGGAGCCCAGATTTACTGAGCACTTACTCTGTCCCAGGTCCCAGGCTCAGAGCCACTGAGGCTAGAGGCACAATGAAGTCCTAAGGGGCCACTCACAGAGGGAGCATCTGAGAGAGCAGCCTCTCTGTCTTCTGCCTCTCCAGCTCCAGTTCCTCAGTCCGCTCCTGGATCAGGTCCTCCAGGTTCTGGGAATACTTTTCCAGCATCCACAGCATAGAGTCAGCAACACTGGTCTTCTTGCCTTGATTGATGCTTTTGAACTGAAAATGGAACAAAAATCGCAATTCATCCATGAAGGTCAGCACACTCACTCTCAGGTTGGAAATCTCAGCCACAGGAATGAAGCAGACATAGTCCCTGCCCGGAGGAGCTCCACTGGTGGGGAGCAGATATGGAACAGACAAGGGATGGCGGCTCCAACAAGAGAAAGCACAGACAGCTGGGAGGAAAAGTGAGTTAGTTCTCTATGAGGCAGGTAGTCAGGGAGATGACTTTACAAAGGAGCCTATGCCCAGCATAGCATTACCACTGCTCTGGTTCTCACAACAACACTGTAGAAGAGACATTCTTTGTTCTTCTTAAAGATGGATGGATGGATGGATGGGCAGATGGGTAGATATGATGGATGGAAGGATGGATAGGTGGATGAACAGATGGGTAGATAGAAACGATGTATGTAGATTATTTATGTATATAATCATTTCTACCTCTCCATTTCTCTCCTTGTTCAAAAAAACTTTTTTACAAAAGAAAATAATACATAGGTAAGGATACTGGGACCAAAGAAGAATAAATGCATGCTCTTTTGGTCCAGCAAAATGCATGCTAGAAGTTGGTCACAATTTTGAATATGAGCTTCCTAGCAACAAAGCAAAGAAGGAAATAGAGATTACACAACCCACAGAGTCCATGAGACAGTGGAGCCTTAAGGTGGTTGCTCAAAAGAAACACAATTACTGCTCTTTGCTGCACAGAGAGAAATAACTCACATAGGTCTTCATAAGAGGACATTCATGTGTGGTCATAAATCATACGTTCCATGAAAAACTTGCAGGAAATATGGCAGTGTGTTCCCTAAGGAGGTTTACTAGAACCTTCCCCAATCTGGTTCGCAGCTTTCCAAAGTGCAGTCAGTGGGAGACGCAAATTAATGATGGTCAAAGTGAAGGAGTCCACTCCTGTCTAAATCCAGCAGCTTAGCATTTGTATGCGTGTGTGTGCGTGTGTGCGTGCGCGCGGGCGTGTGTGTGTAGGTGTGCATATCCAGCCTCCATCAATACCAAACATCTGTAAGGTGGGGAGCGGCAGCAGCCCCTAATGCCCACCTACTTTGTATTGCCCGTTAAAAGCAGAGGCGCAAGCTTTAAAGGTCAGTCGGGGTGGGCACGGCAGCTGCTGACCTTGAGACACCAAGGACACAATGCTGACGGGCAGCTCACCTCCGCAAGGAAGGCCCCCATTATACAAATGAAAACACAAAGGATCTGAGAGGTAAAATACATGCCAAGGACCTCATAAGGGTGGAACTGACTTTCAAACTGAGATCTTTCCTCTGTTAATTTTATCAGCAGCCACCCCACTGAATTATTTTAAAATTTGGGATGTGTTTTCCATTGTTTCCCTCGGGTTGCCCAGGAACACAATCATAGGATTTGCAAATAGCAATCATTTTCTTCTTCCTTTCTAATATTCATCTTCTTGTTTAATTGCATCAGCTGGTACTCCCAGAACAATGTCAAGTGAACATGAACCCAAGCCCTTGGGCTTCGAGGTCAACGTTCTTTCTCTAATGCCTCGCTCACTCTCTCAGAGAACCATCATGTTTTTAACTTCGTTCTCTCACTTGATGGTCACTCCAGTATGGCAAGTGGGGCCAAAGTTCGTCTTTCTGGGCAACTTTTAGGGAGGTTGAAGCTCAACAGAGCAATCAACTTGCCCAAGGTCAAGGAGGTGAACTGAAGCATAGATGTGAAGGCAGGCATTCTGGCCCTTGGCCCCCACAGTGTGATGCAGTTTCCACCCTCATGCTGTCTCTCACGTGCCCGTGCCTGCCTTCTCTGCCCCAGAGCCTTGGGCAGGATCTTTCCTCACAGTCACCCAACACTGGCCACCACAGTCTCTGATCCCTGGATAGATCCCAGGCTCGTGTTTGAAGAATTGGCTGCTGGTCCTAGCTCTGCAACCCGCCCTCACCGTGGCCACTGAGAGCTCATTTCCTCTGAGACCCAGATTTCTGTGGGATGGGGACACCGCCCCTGAGGCCAGAGCTGAGGTGGGGAGAGGGTGTGGGAAGTCAAGGGATGTGGGGTGGGTTCTCGGAGGACACCTGTGCATTTCTCCTGTCTGTCTTCCTGGATCTCGCTCCCTCGTCACCTGTCTGGACGCCCCTCTCGCTCGCTGAGCCTCTCCTTGGCAACGTGCCACCGTGGCTGGGGAGTGGAGGGGAGGAGGGGAGGCACGAAGCTGTCATCTCAGGCTTGATGGGTTGGTCCCGTGGGAGCCATTAGCCAGCTCAGTCAGGCCCACACACTCCACCTCCACCCTGCAAACTCGTACGGGCTTGCCTCACCCCTCCAGCTGCAGTTCCCAAGGCAGGCCGGGGGCGGGGATGCACCCGTGCCCCTCACAAATTCCACTCACGGACAAGGGGCACCAGGGCTGCCTCCACGGCCACAAAGGGCCTCTGCTGTGGTGCCGGGGACCCCAGGGAGGGTCGCAGTTTCCAGCACCAGCTCTGCAGACAGACAAACCCGAGTTTGGATTCCAGCCCCACTTTTCACTCCCTGCGTTACCTTGGGGGAGCCCCTCACCTCTCTGTGCCTCAGTTTCTCTCCTAGGAAGCCAAGATAATACGGGTACTTCTTTGGAGGGCTATTATAAGGATTAAATGAAGTGAGCATAACACTTAGCATGGGGCGTGGCACTTAGGAAGGCACTCAACAAACATCCCTGGAACACAGGGTTCTGAGAAAGTTTTCCTCAGAGGCTGGACCTCAGGCCCAGCCCTCCAGAATGGTGGTGCTGGGGGCGCCTGGGTGGCTCAGTCTGTTAAGCGTCTGCCTTCAGCTCAGGTCATGGTCCCGGGGTCCTGGGATCGAGCCCCACATCGGGCTCCCTGCTTGGCGGGAAGCCTGCTTCTCCCTCTCCCACTCGCCCTGCTTGTGTTCCCTCTCTCTCTGTCTCTCTCTGTCAAATGGATAAATAAAATCTTAAAAAAAAAAAAAAAAAAAAGAATGGCGGTGCTGGCCTGCGCACCCTTACTACATAGGATTTCTTGGCTCCAGCGGTAATGTCTGGCTCCCACTGGGCAAAGTGAGGTGAACTAATGAGCCATTTCGTGTGAGCACTGGCCTGGGGAGCACTGACCTGGGTGTAGATCTGGTCTAGGCTGGGTCTGTCCTCCGGAGCCTCCTCCCAGCACTGCTCCATCAGCTGGATACACTCTGGTGGCCCATGGTCAGCAGACACCAGGGGCCGGCACAAGGGAGGGGGTGATACCACCTTCCTGATGATTTCTGCAATAAACACCATGTGCATGATGGGCTCGTGGTCCCCAGCAAGGCTCGTGGGAAGGGGTTGGCCTGGGGTCCTGAGAGAGAAGGCAGGGGAGGCCTTTGGGGGTGCAGGTATCGGGCCCTGAGGGTATTCCTTGGCTCCCCTGCTCTGTACCCCAAGGCATGCTGGCCAGCGGACCCAGGATTGCCCAGGATGTGACCAGAGAAAGGGTCTCACGCTAGGAGCTGGAAGAGCAGGTTTTGAATTCTGGGTCTGTTACGACGTCGCCAGGAGATGGTGGACAAGACAGAGATCTCGCTAAGCCTCAGTCTTCCCATCTGTGAAATGAGCTTAATAAACTGCCTTCTTAAGAGGGGTGCAGAGGAAAGAGAGAACCTAGCAGGCTCTCCCCCACCCCCAAGCCCAGCTGCTGCTGCCAGCCAGCAATGCCCACCGATGTGCTTGAGACCTTGACGCTGTGGCTCTTTCCACCAGCCCTGTCACCTGGAGACTTTCTGGTGCCAGTTCCCGGGTAAGAAACAAGACTGTCTGCTTTCATTATCATCATCATTATTATTTTCCCAAGACAGCCCCCGCCATGATCTTCCCATCCCCACTCCCTGTAATAAAGACCACCAGACTAAGTCGAGGTCCAACAGATCCGTGTTCTAGCTCTGGCTCTGCCACTTGCCATCACTCTGTGCCTCAGTTTCCCCATCTAACAACTGCTCAAAAAAGCTCCGCCTCGGGAAGCTATTGGGGACACTGGGGGAGCTGCGAGATTCACAAGGGCACTGGGAAGAAGTGGGGCTGAGATCAGGAGGGGACTTCTAGATCCCCCACTGACGTTCTAAGTTATGTCACTTCTCTGAGCCTCAGTTTACTCATGTGTAAAAAGGGCATAAAGTAGTACAGACTTCCTAGGGCTGAGGGGTACAGCTGGCTACTCCCTGAGGAGGACTAGGACCCTCCTCTCTTGGCCGAGGAGGTGGGAGCCCTTAATGGCACTGAGAAGAACTTCTTTCTGGATTTCAATCCCCTCCCTGCTCCATGCCTGGTTGGGGACAGGGCATGAGTCCCTGTCTCATTTTACAGATAGGGAAACTGAGGCTCCTGGGAGTGAAGTAGCTCACGCACAGCTACAGGGCTGGTAAGAAGAAAACTCTAGATCTGAGCCTGATCTCTTCCTGCATGATTTTCTTCGCCCAGAGGCCTCCAGCCTGCAGGCATCAGACCCTGAGGGCCTCTGGGTAAAGGGTCTGGAAAGCTGCATGCAGATGGAATCAATAATACATCACACACGCACGTACAACTCTTTTTCAAAAAGTATTCAGATGGTGTTGGGATGAATAAAATACAAATCCATTTCAAAGTGTTGCTGATTTCAGAGCAGATTCTGTCTTTGGGTATTGTCTCGGTGAGCGGATATTAAAAATCAAATAGTAGCATGTGACATTCAAGTGGAGTCCTCGTACGTGAACATGCTGAAAGCCACCAGCCCAGGCCAGGCTGGGTCTCGCGTTCCCTCACCACGCCGGGCGCGCTGCCCACGCCCAGTCTGCACCGCATCACCGTGACTGAGGGGCCATGTCAGTGGCTGCGGGAGGGGGCTGCCCATCCAGCTCTGTGGGAATGTGCTCCACGGATGGATGGCTCCAGGAGATTTGAGAGCAAGAGCACGGACCCACTGCTTCCCGCTGAGAAGTCCCTTCCCTTCTCTGAGCCTCACTCAATTATCCCAAAAGAATGCCCTCACCCCCTCACAAGGTTGTCCAGTGGAATAATGCAGTTATTATTCTGGAAGCTGCAGGTACCCCCCACCACACACACACACACACACACACACACACACAAGATCTTGAAAAGATGTTATTTCTGAGAGCGAGGAGGGTCTGCTTCCAAGTTGGGAAGTCAGGAGAGAATGTGGGGTCCCCCATCAGCACATCCCTAAAACCACTCAGGCAAATATTTATAGAGTGCCCACCAAGGGCCAGGCACTTTGTGTAAAGAATTTCACTGAATCCTCACAACCACTCTGGGAGGCAGGTATGTTCTTCTAGCTGTCCCCCTGCTGCCTGTGTCCAGTCCAGACCATGTTTGGTCCCCATTTTACAGATCAGGAAACTGAGGCTCGGACCCTGAAAGGGATTTCAGACTTAGGTCAGTGTCCCCCAGTACCTGTGCTCTTTGCGTTTCCTCCCTGAGATCAGGGAGGGCACCCCCCGCCCAAGAAGGAGCAGGCCCTGGACTGACAGCCCAATCCAATGGTGACCATCCAAGGATTCCAGGCCTGGTCCCTTCCCCTAAAACCTCATGGAATCCAGGCCCAAGGGGCCGTGCCCTGACAGCCTGGCTTGCACACTCCGTCTGGCCGGTCTCCCCTCTCCTGGCGGGCAAATGTGGGGGGCCAGGCCGCTGAGGAGTGTTAAACAAATGGCCTGACAAGGGCCCCTCTCCTTCCCACTCCTCCACCTCATAAATCTGGGGCCTGGAATGCTCATTACTCACTGAGCAGTGCTTTGGTGGAGAAAGGAAGTGAGCCAGGCCTCCCTTGAATGAGATTATCCACTGGAGGTGGGAGGGGATGGAGGGCTCAGCTTTGTCGCTGCCCTGCACTGTGGCTGAGATGCCAGGCTGTCTGTGGGGACAGGTCCCTGGGACTGGACACAGGCAGCAGGGGGACAGCTAGAAGAACAACCCAGAGGGGGAGGAAATGTTTCTGAAGTTGGGCCCTGGCACTGGGGTCAGAGAAGAAAATGTCTAAGACCAGGTGATAATGAGGAAGGTATGAGTGAGGATCCTGCACACCTTGAAGGAGATGAGATGCTTTTGAAGGAGCCCCACCTGGACAGAGAAGCAAGCCCCCAAATACTGAGTGGCCTAGCCACATCCGACATGGGCCAGATGTCTGGCCCATTTTTTATTTCATCCCCATTTGAAAGATGAGAAAACTGAGGCTCGGAGAGGGGGAAGTGATTTGTGTAAAGTCTTGTAGTAAGTTAGTGACACAGCTGGGGAAAACTGAGGTCTGCATGAGCACAGAGTCGACACTAAGCAAGGGGGGTGGTTAGGGCATGAGCACCCACAGACACCGCAATGACCCTGGAAGAGGCAGAAGGGGGTGGAGGTTTTCTCCCAGAAACCAATGTCTTCAGCCCCAGAGCTGGTCAGCTGCCATTTTGGCAGAGCTGCTGAAGGCTGCCTGGCTTAAGCCAAAGAAACTCAATTCTCACGGTCAAACCAGGCCAAGTGTGTCTGTGTGGTTATTCCCAGGCCTGGATTTCCTGATGGCCACAGGGCTCCCCAGCTACATGGGGACTCCAGCCAGGGGAAGGCCGAGGAAGGAGGACAGGGGTGCTTTACCTTCTGCGGAGAGCCCCGAGGAGCTGTAGGGTGGGCCTCGCGTCAGCACCTCCTGCAGGATGATGCCGATGCTGAAGACGTCTGCTTTGAGGGTCCCCCGCCCAGGCGCCCCCGGCGTCCGCAGCAGCTCCGGAGCCGTCCATAGCAGCTCTGTGGTCACAGGGCAGGGCCACACCGTCCTCACCCACTGACCCCCGAGCTGGGCCGAGATGGGCGGGCACTTCACACATGTGGTGTCCTTGCCCAGGAGGATGTAGGTGCTTCTGTTCTCCCCCATTCACAGGCAAGGGGCTGGAGGCAGCTCAAGGTCACGCCACGGGAGGTGCTGAAGGATTGGACATCTCCCCCCTCCCCCTGCCTCATAAGCATCCGATTGAAACAGAGGCCTCAGAACCTACTGGTGGCCCCTGCCTACCCCTGAGCTGACCTTCTGGAGCTGGCCGGGGGCGGGGAGCCCGCTGAACATTCAGGAGCTCCGCATAACCGTGGTCAGTGACCTTGAGAACAAAGCGTCCATCCACCACACAGTTTCGGGACTTGAGGCGGCCATGAGGGAAATGCTGATGGTGCAGATACCGCATGCCCTGGAGTGGACATAATGGTGGTCCATAAGGCCTGTGATGAATGAAAGGGGCCCCTGGTCCTCTCAGAATCCCACAGACCCTAAAAACCCTTCCTGCCTCCTCTCACCTTTTCCCACACTGTTCAAGTTTTTCTTAGACAAAGTGGAAAGAGACCAGGTCTTGGAAATCTGAGCATCTCTTGTCTCCCTGCCCTCCCCATGGCCCCCGTAGTTCCAGACCCGGGGAGGGTTCTCACACGGATCAAATCCAGCAGCAGAGAGGCCTTGAAGGTCCAGTCCAGCCGCAGAGCCTCATTACGCAGCAGGTCCTCCAGGCTGCCCCGGGTACAGTGCTCCAGCACCAAAGCACTGACCCCAGGGGCTACAAAGATGCCCAGGCAGGCAGCAACATTCTCATGCCTCAGCTCCCGCATCTGTTGGGGCAATGGGCACAGTAGCAGCCCCCAGGGGCTTGTCGAAGGCTGGAGCAGGTACAACCCACATCTGGGCCTCCAGTGCTTAGCACCCAGCACAGGGTAGAGCACAGAGAGACACCAGAAATACTGGATGGATGGATAGATAAGATGGATATGTGGATGGATGGATGGATGCATGCATGGATGGGTGGATAGATAAATGGATGGATGGATGGATGATGGATAGATGGATGGATGGATGATGGATGGATAGATGATGGATGATGGATGGATGGATGGATGCATGGATGGATGGATGGGAGAATAAATGCATGGTTAGATGGATGGATAGATGGATGATGGATGAATGGATGGATGGATGCATGGATACATGGATGGATGGATAGATAAATGGATGGTTGGATGGTTGGATGGATGGATAGATGGATGGATGATGGATGGATGGAGGATAGATGAGATGATGGATGGATGGATGGAGGATGGATGGATGGATAGATGGACAGATGATGGATGGATGAATAAGTAAGTGAAAAACTGAGTGGAAATGTCATGGGTAAATAAGTAAGTTGTAGCCAACTCCATGGTATAGGCATCTAACCTGTTTCCCCAACCTAAGTGGCACCATGTACCTGAAAACGGTACATTCTCTCCCCCCAAGACTCAAGGACTGATGAGGAGAGGCAGAAGACCAGAAGGGATCAGCCTCAAGAAGAAAACAGCTTCCCTGATGGCTGCCCAGCAGGTCAGAGAGCTCCAACCCAACCAGCAATGCTAACATTTGTCCAAGCAAGAGAGACGGAAGCCTTGTTTGGTGTGGACCTCCTCACAAAAACAGTTCAAGGGTCAACTAAGTGGGGGAGACCTGAATATAAGTCACAATCATATTAATATATCTGGTGAGTTGAGAATGGCCTCAATCCTTTGACCCTCCTGATATTAAGAGGTGGGACATCTGTCCTTTCCCTTTGAGCGAGTTCTGTGATGGCTGTGACCAACAGAACATGGTAGAAGTGGTCTTGTGCATTTTGGGTCTGGTTCTTAGGACACTGGCAGCTTCTATTTTCTGTCTCTTGGAGCCCTCTCTGTTGGGGCCTTGAATGGCTATAAGAAGTCCCTCTACCCAGAGTCATCACGCTGGAGAGACCACGTGGAGAGGCCCTTAGACTACACAGAGTGGAAAGTCAGGTCTGGCTGAGCCCACTCTTCCAAATGCCCTGCCACGCATGTAAGTGACCAAGCGTGTAAGTAAAGCCATTGTAGGCCCTCTAGACCTGAGGTCAGCAAACTCTCTGCAAAAGTCCAGTTCGTAAATATTTTATGCTTTGCAAGCCATACAGTCTCTGTCACAAATACCTCGGCCATGTGAGGGCAAAAGCTGACATAGACAATATGTAAAGGAATGCGCATGAGTTCCAGTAAAGCTTTTTCTATAAAAACAGGCCTGTGGGCCGTAGTTTGCCAACCTCTGACAGCCCATTTAAAGCCTAATACCATTGAGTGACCCCCAACCAATGCCAAATAGAACCAAGGACTTGCTCAGCTGAGCCCTGCCCAAATTTCCTACCCATACAAGTATATCATAAAAATGATTGTTGTTTGAAACCACTACATTTCGTTACACGGTCACAGATAACCAGAACATAGTGAAGGTTCTGAAAAGCCCGATGGCTAACTCAAGCAATTTCCAAACTTATTTGACCACATCTGGGACTCTTTCTTTTAAGAAACATCTATTCACTCTGGTTGCAGGATGCCCACCAGGACATGCCTACCCTCGCCTCCAGTCACTTAATCTTTCCAAACTTGATTTCAGGTGGTGGTCATGTGGGAAATAATTATAATAAAATTCACCGTTTATCAAAGGCACACTGCTGAGCAGGGACAGTTCTAGGTTATTTCATATGTCCTCTCCAATCCTCATCCTTCCCCAGGAGTGGACTTCATTAGTTCCATTTTACAGGAAAGCTAAGCATTTCACGGAGGCAGAACTCTCCTTAGGACCCTCCTGACTAAATCCTGTGCTCTGTCCTCCAGCCCACAGTGCCTCTCAGGATGGTGGCAACCTCAGGAGTGAAGGGGCTCATGTGGTTAGTGATGAACAAGTGACTGGAAGCTCCCTGAAGGAAGGAGCCCTGTCCCTCTTCTCCACAGCTGTAGCCCCAAACCCAGAACATGGCCTGGCACGTAGGTGGTGCTCAGTACACAGTGAATAAATGGGTGGATGGGTGGAGGGTTGGAGGGCACGGGATGGGGTCCTTCGAGGGTGTTGATGATACTGATGGAAGGGACTGTGCCCCTGGTGGTCGTGGTGTTGGCCATGTTGGGGTGGTGACGTGACTTCAGGGACGCTGGCGTGTGAAGATGGCAGTGATGGTGTATAATAGTGGTTGGGGGGTCGGCCATGGGGCAGAGACTGTGACTATAGGAAGGACTCCTTCCGGAGGCTAGAAGCTTCTATGTTGAGTGGGGCCCACTCCATACCACTAGGGGTCTCCCGGCAGCACCCGCTCCACAGCCCACCTCCCACCCCCTCTGCAGCCCTACCTTTCTCAGGAGGCTGAGACAGGTGGGCCGCAGCTCAGGGGCAGCTTCAAACCTCTTCAGCCACACCCACTCTCCCTGTTAAGGAAGAACAAGAGTTTACCGCTGCTGGTCCCCAGCTGTGTGGCCTTGGGTAAATCCCTCGGTGTTTCTTGGCCTCAGCTTCTTCCCCATAAATGTATCCTTTCTGTGCGCTCCGAGCCAGGCAGAGCCTAGCCAGCGGAAACCAAAGTTAGACTTTCCCTTTGGTGGGGCGAAGCCAGGGGCCCGGCTTTGGCTGACAGACCTGCGTTCAGTCCTAACTCCGCCACTGTCTAGCTCTGTGACCTTGCATAAGTGACTTTGGTTCTCTGAGCCTCGTGTTCCAGCTCCAGAAAGTGAAGATGAGACCCACGCCCACAACGCAAGGCTAACAACTGGTGCATATAAAGCATGTGAGCTCCCAGTCTCAAGGTCAGCTTTACTCTGCAGGCCTCAGGCACCCATGACACCCCAAAGCCTGGGAAGTGACTGGGGTTGGGGAGGGCGGTCTGTGACCCAGGGCCTGTAGGAGAGGGGAGGGTGGGTGAGAAGGAAGCTTCGGGATGCGGCTCTGTCCTCGCCCTGGCCTGGCCCAGAGCTAGCTGCAGCCTCAGCCCTTTGTCCCCTGTCACTGATGGGTTTCTGGCTCCTCAGCCGCACCCACGGCCCGTCAGCTAACTCAGAGGAGCAGACAAAACACGCTATGTACATCATTAAGGCCTCCTTTCAGCATAAAAGAAAAAAGATGGGATTCCCCTGGAGAGAAGGTGGAAAAGAAGGAGCATGAGCCTCATGTCGCTTCCTGTACAGTTGGCCCGGCTCGTCAACCGTGAGTCACCGAGTATGAGAATGGGAGATACAGTGAATTGTCGAATTTGCGAACACAGCACCTGAGAAACCACAGCAACTTTAGAATCCTGCTGGTCTAATCTCTGACTTTGCAGCCTCCCTATCAGCTGGTGGCGAGGCTCTGCCCAGAGGCTGTCTGGGGCTGGGTGCCGGCCCACACCTCTGAGCCTCAGGGACCTGGGATCTCACTGTCCCTTGCCGAAACAGGTGGGACGGTGACCTAGGCTAGAAGCCCTGGGGTGGACCCATGCCGGGAGTGCTCAGGCCCAAGTGGCCAGGAACCGGTTGTTTCTCAAGGTCCGATCACGAACCATGCTGAACTGGGAGCTGGGAGTCCTGCTTCCCACTCTTACCATGCCACTGATTTGCTGTGGGACCCAGGAAGGTCACCGGTCCTCTTCAAGCCTCAGTTTCCCATCCCGTAACAGGAGTAGGGCATACCGACGACCAAGAGGCCATGGGCTCCCTCGGCTTCTCCCAAACTGACTGCAGCTCCTCAGGCCTGGACATGGGGTGGCAGAGGCCCTCACCTGGTACAGGGCCACATTGGTGGGCTCCTGGGGGGCCGGCAGGCTCCTGGCTGACCCCTGGGCCACCGAGCTCAGGCTCCCGCTGTCCACCGGACTCCTTGATTCGCTCACGCTGTCCATGTGCAGCCTCTGGAGGGAGCAGTCGTGGTCAAGAGCCTGGCCAGGCTTCAGTCAATGGCTTGCCCAGCCAACCCGGTGCCTGCCCCACCTACCCGTCTGCTTGGGGGCCGATGGATGAAGGTGAGCTCCTGGGCTGTCAGCAGGATCCGGTGGGGGCCCCGCACCAGCCGCAGCTGTTGGATGCCCAATCTGGAGGCAAGAGAAAGTGCAGGGCAGAGGGATGGCACACATGTCACTCCCACCTTGATCTGGTCCCTTAGACCTGCGCTGACCCCGGAGCCCTCTTCCTGTCTCCCCAGCAGTACCAGCTGGGCTGGGAGGGCACCGCTGAGCACTTCCTCCTACAGAGACCCTTGGCCCCAGCTCAGGGCTTGCCATCTGGCCTGATATGCCTGCTGGTCCCTAGCCTGCGAGTTCCCAAATTACCTGGAGGCTTTCTGAGGTGATCAGAGCCTGGGGTGAGGGCTGGGCGTGGAGGGCTACCCCTCCCAGGTATGGCTGAGGCTCAGGGAACACAGAGGACTTCAGACCCAGGAAGAATTGTTTTCAACGCTGAAGGGCCCAGGGAGTCATCCTGGTCCATGTTCATAACCTGAAGCTCAGCGAGGGACAGACCTGTGTAAGGTCCCAGACTTCTTCCCCAACTTTCAAACGGACCTTTTCGGGAGGCACCCCAGCCTCGACAGGGCCCTGACCGAGGCTCTAGGACGGACAGGAGTGCTGGGCAGTCCTGAGGTGCTGGGGTGGAGAATAGGAAAATCTCCTGCAGGTGGCCAGGTGTGCCTACGGAAGAGAGGCCCTGCAGGGTGGGGGGCACCGAGGGGCAGAATTAAGCTCCAGTGCAGAGTCTCACCTGATGAGGCAAGTGAGGGCCCCGCCGGCCAGCACCAGGAGACAGGCCAGGGCAAAAGCGAGGAGGCTGCCCGGGGGCTGTGCATCTGTGGGCGGAGTAGGGCGGATGTGAGTCCTAACAGTAGCAACAGCACAAGGCGGGCAGCCCCCTTCCCCCAGCTCCTGCACCTCGGCCTTGGCCTTCCTCTGGGAAATGGGAACAGAAGCCCCTACCCAGACCCTCCCCAGGGATGCGGCTCAGAACGGCCTCCAAGTGGGAAAGTCCTATCTGTGGACTGGTCATCACACACAGATACTGATTCCTAGCGTTTCTGTCTGGGTTCTTGGGCTCCCTGTCCCCAGGTCCCCATGGACCCTGCTCAGGTCCCATTATAGTCCTGATCATACTATGGTCTTCTGTCTCCTGGCATAGCAGGTCCCTTCCCACTAGACAGAGTAGCTTGATAGCAGGGCCTGTGTCTTCATCTCACTGTGCCTGGCACCCAACACAGGGCCTGGATGGGGCAGGTGCTGAATAAAAATTTTGTATCCCTCTCAATTGCTGTCCTACTTTTTACATCCTCCTTAGGATGGGCCACTTACTGTTTTGGCAGCCAGTCTCATTGTCCTTCACTCTGTTAGGAGAGCCCTACTTACACTGATTCCAAATCTCCAGCCCTCACGTCAGAAGTTGGCTTTGAAGAGGCGGCTAAGGATCACTGGGCAAGGTTGGGAGGGCTACTTGGTTTGGGCAACACCAGCACCCGCTTAAGGCGGGCAAGGAGGCTAAATGCCCAGCCCTGTTCTGGAGAAGGGACACTGACCTCTGCTGCCGCAGGGAGGGGGCCATCCCTTCCTCCTTCCTTGCCTCCTCCTGTCCTCTTGTTGGAGGACCAGCACTGCTGTCTGCCCCCTGCTGAGGCCCCCAATCTGAGTTAAGTCCATCATAATAATAGCAGCAAATACCTTGCAATCCTCTTATACTATCGTACTGCATGAAGCACCTGTTCTGAGGCTATTATGTATTTCAATTCGGTTATTCTGCACAATGATCTCTGGAAGTAGGTATGTCATGATCACAATTTGGCAGAAGAGGAAAGAGAGAAGTAACGGTCTGAGTGCCAGAGACTGGGTTCAAACCCAAGCAGTTTTGCTCTGGCCTCTGGGCTCCTCACCACCGCGCCATCCTAACACTCTCCCAGGCTCCGAGGGGCTAAGCTCTGAGGCTTAGTCTGGAGGCGACGAGGGAGCAAGCATACAGCCTGCGCAGAAAAGCATTCCGGGCCTAGAGGGCAGCGAGTGTCAAGGTTCTAAAGCAGGATCGGCCAGGTGTGATCGAGGGAGGGCAGGGCAGAGCGGGAGGAAGACGGGCCACGGAGCTGAGGGGCCAGGGTGCTGTGAAGTCCGAGGCCAGGACTCTGGCGTGACTCCGGGTGAGGCCACGGCTCTGCCGGTTCTGCTGGGGGCGTGCCCGATCTGATCACGGTTCCAAAGGATCCTCCAACCTGCCAGGTTGTGCAAGGACAAGGGAGAAGCAGGGTAGCAATCCAGCGAGAGATGATGAGGGCCTGGCTCGGGGAGGGTGCAGTGAGTAATGGGAACAGCTCTGCTTCTGCGCAAATTCTAAAAATGGAGCCCTCAGGGTGTGCTGACCGACCAGATGTGGGGTGTGAGGAGACAGAGGGTTCCTGCGCCTCTGGGAGGTTGGGGGGCCATTACCTGCAATGGGGAAGATGATGGGAAGCAGGCTGGGGGGCAGACCAGGAGTTCAGGGGCAGACAACATCAAGTCTGAGATGCCCACCAGACCTGCAGGTAGCATCTTACTGGACATGTCCAGTAGCAGGTGGGGCAGAGGCAGAGTGTGGGAGCCAACAGGCTGGAGACGTCAATCTGGGGGCCACAAGAATGGATGAGACGCCAAGGGAGTGAGTGCAGAGAGAACACAGAAAGGCTCAAAGCCCCGAGGCCACAGGAGTTGGTGGTAACAGGTCAGCACTGCAGGAGAACAGAAAGGTGCCAGAGAAGGAGAGGGGAGGCTGGAGAGCGACGGGGCGGCAGGGAGGAGGGAGTGGAGCTGACCGCTCCCTGGCTGAGCAAGGCACAGACTGACTGCTAGCACTGGGCCTCAGCCCCATGGAGGCCACAGGGGCCTCGATATGGCTGCTCCTGTTACGAGAGTGGTGGGTCCGTGGAGAGGGTGCAAGAGAAGAGAGGAAGTGACATTTAATCCCCTTAGCATGGACACCATTTCAAGGAATCTTGCTCCCAAAGGGAGTCAAGGAATATGGCGGAGGCTGAAAGGAGAGGTGAATGAATGAATCTCTAAGGTTAACATTTCAAGACAGAGATAATCAGAGAAAACAAAGAACGTGGCACATCCTCTTGCCAGCAAGACCCCTGAGACTCAGGGGGCAGGGAAGCCAGCCGTGGACAGGACAAGTCCAGCCAGTCCTGGGGTTCCTAAGTGCCCCCTGGGGGAGTGGTTTTCACTGAGAACCTGTGACCACACAGCCCCTTCCCATCTCCTCAAAGTACAAGCCCTGCTCCTGGGCTCTGCCTTGCCCCTCGTACAAGGACAAGCCGTTGAGGGTGCTAGGTCTTTGTTCCTATTTATACATGAGAGATGGACACCCAGAGAGGGTATGCAACTTGCCCAAGGTCACACAGCTAGTCAGCAGCAGCATTGGGCACATTTGCCCCAAAGCCCCTGCTGTCTGGTCTCTCAATCCATAATGTCTGATCAGTTGTACTGGAGATAATCATGACAATCCTGGGCTAGAGTGTGAGTTGCCATTTTCGGATCCCTGAGAGAAGACACATCTTGTGGCCGGGACTGCTACTCAAGCTCCCACCACCTCTTGGTGTCCCATCTCAGAGCCCTGTCCCAGAGCACCTGCCCTACCCTGTCCCCCGTTAGCTGGTGAGCTTCATCATGGGCGCTGGCTGTGAGCAGGAGTCTTATCTGCCATTGCATCCTCAATTCTCAGCTCGAGCTTAGGACACAGCGGATGCTCAATAAATGTTTGCTGACTGATGTGTTGAGTGAATGAATTGAAACCTGCTAGACAGTGAAGTCTGTGAGCCAGGGCTGGTGGAGGAGGATCTCCTGTGGGCTCCGTCAGCCCCTGGCTTCCCCATTCATCGCTCTGATCGCACTGTGTTGTGTTGTTTTCAGCTGTCCCTGTCTCTGCCACCAGAGAGAGGCCCCTGGAAAGCAGACCCTGGGGCTGGTCTTCAAGTACATCAGCTCTATGAGGGCAGGGACATCATTTCATTCACTCCTATATCCCTGGGGCTGTGCACAGTGCCTGACATGTGGGAGGTCCTCCAGCAGCATTTGTGGAAGACGAGGGGCAAAGAAACAATTGGGGGAAGTTAGCTTCGTGAGCTACCTGCTAGTCTAGGGAACAGGTGACACTGGTCCTCCCCAGCGTGGGACACACACCCTATGAACATAAAGCAATTCACCCAGGTGCTGTGGGGAGCACGGAAGAGGGGTCCCACGCCTGACAGGCAAGGTGGGGAGCACTCCAGGAAGAGGAAAATGCATTAGATGGATGGACAGCTAGATGGATGGATGGATGGATGGATGGATGGATGGATGGATGATGAATTACCTTTTATGCACAGCATATTGGGGTCAAACCAGCAGCTGGAGTCACGTGCCGGAGGGGCCCCTCCTGGAAAGTGTATGGCCCTGTCCAGGGGCTGCACTCGCCACGTGCCTGTGTCCAGAATGTGGGTGGGGACCAGCTGGCTTCCCCGACCATCTGTGTCCAAAATCACATACTGAGCCAGCCTCCTGCCCTTCTCATCCGTCCGGATCCTCTGGCTAAAGCCAGCCACGTTCAGAGCCCCTGTATGGTCCCCCAAGTGGGCCCCTGAGAGCCCAGCACCATGGCTTTGAGAGCGGTTCAGGGCATGGGCCAGCAGGACAACAGCATCATAGATGGTCCCAAAGAGCGGGGACACCTGTGGAAGAGAAGGTCCCTCAACCCCTTAACCCCATGGCACCGACTCCCAGACATCTCTGAGCCCTGCCAGCCGCAATCATGTGGATTATCACCCCCACCCTGCCCTCAACGCAGCCCTCTCTATGGTCCCACCGTGACCTCAGTCCCCACTCAGTGGTGTCACAGTCTCCGTGGCCACCCCCAACTCCGATGCTTCACAGGCACCTCAAACCTGCCTGATATGTCTGAAACGGAACTCCTGTTCTTCAAGGTTTCTGTCTAGTTCTGTTGCCCAAACCCCACTCCTCCCGCACTTTGGGAAATGGAACTACCACCTGGTGTCTCAAGTCCAGGTTTGATTCCCGACTCCTCTCTTTCTCTCTTCCCATTCATCATTGAATCTTTTTGGTTTTATTTCAGAACTTATTAACAACCCAATTGACTCCTCACCCCCTCTGCTCCTGCCACCTGGGTCCAGGCCCCCTCACTGCTTACCCGGCCCACACAGGAGCCTCCTAAAGCCTCCTTGCTTCATCGGGTCTTTTCAGGCCACTCAGGCAACCAAAGCGATTTTATTTATTTGACAGAGACACAGCGAGAGAGGGAACACAAGCAGGGGGAGTGGGAGAGGGAGAAGCAGGCTTCCCGCGGAGCAGGGAGCCCGATGCGAGGCTCGATCCCAGGACCCTGAGATCATGACCCGAGCCAAAGGCAGACGCTTAACGACTGAGCCACCCAGGTGCCCCAAAGCGATTTTTTAAAAAAACATAAATCAAGGGGTGCCTGAGTAGTGCAGGCGTTAGGTGGCCAACTCTTGGTTTCAGCTCCGGTCATGATCTCAGGGTCATGGGATCGAGCCCAGGGTTGGGCTGTGCGCTCAGCACGGAGTCTGCTTCAGATTCTCTCTCCCTCTCCCTCTGCCCCTCCACTCATTCTCTCTCTCTCTGTGTCTCTAAAATAAATCTTTAAAAAAAATGACTCAAATTATTCCTTACTTAAAACCTGCTGATCATTTCCCATTTCACGTATAAGTTGAAACTCCTTACCCTGGCATAAAATGCCTCACATGGCCTGGCCCAAAGCTCATCTCAGACCCCTATTGCCACGTTTCATGACAGTCCAGCCTCTCTACGCCCTCTGCCTGTTCCTCTAGCCTCCAAAGCTCACTCTGCCTCCAGGCCTTACACCTAACGCTGCCCCTGCCTGGTCGCTCCTCACCCAGATCTGCACCCTGGCTGCCTCCTTCCCATTCAGGACTCAGCTCAAGAGCCACCTCTTCGCAGTGGGCCCCCCTGCCTGTCCTAACTCCTGTTGCCCATTTCTCCATCCCGGCCACTCTCTGTCACTTTATCCTATTTCATTTTCTCGGCGACATTATCATGATTTGAATTTGGTTATATGGTTGCTTGGATATTATCTGTCTCACCCTAATGGAAGCTCCCTGACGGCCAGGTCTGTCTCATCCATTGCTGTGTCCCTGAGGCCTGGCCCAATGGCACAGCAGAGAGACCCAATGCACATTTGCCAGATGAATGCCTCGTTATAAAACCTTCCATCAGCATCTGCATCCCTGTCATCACCTCCAGACACGGTCGCCTTCTTGTCACCAAGAAACAGACATCCCAAGGGGGACTCAAGCGGCTGAGCCTGCAGCCGCACCCCCGCCCCGCTGGCCCCCCTCAGATTCACAGCAGTGACTCCAGAAAACCTTCCCATTCTCCCACACCCCAGCATCTCTCCTGCTGCTCTGCACAATTTGCTCGGCAGATGCAGAGGGAGAATGTTTGTGAGAGAAAGAGCAGCTGGGCCAGAAATGAAAATTGCAAGCGCTGAGCTGGAGATAGAAAAATAGAAGCAAAAAGTCACAAGAGAGGGAGAATTGACGAAGCGGGCCAAGAGCGATCAATAGGCACCCACACACAAGCAAGCACGTGCACACACACAGACATGAGAGAGAGAGGGAGAGAGAACTAGAGATGGAGAGACCTAGGGACTAGGCAGGGACACTTTGTCCGATAAGGGACAGGTCATGTGCCCACAGTGGAGCTGGGGCTGGCCGGCCGGGTGGGTAGCTGGCCAAGGCCAGGAAGGCCTAGAGTATGTGGGGGGGCGCACGTAACCTGCCTGCCTCACAGGGCCCGGACGGACCCACCTGCTCCGGCTCCAGCTGGGCGGCCACCTCTCCACTGGCCCTGGCGGCTTCAGAGGCCTTGTCCAAAGGGCCGGACTCCAGGCTGATGGTGAGCACGGCGTCGTAGACCTCCTGCAGGGGTCCACTGTCGCGGAGAGCCAGGTAGGAGTGGTTGCGGTAGGGCAAGGCGAAGAGCATGGTATCATAGGGCAGGAAGACCAGCCTCCCGTCTGCCAGGCCCTGGGCCCACGCTTGGCTCAGCAGGGCGGTCTGCTCCGGGCCCCCCAGGAGCGCCGAGTGCATGCAAAGCACCACAACTGGGGGGTGGGGGGGGAGAAGTGTCAGGCTTGCCTCTGCTGGCCTTCCCTGATGCCCAGGATCTGTGGCCCGGGAGAGGTGCTCCTAACTCTCAGGTCAGCTCCCCTACCGTGAACTCATTCCTCTGCCTTCTCGCGAGAGATAGGCCCTTGGTGATAAGGCAGCCAATTTCATCCCCAGGCCCCCAGGACAGAAGAGAGCCCCTGCCCAAGGCAAGGGTCTCACACATCTATCCAAGGTAGGGGTCCCCTGTATCTTTCCTCTTCTCCACCTGGGTCCCTGACCAGGGCCACAACCTCAGCCAACAAAGGGTCTCCACTCAGGTTCCTGCTGCAATCCCTTTCTCTAGCAAATCCAGGAAAACAGAGCCACCCAGGAAGGCTGGGGGGTCTCCTTGCTGGCGCCTGAGGCCCCCTGGTCATGTGGAAGTCAGAGCCTGGAGCCCTGGGCTCTGCTGAGCCCCTGGGTGGCCATGCTGTGTAGGCCATGGGCCACAGGCCTCCTGCTCTCTGTGCCGGCGTAGAGGGGACGACCTTCAGAGACTCACTCACCAGGACTGGGAAGAAAGAGAACCAGGGCTTCCTTTGCCCCATCTCTTCTGCACTGTTGGCTCTGGCTTCTAATCAAAAGAACCCTTTGTTTGATAAGTTGGGGGCGCTGTTCTGCAGTTGGCCACGGGGAAAGCTGATAACCACAACCTGGGAGGAAGCGTGGACTGGGACAAGGCGGCGGGGGGGGGGGGGGGGGGGGTTATTAGCCTCATGTCACCATGTCTAGTGAGGACACTAGAGCCCAGAGAGGTTTAGTGAGTTGCCTGAGGTCACACTGCTGGTAAGAGTTGGGGCCAGGAGTGTGACTCTGGCAATCTGACCCCAAAGAATATGCCCTGAACCACTCAGCCTCCTGGCTCCTGAAAGCCGGCAATTTGGTTGGAACTCAATACTCTGCAACAGGGGTGGAGAAGGAGTCTGATGAGGTGTTCCCTACCCCTTGCCGCCAAGCTCCGACCACACAGAACTGAGCTGTCCGTTGTCCCAGTCCCGTGGACATGTTACTCCATTCCCTTGCACTAGCTCCTCCCTCTGTCTGGAGTGCCTTCCTCCCCATTGCCGCCTGCAATCAGCTTCTCCTTCTCAGGCCTGCCTGGTGTCACCTCCTCTGGGAGGCCCTCCCCACCCCCAAGCGAAGCAGCTCCCGCCAGACCGGAGCTCCTCACGGCTGGGGCCTGGGCACCCTCTCCCCACCTCCTCCCCAGAGCCCAGCCAGACTCGGGCCCAAGGCAGGGCTCAGTGGCTCTTGGCTGAATGAGGTGTTTACAAAGCGCTCAGCCACAAGCAGTTGCTGCTCATGACCCTGTGAGGTGGCTGTCATTATCCCCATTTCACCCACGGGAAAGCCGGGGCTCAGAGAAGGGACGTCCTGTTCCTAACGGGCAGCGGGCACCCCTGGGCCAGGTCTCGCTGTCCACCTGGCATGCACTCTCGGCCGCACGAGCCCAGGGGCTGCCCACCCGCCCTCCTCAGGCTCCGGCTGCAGTTTCCTCAGGTGGAGGGCGCGGTGGCGGCCGTCAGGAGTCTCAGACGAGCACACTTTCCCCTGCTGCCCGCCACGCATTCTCATACTTGCCACCTTTGTCCCATTCTACTTTCTCTCTTCCACTCAGTTCTGTTCTTCTCTCTTTCTAGCCCATTCTTTCTTTTTTTGTACTGCTAGTCTCAATTCGCTAGTTTCTTGACCCCGATGGGCCACAAGCCACAGTTTGAAATAACCCCAGGCTAGATTAACTTTAAGGTCCCTTCTGTTCTCCAGGCGCCGCCCCTGCCCTACAGGCTCCCCACCGTGCCTCTCCCTAGCTGACTACTTCCTGAAAGACAGGCACTTGCCACCTCCGCCAAGAAGCCTCAGACCCCCAGGGCCCAGCCCTAAACCTCTCAGATTCTCCAAGCCTCTGTTCCCTCGGATGGCCTTGACCTCTCTGTCATAACCACCTGCGTATATTCCTCTCTCCATCACATCATTGCCCCCGGAGACCCGCCCCGTGTAGGTCCTGTTCTCCCACGTGACCCAGCACTCAGCACAGCAGGGGCCTGATAAAGGCAAGAAGTGGCTGGCTCAGTCGGAGAGCATGCCCCTCGATCTCCGGGCTGTAAGTTCAAGCCCCACGTTGGGTGTAGAGATCACTTAAAAATAAACTCTTAAAAAAAAAAAAGTGATTCTGACTCTAGCTGCCTTCCTGGGCTCAAGTACTGCTTCGCTCTCATTTCCTTCAGTGTGCCAGGCGGGAAGCAAGGAAGCTTTTGGCTCCCACTCCACAACCAACGCTTGAATCAGAGCTCAAAATCCGACTGCACTGCTTGCCAGTTACGTACCTTCTCTGAGCTGCAAAGTGCAGAGCTCAACAGGACTAGCTCACAGGCTGCTGCGAGATTAACTGCAAGGCTGTGGTCAAGGGCTCAGGCCAGTGTCTTCACGGCCATATTAAGTCCTGTGCCCACAGGAGGAAGGCACCCAGGTACACTTACTTTTCAGGCCGTCCACGCTGCAGAGCTGCTCCAGGACCTCCGTGGCCCCTTGCTCTCCAGGTCCTAGAGAGGTCACCAGCCCCACAGGCAGCCCATGTGTCCTGAGAGTCATGGCCACCTGCCGGGCTGTGGCCACCCAGATGTCCTGGTGGGAGGACACGATGGCCACGTGTGCCCAGCCAAAGTGTCTCATGATAGACAGCAGCACGTGGGCAGCCGAAGGCAAGGTGGGCACTAGCTCACCTCCTCCTTCTGGAGCTCCACATGCCCAAGAGAAGAGGGTCTTGCCCCAGCCTTGAGCCAGCAGCACTGCTGCTTGGCAGTAACCAGGATTGACAGGGCCCACAAAAGCAGCTGTGGTATTCTTGTGGGCCAGGAACGTGGCCAGGGCATGAGGGGTGTCACAGCCTGTGGAGAGGACCACGGAAACCAGCCTTGAACCCAGCACCAGTGAGGAGTCCTGGTTGGCTTGGTCCACAGCCAGTTGGGCAGCCACACTGGGGAGGGCCTGGGCAAAGATGGGGTCACAGTCCCAGGGACCCAGCACCCCTAAGGTGAAGGTCCCTGCCCCCAGGGCCAGATCAGGGAAGGAGCCAACCCACAGGAGGGCACCCCAAAGCACCACAGAGAGAAGAGGAGGGAAAAAGGCTGTCCTCGGATGACTGACAGTGGCCCCCCATGGGCCCTGGGAGGGCAGGCACATCTTCTCGTGTGGCAGCACCCAGCACCAACCTTCAGGGTACAAGCCCCCCTGTAAGTCCTGGGAAAGGGAGACAAGAATAAGATTTGCGCTCTAACCCTTTCTGCCATTACTCCCTGCGTGATTTTGCAGCAGAGGGCACCGCTCCCCTGAACCTCAGCCTCCTCATGGATAAAATGAGGGATCTGGACCCATCATGTCTGAAGACTCCCCCCCCTTTAAGGGTCCTAACATCCTCCCCAAGGCCGACTCACAGCCTGGTGATGCCCATGCACGATCCTGGGCTGAAGCTCAGTCACTCATTGTGGGCTCCAGAGTCAGAGCTATCCAGCCCTGTCTCACTGCTTCCCCGCCTTGTTGCCCTAGACCCATCTCTGAGGTTCTGACCCTCACTTCCCTCTTCTATAGAAATGTGGGAAACAAAGCTTACTTTATGCAGGGACTGTGACCATTAAGTGGGCATGACATGAAGCACTTAGTGCAGTCCCTGGTACTTAGGTGTTCCATAAATCCTGCTTTTCTCAACCTATTATTTGTTTCCTGCACTCATCCCAGTTGGGCCAGTTCTCCTGGTGCCCCTCTGAGACTCCTCTGCCCATCCCCTCAAGCCCAGCACCATCCTCCAGCACTTGACTCTGCTGGACTCCAGGGCCCATAGCGCAAGCATGTTTGTAGCAAGTGGATTTACAATACACGTGCACAGTCCTCTCTCTAATCCGCTCAGCCTTGTTCAGACAAAGGTCATTCTATCTCCACGGTACAGATGAGGAAACTAAGGGAGACTGAATGGAGTTGGCAGAGAGCCAGGATGAGAACAAGTCTCTCTAACTCATCTTCCACCCCACACAGGACCTCCTTGACAAGGACATTTGGACTAGAGCACCCCCCACTCCATCCCACTGTCCCAGGACTTTGATGTCCACCTTGCAACCCTGCCACTTCTGCTTGGCCTCTGCCTACAGCCTGGTCATGGCCCATTCCCCAGGCACAGCCCTCGGCCAAGTCCTCCCACCCCCTTAGTGCAGCGAGCAGCCTTCCACTCTGGGTGCCCCATATGGATAAAATCCAATCTCACCCTTAAGAAACTGCCAGGCCGGTAGGGAGGTAGGTTCCAGCCAAGAGAAGAGCTGACCACAAGTGCAGGCAGTAAGCAGGACCATAAGGAGGTGCTGTGAGCTTAGGGAGGGCTTCCCAGGGGAGGCAAGCTGGAAGCAGCCTACGCTTGGAAGTGTAGGTCAGGAGAGTAAAGGGATGCCTTCTCAATGCCAACAGCAATGGTCTGTGCAGAGGAAGTCCTTAGAAATTATGTTCAGGGGCGCCTGGGTGGTGCAGTCGGTTAAACGTCCAACTCTGGGTTTCGGCTCAGGTCGTGATCTCAGGGTTGTGAGATCGAGCCCCGTGTGAGCACAGAGCCTGCTTGAGAGTCTCTCTCCCTCTCCCTCTGCCCCTCCCACTCGCGCTCTCTCTCTCTTTCTCTCTCAAATAAATAAATCTTAAAAAAAAAGAAATTATGTTCAGTGCAGAGGGGTAAGAAGGTCCTTGGAATCACAGAGCGGAATAAATCCTGATTTTATCACTCACTTGTCCCTAACCCTGGATGAGATGCTTAACGTCTCTGGCCTCTATTTTCTCGCCTGTAAAGTGGAGATGACAGTAGTTATCTGGCAGATATTGTGGCAAAAACTAAAATGCATAGAGTATCTACACTGGGGCTATCTTTATGGTAGGGAGGTAAGTAAGTAGTAAGTAGTACTTGCTGAATGGGAGTAAGAGGGTACTTACTCGGGAGAGTTAGCATCATCACCAGCACTGTCACCACCACAGTCATCACCATCTTGGGATCTTTGGGGAGCGGCCAGGCTACTGTGGTGTAGAAAGAGCTGGACAGGGAGGTGGAGGCCTGAGTTTCAGCCGCAGCCCTGCCCCCACCCCCCTTGAGGGCTCAGCCGCCCTATCTGGGAGAGTAGCCAGTCAGCAGTGCTGGCCAACCCTGCGATGCCACCCTTCTCCCCGCTCCGGGCTCAGGGACTTGGGGAGGGCTGCTCTCCTGCCAGCCTCCGAGGAGCGCCCTGGGCCCTCCCTCCTCCTCTGTCATGATGCGCCAAGTGGTCTCCTAGCATCCCCATCCCTCGGGATGATCCCCTCTGGAGCAGCTGGGCTTGTTCTGGGCTCCCGGAGAGCTAATTGTTTCCGGTTGGAAACATAAGCCTACTCGCCTGATACGAATGACAACCACCTCCCCCCTAATTTGTACTTTCTAAAGCACCTGTGATCCATGACTTTGCCTTGTCCTCTCCGAGGCCCCCAAGAAGAGACCTTTTACCCTCTTCTTCAGAGGAGGAAACTGACTCTGGCGGAACAGCCATGTGATGTCCGAGCTCTCGCCAAAAGTTAGAGCTGAGTTGGAATTGGAGCTTGGCTTCCTACTTCCCAACCAAAGACAATAATCCCCATTTTATCAAACACCTAGAACATCACAGCTGAAGGGTCCTTGAAGAGCTAAACATCTAAACCAACCCCTCTGTGTAAAGATGGAGAAACTGAGGCACAGAAGGCATATGGATTTCCTTCAGTCTCACAAAGCAGCAGCAAGCTGCCCTGGCCCCATGGTCCCGCTGGCCACACTGAGCGTCCCAGGAATCCTGCAGCTGATGGCATGCAGGGACTCAGAGAACTCAGGCGTGGAGCTACTTTTAGCTCCAGCTCTGCTCCCGACTTGTGGAACAGAGCCCACACCCCTTTCTGTGCCTTGGTTTTCCCATCTGTACAGGGAGGGCTTAGTTTAGATGTAGGTACCCAAAGATCCTTCAGCTCTAGTGCTCTAGTTGTCAGTAAAAATCAGGAAATGATTTGTTTTTGTCTCTGAAGCTGGCCACGTCCCATGTGTCAGCCCTTCCCCCAGGAGTGTGTGAGCTGCCAGTGCTCCCACCCCCAGCACAATGGGTTAATTCAACACCCTTCTGGGGAAAACCATTTGTATTTTTAGACTCTAGGAGATGGATGCCAATGATTAGGCACATATTGCTTGGCTCATAGAGCCAAGCCCATGGAATTAATCAACTCATAGTATCCAAACCCAAAAAGATAAAGATGCCTTTGGCTGCATTAAAAGACAAATGAACAAAATTAAAAAGATAGTAGGAACCCAAGGAAGGAGGGCAGAGGATTCCTGTTAGAGCCAGGGCCCCTTCAGCTCCTATAGCCAAGGGTCACCCTGCTGACACCCCCCCCAACCTGGCCTTTCTTGCCTTCCTTCAGGGCAGCTCCCTGAGGACCCACCTGCCATGCTGTGCTATGCTGTGCCATTGGGGCTGACTCACTGTCTCTTTGAGGATCCTAAGGTTGCTGCACCAGGGTCTCAGATGTCAAGCTCTTCAAGTAGGTTCTGGCCTGGGGAGCCCCCATTCCCACCACAGCCCCCATGGTTAACACTCCAGCGCCAGCTGCCTGTCAGCTTCCCAGCCCTCTTGCCCAAGGAGTGCCTCATATATGGCTCATTTCCTCCCTGTACCCCTCAGGGGCATGAAGAAGCCACTTGGAAAATTTGATCTATTCAAGCCCTAGGGCTCTGGGGAGCCAAGCAGAGAAAGGAAGGGGAGAATGAAGGACAAAGGAACTGAGGGAGGGAGGGAGGCTGTGTTCAGCACTTCGGACAGCTCCAGGCCTGGCTTGTACTCCCTGGAGGAAAGAAAGATAGGCTAATGCTAAAGTAACCAGCATTACTGAGCATCCAGTATGTGCCAAGCCCTGTGCTGGGCAGTATTTATACAACCCAGTGAGACAGGTATTACTGTTATTCCCATTTAATAGATTAGGAAAATACTACCCAGAGAGGTTAGGTAATTTGACCAAGGGCACAGAGCTAGTAAGTGGCAGGGCCAACTACACATCCAAGCTTCTGCTCATCACAACACATTGATTCTTTGGGATTATGATGGTGATTTTTCTATCTTCATTTTTGGGGTGGACCCTTCTATGGAAATAGATACCACAGTCCAGTGGATTTTCAACTTTTCCTTTTCCACCTGTTCTCTCCTACTTAGGCAAAATTGACCTTTACTAAGTACACAAAATATTTACCATGTGCTAGTGATCCCAACTCATTTAATTCTTACAACAACCTTGTAAAGTGGGTGTTGTATTTTGCTTTGTTCACATCACTTAATTCATACTAACAATATTTACTGAGCACCTACTATGTTTCAGGAACTGTTCACTTAAGATACACCAACAAACAAAAAAACCAAAGTTTTTTTTCCCCTAACAGAACTAACTTTCTAACAGGAGTAGGGCATCAATACACAATACACGTGATAAATAGTTAGATTTATTTTTTATTTTACAAAGTGATAAGTGGTATAAAAAAAGAAAAAGTAAAGAAGGGTAATCATGTTGCATTATAATTCAGTATAAGTATTTTCTATATTGCTACACAATCTTCATATTTATCTCAATGGTCAAGGAACACACTGGGTAGATGTGTCATAAGTTAGTAATTATCTTTTTGTTGGATATTTTTAGCCCTAATCTTGTTCTGGAAGGATTTTAGGGTCCTTGTTGATGTGCCAGACTTATGCCTGTTTGCTCTCAGATCCATTCACTGACCTCCCCAAACCTGACTGGGCTCCCAATAGGGAGGTTAGAGAGGGCCTTCTGTCCCACAGAGAGCTGCCCTTGAAAACTTCATTCCCAGCATCACTTGCCCCTGGTTTCTGGCTGGATCTAGCCAATAAGAGACACTCACAGGAGACTGGAGGCAAGGAGAAAGAGAGAAGCCAGAGATCCCCCACTCCCACCCCCACATGTGGGAAGTATCCCAGTGATGGCTATGTCTCTCTGGTTCTGGCCTCTTCAAACAACCCTCTGGATGTGGCTCCAATTTCTGGGCTCAGGTACTACCACCTCCTTCCCCCCTTTTCCCTTCCCCAGTAGGGGTGGTAGAGATTTCCTACTGTTGCCAATGTCTGAACTGCTTCATATCCTAACATCTTTGTAATCACTCTCCCACTATTGATATACTGATGAGGACTGTGTTTTCCAGAATATACCATGACTCATATACTATATATCTGAGTTGTTTGCAATTTCTCACCATTATGAATAATTCTTTAATAGATATCATGCCTTTATCATCTTTTGAATTTTTTCTTTATGATAAACCTTCAGGAATAGCCATACTAGATCAAAGAATAGGAACATTTTTAAGGTACTCGTTACATATTGCTTCATATTATAATGTATTAATGTCAAGGTATTCTTTAGGTAATTGGAGACGTTTGAATATGGACTGAGCAGTAGCTGATACATGGTTATTCTTAAGATTTTTAGGTGTACTAATGGCAAGGTGGTTATGTAAAGAAATTTGCCATTTGTTTTCAACTATGCATATTTGAATTATGTAGAGGGAAGTGACATGATGTCTGGGGTTTTGAAATTATCATACAAAAGGGAGAGAGATAAATGAAGTATGAAAATATCTTAATTTTTGAATGTAGGCTGTGGTTGTACTTGGGTTAATTATAACTATTCTTCCTACTTTTGCTTGTGTTTGAGAACTTGCATAACAAGAGAAAGTAGTGTTAATACCAATTAACAATGTAGGTATACAAATTTCACCAAATCTTCTTCAACATTCAGTATAATAATTTTTTTAAGATTTATTTATTTATTTAAGAGAGAGAGAGCATGCACGAGGGCTAGTGTGGGGTGGGGGGAGGTGCAGAAGGAGAGGGAGAGAGAATCCCAAGCAGATTCCCCTCTGAGTGCAGAGCCCGACTCAGGGCTTGATCCCACAACCCTGAGATCATGACCTGAGCTGGAATCAAGAGTCAGATGCTTAACTGACAGAGCCACCCAGGCATCCCCAATTTTTTAAATTTAACCAGCATTTTAAAAAATCATGCATTGTATTAGTTTTTTATGTTGTATGACAAATTACCACAATCTTAGTGACTTAAAACAGCACATGTGTATTATCTCAGTTTCTGTGGATCATAGGTATGGGTGCAGCTTAGTGAGACTTCAGCTTAGGGTCTCACAGGCCACAATCAGGACATTGGTCAAGGCTGAGTTCTCATCTGGAGGCTCAGCTAGGGAAGGATCTGTTTCCAAACTCCCTCGGATTGTTGTCTATAGGATTCATGAGAACGTGCTTCTTCAAAACCAGCAACAGAGTGAATCTTCTAGCAAGATAGTCTTAGAAAACATAACGTAATCTAATGCAACATAATCATCAGAGTAGCATCATACCATATTCTTTACCATATTCTATTGGATCGAAGCAAGTCACAGGTTCCACCCACACTCAGAGGGAGGGGTTATACAAGGGCACAAATGCCAGGAGGCAGGAGTTGTGGAGGCCACCTTAGAATCTATCCACCACAGGCATATTATAGTGGAAGAAACTGACAGCCTGGAGGAGTTCATTCCACAGCAAACTGGGTCAAGGCTAGAACCAGAATCCAAGCCTCCCTATGAAAATCAACATCACCTTCTTTATGACTTTGCTAAAGGGAGAGGAGAGCCATCTTCTTTTCTTCCCCCCATACTCCACCCCTAACTTCTATCATCTCTCTCTCACTCTCTGCAATACCCCAGGCAGGATCCTGTTCTCTAGTCTAAAATCTTCTCTTAGGAAGGTCACATAAAGATCATTCTTGCACTAATGGACCGATGGTAGATATAAACATACTAGGATTTCCAGCCCAGGGTATCTGCTGGATTGATACAAGACAACAAGGCAACAAGATGATTTGCTCCAAGATAATGAAGGTTGACTCTTAGACACTTGGGCCATGAACAATCACTAGGGACAGTTTTTGAATGGAAGGAAGAATCAGTTATTATCTCAGAGTGGGTAAACTCATCCTGGCACAGTAACCAGGAGGGAACTCTGAGGTCTACAGACCTAGGTTAAAATCCTCAACCCATCATTCTCTCTCCGAGTAACCCTAGGCAAGTCACTTAGCCTCTCTGAGCTTCAGTTTTCTTACCTATAAACACAGTGATACTATTATAATATCTATCTCACAGGGGAGCTGTGAATGAGTGTTAAAGCATTCAGTAAATTATGGACACTAATAATGACAATAATCACTATCATCACCATTACCAAACACTTACTAGATGCAGATACAGATCACATGATTCTAAAAAGAAAGTGCTCAGTGCCCTTGAGTCATACAGGAAAGGGGGGTGTTTAAAGAAAGAAAAGTTTATACCAGTCAGGATCCCAGCTAGAAGCAGAGGCACATGCAAGGTAGGATAATTCAAGGAGGATTTATTTACCAAGGAACTGTTAGCAAAAGGATATAGAATCTAGTGCTATCACCTGTGGTTAGCAGTAGCAGAGCTGCTACCATTCCTGGCCCCAAAGGGGGGTCGGGCACCGTTACTAGACCCTAGGAGGATAAAGTCATGAGAGAAGGCTGCCTTGATGGAGGCAATGACCTCTGGTTGAGGGATACAGCCAGCTCGAGACAACCCTGCAGGGAAGCAGCAATGGAAACAAATCTCTTGACCTCACTCCTTTTGATCTCCCAGGTCTCTCCTTGGTCAAACCCAAGCAGAAACCAGCAGGCATGGAGGTTTGATGGTGTTTCCCACACAAGCCAGCCTCCCAGGTCAGAGTAAGGGAGGGGGAGAGATCACCTGGCAGGCAAAGGGAAAGTATGTGGTACAGTCTCTACCTGGTGTAGTGATCCAAACCCTCATTCCCGAATGAACTGAGTCCTCAGTGGCCTGCTCTTTACTGGGTTGCCCTATTTACTATTGACCAGAACCCAGTGGCAAGAGAGGACTAACAGGCTCCCCAGTTAATGTCCTGGGTGCTGGTCACAGTCCTCCCTGCCCCATTGTAAGACAACAATGACACTTCCTCATAGCAGTTGGGACCCATCATTTGACTCATATAGTTGTGAATTCCGTTCTCTGTCTGTTGATTCAGGGTCATGAGGATCCCCAAATGGTCAAGGGACAGTTTCAGCTTCCAATTCCTAAGATGAATTACTGCGTCCTCCGGTGAAACTGTTCCTCTCCTAGGAACTAGGTGCTCCAAACTGCCAAGTCCAAGATCAGGCATAGGTGGCAGCAAACATTCTTCCAGTGAGTTTGTGGGTTAAGAGTGAGAGATACCACTGCTCTTTATTTTTTGGTTTCCAACCCGTGCATTCTGTCCATCGGAAGACAGCACACTTGGTCACTAGTATAAAGCATATATTGCATCCTGTAAGTACAAGCTAGTGTCTCCAGCTCATTCTATAACTGAGCGTCAGCAGACCATTCCACAGTTCCATCAGGCCAGATGCTTCTGGATGATGGGAGATGAAGCTCAACCAGTGAGCCCACTGCTGCAGCTTGTTTGCAGTCAGATGCTCCCCTAGTCGGATCACTGTTGTAGAAGACACCATGGTAAATCCAGGAATAATGGTTCTGGCAAAAGCACAGTGGGCAGGAAAAGCAAATCCATACACAGTTACAGTCCTATCTCTGTGAGTAGGAAAAAGTGTTGCCTCCTCTGTGAAGGGAGAGATCTGATGTAACAGGCAGCCGGCTGATCCTCCGAGGGAAATGGTGCCAGTTTATGTGTTTGGCATGGCCTCTGCTATTGGCAGATTAGGCACTGAGCTGGGGCAGTGGTCAGATGAGGCACGGAAGTCCGTGTTATGGAACCCACACACAGCCTCCATTCTGGCTGCCGGGGCCACTTTGTATGGCCATTGAACGAGCACTTGGGGCAGCCGGGAAGAAGCTGACTGATAGCCACAGCTCATCTTGTCCACTGAAGTACTGAGGGCTTCCTCTGTCATAGATGCCCTCTGGTGGGGCATTCACGTGGGATGTGTATCTTCACACCCTGTGATGATACTGAGATCCATCCACATACCTCATTGACACCAATTTTCCAATTTCATTTATACTAAGACCTTGGTCATCCAGATGACCAATTATCAAATACCCATGAGTCAAAGTGAATTAGGTCCTCAGGCCATCTCTCCTTCTGCACAAAAAAAATTTTTTAAGATTATTTATTTATTTATTTGACAGAGAAAGAGAGACACAGCAAGAGAGGGAACACAAGCAGGGGGAGTGGGAGAGGGAGAAGCAGGCTTCCCACCGAGCAGGGAGCCCAATGCAGGGCTTGATTCCAGGACCCTGGGATCATGACCTGAGCTGAAGGCAGATGCTTAACGACTGAGCCACCCAGGCGCCCCCTTCTGCACAAAACAGACAATGAGAGGGACCCCTTGAATTTCTGCCCACTGGGAAGATTTCCCTTCATCACTTGGGTCTAATACAGCTGCCATCCACAGCATATCATAGTATCTATCCATGAACCAGGTGCACTTCTTTCTCCTCCACCAACTGATGATAAGGAATTCCTAATAAGGTCATGGGTACGCGTTGAAGGAGAAGTGGCAAAAAACAGGGGTAGGTACCATGGGAGTTTGAACCATCTCCTTGGTCTCCCATTTGCCACCTCCGTTTTATTAAGGAGTGCTTCTGTGCATATCAATATTATTGTTCAGGGGATCAGATAACACCCAGTTCACTTGTCAGCTCTGGTGGCACGGTCACTGGGTGTTTGCAGTGTGTTTCAGTCTCTACCGGGGCCAGGAGCAAGTCATAAATTTCTTCCTAAATGGATAGAAGTTGTCCACAAGAAAGAATATGGCTTGGGGCGCCTGGGTGGCTCAGTCGTTAAGTGTCTGCCTTTGGCTCAGGTCATGATCCCCGGGTCCTGGGATCGAGTCCCGCATCGGGCTCCCTGCTCAGCGGGAGGCCTGCTTTTCCCTCTCCCACTGCCTGCCACTCCCCCTGCTTGTGCTCTTTCTCTCTCTGATAAATAAATAAATAAATAAATAAATAAATAAATAAAACCCTTCTAGGTGATCAAATGAAAAAATTAAACCCCAAATACCAGGCTAGGGCATCTGTCAGTGAATTTGGCCCAGTCAAGTCTTACAATTCTTCCCCTTGGTCTAACATCCTTGGAATCCACTCCCACAGGCTCCTGCCAATATAGATTGACAAAGTCTTCTAAGAATTTCACTGTATAGACAATCTTCTTGTGCTGTAGGCTTTGTATTTCTCCTCCATGCCACACTCCAGTTATGGGCTTGGAGGCCATGAAGAATGATAAGCATATATTCTGAGGAGCGTAAGGATCCGCTTCTGGAAGGACTGCTCCTGGTTGGACCACTGGAAGTCTTTTATGCAGAGAAGGCGGTACATTCGGACAGGTATGGAGGGGCTGCCTCTGTTGGCAAAGGAGGTTCAGGGGAATTTGCAGGTGGAAATTCTCAACCCCAGCCATGTCTCCCCAATGCCCACTCCTTCCTTGTTAGTCCCTCACTTAACGCGAGGCGCCTGCGCTGGGGATGCGGTGACTCTGCAGCCTTTACCACCGGAACCTGGGTTCGGTCCTGCTACCCCCCCCAACCCCAGGGCATAAGGGAATCCTTCAAGCTCTCGTGGGAGCCTTCTACTGTACGCATCTTCTCAATTCTGTGGTCATAGTTTTTCATTTATTTCCTCTATATTTTCTCTTGGGCTGTAGGAAGAAGCCAGGTGCCTCCACCGTCTTTATAAAGAGTATTGTTGCCACAGGGCCACGTGCCACAGGCACCTGATACACCGACTGGCCTTCCAAATGCACGACATCCCGTTCGACTACTAATGATCATCTGAGTCATGGCGCTACTACCAGATGCCGTGAGTTGCCTCCTGTTTGCCTCAGCAAGGAGATTATCCCCGCATTGCTCAAATACAAGACCGACTCAATTCCCGAATCCTGTTTGAAGGGTCTGTTTCCTAAAGCAGCTCCTGGTGCTCAGTCAGGGTCCCAGCAGGAAACTGAAGGCACACTCAAATTAGGATAATTCTAGGAGGGCTCCTTCACAAGGGCCTATTATCAAGGTGGAGATGGGGGTACTGTAAAGAATATTGTAAAAACTTGAGGCTAATGGTAGCAGAACTGTTGCTTTCCCAGGCCCAAAGAAACAGGAGGAGAGAGCTTTCCGGAGCCCAGAAGACAGCGGGCTGCCTTGAAATGAGGAAATGCACACCCAGACTGCAGCATCCCTGCAGGGACGAACCCAGGGAGTGCGAGGCCCCCGTGATGTTGTCCATACAGGCCAGCCCCCTGGAGCTCAAAGCGGTGGTTAAAGGTAAAGTGCTGTCTGGGTGGGCAAATGGAAGACGCTGGTACAGCCACTTTACCCCCGAGAGTCAGGAACCCATAGCTTTAGTCCATCCAGGTCTTGCAGAAGGGGAGGTTTGCCCAGGAGCAGATCACAGGAGTGCACCTAGGGAGAAAGGGGCAGCACTGGCAAATGTGCAGAGACCAGAGAGTGCCAGTTACATCCAGATGTTGGCTGTGTGCCTAGAAAGAGGGTCTGGGGCAAGACACACAGCTCATGGGCAGGCCTGGCTCAAACCTGGACCCAAATCTCCACCCATCTGGAAGACTCCCTATTTCTGGAGTCCATCTTCCTGCATTGGGCATCCAGAGACCTTAGGAAACTCTTCTCTCAGTGGTCTATCCAGGGCTGATGGCTCCAGCTAGGACCCCACACATTCTACCCTGCTGCCCACCCAGGATCCACAGCCTTCTGGCCTGCTCTCACCAGGGTTCATCTGACCAACTAAGTCTTTAATCAATTTGTCCTGAGTGCCCGGCCCTGCAATCAGACCTGGCCTCCGTGCCTAATGGGGCCATGGTCTGGTGTCTGCCTCCCGAGAGAAAGTCCTGGGGCAAAAGCCCTGACAGAAGAGAGTGCAAGATGCACACAGAGCCCAGCGGAGGGGACCAACTGCCTGGGCAGAGGCAAGGAAGGCTCTGGGAGGAGGTGTCACCTGACGAGTTCTCAGGAGTCCGTACCAGTTTTCCACGTGGATAGGAGAGGAAGGTAGCTGAGCCAGTGGGACCAGCAGAGACACGTGTCTGGAAGTAAGGGAGCATGGAGAACACCGGGCTTCCTGCAGCTGGGGACACGGCAAGGGACGAGGCTGGAGGGACTAAATGAAAAAGGGCCTCAAGTACTAGGCTCAGTTTAGATTTTACCCTAAGACAAGGGCAGGTGTGGGGGGAGGCACATAGGGTGCATTTTCAAGACCTTCCTATTGAAAGTACATTTGCACTTTCAAGACGTTACTATCATTGTCCCCATTTTACAGATGAAGAAACTGACACTCAGGGAAGGTACGGAACTTGCACAAAGTGACCTGGCTTGTGCAAGACGCATCCATACATTCTATGAGCATATTATCTCTGAATTCTTGGGGAGACCAGCAGAGTGTGGTCCAGTTATCTAATGCTGGGAAACATCCTCAAACTTAGAGGCCCTACCACAACAACAGCCATTTCTTTTGCCCGTGAATCTGCAACTTGGTCAGAGGCTGGCAGGGAAGGTTTGTCTCTGTGCCAGGGAGCATGAGCTGGGCGCTTGCTGGAGGCAAGTCCTAGGGGTGGGGGCATGTCTGGGAGCAGGAGGCTGTTCCTGGGAGGGCTGGTCAGGTCTCCGCTGGTCTCCCAGGTCCTGGCGGAGATGGAGTCACAAGCAGAGGGCAGTTGCCTGGCATCAGGGTTGAGACCAGGAGGTGGCTCTTCCTCTCCATCTTAGGGGGCTCTTTACAGGGGTCTTAGAGTCCACACCATCTGTCCTCTGGAAAAATGGCAGCCCTTAGCTGAGGAAGGAGCTTTACGTGGCCTCAGTTCCACCTCTCGGGCAGTATCTCTACCCATGCTTGCACACCTCCACTGGAGACACTCACTGCCCCTGGACCAGCTGCCCTGCTGGGGGCTGCTTGCTGTTAAGGCTTCTGTCCTGCCTCCCTCTGGCCTCGACACCCGGGTCCCTGTCCTACACTCTGCCCACAGAACAAGCCTGCCCCTCGTCACCTTCGTCAGCCCCAGATAGTCAAGAAGCGTCACAAACATAAAGTACCAATAAATACTCAAAAGTCAGGATAATCACAATAGTGAACACACAGTGCATATTATGTTTAGGGCTGTTCTAGGTGCTTGGCATGTAATAATTTGTTTAATCTTGACACTCCTAGGATAGACCTCCTCTGTCTTGTTCATTTCTGGGTCCCCAACACCCTGTCCAGCACTTACTAGCTAGATAATAAGCATAGGTTGAATTATTGCCCCATTCGGTGATGAGAAGACCAAAGCACAGCGAAGTTATTACTTGCTGCAGATCACACAGCTTAATCTTAAGGGGCAATGCTGGGATTTCAATTTATCGCTCTAGCTCCAGACTCCGTGGGTGCCCTCAACTCCCATTGGTGCCGCCTGTTTTTTTAACATCATGTCAACCATTCCCTCACCTTTTCTCTTCCCAGCAAAGCATCCCCAAATCCCTTTCTGTTCCGCATAGAGGCAGTGATGATGACGTGACATGAACCGTCACTTATGTGGCATGTGATATGCTCCCGTCTCCTTGAAGCCTTGTTGTAGCCTCTATAGTGTGAGGTTTGGAGGAGCAGGGGCCGTCCCGGGCCTGCTCAGTGCTGTCTCCCCAGAGCCAGGGCTGGCACATAGCATATGCATAATAAATAGAAGTTGTGTGAGATAATTTTACAGATGAGGGACTGAGGTTCGTAGAGCTTAAGAAGCTTGCCTGAGGTGGCAGGGGCGCCTGGGTGGCTCAGTCGGCTGAGCGTCCGACTCTTGGTTTCAGCTCGGGTCATGATCTCAGGGTGGGGAGACTGAGACCCACGTCCGGCTCCACGCTCAGCAGGGAGTCTGCTTGAGATCCTCTCTCTCCCTCTCCGTCAGCCCCTGCTCGCTTGCTCTCTCTCATAAGTAAATAAATATTTAAAAAAGAAGCTTGCCTGAGGTGGCAGAATTAGTAAGTGACAGAGCCCTGCTTTGAAATCAGTCCCTGTCCCTAAAGACTGTTTCTCCTGCACCATGCTGCCTCTCTGGGGCTCAGTTTCCTCATCAGTTAAATGGGGTGGGATCCTAAACCTCCTCAGGGTTGTTGCAGAGACAAAGGGTACAATGGGTGTGCCGGTGCTCTGCACACGGCATGGGGCTTCCCGGTTTCCTGCTCTTCATCACTGAGGCCCGTGCAAGGCCAGGTGTAGAGCAGGAGCTGGGGGGCTTCGGGGGGCCCCAGAGAGTGAGGGTGATGCTACACGACATCAGCAAAACTGGGATGGACGGATGGATGGGTCAGCACCTGCGTGGGTGAATGGAAGGCTGGACAGATGGATGGATGAAGAAATAAGTGTTCTTTTGCAGAAGACATTAATGCGGCAATGTGGACTCGGGCTAGTATTTTAGCCTTTATCCAGCAGAGGGCACCAAGGCTCCAATCATTGGCCTGGAGGAGCACGGCTTGGCCCCGCAGGAGGGCCCCGCAGCCTGCAGGGAGCCTGGCCGGTAGCTTGCTGGCAGCTCTGGCAGATAAAAGGAACAGAGACATAGGGAACCACACCAGAGTCCGTGGGGTGAAGAACAAGGAGTAAAGAGCACAGGCTAGAGACAGACCCAGGAGTCCATCTCCACTAATGGGGACCTTGGGGGGGTACTTCACACCCAGCGTTGTTCCCTTTTGTAAAATGGGAAAATTAGTGTCCTTTTAGGCTCGTCATGAGGATTAGATGAGATATACTCTAGGGAGTGCGCATTGTCGGCTCAGAGACGTTGGTCTGACCTACCCGAGGCCACCCAGCAAGTACAAGGTGGTCTCTGAGGATCCTAAGGAGATGTCTAGGAGACCAGAGTTGTATTAGGGTAAAAGTGATTCTGTGGAATGGAGTGAGTTCTAGGTGAGTGTGGCAGTTTTGGGGTAGGGAAGCTGCTCAGAGGCTGGAGGAGTTTCTTGGAGACTCTGAGTTAAGAGAACCCCCATCCTGCCACCCGGGCTGGATACCAAAGACCCACCCGACAGCCAGCCTAGAAGCTCCAGGTGCATCTCAGTAGCGTGGAAAATTAAGATTTTAACGTGGAACTTGACTCACACGTCCTCTGGCAACGGGGTGTGAATTTGCCACCTTAACGGGTACTTCAAGGGTTTTTCTGTTGGCGTGTATTTTTCTGTGTTGCTGTCACTCCTGAGCCCTGCCAGGGATTTATCTCAGGGACCAGGCCGGGCTTGAGCTGCCTCAGAATGAGCTTGACGACAGGCGACCCCCTGCAGAAGGCCAAGCCCTGTTCTAGATGGCTTCAAAAGCATAAACAGAAACCCGATGCCATGTTTCCCTGGAGGAGCAAGCGGCCTTGCCAGGCTGACGAAGTGTCCGGGGCCAGCACACAACAGCAAGCGAGCTCCCAGTGGTAAGCTGGTCCCTTGGCCTGCACCGCGGCCCTGGTCCTGAGCAAGGATACTGTCCACACTGCCATGCTCCTATTTCTGAAAGTGGCTTGCACAGGATCAGCATCCCTTTTGGAGAGAGGAACCAAAAGTGGAGCAGTGATGCTTTGTTTTGCCCTTTTTCTTCTAGAACCTGCCAAGGCGCTGCTGGCAATGTAGAGTTGGGTGGGACCTCGGCCAGCCTGGTCTAAACCTGCTCCTGCTGGGGCCCCCGAGACCGACTCAGGCTTCAGCAGCCCCCACTGCTGCTTGGCAGGGTGAGCCCACAGTCTCCGCTACCTGGAGGGTCTATCTCTTCCCTGGCCCCAGGACTCCCTGTCCCCGGCTCAAGCAGGATCTTTGCATTCATTCTTTTTTTTTTTTAAAGATTCTTTTTTTTTTTTTTTTTAAGATTTTATTATTTATTTGACAGAGAGAGACACAGTGAGAGAGGGAACACAAGCAGGGGGAGTGGGAGAGGGAGAAGCAGGCTTCCCACTGAGCAGGGAACCTGATGCAGGTCTCAATCCAGGACCCTGGGATCATGACCTGAGCCGAAGGCAGATGCTTAACGACTGAGCCACCCAGGTGCCCGTTTGCATTCATTCTTGATAAAGTTCCTCCGGGCACATCCCATTCATGAATCCAGCTTGTTGGGATTCACCTCTTCATTCGTCTGGGACGTCGACGTTTTCTGATGTCCCACTCTGGGCCAGCTCTGTCTTTGGGACCAGGAGACTGGGTGACGAAGCCGGGCCCCTGTGAAAATCTCCTCTCAGGAGGGATGCAGAGGGTTGCCACCTAGTGGAGGGCAGAAGCCCAGAAGGAGGTGGGAACGATGCTTTGGAAGGAATCCTGCCGTCTGGGGAACCTCCCCACCCCCCCACCGCCGGCCTCATGTGCGCGGGTTGTGGAGCCTGCCCAGGGCTGCTTCACCCCGATCTCCCGCACACTGACGGAGCAGGGCAGAAGCGACGGAGGGCAGGTTGGTGGAGCCCCGCCCACTGACAAAAATCCAGCAGCAAATGGTGAGGAGTAGATGGGAGAACGGAGAAGACCGAGAGCAACAGTGTGACGGGAAGCGAGCCCCCCTTGTCCCGTGGGCCCCTGCCAGGGCCTGGGAGCGTGTGGGGCCGAGAGTCGGCAGTACCCAGGGGCAGGCCCGGCACAGGGTCTGTAGAACTAACAGGGCTGGGAACAGAACTGAAGGCACAGAGCCGACACTAGGCCATGGAGGCCTGAGGAGCCCACTGCGACTCCCCGTCAAGGGGCCCTGGGCAGTGAGTGGGGGAAGGAGGCCGCTCCTCCCTCTGCCGGCCGCCCACCAGCCGGGCGCCCCCTAACAGGCAGCCTGCCCCTTCCCGCTGTGACGTCTGAGCCCACTCTGTGGGCCCTTCTTGCTTCCCTTAAGGACACAGGACGTGTGACGTGGCCTGCTCCCAACCCTGACTGAAACACTCCCTCGCCCCTAAAATGTCGATCTCAAGCCTTTGGGCCGAACTCTGGCGATACCAGGGCAGCTGCTGGGACATAAGCCCTGACTAACCTTCTCTCTGTTGTGCCCTCCCCGGGACTCCAGCCAGCCGTCCAGAGCTGCTCCGCAGGATCTCCCGGCTTCTCCTCCCCCTGCCACACTCGCATCCTTGGGTTGTCTCGGCGGGTAGAGCGCAGGGGCAGGTCAGACTCGTAAGGGGCTGAAAACTCTGCCCGATGGGCCTGTGACCTGGGGAGCCTGAGCCCCCTCACCTGTGAAATGGAGGACATTTGCCCCGGCCTCCCGAGGCCGCTGTGAGGCTTGTGGGGGGTGGGGGACAGGCGCGCCTGGCACTGGCCGGGAGATGCCCCGTAAATGTCTATGAGGCCTGCATTCTGGAAAGCCTGGGTCCAGACTGCAGGGTGCAAAACCTGTGGGTTTGATGGGAATGAAGCCAGATCCTAACCCTTGGACGGGTCTGAATTCTCTCTCTCAACTGAGTCTTGATCCATGTCTGCAGGGAGAACATTCCGAGGGCTGGAAACTTGCAATTAAGGCCAGAATAGACTTCAAAGGGAGGAAGCAAGGTTTCTATGAGCTTGAGTGCCAGCAGCAGTTCCTGATGAGAAATGACTGCCCGTGCACCTGCCCCAGCTGTGTGTGTGTGTGTGTGTCTCTGTGTGTGTGTCTCTGTGTGTGTGTCTGTGTGTGTGTCTGTGTGTGTCTGTGTGTGTGTGCATGTGTCTGTGTGTGTGTCTGTGTGTGTTTGTGTGGCTCTGTGTGTGTCTGTGTTTCTGTGTGTGTCTGTGTGTTTGTGTGTGTTGTGTGCGTGTGTCTGTGTCTGTGTGTCTGTGTGTGTGTCTGTGTGTCTGTGTGTGTGTGTGACTGTGTCTGTGTGTGTGTCTCTGTGTGTCTGTGTGTGCATGTGTCTGTGTGTTTGTGTGTGTTGTGTGCGTGTGTCTGTGTGTGTCTCTGTGTCTGTGTGTGTGTGTCTTTTGTGTGTGTGTGTGTGTGTGTGTGTCTCTGTGTCTGTGTGTGCGTGTGTCTGTGTGTGTGTGTGGTTGTGTGTGTGTCTGTGCCCGCTCTCTGGCTTTGGGCTGTGACAGGATTGGACACCCTCTCAGAGAGCTGCGTGTGACTTCACGGCGCTTCTCTGACACAGAGGCAGCCCACAGGGCCCCCATGCCTGGGGCCCGCCTCACAGCTGCTTCTTCCATTATCGGGAGGAGCCTGGCTCTGGCAGGGGCCGCGTGGCAGCGGGCACCCAGCTCCTAGCCCCAGGCCAGGGCATGGGTGGGAAAGGCACCCTGGGCAGGGACGAGGAAGGGGTGCGGACCCGGAAACATTGGCTCAGGAATTGGCTGAGAAAGCAATGTGGGGCAGGGAGCGGGGGAGGGGGGGCAGTGATCAGAAGGAGAAACAGAATTCAGAGCAAAGTTGTCATAGACAGGGATGTGGTAGAAAGCCAGAGAACAGGGCAGAGAGACACAGAGGCTAGAGAGTTGGAGGCAGTAGAAAGAGAAAAAGGGAGAGGGAGAAAGAATAGATTCAAGAAAGAAAATTAAGATAGGAAGTCGATGTTTAGGGTCATAGAAGAGAATAAAGTCACAGAAAGAGGAGGGAGAGGGACTCCCAGAGAATCAGAGGCAGAGAGGAAAGAGCATACGACAAGTAGACAGGGAGCGAAAAGAGAGATGGCAGAGCCAGGAGGGGCCTTAACATCTACATTCAACCCTCCCCCCATTTTCCAGATGAGAAAACTGAGGCCCAGCAAACCGGTGGCAGAATCAAGCTTAGCACACGGGAGACAAAGATGGTGAAAAGAGAAAGAAACCTGGAGAAAAGTTGAGAGCCTGACAGAAAGCCCCAAAGGGGAGGGGAGCAAGAAAAGATGGGGCCGGTGGGGTTGGGGCCTGGCCGCAGACCAGGCCGCTGAAGCAGGGAGCCCCAGGTGCCCAGAGCAGTGAACACCTCCCTCCCTCATTTGGGGGTCTGGCAGTGACCCACAGAGCCAAGGACCTCCCACCTGACCCCCGGTCCCAGGTAAAGGCAGAGAAACTGGGGGTGTGGTTTGGGCTGAAGAAGCACCAGTGCGATGGTAACCATTTTCACACACTTACCAGAAGGGAGCACATGGAGGTGGGCACCCTGGCAGGTCTAAGTAATGTCAGCTGACGGCAAAGTAGGAGATGGTATAATTGTGAACAACAGAGGCCGGAAGTTACCACGTTTCTCGAGGTGGGACCATGCAGAGCAGGAGCATCAGAATTGTAACAGTGAGCGTGCTTCCCGATGATTCATAGTTATCAAGAATGGGTAACCCATCTTAGTGAACATTGCTCACAAAGATGTGGAAGTATTGCATGCATTTGAGGGAGAGGGTCTCAAATCAGGAGTCCAGAAATGTATTCTAAGGGTACAAGATTTATTTTTTTTAAGATTTTATTTATTTATTTTTAGAGAGCGAGAGAGACAGCACAAGCGGGAGGGGCAGGGAGAGAGAGAGAGAGCAAGAATCTGAAGCAGACTCCACGCTGAGCACAGAGCCCGATGCGGGGCTCGATCCCAGGACCCCGAGATCATGACCTGAACCGAAACCAAGAGTCAGATGCTTAACGGACTGCGCCGCCCAGGCACCCCCTGACGGAATAAGATTTCTAAGGGCATTTTAAACTGTGTGTTTTCCTTATTTCATATTATATTAAAAATTCTCTTTCTAGTTGATCAAGAGTACACTTACCATGATGAGCACCGAATAATGTATAGAACTGTTGAATCACTATATTGTACACCTGAAACTAATATAACACTGCATATTAACTCTACTGGAATTAAAAGAAAAAGAAAAAAAACAAAAAATGATCTTCCCAGTTATGAAAACCAATGGTCTCTTTTTCACTGACAATTCAAAATTAAAAGAGATTTTTGTAGAATAAAGCTTGAATTTCTTGCTGAGGGTTACTCAAGAAAGATTGAGCTTTGAGGGGATCAATTCAACAAATGTTGACCATGCGGGAGACTGGGCCCGGCCCTGGGTAGCCAAGCAAAGAAAGGGTGAGGAAGGCATCCGCACAAAGGAGGGGGGCAGTGGCTGTGATGGGAGGTTGGTTGTATGTATCAAATAAGTAAATATATTCAGGATAATGGGAGCCAGGTTTCCTCACTGTTGGAGGAGAAAGTCACAAATATGGGAAGAGAAATAGAGAATGAGCTGTGTGGTGTGGGAGTGGAATTGGAGGAAGTGGGGTGAACTCAATTTCACAGATAGATGCTTTTAGCTCTCTCCACTGAGAAGACCTGGGAGATGTAACACTCCGATAGCCATGAGCACCCCAAATACCTAGATCTTGGCTTCTAAAAGGATCCAGGGCTCCTTGTAGAAATGGCTTATTCTTGAGGCCCAGAAAGAATAAGAGGAGCCTGTTGTTCTGGAAAGTGAGGAAGTACTTAAAGATGGGGATATATCCAAAAGTCACAGAAGTCACTGTGTCTGATCTGGAACACTTTGAGCATCAAAATAAATAATGATAGTAACAGATTACAGGGCATTGAATAAAATAAGAAACCATGAGTCCAAACAGGGAGGAAGGGAAGGGAGGAGGAGGAAGGGAGAATTTGACGGGGAACGGGATATTCATATCATTTCAAAATACCTCCCCACAAAAATACTCTTTCATTGCAGATGGAAAAGGAATAGTTTCCTGAGTAATGTTCCTGCGCAGAAGCTTGGCAAACACAATCAAGGTGATCAAACAGCACCAGTAATAAGACAAACTGAAATCATGTGCTGCCTGATAACGTGCGCTGAGAACACAGCATCGCTTCTCTGGCATTCCTGCTAAAGATTGGAAACCTGAATCTAATCATGAGAGAAGAGCAGACAAACCAAAATTGAAGGGCATTCTACCAGGGCAAGGCAAGAATCACTGGCTTATAATCTTCACAAGTATCAAGATCATGAAAGTCAAGGAAGGACTGGGAAACTGTTCCAGTCTGAAGGAGACTAAGACACAGACATAACAGGAGACTCTGAACTGGATCCTTTGGATATAAAGGACAGGATTGGGACAACTGGAGAAACTCGAAGGGGGCCTAAGGGGTAGATTATGGTAATGTACACATGTTCATTTCCTGACTTTGATGGTCCTAGTGTGGCTGTGAAGGAAGATGCCCTTGTTTGTAGGAAACACTAAAATATTCACGCGGGAAAAAATACATTATGTGTACTCGCAACTCTTCTGTAAATGTGAAAATTGTTTTAAAAATTTTTAATTGGGGCGCCTGGGTGGCTCAGTTGGTTAAGCGACTGCCTTCGGCTCAGGTCATGATCCTGGAGTCCCTGGATCGAGTCCCGCATCGGGCTCCCTGCTCAGCAGGGAGCCTGCTTCTCCCTCTGACCCTCCCCCCTCTCATGTGCTCTCTCTCTCTCATTCTCTCTCTCTCAAATAAATAAATAAAATCTTTAAAAAAAAAAAAAATAAAAAAAATAAAAAAAAAATAAAATAAAATAAAAAAAATAAAAATAAAAATTTTTAATAAAGGGGCACCTGGGTGGCTCAGTCAGTTAAGGGTTCAAAGATCCAGCCCCAAGTTGGGCTCCGCACTCAGCAGGGAGTCTGCTTGGTATTCTCTCTCTCCCTCTCCCCCTTCTCATTCTCTCTCATTCTCTCTCAAATAAATAAATAAATCTTTTAAATTTTTTTAATAAAATTAAAAATAAAATTTTTTAAATAAAAAATTTTAATAAGACTCAGGATAAAGAATTTTTCATCGGAGCAATGCCAAACCTTCAAGGAATTAATAACCTGAATTCATACAACATTTCCATACCAAAATCAGAGTCAGTGTGGTAAAGGAAAATTATAAGCCTATAGGACCTATGAACATGTTTGTAAAAATCCCAAATAGGGGCGCCTGGGCAGCTGAGTTGATTAAGTGTCGGACTCGGTTTCGGCTCAGGTCATGATCATGGGGTCATGAGATCGAGCCTGCATCAGGCTCCACACTGGGCATGGAACCTGCTTAAGATTCTTCCTCTCCCTCTCCCTCTGCCCGTCCCCCTGCGCTCTCTCTCTCTCAAATAAATAAATAAATAAATATATAAATCTTTTTTTAAAGTCCCAAATAAAACACAAGCAAAGTCTATGGCACCATGCTCCAGGAGCCTTTCCTGGGAGCCAATTGGCTGGTCCCTTGCTCCTGAGCAAGAGCCTGTGCAGCTGGGGTGCCATCTTGGGTCATGAGGGTCAGCCTGATCGACAGGTGACAGGGTGCAAAATGGGAGAGCCTGTGGCATTGAGGGCTTCCTGGAGTACAGTTGCCCAACTACTCCTGAATGCCCACTCCAGACTTGTATGTGGGGGAGACATAAACTCCTCTTATGTTTAAGCTGCTATTATTTTGGCTTTTCTGTCATTCACTGCCGAATCTTATGTTACCTATTATTCAGCAAGAGCGGATTAAAGGAGAAAAGCTGTATTTTCATCCTGTAGATGAAAAAAAAAGCCTTCAATACTATTCAATGTTCACTCATGACTAAACAAACAAAACAGCTCTTAGACTCAGAGGGCAGAAAAACTTCCTAAATCTCACAAAGAATACCTACAAAATCTCCACCAGCAAACCATACTCAATAGTGAGTTGGTTTTTTTTTTTTTAATCCTCTTTAAAATCAGGAACAAGGGTTCCTGCTGTCACAGCTTCTGTGGAATTGGTGTCTGGAGTCCCTAGCCAGCACAATAAAATAAGGAGAAGAACTGAGAAGTACAAAGATACGAAAGGGAAAAATAAGACTCTCATTGTTTACAGATATTATTATCTACGTGTAACCTACAAACGACCCTCAAATAATTAAAATCATAGAGTTTAGCAAGATGGGTGAAGATAAGATAAATACATAAAAAGCAGCAGCATTTTTTATACTGGCAACATAAAGTTCAAAAGTGTAATTTTTCAAAAGATGAGTTCATAATAGCAACAAAAATTAGAATGTATCTTGAAATCAATTTAACAAAGACATACAAGCCCTTTTATGAAGAAAGATTTTAAACTTTATTGAAAACATTAAAGAAGGGCGCCTGGGTGGCTCAGTTGGTTAAGCGACTGCCTTCGGCTCAGGTCATGATCCTGGAGTCCTGGGATCGAGTCCCACATCGGGCTCCCTGCTCAGCGGGGGGTCTGCTTCTCCCTCTGACCCTCTTCCCTCTCGTGCTCTCTGTCTCTCATTCTCTCTCTCTCAAATAAATAAATAAAATCTTTAAAAAAAAAAAAGAAAACATTAAGGAAGACCTTTAAAAAGTGGGGACATATTTAAGATTCATGGATAAAAAATGACCAGTTATCAGCATCAATTATCTCCAAATCAATTTGTAGATTCCATATCATCCCACTAAAAATTCCAGCAAATCTTTTGGAGAATTTTGCAAATTGATTTTAGCATTTTGTTTAATTGACAAGCAAAAAGGCCAAGATACTCCCAAGAAAAGAAAAAGAAGGTGAGAAGCCTGCCCTACCAGCTACTGAGACTTTCAGAAAACCACAGAAATTAAGAAAGTGGGTGTTGGCACCCACAACTAAAGCGATGGAGCAGAATAGAGACCCCAGAAGTAGGACCCCGCGCGTGTGGAAACTTGATATCTGATGGCTGCGTTGCAAATGAACAAAGGACTATTCACTGAATAGCACTGACACTTCTGGGGATCCTCCTGCAAAAAATGAAATGTGATCTGCACCTTACACCGTCCACAACAATCAGTTCCAGATGGGTTACGAGTTCAACTATGAGAATCAACTTTTTTGTTGTGAATTTTTGGAGAAAACAGAGGAACATTCCTTTATGAACTTACTTTATGGAACAAGAAATTTTTTAAAAAATGCAAATATAAAGGGAAAAGTGCAGGAAGGCTGACTGTTAGAGACTTTAGAACTTCTGTTCATCAAAAGATACTGTAAAGTCAAAACACAAGCCTCAAAGTGGGTGTGGCAGATTTTATTTTCCCCAAAGGGCTGCAATTATATCTCTCATCCCTCATGTTCTTTTAGGACCTTGCCACTCCCCATCAAGAAGTAGAGTTTATACCCTCTCCCCTTGGACCTGGCAGGCACTTGTAACTGCCTTGACTAATAAGGGACAGCCAAAGTGATGCCATTGACTGCCAGGCTGGGTCATAAAACTGCCATCCATGTGAACCTCCATCCCCCCTGCTTCTGGCCTTCTCCCCCTCTCCCCACCTGCACTTTGCAGGTGACACAGAGCTCCTTTCTAGTTCAGACTCTGTCTCCACCACATCTGATATGCCAATGTTTGCTTGGGCTCAGCTTCTCCAGCTGTCTCCGCAAGATCCTCCCCCAGGACCACATGGCCTGGAAACCTGCCTGGGACTTACCTGAGACATCTATTTTCACAGTCTCCCACCTGAGAGGTGGAGAGAGGCACAGAAATCAATGGCATATCCAACATCCATCAGTACTGAGGAGTTGGGAGGAAAGGGCTGGCCTGGAGAAAGCATGCTTGGGTACACTTAGAATGAGGAGCCGTGTCCCCGCCAGCTACCCAGGGCCATCCACCAGAGTCATGCCCAGGAAGGGTGGGAAAAGGTGAGGACTTGGAGAGTTCCAAGTCCTTGCTCTGCCCTTCATATGCTGTGTGACTCTGGGCATGTCACTTTGCCTCTCTGGGTCTCAGCTTCCTTAACACCAGGGTTCCTGTGTTCATCATTTTCATACATTTCGTACCTAGCAGGGGGTCTGATATATGGAGCAAGTGCTCCATACATGGAGTTGAAGGACTGCTCTCTCCCCCTGTCCCTGCATTGTTCCTACTCAGTAAACTTCTGTTCATTTGTCAAGAGCCATCTCACGCATCACCCCTGCAGTAAGTCTCCCTTGACTCATCAAGCCACCTGGGGGTCTCCGTGCTTCCCTCTATCACAGGACTAAACTCTGTCCCCCATCTCAGCCACTCCTGATGGTGAATCCAAGAGCAGAAATCATATCTGAACCACCTTTGCGTCCCAGGGCTCAGCCCAGAAAATGGCTGCTGAACTAATTACTTAATTAGCACATAAAGAAAGCTGTTCACTTAAGAGGACCCAGAAGGGTCTGCTCTGGCTGAAGGCCACACAACAGTCAGATGGGGAACCAAGTCCCAGGCTGCTCTGAGATTCCTGTCAGTGAGGCCAGTTCCGGGGCTGCTGGGGAAGTCACCGGCTTCCAGACAGCTGCTTTCTCAGCTGATCTCATGACACACATGAGTCTCTCATTTATTCATTTAGTTTCTGACAGTGGCAATATTCCAAGGGTGGCATACTTTTTTTTCCTGGTAAGATTTACAGATATATATATATATGGATATGAATTGTCATTTTGTGCTGCTTTAAATACATCTTCATACCTTTCATGCCACGGTCAAACGGCCCAGGGTAAACTCTCCATTATCGGCATGTGGATTATCCGTGGCCCACATGGACTCCCAGATGGCTTCCCTGGGCTTCCTGGGTCACCTCTTCCTCTCACCTGAAGACTCGACCTTTCCAATTTCATCTGAACCAAATAAATTTTTTTTTTTTTTTAAGATTTTATTTATTTATTTGACAGAGAGATAGCGAGAGCAGGAACACAAGCAGGGGGAGTGGGAGAGCGAGAAGCAGGCTTCCTGCCGAGCAGGGAGCCCGATGTGGGACTCGATCCCAGGACCCTGGGATCATGACCTGAGCCGAAGGCAGACGCTTAACGACTGAGCCACCCAGGCGCCCTGAACCAAATAAATTTTTAGTCCCGAGGCTTGCTCACTCACCTGTGGCCTGTTCCTGTCCAGAATGGCCCAGCTTAGCTCAGCTTGGGCTGAACTCAAAGTGCAGTCCCTCAGTGAGCCCCACTGTGGGAGCCAATCTGTCTCACCACCCCTCCACCTGCTTCCTTGTTTTCATGCAGTTCAGCCTGGGACACCGCGTCTCTGCAAGACCCCTCTGGAGGCAGAGTGGAGACGGGCAGGAGGAGAGACTCAGTCAGAAGAACACTGTCACAGGTGCTGGGATGTCCCGCCCAGGGTCGCCTTGGTCCACCTCGAGTTCACAAGCAGCCTCAGGAAACAGTCTCATCCATGCTGACGCTTCCCACCGCAGCACCTTCCTCCCCCTACTCTCTGCCCAGGAAGAGAAGGGCCTGCCCGGGAGCCTGCTCAGCCCTGCAGACACCTCCAGGCCCCCGAGGGACTGTGCTGTAGTGTTTGTTCTCCTCGCTCTCTGCACTGCCTGATTCACTTTGAGGGTCACCCCCCAAATAACCTATGTGCATCCAAGTCCTTGTCTCAGGGCCTGCTTTTGGGAGAACCCAAGTTAAGACAGCCAAGGAAGAGGTTGATCCAACAGGGCCAGGAGGAGTGATAGGGCCTGACCCAGGGGAGGGCTGTGAGGATGCAGAGAGCCTGAGATCCCACAGAAGTTTCAAAGGCAGAACAGGGCATGATCTGGCTAGATGTAGGGACAGGGTGAGAAGGGGGGACATAGTGACACCCAGGTTTCTAATTTGAGCAACCCCTTTACTGCCATAAGAAACAATAAACTGGGGCGCCTGGGTGTCTCAGTTCTTTGAGTGTTTGACTCTTGGTTTTGGCTCAGGTGGTGATCTCAGGGTGGTGATCTGGGATCCAGGGATGGAGCCCCACATTGGGCTCCGAGCTCAGCATGCAGAGTCTGCTTGTCCCCCTCCCTCCCCTTCTGTCCCTCCCCCCACTCCCTCCCTCCCTCCCTCACTCACCCTCATATGCACATATGCATGCATGCATGCACTCTTTCAAATAAACAGATGAATAAAATCTTTTAAAAAGAAGAAAGAGGGGCGCCTGGGTGGCTCAGTCAGTTAAGTGTCTGCCTTCAGCTCAGGTCCTGATCCCAGGGGCCTGGGATGGAGCCCTGCGTTGGGCTCCCTGCTCAGCGGAGAGTCTGTTTCTCCCTCTCCTTCTGCCCCTGCCCCCACCCCCATGCTCCCTCTTTCATATAAATAAAATCTTGAAAGAAAGAAAGAAGAAAGAAAGAACGAAAGAAAGAAAGAAGAAAGAAAGAAAGAAAGAAAGAAAGAAAGAAAGAAAGAAAGAAAGAAAGGGAGAAAGAAAGAGTAAAGTAAATTTGGCAAAAAAAGTATGACCAGCTTTGAGTGGATTACAATTTCAAATTTTACATATATTATAGATAATCCTCATAACAACCTTGTGAGACATTCATAAGTATATTGATTTCTCATAATGTCAAAAAGAAAAAAGGGATTTAAAGTGGCTTATAAGATTTTATAACAATACAGGATAAGGTATACATAGGATTGTGTATCAATTAGTGGAGTGTTAAAGGTAGTTGTGAAAACGATGATGTAGAAGAATATTTAATGACATGGAAAGCTCTTTACAACATTTTATTAAGTTAAGAAAAATTAGCCTACAAGAGAACAGAGGAGCCCTAACTGTGGGAGTATATACATGGGTGTATGGAATGGGTTCCAAATGCAGACCATTCAGATATATACAAAAAAGCGGTAACTGCATTTTTCTACCTAAATTTAATTTGTATTACAAACCCCCATTCTGTGAGATGGAAACTTAACCTCAGTCATTTCTGGGTCCCCACGCACACAACCAACTCCACCTCCTTTTCCCTGTCCTCAAGTGCCATCTGCCCACAATGGGGGAATGTCCCCTGAGACATCCCATGAGCCTGGCCAAGTCCACTGTCAGTACTCACGGGCGGCACTGTGGGGTCGAGGCCTGTTCCTGTCCACCTGACCCTTCGGTCCAGGCAGCTTTTTTAGCCCCTGTGTCAGCAGAAAAAATGCCCCCCTCCCCCAACACATATTCACTTCCTAATCCCCCCGAACCTGTGGATATTACCTTATATGGCAAAAGAGGAATATTGCATTATATAGAAAAATATGTGATTCAGATAAAGATCTTTTTTTAAAAATCCCATCCCATAATTTCAAAAAGGAAACTGAGGTCCAAAGGAATGAGTTCCCCTACCGCAGATCATCCCTAGAGGCTCCTGATTTTTCCCCTTCCCTTTTTCACATCAGAATAAAACATAACGGGGCATGATAATGTAGAAAAGTGCCATCAGTGGGCAAACTGAATTCACTGATAATTTCAGCATTTACTAAGAACCTATATACCACAAGTTCTGCTAAGCGCTGGGGCTCGTGGACCCCGGCCCTCACTGAACTTAGGTTCCCGTACAGAGAAGGAATCTTCCTAACCTTTGTTCAGTCAGTTTGTTCTATCCAAAAACCCTACAGATGCCTCTCTGACCCATCAGAGGCCAATAAGACGTTCTCTGTCCTTTATTCTGTGTGTATTTCATGCATTCAGTCTGGTGCCTTAACTCAGGCAGAGACAGACCAAAAGAACAGCAGCGACTGGAGCCCCACCTCACTCAGCTCTTCTTTGGTTCCTGTACCAGAGACAAGACATGTAAGGACGATGCACACGCGTGCGCACATGGATAGAGACGGAGAAGAGCGTAAGACTGATATCTTTATTTCATTCTCACCTAGGACAGAAATTTACTGGTGTATTTAAATTATTACTTATTCACGATTTTTAATGATTTGCCTATTTTAAATTATTGTTTACAATTTTAATTTTACTTATTTTTAAAATTGTATTTAATTATTTTTTTAAAGATTTTACTTATTTATTTATTTGAGAGAGAGAGACCAAGAGAGAGGGTGGAGAACAAGGGGGGAGGGGCCAAGGGAGAGGGAGAAATAGGATCCCCCCTGAGCAGAGCCCCCACACACAAGGGGCTCAATCACAGGACCCTGAGCAGAGGGCAGACGCTTAACAGACTGAGCCACCCAGGTGCCCCTTAATTATTTTTATCTTATTATTTATAAGGTAAGTTTTTCTATTGAGACATAGTTGACATATAACATTATTTTAGTTTCAGGTCTATATCATAATGATTTGGTATTTGTACATATTGTGCAATGATCACCACAATAGGTCGTTAACATCCTTCCCTATACATAGTTACAAAAATTTTTTTCTTGTGATGAGAACTTTTAAGATCTACTCTTAGCAACCTTCAAATATACAATACAGTATTGTTAACCATAGTCACCATGCTGTACATTATTATCTCCAGGACTTTATAAATGGAATTTTGTACCTTTTGAGCACCTCCACCCATTTCACCCACCTCCTACCCCCACTGCTCGCAATCACCAATCTGTTCTCTGTATCTATAAGTTCAGTTTGGGGGGGGGGGTTTAGATTTCACATATAAACGAGATCATGCAGTATTTGTCTTTCTACGTCTGACTTACTTAGCATAATGCCCTCCAAGTCCCTCCATGTTGTCACAGATGGCAAGATTTCCTTCTTTTTTGTGGCCAAAAAATATGCCATTTTTTACACGTCCACCACATCTTCTTTATTCGTTCATCCATCAGCGCACTCAGGTTGCTTCCATATCTTTGCTATTATAAATACTGCTGCAACGAGCACGGGAATGTATATATCTTTCTAAGTTAGTGTTTTCCTTTTCATCTGATAAATACCCGGAAGTGGAATTGCTGGATTGTAGGGTAGTTCTATTTTTAGTTTTCTGAGGAGCCTCCACAGTGGCTGCACCAGCTTGCATTCCCACCACGAGTGCATGAGGGTTCCCCTTTCTCCACAGCCTCGCCAACACTTGTTATTTCTTATCTTTTTGATGATAGCCATTCTAACAGGTGTGAGGTGATATTTCATGAATCCTATGCTTGGATTTTCATGTCCTTGATGATGAGTGATATAGAACATCTTCTCATGTGTCTGTTGGCCATCTGCATGTCTTCTCTGGAAACATGTCTGTGCAGATCCTCTGCCCACTGTTTAATCAGATTGTTTTTTTGTTTTGTTTCATTTTGTCACTGAGTTGTAGGAGTTACATATTTTGTTGTTGTGGGTGTAATATATTTTGGATATTAACCCCTTATCATATATATGACTTTCAAATGTTTTCTCCCATTCAGTAGGTTGCCTCTTCACATTGTTGATGGTTTCCTTCACTGTGCAGAAGGCTTTTAGTTTGATGTATTGTTTTATTTTTCCTTCTGTTTAAGATAAGGATCTTGAGGGAAGGAGCTTATCGTGGACTACCCAGATGGACTTGAACTGCAATCATACGTATCCTTGTAAGCCAGAGGGAGATTAGACAGGCATGAAGACAGCACAGAGGGGTAGCCACAAGCTAACGAATGCCAACAGCCACCAGGGGCTGGCAGGGGCAAGAAGATTCTCCCCCGGGGCCTCCAGACGGAGTGTGGCCCTGCCAGCACTTTGATTTCAGTGCAGCGAAATGACTTTGGAGCTCTGGCCTCCAGAACTGTGAGAGAATAAATGTCTGTGGTTTCAAGCCAGCAAGTGTGTGGCAATGTGGGATAGCCAGCAGCCACAGGAAACTGGTACAGCCCCGCATCAGGGCGCCGTGAAGGTCCCGCTGGTGTGCGTGAGCCAAGGGGAACCCCGGGAGCTCTCCATCATGCCCCACAACCTCCTGGGGGCCCAGGACCTCCCTCTCCCTCCCCTAGCCTCTCCTGGGCTGGGGAACATTCTGCAGGGCTCTCACCACCCATCTGCTTGGACTCCCAGTCATCTCCGCTCTGCTCTGCTGTCCAGCACCTCAGCGCGACGCCAGGAACTCAGGTGCCCTGGCCTCCACAGGATGTGTAGACAGGGAGGGCACAGGTCCTCCCTGCTCATGGAGTCCGACAGCACCCTTCTGCCATGCTGGGGCAGGTCCCCACACCTCCACTTCCTGGGACGAAGCAGGGGCGGGGGGACAGATGGGACAGACAGGAGGGAGACAGACAGGGCCCTTTTTCAGCACCCACACTTCCTCGCCTTCCCTCCATCACTGTCCCCCCGCTCCGTTAGAGCATTCCTGCCCGGTCTGGACTCTTCCTCTACTCTTCCAATGTGTTGCTTATACTCAAACCTCAAAAGCCAAATATTTGCTTCCTTTATTATTTGTTTTCCACTGTGGCATGAAGGTTCAGTCCCCTGGGAGCCTGGGTGAGGGAAAGGGCATGGGATTAAAGGAATTGTGGGAGAAGGAAAATAAACGTTTAGTAGCTCACTGCTACACATATCTTACATATATGTCGTATATATGTGTATATATATATATAATTTGTCTATATATGTACATATATATAATCAAATGGAAATTCTACCAGAAACAAGACTTACAGTAGTTATCTTTGAGTCACGTATTTTCCCCATGCCGTATTCTACATGTCCATTTTCCAAAATACCTGACCTGAACATGTATTATTTTTGTAATTGAGGGAAAATTGTTATTATAAAGGAAATTATGGAAGAGGCATGACATTCGAAAACAATTCTCAAGCAGGTAGGAAAGCAACAAGCACAGAAATAAAGCTGCCCTTACCTGAAGGTCAATGCGCTGCTCTGGCTGGTCACGTGCTTTGGGTCGGGCTCCGCAGCAGCCAATCAGCACGAGGAGCGCCGCCAAAGTTCCCGAGAGTGAAAGGGACCATCAGCTCAGAAGGACTGCTATTCTTAGGCCTGAAAGCAGACAAGAATTTATGCCAAGGATCTGTTGGAGGCATATTCTTAATCTGCTTTTTTACAGAGAGGAGAAGAATGAAGCTGAGTGGTAAAACGTCTTGCCCAGTGAGAGCTACGAAGAGGCAGAGCTGGGATTTGAACCCACAAAACAGCCATGCAGAGTGATCATTTTAAAACATAAGTCATGGGTGAAGGGGGTCAAAAGGTACAAACTTCTAGTTGTAAGATAAACGAGTCAGGGGAAGGCGTGCACAGCATGGTGACTATAGTTAATAATACTGTGTTGTATATTTGGAAAGTTGCTAAGAGAGTAGAACTTAAAAGTTCTCATCACAGAGTCCCTGGGTGGCTCAGTTGGTTAAGGGTCTGTCTGCCTTCGGCTCAGGTCGAGATCCCAGGGTTCCTGGGATCGAGCCCCATATCGGGCTCCCCGCTCAGCCGGGAACCTGCTTCTCCCTCTCCTCCCCACTCTTGCTCTGTCTCTCTCTCTCTCTCTCTCAAATAAATAAATAAAAATCTTTTTTAAAAAAAGTTCTCATCACAAGAAAAAACAATTTTTTGTAACTATGTGTGGCGATGAATGTTAATTAAATTTATTGTGATAATCATTTGGCATGTATCAAATTATTAGATTATACACCTAAAACTACAATATCGTATGCCAAGTATATCTCTACAAAAATAAGTATTAGATAAATCAAATCAAATCAAATCATGTCATTCCTATGCTCAAAACCTCCCATGGCTCCTTAACTCATTCAGGGCAAAAATGAAAGTCCTTCTGATAGCCTATAAGGGCTGGTGAACTAGCCTAGTAACCACCCTGGCCTCATGCCCTAATGTTCTCCTGTTTCCGTTCTCCGCCCCCAACAAACCAGGTCAGCTCCACCTTAAGGCCTTTGCCCCAGCTCTTCCCCTGGTCAAGAACCAACCCCCTCCCTGCCCCTACAGGTAAAACTGGCCAAGTCCCTCACCTCCTTCAAGCTTTGGCTCAAAGTTCCTCTTTGAAGGAGTCATACACCAACCATCCTATTTAAGATCGTAACCTATTCCTTTTTCCCCACACTCCCCCTAGCACTGCTCTATTTTTATTCACAGCACTTGTCACCATCTAACGCTCATGTTTGCTCTTTGTCATCTGCTCCCTCTGCCAGAAGGCAAGTTCTCCGAGGACAGGATTTGTGCCCTTGGCTCATCGATATTACCTAAGTGCTGCTGACAGGACCTGACACAGTGTAGAAGCTCACCAGGTATTTGTTAGGTGGTTGAATGATGCTCAGAGAATGCTCCCCACCTTGCCTGGCGCATAGTAAGTGCTCAGAGAATGTGGCTGTTGGGGGCCGGGGGCCACTTCCCTTTGCACGCATTGTATTGGGTCAGGTCCTCTGTTAGGCACTGGGGATGAAAATCCTGTCCTCAAGGATTTCCCACTTTCTCGTGAGTTTTCTCACTAAATGCTCATGTGACCCACAGGTAGGTATGAACAGTCCCATCTTACAAGTGAGTACACTAAACTCACGGAGTCAGGTAAACTGCCCAAGGTCTAGCTAAGGAGTGACTCATCTGACTCCGGGAGCTCTTGGGACGGTTACAGTAGAGTTGGCCGCTGAAGGGTTAGCAGGAGAGTCACAGAAAGAGAAGGCTGGACAGCACATCCCAGGTGGCAAGGCCAGCGGGCCCCAAGGCACAGGTATGTTTGCATGGGGGATGTGTTCAAGGGCAGCCAGAAATCAGGTAAGGGCAGATCTATCTGGCCTGCCACTGTGGGGCCTCCCCCACCCCCGCTCAGGTGAGCAGGGGTCGGTGCCCAGCCTGGAGACAGGATGTGCCCACCGAGCTCACTACCAAGACGGGACAAAGCTTGCGAGTTACAGAAATAGCCTCCCCCCTGGCCTCCAGCTTCACTGGCAGGAACGGCCCCCGACCCTGGCCTACTTGGGTCTACTCCAGGCTGTAGCTTCCTTGGGTTTAGAGTTCTGGCTCCTCAGCAGCCGCCCTGGTCAACAGCCTACAGAAACAACTCCCAGGCACCTTCACTCAGTTTGCTGTGAACCTGAAGGACACTAAAAAGCAAGCCAGACCCTTCCCCACACTCCTTAGCAGTTTGGTTTCAGTGGGGCAACTGGCCCCATATATAAGGATAAGGATTGATCCTTATATACTGAATGTTTCCTTGTAATTCTTGCGCCATGATTATCATAATTTATAAGGATTGAGATTTATTGAACACTGACTATGTACTTTTACATTCCCTACTTAATTGCCTTCTCTTTTTTTAAGATTTTATTTATTTATTTGAGAGAGAGAGAAAGAGTGAGAGAGAGCACAAGTTGGGGGGTGCAGGGAGAGGGAGAAGCAGACTCTGTGCTGAGCAAGGAGCCAGACACAGGGGCTCAAACCCAGGACCCCGGGATCATGACCCGAGCCGAAGGCAGATGCTTAATGACTGAGCCACCCAGGTGTCCCTAATTTCATCCTTATAACAACCTTGCAAAGTAAAGATGACCTCTCCATTTTACTGAGGACCTGCTGTTTATGCAAGGCCACCACTGGTCGGTGACTGAGATTCAGGCATTCATCCCTTCCTCCCTTCCTTTATTTATACATGGAGGCTTTCTGAGCTTCCTCCTCTGCTCACCCCCGTGCCAGCCCGACAGGGCACAGGTGGGATTGGAATGCAGATTCCGTCTCAGGTAACATTTATTGGGAGGCTTCAGTGTCAGGTGTTTGATCCGTATCTTAACACTTAATTCTTGCAACAGTACACCGGGAGGGAATCTGCTGTCTCATTTTACAGGCTCAGAAAAAAATGGTTGGCCTAAGACTACCCCATGGGTAGGGGGCAGAGCCCAGGACCCAACAAACCCCATGTGCTCAATCCCCACCTCAGGTTTCACATTCCAGTCTCACATTTGCTCTTGCGTTCCCTCGTGCCACTCTGGTGGGTCCTGGGCTCTTATTCCTCTCAACAGAAGCAGCCCTGGTATCTAATAGCCCAGCTCCCAGCAGGCTCTGTGGGAGGAAGGTGGCAGAGGGAAGCAGCCCCCTTGGGGAGCCCATGAGTGCAGCCCTTGTTTGGGGGACCGCTCCCCGGCCAGGGCCCTGGAGCAGTCAGGGGCATGAAGGGGGCCAGGCTGCTCCACTCTGCACAGGGTGGGGGTGGGGTATCTCCAGGCCTGAAAAGTCAACCCAGACCAGGGGTCACAGCCACTCCCTCCTTCCCCCAAGATGTCATGGGTCCAGCAGGCTCCCCCTGGCTGTGCTGGTGCCCTTCACCATCCTGGAGCACCTGCCTGGCAGAGGGGTGGGGTGAGAATTCAAGCTTGCCAGGCCTGGGCTGGGTTGAGTCAGGAGCCAGGAAGGAGCTCTGGGAGAAACTTAAAGCACCACTCCACCTGGCTGGGAAGACTAAGGGGGCCACTAGGGTGGGAAAGGGGCCTGGAAAAGAAGAACATAGAAAAACCAAGACAAGGAGAGAGGGACAGAGAAGAAAACACAGATGCAAAGAACACATAGAGAGAAAAAAGACAAAGAGCACAGAGGCCAAGAGACAGACACACAGAGAAAAAGGAGAGGAAGAGGCTGAGAGAAGGGAAGAGGGACTCCCCCCACCTCCAGGATGGGGAGAGGCCTCAGGCAGCTCCTCAGCTGGGGTTTGGCCACAGCCTGCTGGACTCTGGGAAAGAGGCAGGGACCACACCCCTCTGGAAGCAGTCAGGGTCCCTCAAGGAGGAGGGTGTGGGGAGGAAGCCAGACATGAGCCACGTCTGAAAAGAGAAAACAGCAGGATTTTGCAAAGGCCTGAACTGGCTCTGGGCAGGGCGGTTACGCAGACTGGGTTCTCTGGTCTGATATTTCACAGTGGGCAGAAGGGACAGAGCCCCAGGCAGTCTTGGGCTGCATAGGAGAAGGACTGGGTGGGCAAGGTTGTCCGAGAGAGAAGCCTGGCTCCCTCACCACCACTCCCTTGCAGATGGAAAACAGAGACCCAGGGAGGGAAAATGTCTGGCCAAAGGTCACACAGTTTCCAGGTTTTCTAGAACAGCAGCCCCTCAGTCACTCATTCAGTGATTCACTGAATCATTCCACAAGCATTGGCTGAGCAACTGCCATGTGCTAAGTACTGTGCTAGGTATAAGGGGACATTGATGAATAGTAGATGGCCTTCCTTCCCCAGAGAGAGGCAAGCATGACAACGCATTGTGCTAATGCTGTGATGAAGGGGAACTCTGGGGTGTGGAGCCAGTCTGGGAGTTCAAGGGTAGTTCCCCAAAGAGGAATAATAGGGCTAAATTGAAAAGTTGAGTAGGAGCCAACCAGGAAGGTGGGGAGGGGGGGATGAGGGGAGGGGAGACATGCCCGGCAGAGGCAACAGAATGAACAAAGTGCATTGCATCCAGGTCACAAAATTCGAAGCTCAGTTATTTTGTTTGTTACTAATCTGACTTTCCTCCCAAACCACACCCTGCCTTGGTTAGCAGGAAACTATGACATAATGTCATCTAATGTGGTTTAAAGCTGGGTCCGATCCGTTGTAAATGATCTCTTCAGGTAATGCTCAGTCTGTCTTGTGTAAAAATGTTCCATCTTTCAGGTCTCTTCTACCTCCACCTGCCTCCCCAGGTGTGTGTGTGCGTAGGGGGCTCTAATGTGTGTGTGTGTGTGTAGGGGGCTCTAGTGTGTGTGTGTGTGTGTGTGTGTGTGTGTGTGTGTGTGTGTGTGTGTGTGTGTGTGTGTGTAGGGGGCTCTAATGTGAGCAACCAGGCAGATGCTGGGTTGCCCTGAAGGGCAGATGGAATCCATACCATCTCCCTGTCCAGGGTGATGATGGGGTCCTCACAGGAGGTCTCCAGCCCAGGCCCAGTGGTGGCCCTGGCTGGTCTGGCTGCACCTTGGCTGGTGGTGCTCACAAAACCACAGTCTCTCGCTTGTTCCCCATCTGACCTCCTGCCCCGTGGTCTCCCCTCAACCTCTGCTGCCCAGGTCCTTTACCCTCCCAGGACTATTTGCTCACTTGTTCTCAGTTCAGCCTCCAGGTTACTTGGAATGCAGGACAGCCCAGGAAAACAAGCGCTCAGGACTCCCTCTCTTGGACCACAGTGTGAGGCTGCATGCCCCCGTTCCTGCATGGTATTGCAGAGAATGAATGCATCATACCCTGTTCTTGTATATTTACCTCCAATTTTTCACTATTATGAACAATCCTGTAATACACGTCTTTGAACCTTTTTCTTTGTGCACATATGCAAATGTTTCTCTGAGGTAGATACCGAGAGGTGAGTCACCAGGTCAAATACACCAAGGTATGAGTATTCTAAATTCTGAATTGAGTCTGTGAGTTGGCCTCCAAAAAGTCTACACCAACTTACATTGCCACTCATCAACATTGGATATCATCGATATTTTTCAAAATTTGTCAAATTTTTGAAATTTTTCCAAAATTTCTTATTTGCCAAATGAATTTCATTTGGCATTGCCCAAGCAATATTCCCCTTTAACTTCCATTTCTCTGAGGAGCTGCAAGGCAGGCATCTTTGCAGGCATAAATCCATTTTATTTCTCTTATGACTTTCCTGTTCCAACACTTTGCCCGGTCTTCTATCAGGTTGCCTATCGTTTCTTGTTGATTTACAGAAGTCCTATTTTCCAGACATTGATCTCTTCCTCTGTGGCAAATATTTCTCTTGATTTGTCATTCGAGTTTTGCCATTACGCTGTCTCCTTTTACAAAAAGTTCCTAACTGAGAGGCGGTCAAATGTAGCAAACCTCTCCTTTAGAGCTATCGTCTTTTATTTTATATTTTGTTTTTTCTAAGTTAAAGTATAAAGTTGCTCAGGTATCCCAAATGGTCTCCCACACAAGGGACTTAGTGACTGACCCACAAAGGATTTAACCCAACTTTCCCCACAGTGAGAGAGCCCTGTGCCCAAGCAGCCACTGCCACCATCACTCCTGTCTGCCACCCGGCGTCACCTGCCCCCCGTCCCTGATCCAACAGCCAAAGCAGGGCCCTCTGCCAGGCCCCATGTTCCTCCAAGGGGCCACCCCACCGTCTCCACTTGAAGCTCAGATAAGGGTGCATGGTGCCCGGGCTCCTTGCCTGGCAGGTCTGCTTGGCCCAAGGCCATGGGCAGTCCTGGTGGGGCAGGGTACAGCCTCCACCTTCCTGTGGATATGACTTTGGTCCCTTTTTCTCCTCTGGGATCTGGCAGCTTTTCCTTTTCAGCCCACAAAACACTCTAATTACACTCTAGTCACACTCCCTATCCCTGACCACCCTGTTGGCCCCACCCAGGGGTGGCTGCATTTCCCAGAGCCGGGCAGAAGATGCATGCTCTGGCATTTGCCTCACTCCCTCCCTCGCAGCCCCTCACAACCTGACAGCCTGAGCCCATGCTGTGCAGCTTTTCAGGGTCCCCTTTCCCACTTCTCATTCCCAGGTAACCGCAGAGCCAGGGATCCAGGTTGTTTCCAGTGTCTGCCTTCTTGAAAATGCTGATCCACTGCCCCTTCCCCCTGAGGACCCCACATTCTTGTAGGACATCTGGGGGCCTTCCCTGCAGCACATTCTTAAAAAGGCCACACTCGTGAATTCCAAGGTCATTTTCTGCCTAGAGCTTCTCTCATTAAAGACAATATAACTTCGTTCCTTACAGGACAGTCCTCCTGAGCCCATAGCCCATCTGAATTCTAGGGTGACCACTAAGGTACATATAGACATTCAGAGTAGCACCCATCAGCCGCTGTGCCTGAAGTGTCACCATATGTATGTCACAATGTCATTCCCTTGTGTAAAATGCCTTTTTGGGGAGCTTTCTTTAAATGCAAACATATTCCACTCTTTATGCTTTAGTATGAATTAGATTATCATTGGGTCCCCCTGTGACAAGAAAGACTATGACAACCAGACAGCCCAGATTTTCCAGGGACATCCTGATTCTAAATATTAAAATATTTTATTGATATGTGCGTAACCAAAATTTGTACTCCCTTTATGTGAGTCTATTTTTTTCAATGAAATTATTTATTACGTGTGTGACTACCTATGGTTTAAATTTTGTAAGTCATTCACACTTAACCTTGTCCCAGGCCCTGAGCTAGAGCTAGGGATACAAGCACGAAGACGCTGGACATTGATTCAAGATGAGGCTCATGGCCACAGGAGAGGACAGGTGGGCAACAACTGTATCCTACAGAAGATAAGTTGCTGGAACAGAGGTTTGACCCAAGCACTTTGGAGCCAGCGAGGTGGGTAACTAACTGCTTGAGGCAAAGGGGAACGTCCCGAAGGACCTCCGGATGTAGCCATATGGAATAGACGGTCAAGGGCATTCACACAGATGTAACAGCTGTGCAAAAGCCCAGAGGCCAGAGACAGCATCTTGCTTCTGGGGAACGGCAAAGCCCCTGGTGCTGTTAGGGCCAGAGGACAGGGTGCGTGGAGGAGCGGAGGGAGGCAGCAAGACAGGGGCCAGATCACGAAGGGCCTGGCATTTACCAGGCCAGAAAGGAGCTTGTGGGTTTTATCTTGATCGCAATCAAGAGCCCACAGAAGATTTTCTTTCTTTCTTTCGAATATTTTATTGACACACTTACAGAAAGATTCACATATCTTAAGCGTCCATGTCGATGAATTTTTACAGGAAGTACACCCATGTAAACCGGCATCCCAAGCAAAATACAGAACATTTTCACTACCCAGAAGTACTCCCCAGGCCCCTTCCGGTCATTATGCACTCCCCCCCGCCCCCACCAAGGTTAACCACTTGTCCCGCCTTCCAGCACCATAGTTTCATCTCACCGGGTTTGAACTTGATGAAGGTAGAATCGTACAGTATGAACTCCCTGGTGTCTCTGAGAGTCATTGGAACAGCTGCTAGAGCAGTAGCTTGAGCGAAGCGCGTGCGCAGTCTCGGGTCCGGGTGCGTGCGCAGTCTCGGGTCCAGGCGCGTGCGCAGACTCGGGTCCAGGCGCGTGCGGTCACGGGTCCGGACGCGTGCGCAGTCTCGGTCTGGGCGCTGTGGCATAGTGCTGCGGACGTTCCTGTGCGTATCTTTTAGAGCTCATATGTACACATTTGGGGGAGTATTTCAAAGAGTGGAATCTGGCTCAGCTTTAATACGTGGTGCCAAATAGTTTTCCAGAGTGTTCGTAGGTGAAAAGTTTTGAGCAAAGAAAAGGCAGGATGAGGCAACCCGTCTCGGAAAAGGCGGAGTGTGAGGGGCGCAGGGACATCGCAGGGGAGCTGCCCTGAGGCTGGTGGCTGGTGGGTATGGAGCTGGGCAGATTGCCATCTCGGCCGGAGAGGGAGATCAGGGAGTGGTCAGAGCAAGGAGGACAGAGACCGTGTGCTGTGGAGAAGGACTGGGACCAGAGACAGGCCCTGGACACAGCCATGGTGAGGGAGCCGTGGAGACAGAGAAGCCTTCGAGGCTACCGAGAAGTCATAGCCTAGGAAAGAGGGAAGAGCCAGCCAGGGGAGGGGGACAAATCATAGGCACTAAGGGGAGGGTCTGAGGAAGAAGGGCAGGTCTAGAGCACCGGAGACACCAAGAGGGCCACTGATTAGGACCGAACGAGAGGTGTCCACTGAATTTGATGAGAGCGTGCGGGGGACCTGACGGAGGGCATGGTCAGTGGTGCTGGTGTGCACGCCAGTCTGCACATTGGGCTGCCACACGATGAAGCAGGAGAAATAAGCAACAGGCTTAAAGGGCTCAGCACTGCATCTGGAAGCTTGACATCCGTCCTACTGAACTCATTCCCCCTGGAGGCTGGGTGCCGCCTCCCGCAAGGGGCAGGTGCGGTCTGCTCCTCCCTTTGTCTCCCCTCTCCCCAGCACCCTCCCGAGCTTCAGTAGGAGTTGTCCTCAGGGCCCAGGCTGAGGAGGAGAAGGTGATGGTGCCAAGGGGTTAAGCCTGAAGGGCCAGGCAAATCTCTCAACAGCTCCGTTGTTTATCTGAAGCTTAAAGGTTACTAGAGGGGGTAGAAATGGGAATCGCTTCTTGAGATGAGAATGAGAACAAAGCAAAGCAGCCTGGGTCCCCGTCCAGGTCCTCTCCTTCCTGGGGACACCCTGCCCTTTCCCTTCCCCAGGTGCGGCACTCATGCCAACCCCAGGGGACCTCCCTCCCAGCACTAATGATGACAGCCACAGATGAGCACCGAGCCGGGCCCCCGTGCTAAGTGCTTTCCTCACAGCCTCTCTTTCAACTTTCAAGGGGATCTGCTGAAGAGAGTGGAGCGTATCATTACCCCCATTTTACAGGCGAGAAAACTGAGACCGGGGGAAGTAAATTCACCTGCCCAAGAATACCGGCCAGGAGGCTGCAGACACTGACTCCAAAGCCTCTGGGTGCTCTAACCCCCACCCAGTCCATCTTCTGCACCCAGGCTCTTTGAATCTCGGGAGTCATGTTGACCCCCACTCCATCCTCTGGGAAGGCCCAGACCCACCCCTTTCCTCTCCACTTCCTGAAGTAGGAGTTCTGCTGTGCATTCGGGAACAAAAGGGCCACTGTGATAGGGTGGAATTTTTTACTGGCTGCATGACCTTGGGCAAGTCATTCGGCCTCTTTTCTTTATAAAAAAGTGGGGATAATAATCTAACCTGCCAGGGTGGTGGTGAAGAGAAACTTGAGTTGTACATGAAGGACCAAGTGCAGATGTCTCAGAGTCAACAGTCCATCGGGTTCTGGTCACTCCTTCCTCTGGTTTCCATGTTTGGATCTCCCTCTTCCCTTTCCTGTCAGAGGCTTGGTCGTTTACATGGACAGCTCCAGTGATGGTCTTTGCTGTGTAATCTGAACAAGGGCTCATGTTTGCTTTGGGTAACCCAGAATATCGCCTTGGACCCTGACATTAACATCCCCCAAAACCTTTCAGCCTGAGGGGTTCCTTGCCTGACACTGACAGACCTTACAAAAAAAAAAAAAAAAATAGGGCTGGAGTGTTGGCTCAGAGCCACTGGACCAGCCTACCGAGCAGGTTAACTGCTGGGGTCCTCATTTTAACTGCTGGGGTCCTCATTTGAAATGCACACCTTGACTCAAAGGCTGATGGGCCAGTAGCGCCTGACGGGTCTTCATCCAGTGTTCTCTGACTTTTTAATTCAATGAGGTTCCTCCTGTGGACACATATTCTCACACGCAAGCCCCACTCACACTTATGGTCACAATCAAGCCCACAGTCACACACACACTCATAGCCAAGAGTATATACCCCGAGGAGTCACCTACTGCCAATTGAGGGGAGGGTGCTGTTGGCAGCCAGCAGGTAGGATGCAGAACTCTGTGACAAAGGAGATGTCATGGTCCTGCCCAAAGGGGTTCTGTGTCAGCACCCCCACTCCAAAAAGGGAGTGATGCTTTCAGGTGGGAGGGGCTTTGATGCTCCTTACAATAGAGTAAGTGGGAGGCACTCACCTTGGAGAGCTGTGACACAAGGCTCAGGTTGGAGAGAGGGATGGGCTGCCTCAGCCATGCTCCTGGGTGCAGGGGTGTGACCTCCATGCTTCACTTCTCCTCCTGCTGGACAGAACTCCGGTCAGGTAAGGTTCTCTCAGATGATTCAGGGCCGTGGGGTGCCAGAGTTCTGGAGGTGGATAGGGTGCATAGTGCTAGGGCAATGGCAAGGAGCCACCCATCCTTGGTCCGCTACATTCTGTGATAGCAACACCCCTGCTGTCCCCTCATTCCTGCTGGCGGCCCTGGTCACCAGCATCCGTCCCCACTGGCATCTGTTGAAGGGCACACATTCCCATCTGATCAGACCCATCTTAGATCTGGGCAAAAGGGGCCCCTGCCTGGGCCCTGTGCTCTAGAGGCTCATGCACATCACAAAGACTGAAATACAGGTATAGAGATGCAGATAGTAAGAAATTATTTTGGAAGCCCATTAACTGACTGAGCAAACAAGAAGACCAGAGATGGAAGTCAGAGACAAATTGTCCCCATCTGTGCTTGGCCAGAGGCCCCAGGGCTGAGGCTACATCACTCTGTGAGCATCACGCCTCCCTGCATCAGACACACTGAAGTGTTAGGAGGTAAGAGTGCATTGGAGAGGCAGAGCCCTCACCCCTCACATACCCAGGTGGGCTCTCAGCTGCCCCCAGCCTGCCCGGACAACCTTGGATCCACATGGCTGGCACCATTATTAGCCTCACAGCAAGTCTGAGCACCCCTCCAAGGGGTTTGGCACAGTAATTAAATCAGGGCCAGGAGGAGGGGGGGAATTGAGTGCAGGAAGTAAAGCAGTAACTGCAAGGTCCAGAAGGAAAACAGAAGTCCAGAGGCACTCACCTGGGACCTCCCTGGTCAGAGCTCTGGGGACAGCACAGCTGGGACACTGTAGCACTGTGGGTCCTGGCAGCCTCTAGGAGGCAGGGAACTGTAGGACAGCTGAGGAGGCAGGTCCAGGGTGGAGGCAGGGATCACTTCAAAGGTACAGAGCTAAGCTGGAGTAGAAGCCAGGTCTTTTGGTAAGAGGACTCTTCCTACCTCCCCACACCCTGCAGGAGCCATGGAAGCTCCAGGCTCGTGACTTGCTCCCACGTGGCCGGGGCTTTGTTTCTTCGTCACAACATAATGCTGTTAGTGAGACCAAGGCACTGAGCCTTGTCCCTAGGCTGGGCTCTCCTCCCCTGACGACAGCTCCTATCCCCAAAAGACAGACACAATCTTAAGAATAGTTGGTCAAATTCAGCAGATAGGTTTTCTGACAGTTGGACTGCTTTCATATCCTCTGACTGCCCCCACCCCAACTCTCCAGACCCATGCCAGGAAGCAGGCAGCCCAGAGCTCGTCTCAGGTTGACCTATCAGTGGTTTGTGAGCAATTCAAGGGCAGGATTGGACCCCACCCCTCTGTGGGTCTGCAGCACCCAGAACAGAGCTTCTCACAGAGGCCTCAAGGGTACCTGATGAATGAATGAATGAATGAATGAATGAACCATGTCTGTTTTGCCTGGAATAATATCCCCATACCAATAAGAGAGCACATGTGACATGGCACAGTGCCAGGAGAGACGTGGAGGGTGGATGGATGGATGGTGTGCTGCACGTCTTCCGTTTGTCCCTCCAGCTCTGCTCACCACATTCCCACATCTGCTCCGTGTCCCGGAGGCTGACCTGAAGGGACTGCATCAACCGGCCGCAGTGCCCTTTGGGTTCTGGTTGGGCCAGTGAAGGGAAGCCCAGCAGGAGATAGAAAGGAAGAGAGAAGAAGGGAAGAAGCTGGGGTACTTATTCCTCAGGCCCCCCTCTCTGTGTGGTGTCTCAGACTGACATATCTCTTGACAAAGGGAACTGCTCCTCTCAGGTCCTCTCTCCCCAAGTTCCATCAATGTCTCCCTCTCCTCATTCCTTCAGGTTCTAGGTAATATCAACCTTGCTGTTCCTAACTCTAGGACACTAGAGTGGTTTCCCTTCAAACCATACCTCCTCATCTTAATAAATAGTCCCTTTATTAAGCCCACCTTTTTAAAAAAATATTTTATTTATTTATTTTGACAGAGAGAGAGGGAACACAAGCAGGAGGAGTGGGAGAGGGAGAAGCAGGCTTCCCCCTGAGCAGAGAGCCTGACGTGGGGCTCGATCTCAGGACCCTGGGACCATGACCTGAGCCAAAGGCAGACTATTAATGATTGAGCCACCCAGGCGCCCCTATTAAGCCCACCTTGAACTCTCCTACTTTAAGTGTAAATCTGTTTTCTACTGGGATTCTGTCTGATACAAATGGGTAACTGGTTGGATGGATGGAAGGATGGATGGATGGATGGATGGATGGATGGATGGATGGATGAATGGATGGATGGGTGGATGGAGAAATGGGTGGATAAAACTAGCATAATGGAGTAGTTAAGAGCCCAAGTCTTATAGCCTGGATTTGTATACTAGCTCTACTACTTACTAGATGTGTGAACTTGAACAAGTTATATAATGTCTCTAAGATTTTGTTTTCTCAGCTGTAATATGGGAATAAAAATAGTAACTTACAGAACTGTCATGAGGATCAAATGTGATAATAAATGCAAAGAATTAAGCATCTTGCTTGGCACACAGTAAGTGCCCAATAAATGGTCGCCACTGCTACTATGGTTGGCCAGTCAGATGGTAAGACGAAGGCCCACACTGCCTCCCTCAACTTGACCCACGTGAAGTTCATGAATTAGGTCAACACAGGTTGTGGTGTAAAACATCTGTGAGTTCTTTCCTGGGGTTGGGGGGGGGCAGACTTCCCTCCCTCCCCCGAGCCTGGCTGTGGAAAGCACTGGTGTTGTTCTCGCTCTTCTCCCAGAGCTGGGTGGGTGGTTATCTGAGGTGGGCAGACAGCAGCTCTGTCTGTCTCCTGCTCGGCGTTCCCATGGTCTTGCTCCGCTTTCTCTGGCGTGGGAGTGGGGGGCATGGCTGACTACTGGGTGACCTCAATGACTGTAGCAGTTCAGCTCTAGACACAGCAGCCCCTTAGCAAGCTTCCCACCCCCTACCTTTCAGGAGGCCCAGTAAAGTTCAAGAGCCACAGGCCTTTGTGGTGAGGGGCATCTCAGGCTATGAGCCCCCCAGCGAGGCTGAGAGGAGTCCCCAGAATCTCCCTCTTTAGAAGCCTGGGCAGGGAGGAATGGCCCTGTCACCAGGCGGGCAGCCTTCTACTCCACAAGGAGCAGCCCTGAACTCCCTGCCCCTCCCGTGGTACCTGCAAGCCGCCCACCCCCAGCGCAGCCACACTCGCTCCCTCCGGCCCCCATGGTCAGTGAAAGTTCACTGAGGTCCCCTCTGAGTGAATGGCCACCCCAGGCACTAGGGGCCCAAATGAGGCAGACGAGGTCCCAGCCTTCCAAACGCATGGCACACATCCAGAGATGGTCACAGTGGGAAATGGATGAACTCAAACCCACATTTTTCAGATGTGGACCGTGAGTCCCAGAGAGGGGAGAGACCTGCCCAAGGCCACCTACCACTTTGGGGCAGAGCCTGTTCCAACCCAGTTTTCCAACTACCAGGCCAGTGTCTTTCCATCGCCTGAGTCAGCGAGAGTTTCAGGAAAGGAGACAAAGTGGGTCATGGCTTGGGGCCAGGGAATTGAGGGGCTTTGGAAAGTGACCTGAGTTCAAAGCCTGGCCCCACGGCTGGCTTGCCGGGAGATGTTGGCAAGTCACCTGATCTCTCTCGGCCTCAATTTCTCAGCTTTGAAATCAGAGAGTTTCCTCCTGCAAGAATATATAGAGAGAATCTCCGGCTTTGTGCCTGAATAACATGTGTTAGGTTGAATGTAAGAAACTGTCAGATTTTCAAATGATGGTTTCACTCATAATTATCATTTTTATTGGTCTTAGTGTAATTATTATCAACTGTGTGCTCTTGCACATATCCCCTTCTCTCTCGGTCTCCTCCTCCAAAAAAGGAAGCTGATAAGCAAAGCACATTGCATAAGCCCTGGAACATAGTAGGTGCTCCCTGGAGCTTGGTCTCCTCGACGTCTTCCCCTCCTCATGCAGTCACGTCCTCTGTGGGAGGTCACAGGGGGACCGGTCCTCCCTGCTGAGTACCAGAGCCCCGTGAGGATGAGGATGAGATCGTGACTGAGAGACGGGGGAAGAGTAAGGAGCTGGCTTCTAAAATCATTTTCACGGGGAAATGGGAAAAGTTAAAAGAAAAACTTACCAGGTCATGTTTTCAAACACCTGACACCGTGCAACCCTATGAAGCCGTGCCTGGGACTTTAGGCGTCAGGGACAGGAGACCAGAGCACTGCAGGTAGAAACTCCCTCCTCCACTCCCCGCCTCCTCCCTGAGCAGGATTTAGCAAGACAGTTCAGTGTGTTCTGGGTCATAGCTGAGCAAATCGCCAGAATGTCCTTTGGGCAGCTGGAGGCCACCTGGAGCCATAGCAGAACTGAAGATTCCAGATCTGGGAAGGCCCCTCGTCTCTGAGTTCAGCCTCCTGCCTCTAAATGGGTGGCTGTCAGACCCTGAGGGCAGAGGCTGCACCCCCAAGGATAGAGACGCCACCCCAACTCTCATCCCCTGTAGGGCTTTCCAGGAAGCCAGCCAGGAAGCCTCCCTTTTGTCCAGCCTCAGCCCTTCCTCCCTTGACCCATCAATCAATAGCCCTTAGTCGCATCTCCATGTGCTGGCCCAGGGGACGCAGGGACCACCAGAGCATCCCTCCCTTGTCCACTCCCCAGTCTGCGTCACTGGGTCAAGCACACAACTTCTCTACCAGCCTGGACACAGGCTAAGGCTAGACCCAGGTGAGGCAGGACCCAGGTGACACAGAGCATGTGGCAAGCACTCCCTAAACAGTTGCTCAGTGTTAAATGAATGGGTGAACAAATGAGTGAACAGCCAGGCTCTACAGGAGCATTTTCGGGAACCAGGCTCACTGCTTCCCAGGTAGCCCGTTTCCCTGAAGGAAACAGGCTCGAAGTGGGAGGCCCCAGCCAAGGCAGGCACGGCCGGCCACCCAGGTCTCCTTCCACCCCCGGGGAGGCGCTATGCACTGGAGAGGCCACCAACCTTCCCACACATGCCTGGGCTTCAAACCAGGAGCTGGGGGATCCCCAGGTCTGGAAAATCCCTCGTGCCTGGTGCTAGACTTTCCCATCCTGCCCCACCTCCCCCACAGGCCTGGACATTCTCAGCACCATTTCTTGGAAGGAGATACTGGCTTACGATGAGAAGTTCTGGAATTCACTACAGGAAGTGGCCATCTGAACAATGGGAAGAGAGCCCTGACTGCAGAGCCAAGAGCTTCAGGCTCTGATGCCCGCTCCAGCAACTACAGATGTAGGCTGCGGGATCGGATGGACCTGGGTTCAACTCCAGCCCTCCCGCTTGGGAGCTGGCCGATTCCTGGCAAGCCATTCCCCTCACTGAGCCCTGGTTTCCTCTTTTTAAGAAGGGACTATAGTATCTGCCTCAGCAGATTCCTCTGAGGATTATGTGAGGAACCAGATATTCAGCTGGCATGCAAAGATTCTAACTTACTGCTTGGTAAGTTGCTGGTGCTCAGAGCCCCCTGAGTGCCCCTTCCATCCAACACATCACCACGCCCAGCACGATTCAGCAATGGAAGGGTTAACTTCTAGCTCCATAGAGGATCTCCAGGATCCGGTGACCCTTCTGATCAGTTGGTGCCCATATTAAACTAAGGGGTATGAGAAAATGCTTTATAAACTGCCTGGTGCTGGCTATCCCCTAGATCCACACCTTCATCCCAGATCCGTCTCCTGATCGTGGATAGTCCGCCCTGCCTCCTGGACCCCCATCTGGATGGCCCGTGGGCATGGCATGCTCTCCACTCCCAGATTAAACTGGGTCCCGTTAAACCCAGTGCAGAGATTGGCCTCACCTCTGCCCAGCTGCTCTGCATCGCTTCCGTACCCAGTCTGTCCCTGTCTGACGATTCTGTATTCCCTAAGTCCCCCAGATCCATCCCTCCTTCCTGCCCCCACCCACCTCCTGCCCTCCTCAGTCCTCTGCTGAATCAGAACAGCCTCCTCACTGGCCTCTGCACGTGGACCGCACCCCCCCCCCCGACATTTCATTCTCACGCATTGACATCCCTCAGTGATGGCTGTCACAGGTCGGGTTCCTGGGGAAGGAGATTCTGGCATGAATATGGGCTGACAGGAGGCTTATTGGGGATTGAGCTCAAAATCAACACCTGTGGGGGAATGACCTAAGCAGGACTGGGCAGAGGGACAAGTTGGGCTGTGAGGCAGACCCCACCTAGGCCTCAGCCACCCTCTCAGGGAGCTCCTCAGTTGGAATGAATTTTCACAGTTGGGCCAAATTGAGGCATGGGCTCTGGGCAGTAGACCCCCCTATGGACCAGTCAGTAGATACGGGCCGGTCCCAGGAAGGGGAGTGCCATTAGATGAGGAGGGTCCCTTCTGCCTAAGGCAATGGCAGGGAGGGGAGTCTCAGCCCGTGAGCTGTCAGCCATCAGCGGGATGGCGGCTCCAGTCTGAGGGGGGAGGCGTGGGCATCTGAGCAGTGTACACGGTGCCCACTAAAGGTGCTCTGGGTAGAGTAGATCTTCAGGAATGTTGTTGCATGATGAAAAGAATAACCCTCCATTGCCTTCAAGATGAATTTTGAATGTCTTAATCGGCACACAAGGCCCCTCATGATCTGCCCCAGACATCCCCTCCACTGGGCTCTCATCTCCCCCCTCCCCGCTTGCTCTCCACTCTCTTCCCATATTGTGCTTCTCGCAGTTTCCCAAGCCCCACATGCCATTTCACACCTCTGCTTTCACACACGTTATTTCATCTGCCTGCAATGCCTTTAAATGGAAGAAGAAATCCTCCTCTCCTCTTCCAGCCCCTCCCTGCTCCTCTAGTGAGACTCTAGCCAAGCTCTACCTCCCCCCCGGGAAAACTTCTACTCATTCCTCCGCACATGCTGCTCCCAACATGTCCAAGGGCGCTGAGATCCTCATCCAGGCCCAGATCCAGGGCCCTCGGCAGCCCAAGACGCACTGTGGAGCCGGAGTAGGAGAGTCTTAGGAAGGGCAGGCAGAGAGAAGAAACAGAAAGTGAAGAGCCCAGGGGCGTGAGTGGGGGAGGGCTTCACGGTGTCTCGTACTGTCCAATATGACTGTCCTTGTCATCCTTCTCCCCCCACCGCCATCACCACCATCAGCATGGTGTCAGCAAGACCACACTGTTGAGTGCTTACTACATCCCGGGCTCTGGGCCAAGGCTTTTGCAGGCACACTCGCTTTAACCCGGGTTTATACTCACTATTAATAACCCCCAACAGTAGGTACTATTATTAAGTTCAGGAAGGTTAACAGCTCTGTCCAAGGTCAAACAGCTGGTTAATGGTCTGTCTGGCCCAAGGACTATTCACCTCACCAGCAGGCAGCTGGCCACACTGATCTCATCCCTTCCTGCCCCTCCCATCCCCGTCCCCGTCCCCGTCACTGTCTGCGGGAACTTTTTTCCTAAATGAAAGAACAGCCCGCTGAGATGTAGGGTGGGCCCAGCTGCATCTCCAAGAGACTGGGGAGGGGTCTTGGGAGACGGTGGGGGAGCACACTCAGAATCACATCTGCCCTTCTAGATCAGACCAAGATGGGGTTTGATTCAGCTCCGGCCGTGAGTGCTGCTTGGAGACCCGGTCCCCTCCTCTTGTCTGCAAAAACGGCATCTGAAGCCCTGAGGGAAAGAGCCCCATTGAGGGTCACACTGTGTGTCAGGGGCCAGCCAGGTTAAAGCCTGGACTCCGGGCTCCCAGACCGGGCCACCTTCAAAGGGGAATTTGACGAGGGGAGCCTGGGTGGCTCAGTTGTTAAGCGTCTGCCTTCAGCTCAGGTCATGATCCTGGGGTCCTGGGATCGAGTCCCGCATTGGGCTCCCTGCTCAGCGGGGAGTCTGCTTCTCCCTCTCCCCCTTGCTTGCAGCTCTGTCTACTTGTGCTCTCCTCTGTCAAATAAATAAATAAAATCTTTACAAAGGCAGGGGGAGGAGAATTTGAGGGTACAGGGAAGAACCCCTCCTCACCCACACAAAGGCCTACCTCCCCAGGCTGCAGAGATGCCTGGAATCCCTCTAGGGTGATGAGCCTCCTGACCCTTGACTTAGGCCCAAAGTCTCCACCCCAACTGGAAGCCACCCGCCCAGCTCCCTCGGCTCCGGGTATACACAAGCAGCCAGGCTTTGGGGGTGAGGAAACCCCAAATGTGGTCGTGACAGGGACAGATGGACAAATAAGAGGCAACACAACCTAGTGAGAGGATTTAACCAAACTGGTTTTAAGCAGGCTCCAAGTGTACTGATCATGTGAACTCTGGGAGGATATCTGATTGCTGTGGGCCTCAGTTTTCTCATCTACAAAATGGGAATGAGACTTCCTTTCGGCAAGGCTGTTATGGGGATTCGACAAGACAGATATTGAGAACATTTGATGAGGCAACAGGCCTGGTGCCCAGAAGGAGAGGTAGGTAGGTGGCAGTTGGATTATAACTGAATCTGGGGTCAGACAGAGCCAGTAGATTTGTCCACATTTCTCCAGTCCTGGCTGGACAAGCACAGACAACACGGAAACTTCTTGGCCTGACACCTAGGACTCCTACCCTGCCTCTTCACCTCTGCTCCCTCATGCCTTGCTCCAGCAGTTCCAGAATTCTCTGTCATATCATTAGCTTTTACTGAAAGTACATGTTTGCTTTCTGGTCTGTCTCCCCAACTTGGCAATGATCCCCTAGAGGACCAAGACTGTTTCTGGTTCTTCTGTGTCCCTGGAAGCCAGCACAAGAGCTTGCCAGGGTGCCCAATGCCCGGGGTCCATTGAAGTGGAGTTTTGTAGCCTCAGAAGACAGACTGACCCCAGTGGTTGGGGGATGGAGGAAGGCAGATACCATGTGAGGATGGCCTTTCTGCTAGAACTCTCCAAAGGCAGAAGGGAGTTGCAGATGTTGTGAGTTTCCTGGGAGCATTCAAGCAGAACCTGGGTGGATATTTGGCAGTGGTGTGATCACCAAGGACCAACTGAATCCATAGAATCTCTGAGCCTGGGGAGAAGGTCTGAGTTGGAAAGCCAGTCAGAGGCCCTCAAGCCCAAACTCCTCAAAAGACAGATGGGGAGACTGAGGCCCCTAGGTACGCAAGGTGGGCCAATACTACATCCAGGCAGAGGAGCAGGTCTCCTGGCTCTGCAGAGAGAGGGTGGGTACGGTTACACCCATTTTACAAAAGAGGAGAGTGAGGCCCAGAAGGGGGCAGAAATTTGCGGAGGTCACCAAGAGAGTGTGTGATAGACCGCATCCATCTCTCTGGCTTCAGGGCTCTGCCATGGCTGTCTGGGCTGAAAGGTTTTTGGCTGGAGGAGAAGGAGCCAGAAGGCTGATCCCCACCCTTAGCAAGGCTGGAATAAGTCATATTTCCTGGGCCATGGGGCAATGTCTTCTGGCTAGAAAAGCTACCACATACTCCCGGCCCAGCTCCATTGGCTCAAACACCAAAACTCCAGGAGGGGAGGCCTGCAAGGCACTCATTACCCGTCCACAGAGAGTCTGAGGAGGAAACGGGCTCAGAATGGAGAGTGGCTGTTCTGGGACCTCACCACAACAGGAGCCTGGCCAGATGGGCCTTGACCCCAAGCCCGGTCTCTCTCAGGAGAGAGGCAGAGACAGACACCATTACAGAGGGGAGATTATGCTGACCTGGGAAAGTCAGACAGGAGGGGGGCAGGTCTGCCTCTCAACAGGTGGGAGGCCTTTGAGAGCTGGGAGAGGAAACAGCTCAGATGTGCCCATCCCTCAGCTGGGCTCCCATTAGACCCCCTGCTGTCCCCTCAGGGACCCCCTGCCACCCCCAGCACCCATCCTCCCAGTCGTGGCATTCATTGGCCCTATCCTGTCTCTACAGCACCAAACAACCCTAACTCGACATGGTCTCTCATGACTCCATGCTTTCCACATGCTGTTCCCTGCCTGGAAAACTGTTCCCTCCTTTGTCCCTCTAAGTCTCACTCATCTTTTACTCCTTCAGCTGAGGCTTCCCTGAGAGGCTTCCCTGGCCCTCCAACCCGGCCCCTCCTGACGTGGATCAGATGCCACCTGCTCTAGCTTCCCCCAGCCCACGTGGCTCCTTCCCTCTGTCACAGCACAGGTCACACCATGGTCACTGTGTCTGCCACCCCCAAAAGACTGGAACAGAAGCCTCTAGAAAACAGGGTTGGGCTCTGATTTAGGCAACGTCGTCAGATGCAGCAAAGAGCTGACCACAAAGGATCAACTCATTCATTCATTCATTCCACAAATAACGACCAAACTCTGGCCATGTGCCAGGAACAGTTCCATGTGCCGGAGACAGAACAGGAATAAAACGGACAAAATTCCTGCTGCAGGATCATCACTGTAGGGGGGAGTGGTGGTAGGAGGTAAACAGTAGTGAAAATGTAATAGTCCAAGCAAGTTTGGATGGTGACAGGCTCTGTGAAGAAGGTAACACAGTGCTTCTCGAACCAGGAACTGCAGAGAGGACGGCGGGTGCCAGCACAGGGGCCGGAGGGAGGTAAATTCCAGACCCGCTCACCTGTAGGTCCGTCTGTTGCATTTTCTCTCACGGGTTGCTGGGCGCTGGGGGAAGCAGGCATGTAGGAAGGAAGGCTTGAGGGCCCCTTGGAAGTGCCAGACGTCTCTCCCACCCACAGACACACTTCCTGGCTCTCCAGGAATTCGATTCAGCAACAGTTACTGAGCAGTTAGTTATGAAACAGTCACAATGGCTGCCATTTATTGCGGGCCTGGAGAGTTCCAGGGGCAGAGATGGCCTCCCTCTCTCCTGGAGCCTCTCAACAGCTAGTCCCTGACTTGTCCAGGGTCACACAGCTAGTCCCTGACCCGGCTGGGATTTGGGCTTCGATCTGGTGACGCCAGGCTCCATGTACTTCCCACCACAGCCCACAGCCCCCCAAGCAAGGGGTCCCCCTGATGGAAAGAACCAGGGCCTGAGTCTGGATTCCAGCATGGGGTTGCTGAGTTAGGAGGAGCCTCTTAACTCCTTTGGGCTTCAGTTTCTCTTCGTGTCAACAGGAGCCCCTTAGCCCAGCTCACCTGAAAGTCTTGCTATGAGTATCAGATGAGCTTCATTATGCAAGTATTTTAGGAAATACCACCACAACGCAACAGTCAACCCCTCCTCCCCGAGGGCCCCCTGAGCCACCCTCCCTATCCTTCCAACCCGGCCCTGGTGTTGGGGCCTAAGCCAAGCTAGCCACCAACTCACAGCAGGTTTGCTGCTGAGCTTAGGCAGAGGCAAAAGCCTCGGGGAACCCTGATGACCTCACAGCCTGTCAGAAAGCCAGTGTCAAAGCCAAGGGCGGTGCTGAGAGCAGGACTGCCAATCTGGGGAAAGATGAGTGCCAGGTCAAGGGTCAGGGGTCCTGCAGGTTCATGCTGAGGCATGATGACTCAGTAACATCCCAACTCCCCCCGCCCCCACCGAGAGAGCCAGCTGCTGTCCCCATGCTAAGGGGGGGGCGCAACACCAGCATTTGCTAAGGACCTACTATGTGCTGGTGCTTTCTCAGGCATTACCTCATTTAATCTACTTTGAAGCACAGAAAGGTTAAGGGGCTATGTTCCATGATGCATAAGGAGAATATTAGTTTACTAAGGGCTGCCATAACCAAGCCCATTATAAGCTTCAGCTAAGTCATTAACTTTTTTTATTTACTGGAGCCACTCCCGCAGGTGCCAGGAGCACAAAAACTAACCTCAAGTCCCAGTGCTGCCTCTTCTTCACTGTGTGACCTTGGACAACTGCTTCCTGTCTCTGAGCCTCTGTCTGTAAAATGAGGGCACGAGCCCCCCTCCCAGGGTCATTGTGTTGTGAGATCCAGGTGGCCACAGCATGAACCCTGAGAAATACTCTACACGTGTTTAATTCCTATGACTGCCACCAGAAAATTAAAATGAAAGCACGCTCACGGACAAGTATCCTTTTTTCCTCTGTGGCATCGGGCCTGCCCTGCAGCTCCAAATAGTGGGGCTCGGAGCTGGCTGGGGTGAGAGGGAGGTCACTGCCTCCACCACAGGCAGGTCACTGACACGGGCTCACAGAGGTCACTGTGGCCTGAAGCACCCCTTCTTTGTGTAATCATTCCCAGGATATCTGCTCTGATAGCACAAAGCCCATGGCTGATGAACTTTCTTCACCTAACTGGCCCGACACCTGAGTTCCAGCCAGCACTGGCCTTGGGCCCGCACCCCGATGGAAGTGCACGCTATTTCATGCCTTCAGATAGTCTAGACCTAGGGAGGTTGGGAATTTAAGAAGAAGCCTGAAGAATCAGAGCCCATAGGAGTGGATTCTAGTTGTGACTCTGCCCCAACATACTCTGTGACCCTGGACAAGCCCTTACGTTCTCTGAGCCTCAGTTTCCCCATCTGTAAAATCCAGGTTTCTAAGACCGTTCAGCCTGTCCTGATTGTGGAGAATTCTTCCTGAATTCTTGTGCTTGTCCTCTCCCCCAGGCCCTAATCCTGAGCACTGTTGTATCCAGGCCAGGGCACAGGAGCTCTGTCCTCTTGGCCCTGAGGAAAACAGGCCCCCAAAGCACAGTCAGGTTAGGTAAAATAACCCGACCAAGGTCTCCCAGTCAGGACCCCAGGAGAGTTGTTTGGTTACAAAGAGACTCAGATCAGACACCACCACCAATGCCCCCATCAGAGGGAGCAAGTGGTATACGTTCACAGTCGGTCTCCGTGGTCCCATTGCTCACACCCTACAGACAGGGCAGGCAGGGCCTCTTATCAGCACTTTATAAAAAATCAAATGGAAAGTGAAGAGAAAGGGCTTCATCAGCTTGCTTGAGATTACAGCTGGCAAGTGGTAGGGACTGAAATATCCTCTGGTCCCAGGCATCCACATTCTGTGAATCCATGCAGTATACTTCCATGATTTTAATGTCCTGGGACTCTGATTGTCACAGTCCATCGACAGTAACCAAACATCTGGTTACTGTCCCTTCCTAACACCATGGTGATTCTGTTTTGCTTCCAACATTAAGTCTAAAAGCCTGTTCTTTTTTTTAAGATTTTATTTATTTATTTATCAGAGAGAAAGAGAGAGCACACGCACGAGCAGGGGGAGCGGCAGAGGGAGAAGCAGGGTCCTGGCTGAGCAGGGAGCCTGATGCGGAACTGGGTCCCAGGACCCTGGAATCATGGCCTGAGCCGAAGGCAGACACTTAACTGACCACCCAGATGCCCCTAAAAGGCCATTCTTTTACAGATACTCACTGAGTGCCTACTATATGCGAGGTCCTGAGCTCAGGGCTAGGGACACAGCAGCGAGCACAGCGATGCCCCTAGATTCTCAGAGCTTACGGTCGGGAGGTAGAGAGGACAAGCGTGAGCCAATGATGACAAAGTGTGGTAAAGCCCATGACAGAAGAAGCAGAAGGCGCTACGGAAGCGTGAAGCAGAACAGGGGAACCAGCCGTGGTGGGCCAGAGATGGCGTCCTGAACGACCATCAGCTAAGCTGGGACTAGAGGAGGCAATGGGCTTCAGCCAGTGTTCCAGTTAGAGAACAGGAGCGACAGCGGCCGGGAGCAGGGAGGGCACCTTGTCCAAGGAACTGAAGATGGTCATGTGTGTCCCAGAACTCAGAGATACAGGCGAAAGGTGAGGCAGAGGAGTAGGCCGGGGCAACATAAACAGCGTTTATGTGTCATGGTAAATAATTGCAACCTCATCATAAAAGCAACAGTCATGGGAAGATTTTAAAACCAAGTAGAGGCAAGGTCATTATTGCAATTTAAAAGAAACCCTCTCCGCCTGGGTGGCTCAGTTGGTTAAGCGACTGCCTTCGGCTCAGGTCATGATCCCGGAGTCCTGGGATCGAGTCCCACATCGGGCTCCCGGCTCAGCGGGGAGCCTGCTTCTCCCTCTGACCCTATCCCCTCTCATGCTGTTTCTCTCTCTCTGTCAAATAAATAAATAAACAAACAAAATCTTTTAAAAAAATAAAAAATAAAAGAAACCCTCTCGTATTATGCTAAGCAAAATAAGTCAATCAGAGAAAGATAATTATCATATATTCTCACTCGTGTGGAATTTAAGAAACAAAACAGAGGATCGTAGGGGAAGAGAGGAAAAAACAAGACAAAATCAGAGAGGGAGACAAACCGCAAGAGACTCTTAATCATAAGAAACAAACTGAGGGTTGGTGGAGGGGACGGGGGTGAGGGGGAGGGGTAACTGGGTGATGGACATTAAGGAGGGCATGTGATGTAATGAGCACTGGGTGTTATATAACACTGATAAATCACTCACCTCCACCTCTGAAACTAAAATAAAAATTTTTTAAATGTGTAAATAAATAAAAGAAACCCTCTCACGGTTCCAAAGAGCTTGGTCTGACGGTGATGACGTGCAGGCAGGAGACCTCAAGGAGGTGATTTCCACGGTCTAGGCAAGAAAAACTGTCACCTGGACTCGGCTCAGATGAGGTGAACAGAGAGAAGGGGACAGATTTGAGAAGCTCAGGGATGCGCCAACTGTGGGGACGAGGAAGAGTAAGGAGTCTGGGATGGGTCCCAGGCTCGGTGTTTATACCCCTGGGTGGGTGGTGACACCTTTGCCTAAGATGGGGGCTCAGGAGGGGCAGGTTTGGGTACGAGCCGGAGCTTTGACTCCAGCGAATGGAGTGTGAGACCTATAGGACTCCCTCATGGAGATGACCAGCAGGCAGGTGGCTGAGAGGCTGGCACGCACGGCGCCGCCAGACAATGCGTTCTTCAGCATCGGGCAGCAACGGGAGGCATGGGGCAGGGCAGGGGTGAGCCGCCCCGGGAAACCCTGCCGAATGAGAGGCAGAGGGGAATGCAGAACAGAGCCTGGGGAACCGCAGAGCTGGGGACCAACGGGGCAGCCCGTGGTGGGGGACAACGTAGAGGGGCAAGCCAAGGAGAAAGACAGAGTCAGCTATGACAGACGTCACTCAGTGAGGGTTGGTGAGCCGCTGTCGGCAGCTTAGCAGTGGCAAAGGCCGGGTTATGGTTTTCTAGAGGGCATGAATGGGAGTGAGAAAGTGGAAACAATGAAACTAGACTGTCATTCAAGAAATTTAACGGATGCAAGGCAGGATCGTCAGTAAATGCTCAGCAAATATCCCTAAGTGAATGCATCAGTTGGGGAGAGCGAGCGGTGAGTGCGGAGCAGCTAGTCTGGGGAAGGTATTCTTTTGTTCTCTTGGCTTGTTTGGCTTTAAACTCCAGAGACACTAAAACAGAGGTTCTCAGACTTCCCATTTTAACTTGTTAGTGGGATGTGAAATCAATTTACAGGGTTGTGACCACCATTGTTATAGCTAATGGAATAGAATAAGATAGAAAAGAAAATATCAGAGTATATTAAATGTGGTAAGGGTAAGTACTGTTCTGTCAAACATTTGCTTCTGCTTTGCGTATACATATATGTACCTGTGTCCCTGATTGTGTGATACTATGCATTTCTTATGATAGGCTGTCATTAAAAAAAAAAAAAAAAAAACTCTGAAAACCCCTTTGACAGAGAACTTGTTTGCTTATGGATAGGAACGATTCTGATGTTCTCTGAGAGTCAACTTGTGGGGGTAGCATTCTGTGGTTCTGTTTGTCCTGGGGCAGAAGGTAATAAATTGTGCACACAGCCCTTTGCACGCAATAACGTAATCATGTAACCCAAGCCTGATAACAAAGTTCTCCAGAGTTCACTGGCCCTCAGGGACAGGACCTGGTCCTGAAGCCTTCTGCCCCCTGGTGTAAATGAGACATCTTCCCTATAGAGGGCGCTGTAGCGAGGGGCCCAGGAGACACCGGTTGGATAACGGCCCTGCAAATATGTTGTTATTAAGAGGTCGGTTGGTGACAAAGCCAGGACTGGAATCCCATGTCCTGACCTCCAGGCAGGGGCTCTTTGCCGGCACAGTGTGGTGGTGGGATACAACCTGTTTCTTGTCAGGAAGACAGAGAGGAAAGGGGGGAGGGTCCAGGTCATTGATAAGGACTAATAGGCTAAAAGGAGAGAGAGAGGGACAGAGAAGGGCAGAGGAGGAGGAAGAAATGAGTATGGGGGGTAGGGCAGGTCAAGGAGACAGATAGGCTAACAGGAAGGGGACAAAGTCCCCAGAGACTTCCCTCCTCCCTGAGCACCCTTCACTGGGGCTCTCAGATAAGCACCTGACAATGGAATAGACCATCTGAGGTTCCCATGCATGTGGCACCAAGGACTGACATCTTGGCCGACACATAGGGCCCCAGGCCCTGTGACTCACTTGCCTTCTCTCAGACCTCAGACCAGGCCCCCTCATGCCTGGTACCCCAGTCACACTGAAGCACTGTTGCTTCACACTCTCCCCTCTAGCTGGAATGCCCTTAACTTCTTCCCGAACCCCATATTCCCAACCCCTCTATCCCCAGCAGCGCTCTCTCAACCATCCCCTCTCTGATGACACTTTTCCTCATTGCTCCAACTAGAATCTGGCCCCCTCTGCTGTGAGTGCTCTGCACGGATTTCTATCAGAGCATCCAAAACTCTTTGGAACAAAAGATGTCTGTGTCAGTGTTCCCCACCCCAGCTGTGGGTTCCTGGAGCCCAGCACCAGACCTGATGTGTCAGTTCGATAGGTAAACACTTGCTGGCTGGCTAGCTGGCTGGATGGGTGGATGGATGGATGGTTGGATGGACAGTGGGTGGGCAGATGGACAGAGAGTAAAGACAGTAGGATAGAGGGATGGAAGGATGGCACGGGCAATGGAAAAATATGTAGTTATAGTGGCAATGTAAAGAGATTAAAAGACTCCTGACTGGGAGTCTAGAAGCTTTCCTGTTCATTAGCTCTGTGACCTTGGACAAGTCATTCCCCTTCTTTGGACCTCAGTCTCCCACCTGTAAAATGAGGGAGGCAATAGGGTAGAATGCCTGGTTTCTGATCCCCAAGGGCCCTTCGGCTTCCATGCTGACTCTCCAGTGACAGGTGCATCACCTTCTGTCTGAACATGCAGGTCAGCTTAGCCCCTGGAGGCAGGGATGGGGTCAGAGGAAGCCTGGAAGCCATGGCAGGGAAAGGCAGCGCTTGAGATGTGGACTGGGCCTCCTGGCAGAAGACCAACTCTGGCAGCTGCTCAGGAGACAATTTGTTCCTGACCCCTTACCACTAACACCAAACTGGGAACTCTGGAGGCTGAGGCCCTGGCAGGTTTCACTAACAGTCCTGGGCCTCTGTGCAAACCAGGGTCTCCTGCTGAGAGGGCCCACCAGAGATCCATGGGTCCAGTAGAGGGAGCCTCCCTCTCTACTGGGTCCCCTCCCCACTCCCAAGGCCAATGCCACCTTCCATTTTTTTTTTTCCTCTGCAGGGGGAAAACAAATCTTTGTGCCTGCCAAACTTCCCATACCGCACACTGGGTTCTCCTGGGCCATACAATCAGACTCCCGCTTCAGCTTCCCTGTCTCATTTTACAAACGTTTGCTGAAGAATGAATGAATAAATCATAATAGTAGTCGCCAACATTCATCAAGGGCTCACTATATTCCAGACACCGTTCTACACAGTCTACATGGATTAATTCATTTAATTCTTACAATAACCTTTGAGGTAGAGACTATTTTTCTCACTTTACAGATAAGAAATGTAAGGCAGGGGCTTCCTGGCTGGCTCAGTCGGTGAAATCTTCAATTCGACTCTCGATCTCAGGGTTGTAGATTTGAGCCCCACATTGGGTGTAGAGATTACTTAAAAATAAAATCCTCTTTGAGAAAAAGAAGAAATGTAAGGCAGAGAGAGAAGTTTTAGAACTTCCCTACTCTAAAGCTGGGATTCATACCTCCGCAGTTCAGCCCAGAAGTTTGCCCCTTGCCATAATGAATAAACAAATGAAAGAACAACCTTGCTCATGGCAGAGGTAACATCGCTATGCCAGGACACACCAAGGAGGGCCTCCAAGGGTCAAGTCAAGGATTGGGAAAGTCAGGTGAGGCTTCCTGGAGAAGGTGATACTCGGCTGGACTCTGAATCAGTGAGAGATGGGGTGGAGTAAGGGGCACTTCTGTAAGGGGGCACAGCAGGAACAGAGTCAGGGAGGCAGCGAGGCACGGCCAGAACCTGCAGGGAACCCCAACAGCTGGGGATGTTGGGGCATCCAGTGGCAGCAGGGGGCGGGGCTGGAGAAGGGGCTGCGTAGAAGCACAGACCAAGTGCTTCCAGGCTCAAAGGAAGAGAAACTGGGGGAAATGAAAATGTCTTTGTGGAGGAGGCAGCCGGGCTTGGAAGACCATGAGGACTGCAGCTGGCAGACTGAGCTGAGAAAGTCATTCCAGGCAGGGGAAAAAGCACGGAGGTGGGAGAGTGGGAGAGAAATATTTAGGGAAGCATTTGATTTGGCAGGAGGAGAAGAGTGTTCATGGCACAGTGACTGCTGAGACACCGGCAAAGGCCAGGCACAGGATTCTGCCCCGCCAAGCACTGGCTGGAGTTCTGTCAGAGGCAGTTTGAGGCCCTGGCTCTCTCCCACTGCCTGGGGCGGTCACTTCTGAGGCTCAGTTTCCACATCTGTAAAACAGAGCTAAGAGACGACCTAAGAAGGGTGCTCAGAGGCTCAAAAATGAAAACGTGTGTGGAAGGACTTGGCAAACCCTAGGGAGTTCTGCCATGTCCCCCAGTCCCTGTACTAACATCAGAATCACCACACGAGCTTTTAAAAAACACAGCATAGCACCAGCCAACTCAGCCCTATGGAATCAGAAGGGGCTTGGACAGGCAGTCTTTGTCTTCCAGCTCTTCTTTTCTATTATTGCCTCGCGTGGCTCTATTAACTTTAGATCTGCCAGCTTCTGACAGCTGGAAAGAAGAAAATGCAGCAAGAAAAATAATTAGAGATCCGGGAGGTTCATGGAAATACATTGGATTTGGCGGGTTTTCTGGTCAGGGCTTGACAGCTACGATAAGGGAAAGAAAAAGACCTTTTAGCTTTCTCAAAACATGGGAAATGAGCAAGGCAATCGAAGGGACTACTGGTGCCTTTGACCTCCAGTCTGGAGAGGTCTGAGAAAAAAGAACTCAGTTGCAGTACGGCTGGTCAAGGGAATCAATTAAAAGTACACAGCACCCGACAGAGTACAACATTTTTGCATCTGTGTTAATTCATTTGATCCTCCCTCCATCCCAGTGAGGTAGGGCTTCTTATTTATTCCCATTTTACAGGTAAGGAAACAGGCTCAGGCGAAGGAAGTCCATTGGTAGCCGAGGATAGAGCAATGGTTTGCATCTGGGACACTTTGGTCCCGAGGTCTGTCTTATTATACCACATTTTGCTTTTGTGTGGATTGTACAAGGAGCACTGGGGCCCTAACTATTGTTCTAGCTCTGCAGAAAACAGGTTGTGTGACACTGGACAGATCTCTTTCTCTGGGCCTCACCACTATCTATCTGTGGGGTTGTTAAGTGATTAACAACCACACAGGGATTAAGTGATGTAGTGACCTTTAAAGCAACCAGCACAGTCCCTGGCCTGTGACAACGGTCAGGATGACTACAGAAGGGTGAAGGGAACGGGAAAGTGATAGTGCCTATGTACAAAGGGAGGGGCAACGTAATAGAATGAAGGACCAACTTCGCCAGGCAGAGGGCTTCCTGGGGGAGGAGAATCTGGTAGAGACTTGAAGAATGTAGAGGTGCTCCCCTCCCTCGTCTCCCTCCCCCAGTTCAAGATGACTAGAGGACTAGAGTTTTAAATGTGTAAGAGGGGGTGGCCAGAAACGAGGCTGAAGAGGGGGGGCATATCTCATGGGCCTTGAATGCCAAGCCAAGGAGTTTGGCTTTTGCCACTGAAAGGTTTTAAGTAGACAAGTGTCATGATCAGTTTTGGAGTTTTGCAGTTTAGGAAGGTTATTTTTGTTGCAGTGTAGACAGCAGACAAGGGAGGTGGGTGGGGCTGACGGACATTCCCATTCAAAGCCCAAGTTAGGGAAGATCAGGGAAATGATGAATGCAGAAGTGCTTCGAAACTGCCTGCAGCCACCAACCAAGGTGTGAAGGGCTGTTCATCATGTGTACGTTAGGGGAAAAGCCATTTGGGGGAGCCTGGATTCTCCAGCCCAGCCGGTAGACCCTGCATACAAAGGGCAGTGGGAGTTAGCATCCCCCTCCCCCCCACCCCCCTGAGTTCCCTGGGAGTTGATTGAGTATTTATCTCCATTTCTCAGATGCTCAGCAGGAGTCTCACTCCAGAGCTCCACATCAAGGGAGGGGAGGATGAAAGTCTCCAGGCCAGGGCCCAGGGAGATTGCACTGAAAGAAAGCCCTCTCCCCCACAGGGAAGGGGGCCAGAGAGTCAGATGGCCATTCCCCGCGCCCCTCCCCCTCAAGCCTGCTGGGCTTTCCAGCCTCTACACCATCCCTGGTGGGAGACATCTAGGTATAATACTACTGGCGATTAACACTGCGGGATGGTGCTTCCGGTGACAAGTTTTACTGCTTTACTAAGTTACCCTGTTTACTTCTCATCACAGCCTCTCTTGCGGCGCAGAACCTCAGAGAGGATAGGTGACTTGCCTAAGATTACCCAAAGCTGGGAAGTGGCAGGGCTGGAACCCAAACCCTGTCCAAGCTCAGGGCCCTCACCAAATGCTTTTTGGGGGTCTCCTCCCCAGGCAGGGAGAAGGGCTGGGAAGGGCTCCATCTCCTGCTGAGGGCACCAGGCTGCACAGAGAACAATTACGGGGTGCAGAGTTGAATCTCAGCGGCCCATTTATTCTGAGCTCGACTGTGAGGAGGTGACTGGATGCAAAGGAGCCTGGGGTACAATTTCAAAGACTGATGAGGAGTCTGGCTGCTTGGCCCTCTGGCCTCCCGGTTCTGGCAGCTGGGTTTCTAATTGGGGGAGGACAAGGGCCAGAGGCAGAGGAGACAGGAGAGCTCTTCCCGTCCCACACTGAGAAGACCAGGCTCCCAGCCTTCTCCCCTCCCCTCCCTAACGGGCAGGGTCTGGGGGTCTCAGCCCAGGCGAGCACCGTCTGCAGGACCTGCACGGTCACTGGGTGCAGGGGAGGACTTGCAAGAGCACCCTGGCTCCGTGTAGCAGATTCAATTTTGCTGCCCTGAGGCTGGGGTCGCGGCCCCCACTCCTCCTTCCCCAGCCCTCTACGTACCTCCCTCCTTCCAGGTAGACAGGCAGGCACATACACACAAGCCCAAGCAACTTTTCTAATTTAAAGAAAAAAAAGGTAATCAATAAGAAGCAAAAAGACTGGGAGTGCAAATCTGGGCCACTGCAGGGGGAACACTGCCCAATCTCTGCACCCAGGGGCCCTCTCCACAACAGGGGGTTCCTGGGAGGTCCAGGGTTCAAGACCAAAGCCTCCCTCCAGCCCTGGGCCAGATAGCTCTGGGCTGCCTGACAACTGCCCCCTACCCCTGTCTAGGTGTGTAGACTGGGAGACTCAAACTCACGCAAGCCCCACATTGGGAATGCATCCACCAGGCAATTCCTCTCCCAATCCCCATGTTTTAATGGTTTTTTTTTTTTTTTTGGATGTCTTCCTGACCTTATAAACATAAAGAGGTGTGAAGAGAGGATGAGCTGCAGAGGAATAAGTGGTGCCTAGTCACACACGCAGTTTCCCTTCTTAGAAATCCAACCAAAGTGCACGGTTCCCTTCAGAGCAAATAAGTCTGCTGCTCTCCCTCTCCTCTCCTGCTAGTTTTTCTGCCCAAGCCTGTCTCTCTCCCCTCTGCGGGTTCGTCTTTCAGCCAGTCTTGCTCGGTTTCAGATTCCTGGTCTACTTCTCACCAATGTCTCTGGACCTCTTTCACTCATTTAAAAAAACGAGAGGATGAACTCGAGAAGAGGGAACCCTTACCCACCCAATCTCTTTCTCACTAACGTCCCCCCACCCTCTCTTTGGCTCGCGCGCGCGCACACACACACACACACGCACACACGCACTCTTGCGACCTCCAGATGTTCCCGACCGTGCGGCCATCTGCTGAGGTTGCTCAGGCGCTCTGGGGAAGGGGGCAGGGATCCGGGTTGCAGGAAGCTGGGAGCGAGGCCGACTGGAGTGGGCGGGAGCTGCGTGCGCACTTTTGAGACGCTCCCTAGGGTGGAACCCGGGCTCGCTAGGGCTTCGCAGGCGGGCGGGGGGCGGGGGGCGGGGCGGGCGCGCGCCGGGAAAGCCAGCACTTTGGCGACACTCCCTAGGTCGTCGGGCGGCGGGCCCAAGCCGCCACTGGGCGCCGGGCAGGCGGGGGCGGGGGGCTCCCAGCGGCGGCCGGGGGCCGGGGGGCGGGCCGCGCCGCGCGGAGAAAAGCGCCGGCCGGAGAGCCCGCGGCCGGGCCGCCTCTGTGAGCGCGCCGAGGCGGCTGCGGTGCAGGCTTCCAGGTGGGTGTGGGTCCCGGGAGGAGCGGGAGTCGCGCTGAGGGCGAAGGTCCGGAGCCGCCGACCCCGACCTCGCCGCCCCATCCGGCGGGCGGGCGGCGCTGGACTCTGGGGGCGGGCCCCGGGCCCCTCAACTTTTCCTGGATCCAGGGCGTCGGCAGCGGCTGCGGGGTGCCTGGCGCTGGGCCGGGGTAGCGAACACGTACCAAGGGGTGAGGGCTTCCAGGAGACAAAGGCTCTGGACGCCGGCCGGGGGCCGGCGCCTCTGGGGTCTTTGTGCGGACACGTGCATCACGCGTTTGTGGGTCTTTGTAGATTTGGATCCGGGGACGTGCATCTGCCTGAGCCTTTGTGTGTCCGTGGCTTTGTCTGGCTGTTTAGTGCCTATGTCCACGTTTTGTGGGCCCGCATTTGGTTGTGGGTGTGGGTGGGCTCATCGTCGTGTGTCCGTGTACGTGGTCTGTGCCTGTCGACGTGTCTGGGTTGGATGTCCGTGGAGTGTGTGCGCGCCGAGAGCCAGACACCGCCCCAACTCCTCGCTCCCCTGCTGTCCACCCGGGCCCCCGACTTGACTTCAAACTTTTCTCCTGGTTCCTCCGGCAACAGCCCCCGTCCTCCTCCCGCTGCAGCCGGGGCCGGGGCGCTGGCAGCCCGCCCCTCCTTCACCTCCTGGGGTTCTTAGAGCCGCGAGGGGATGGGATAGGATGGGGGCGGGGGTCAGCCGCGCTGGGGGACTCGCCCAGGCCACGGCTGGGCGGGGCGTGCGGGACACCCCAGCCGACCCAGCTAGGAGAAGAGAGGTAAGCGGCCAGTCCTGGGCCCCGGCGTGGGGGCTGGAGACAGGAGAGGAGACGGCAGCCGGTGTTGCCCGCCGGGCGCTTCTCCGAGGGAGTGTATGTGACCGAGAGAGACGTGTCTGCTTGGCGAGAGGCCGGCCCCAACCCCCGGCTCCGCTTTGAGATCCGCTCTCCGCTGGCGTCCCGCCCCCGGGGGATGGGGGGACCAGCCCTCCGATCCGGTAGGTGGGGAGGCGACGGCTTCTGGGATCCCGGCACCTACTGGTTCCCAATGGGACGGCCACGGGCCCCCAGTCCGGCCCTGGGCGAGTTGCTCAGCCCCTCGGAGTCGCGGTCGCCCTGCTCTGGATGGGGGCGAGAGAACTCCCTCTGGGCGCCGAGCGTGCAGTCGGGATTACCCGCGCTGCGGGCTTCGGCCTGAGAGCGGTGCCGCCCACACTTGGCCGGGACGAGGAGGTGACTCAGGAACTTCCCCATCCTTCCTTCCTTCCTGCCTGCTCTACCCTTCAGATAAGTCCAGACTTGCGGAGCCTAGGTCTGACCCGAGAGGGAGCGCTCAGTGGAAGCCTGCTGCGCCTTTGATCCTGAGTCTCGGAGATACAGCCCTAACACCTTCCCTCCCTGCCCCCCCCAACCCCCCTCCACCCAGTCTTTAACCTAGAGTTTTGGGGATGCTGCAGATGTGAAGGAGGGCCACAAGCCACTCATCTGGGAAGGAGGCAGACATTGGCGCTTTCCTTTCTCTGCCTCAGTTTCCCTTCTGGAAAGGAAGGTGTTGACAACTTCACCCCTCCCTTTCTGTTGTGGCTGACTGCTTGAGACCACAGAACCTGGAAACACTTTGATGTTTGACACGCACCTCCATTCTGTCTCGAGCTTTCCCCGGGCAGTAATTTGCTGTATTGAATGGGGGGAGGGGAGGTGGCTTTGAAGTTAGGGAGGGATGAGGTGAGGTGGGCCTGGAGCCCCTGCATCCCGGGAAGGGAAGGCTGGAACGCAGCAGCAGGGGTAAGCAGGAAGTGTCTCCCACAGAGGGGACAGCACTGCGTGGCTGTGTATTCTGATAACAGCACAGAGGTGGTCAGCATTGTGGACTCAATGCAAGGTGGGTGTTGGGGTGGGGTGGGAATTGGAATTCCCCTGGGAGGGAAGGGAGGGGGCAGATATGAGGGCCTTGAATGCCGGGCCTAGGAGCTGGGATTTGAATCTGCAGGTGGTGGAGAGCTGCTGGTGGGTTTAAGCAGGCATAATAGCGTGGGATTGGTAATTCCAAGAAAACTTCCTCTGGCTTGTGGGCGGTGCTGGAGACTGGGAGACCAGTCTGCAGGCAGAGTTAGAGTCAAGAACCTAGATTTTACTCCCACTCCGTCGCTTCCTAGCTCTGTGACCTTGGCCAAGTAACTTTACCTCTGATTCTCAGTCTTCTCATCCTTCAGATGTGAAGAGTAGTAGTTCCTGTCTCACTGATCTGTGGCGAATGCCAAATAAGATGATGAATTACATGTGCTAACGAAATGAGACGAGGTTTGTGGTGTGCCTGTGGTGTGGGATTGCACTGACAACAGAAAGCAGAGGCAGCTTCAACTGTGGTCCTAAACCTGATTTCACCACCTGGCAAAGCCCGAAGTCTCCTGCAAGCTGGGGCCAGTGTTGTCCTCACCAAGCAGGAGGAAGCTTTCTGTCCAGGACATGTCATTCATCTGGTTTATCCCCTTTCACGTGGCCAGGCCCCATACAGGAGATGAGCAGGACACAGATCCAAAGATGGTCACAAACCACAAAGTGCATCATACTTTGATGTGAGCAACCCAGAGGCCATGGGAGCCTAGGGGGACGATGCATGGTCAAAGAAAAGAAGGGCATCTCTGTCGTCTTCGTCAGAGGGAGCAACCTGTGCAAAGGCATGGGGCCCTGGAAGCAAAATGGGCTTCTAGTCTGGCAAGCCATCTTTGTAGGATGGGTTTTAAGTGGGAGCAATGGTAGGTCCTATTCTTCTGTTGGGATTGTACTGTGGTTGCCCAGTAAGGCTGACGGTTGGAGGCAGGGGCTAGGAACAAGGCTGTTACAGCAGTCCAGGCCAGGACGCCTCCTGAGCTGAACCTGGGCAGGGCGAGGTCACTGCCTGGCTTGGGGGGTGAAAGAGGGGAAGATGGTGACCCACCTACCCGATTCTCATTCTGTCCTCATTCTGTCATAGGTGACACACCTGCTTCAGCCTACTTTGGCTTCTGCAACCTTTCCAAAACCCCCTTCCCAATTCCCTGCTAAATCCTAGTCAGCATTTGTAGCCCAGGAAGGGCCCTGGACGGTGCCTTAGGAAAGAATCCAAGGCTCCCAGGTGCATTTTAGATTCTTTAAACTCTGCCCCTGCCTCACCTTCAGATCTGCTGGTGTTGCAGCTCCTTTTTCTTTCCTGGCCCCTGAAAGCAGCCTTTAGGGGACAGGAACCCACATGCAGTGAGCACCAATACGTGCCAGGCCTGGGACTGAGTCTTCATCTTACCTTGTGTAATCATCCAGTGACCTGCTGGGAGCAATACCAGAATTCTCACCATGTTACAGAGGAAGGCTCAGACTCAGGGGTGAGGGCTCACGCAAGCCTCCTGGCAGGAGAGGCACTCTGGGGTTGGCGCCTGGTCTGCCTGGCTGCAAAATGCATTCCTCTGCCCCAAACTGCCTCCCCGTGAGTCTACACACGCTGCCTTCCACCGAAGGGATCTCGGCAAGCTTTGGGAAGAAGACACGCCAGACGGAGGAAATAGTCTTAGGAGCCTTGCCCATTTCCCTGTAGATCATCCTCCTTGGCCAAGGTTGCTGGGCCCAACTGCACCAGGGATAATGTCATAGAGGAGGCCAGGCACTGGGTGTCAGAGTACCTGGATCCTGAGTCCAGCCCTTGTCCTCACAGGCTGTGTGACTCTGGACAGATCACCGAACCCCTCTGGGTCTCTTCACGTAGCTGTAAGATAGACACAGGGCCACCTAACCAGCTGATCTTGCGGGGTGACTGAACAGATCACGGCTGAGGCAGTGGAAAGGTTAAGAGGTGTCCTTTGGTGAAGTGGTAGCGTTCTGAATGCCTGATACATCTTCCTATAGTACCCGCTCTGTGCCAGCCCCAGTGCCCAGCTCCAAGGGCATAAAGAGCAGTCTGACCCCATCCCTGCTCACAGGACAGACAGGTGAATGTAATGACACTCCAGCACGATCAGCTCTGGCCGTCACCCACACGGGCCCATTTGTAAGTTGAGTCCCAGTGGTATGACAAGGGATTTGGAGCTCAGACATCTGGTTTTGAGACTTGGTTCCTCTACCACCCAGCTGAGTAATGTCAGTCTCGTCTGCAAAATAGGGACAGTGATCCCCGTGGTCAAGGACTGTGATGAGGCAGAAACGAGATGGTGATCTAGAAGGTGCGCGGTGAGCTGACGTGTTTGTACAGACGTGTGGCATTAGCGATTCTGTTGGGAGAGTCAGCCCTCAGGGCCCTGAAATTCTTTTTGCCTTGCATTTCCAGAGCTAAGTGGTGGTGGGAGCGGGGGGCAGCAGGGTGTTCGTGGAATTTCCATTTGGGGATTTCGTTGGCATCAGCTCAAGTGAGCTCATGGCGGAGGGAGCAGGGTGGGAGGCGGCTCAGCTCCGAGCGGCCTGTCTCAGGTGGGGGCAGGGGCCCTGGTCCAGCCCAAGGCTCAGCCTCCTGCCCACCTCATTCCTGTGCCAGGGGCTCCCTCTTGAAGTTGTGGTGAGGAGCTGGCAAATCTTTGGCCCAGAAATGCTGTGATGCGGCACCAGGGGCAGGCACCTGGGGCCAGGAAGGCCTAAGCCAGAACCCCGAGCTCTAGATGGGTCTCAGAGAAGGAGGAGGGAGTTTGGGCCCTGGCCAGCCGACGCCAGCACACTGTCAGAGAATGTTAGTACAAGCAGTCCCAGACCTGCCGGGCGCCTGGCGCTGCGCTGGGTCCTTGGGCAGGGAGGAACATAAAGAAGAGTAACACGGTCATTGCCTTCTGGAAGCTTCGTAAGTCATCGCCGTCATCAACCACCACGCATGGAGCACTTAGCGTGTGGCAGACATGGAGCTGAGTGTTTCACACGCTCTCCCATAATGCTTTGACCAACCCTGCGTCGTTGCCCCTATTGAGGACACTGAGACCCAAGAAGCTTGACACTTGCCTCAGGCACGCAGGCGCGGGGCTGGCCTTACACCTGGGTCTGAGTCCAGCAGGCCTGTTCCTTCACCCGACAGGGTCTGCCATGGCCTCCAGGCCTGGCTCGGACACCAGCGCGGGGGAGGGATGGACAGGTGAAGAAGGCAGAGTCACTGCCCCAAGCCGCTCACACTTGAAGTCAGGAGACAGGCAGGTAAATCACAGGAGAGGATGTAGTGAGTATGCAGCCGAAGGAGGCTCGCAGACGGCGTGAGAGGCCCAGGCCAGGAGACCGGCTCTGGGGCCCGAGTGGACAGAACAACTGTGTTCCGCAGGCAGGGCCCTGCAGGCCGGGTGGGTGCGGGTGCCGCTGGTCACACTCAGGCACCGGGACCCGGGTCCTGGGCCCTGCTCTGCCGTTGCCTTGTCACTGCCCCCTCTGGGCCTCAGTTACCGGTGATCTCTGGGGGACCTTCCAGTTCCCCACCCTGAACTCTCTGAGTCTGAGGAAGTGCGAGCAAGGGCCGAGAGTTGTTCAGAGCGCCCCACCGTAGGTTCAGGTCAAGACGGGGGCTCAGCTGGGGGAGGGAGGACCGTGGGGACAGCGTGCCTCTGTGCCACGGTGAACTTGATGTCTGTAGGTAAGAGGAGAGGTTGGGAGGGTTTTGAGAAGGGGAGTGATGTGGCCACACCTGTCCTGGGGGCTGTCTGAGCAGGCTCTCGCTGACATGGGAGGGAATACTGCCTGGAGTCTGTTAGGAAATAGCCACGCGGCTTTGTCTTCTGACCTCACAGACCATCGCCCAACTTTCCTTAGAGCCACAGTGGTCCCACCAAGGAATAACTCCTGGCCCCTGCCCAGAGGACCTTATGCTGTGTCCCCCCAACCCAGGGTGGGTAGTTTCTAAGCCCCTGTGTTCTGTAGGCTGGCTGACCAGTGTCTTTTATCTGCAGGCTGGGGTTTGGAAAAGAAGTGATACGTCTTGGGCCAAAGATCCCTTTCCTCCCTTGCCTTCGATGGTGGCCACATGTCTGCCTTTCCCTTCCTCCCCAGGGTAGATCCCAGGTCCCAGTGGGAGGCAGGGTCCGTACTGTTACAGATGAGAAAACCGAGGCTCAAAGAAAGAAAGAAAACTGTGAAGGTCACACAGATGGTGGCACGCTGGGCACTGGAGTCCTGTTCTGGATACAAGGCAGGTGTTAGCAGTCTTGATCCGACTTGCTCTCCTGTCCCCGCTGCTGGTCTGTAAGCCTCACGAGGACAGGGGCCTGGCCCCCCCACCCCCGCCCCACATGCACCTCCCATGGCCTTGCACGGCACCTGCACTCAGTAGAGATTTAGTAAATGTTTCTGGTACGTGTTGCCTCCTGAGACGCTGGAGCTGCAGGGTCTAGGCTAAACCTCTCACTGTGAAGCCAGAGGAGCTGAGGCGCAGAGAGGAGAGGGGACTCGTCCACGGGTGTGAGCAGACCAGGCTGGGGCTCCTGACTGTCCTCCAGGGGCTGTCTTGTCACCACACACAGTCATCCTGTCGCCTCCCCCTCAGCCCCCAGAGAGTGGAGACGGGGATGGGGGAGGGCCCTCAGGGGGCTGCTTCTGCCCTACAGCCGAGGAGAGGCACCAGCACTCATCAGCTGCACTCCGTCAGCTCCCGGCCCTGTGGTCTCAGGTCCTCACAGCGATCCCTTGAGGAAGGGGTTGTTGTCTCCGTTTTAGGTGAGGAAACAGGCTGAGAGAGAGGAAGTCGTTTCCCCGAGGTGCCTGGTTTGACTCCAGTTCCCAGGATCACAGCTTCTTCAGAGCAGGGAATTGATCCCAGAATGACAGTTCTCATCTGGAGGGCCACCCCTGACCAGTGGGCAGAGGCCTCCAAAGCACCATGTCAGGAAAAGCTCTGAGGCCCTGTGCAGGTTCCCCAGGAAGCAGTGCTGTGATTGAGCAATGACCTCCACAGTGGATATGGCTACAGGTCAGATTAAAAGGTGCCATCTTTCCATCACGTGGCCTCCACCCCCCAGGGCCTCATTTCTCAGTGGGAATAATCAGCTTCCCAGTCTCATCTTCACACCTGTCCCCTCTGAGGCCAATGGGACCATCATTACCATCCCAGATTCATAGTTTAAGGAACTGGTCCAGAAAGGTAAAGTGACTTGCCTGGTTCACACTGCAAGTTAGCGTCCAAGGATTCTGGCTCTCTGTGAAGGCCTTTCCTCTCCACGGAGCTGAGGCTGGTGGTTTCCGTCAAGGGGAACTCAACATTACTCATCCCTTCACAGATCCAGCAGCCCTGTGGAAACAGTGTGCCTCCCAGGAAAGAACTGCTCTCCCAGAGGGTGCCGATAAGAGCTTTGACACGTTTCCTACATGTGTGCCAAAGGAAGGAGGAAGAGAGATGGGTCAGGCCCGCCCACTGGCCCCCACCCACCAGCTCCCAGTCTGTGGGGGAAGGCAGGGTAGCCCACACTGCCGTCTTCCCATGTGCTAGGAAGCCTGCCAGAGGCCTCACCGCCACCATTCTATTTTGTCTTCACCACAGTCCCGTGAGCTGGCTATTCACATCTCCATTTTACAGATGGGGAGACTGAGGCTCGGATCGTGGCTAGCCAAGAGCAGAGAAAGCAGAGATGGCCATGGTCTTTTAGGAGGCTCTGTTAGTGTGTTTGTCAGTGTGTTTTATATATACTTCTCCTGTAAGAGAGGAAATGGGAGAAAAGGAGATTAAAACATGTTTAAATCACTCAAAGTTCTACCATCTAAAGAAAAACTGTTGCATGGATATATTTTTTTCTAGACTTTCCAAAATTAGGATTTGGGTTGGTTGTTGTGGTTTTTTTTTTTTTTTTTTTTTTTAATGCATAGTTATAATTTTCCTAGACATGCAATTTATCCTTATGATACCTAGCGTTATGGCATCAGCCCCCTCTATGAGGCTGCGGACTTTTCTGAGCATGATTTTTATGGACTCCATAAGATCCCTAAGAGACTTCAACAGCCATTCTGAGTGGGCTGGGAAGCCCTAGCCTGGAATCAGGAGACCAGAGCCTGAACATGGGCCGCTGCCCCCTCGCTGGGCAGCTGGGGACAAGTCACTGCACAATGGGTCACAGGCTCCTCATCACTCCAGTGCCAGGTGGCACGCCCCGCTCTGCGGCCCTCGTGGCATCCAATGAGCAAAGGCCTTTTGTGAACTATAAAGAGCCACGCCCCTGGCCCAAATATCCTTTATCTTCCCTCAGTCTCCCCCTGAGAAAGTTCTGCCTTCCCCTTGGCTCCTGAGCCTTGTGCGAAGGGCTTGGAGCCACAGGGCCGGGCCCTAGCATCTCTGACACACTCCTACAAAGGCACCCCTCCTGATGTTACCCCAGGGGGGTCTCCTCTGGGCAGGACAGGACCACCGACTCTCAGACACCGGCCCACACCTCCGAAGTTGTAAGGCACCTCGGGGGTTCCTCCTTTCTCTCGACTGCCCGGGACACCCCGGAGAGGCCTCTGGGCTCTGCTGCGAGCTCACCAAAGCCCCGGAGCCACTGAGTATTAAAGACCATGGCACCGGGCCTGAGCTCTCTGGCCGCTTCCCTCTTCCTTTCCCAGCAAAGGACAGAAGTGCGCGTTCCACTTGAACCGAACCAGTTAGGAGGTTACCAAGGCCTGAGTTCAGTTCTCATTCTCCGTTTCCTCTAAAACAGGCCTAAGACTGCAGACCTCCTGGAGTGGCTGCAGATGTGGGAGAGAATGTGGGTCCAGCATTGGCCCATCGTGGGGACCGGCTCGGACTGTCCCCGTCAGCACTTGCCCCTGGGGATGTCCAGGCCTGGCACAGAATGGGGCCCCTGGCAGAGGTGGCCGCTGTGGGGCTGGCGGGGGGGGGGGCACCTTGTCCAGGGTGCTCAGAGAGCACCCACAAGCGCAGTTATGCAGGCGGGTCTCGGTCTATACTCGTGCTCCCTTTATGTCAGCTGTCCTGTCCCCAGTGGCGTGGTAATGACCACCTCGCATTCGTGCCCAGCTCTTCACAGTTTGCGTTGCACTTTGGTGGGAGTTGAATCACCTCGTGTGAAGAGGGCGGGGCAGGAATGACTGCCTTGCGGTACGCAGGACAGGCGGAGGCCTGGGGAGTGCGGTCAGAGGCCCCTGCTCTAGGGGAGAGGGTTTGGGCAGCTTTCGGGCTGCCGGTTACATAAGCAGGAGCTCACGAGGGGCCATCTGGCATTTAATAGGCACATTGTATAATCACCTTTGGGAACCACAGGGCAACCTTGGGGCCTTTGTGTGTGTGTGTAGTGTTTGTTTAAACCCCAGGAAGGGTGCGTATGGGCAGATCGGCTTGGCAGGGAAGGTGGGGCTCTGAGTGGTAATGAACCCCTGTGGTGAGAAGCTCACCCAGCAGAACAAAGGGGGCCTGGAGCAACTCAATATTTTCCTTTTGGTTCCAGACATTGGAACACTCTGTCCTGCGTCAGTTGGGGCCCAAGCCCAGGATGCACCTGGGCCCAGTTTAATCCTCAAATTGGACTCTACAAAAGAAAGGGGTGGGAGAGGAGAGGCCCACGTAGCGGGGACGGAGAGAAGAGCCCCACTTCTCGCTGCCCCTGCGCAGAGCCAGAGTGCAGATCAGATGGCTGCCCCTTTAAAGTTCCATGTAGGGCTAGTAATGCTATCCTGCTGCCCGCTCCCTGAGGGCCAGTGGGAGGGATGGGTGTGGGAAGACTGGGCAGGAGGGCAGGGCAGGGCCACCCCAGAAGAAGAGACCTGCTGGGGTGGGGCTGGGTGCCTTCTGTCCCCTGGGCGGGTGGCCGCTCTGTGGCAGGAGTGGGTAACCTCAGACTGAGAGGCTTTCACTACTCAGCCCTCTCTCATCCCCCTGCAAGCCCCTCCCTCCTTAGCACCTCTGTCCTCGGAGCTGCAGTGGGCATGAACTCAGGCTTTGGGTCACACAGATGTGGCTGGGGGTGAGGAATGAATGTGACAACATACACGGAGTGCCTGGCATCACTGGCAGCTCCTGTTATAATTGTACGGGGAGGGAAACTGAGGCCGGGGAGGGAAGTGGCTTGTGTCATAGCATGTGTCAGTGGGAAAAGCCCCTCTTGGGCCTGTCTCCGCTGTCTACTGCACCAGTCCTGCTGGAGGAAGCAGATGAAAAGAGGGGAATTGGGATTGAGCAGGCCTAGGTTCTGATCCTGCTCTGCTTTTACTAGTTTGGAAAAAAACCCTGTTGCTCTCTGAGCCTCTAGTTCTTCATCCGTATAATGAAGGAACCAGCCTAGCTGCCTGCCCTCCGCTAACGAAAGGGCCAACAAGGGGTAATAGCTGTATCAGCTGTGGGTGGGGACAGGGAAGGGGGAAGGGGCTTGGGACAGCTGTCCCCAGAGCCCAACTGGAAGTCTAGACACAGGGTCCCCAGTTGGAATAAGGATCCTGCCTCTGGAGGCCAGGCCAGGGAGGGGGCTCTGGACTAGGGACTGAAATGTTGTTATCCACAAAAGGGGTAGGGTGGGGATGGTCACTGCGGGCCCCCCTTGCAGGGAGAGGCTTCAGTCTTGGGGGCTGGAGTGTGGGTCTCAGACATGGCTCAGCCACTGCCACACCATGACAGTGAGTCATGCTTCTCTGTACTCCATCCCGGTCCTTCCCCCCCGTACGTGTGGCCGTGCATAGCTTTCTGAGCCTTCTACATCTCAGTTCCCTCTTCGTGAAGCGGCAACAGGAACAGCTACCTTGCAGTTTCTGTCATTGTGAGGGTTAAGTAGGACCGCGCTGGGAGGCAGGTAGCGCAGTCCCCAGCACCCAGCACTTTCTCAGCCGAGGCGGATGGAGCACCCTAGCCCATCAGCGGGAGAGGCCAGCCAAAGACCCATCCAGTCCAGGAGGTTTCCAGCAGGGTCTTAAGCAGGCTTGGAAAGTTCCAAGTCCCCACCCTCACATCGGCCAGAGCATGCCTGCTTTTACCCGCTGATCTTTTTTTTTAAGAAAGTGTTCTGCTGCTCCCCTCACGTGGCCTAACCCCTCCACCACACAGATGGAGAGACTAAGGCCAGGGAGGAGCGGGGAGCAGGAATTATATGAGGAAGAGTGTTCGGGGGAAGCATCCCGGGAGGACAGGACCGGTGGTGGCAACATTCAGCTCTGCCTAGACACACCGGCTCGTGGCTTCTGTGGTCGGGCGAGAACCGTCTGGTACGGGGTGCCTGCTGCCGTCCCTCACCTGTGGCTCCCTTTCCAGCCCCCACCATGCCGTGGCCCCTGCTGCTGCCCCCGCTGCTGTTGCTGGCTGTGAGCGGGGCCCAGACCACCCGGCCATGCTTCCCCGGATGCCAGTGCGAGGTGGAGACCTTCGGCCTCTTTGACAGCTTCAGCCTGACCCGCGTGGATTGCAGTGGCCTGGGCCCCCACATCATGCCCGTGCCCATCCCTCTGGACACAGCGCACCTGGACCTGTCCTCCAACCGGCTAGAGACCGTGAACGAGTCGGTGCTGGCCGGGCCGGGCTACACCACGCTGGCCGGTCTGGATCTCAGCCGCAACCTGCTCACCAGCCTCTCGCCCACCGCCTTCTCCCGCCTTCGCTACCTGGAGTCGCTTGACATCAGCCACAATGGCCTGGCGGCTCTGCCGGCCGAGAGCTTCGCCAGCTCACCCCTGAGCGACGTGAACCTCAGCCACAACCGGCTGCGGGAGGTCTCGGTGTCCGCCTTCAGCACCCACAGCCAGGCCCGGGCGCTGCACGTGGACCTCTCCCACAACCTCATCCACCACGTCGCGCCGCACCCTGCGGGGGCCGGCCTGCCCACGCCCGCCATCCAGAGCCTGAACCTGGCCTGGAACCGGCTCCGCGCCGTCCCCGACCTCCGGGACTTGCCCCTACGCTACCTGAGCCTGGATGGGAATCCGCTGGCCGCCGTGGGCCCGGGCGCCTTCCGGGGGCTGGCGGGCCTTACGCACCTGTCCCTGGGCAGCCTGCAAGGTCTCCCCCAGCTGGCGCCCCACGGCTTCCGTGAGCTGCAGAGCTTGCAGGTCTTGGACCTGTCAGGCAACCCGAAGCTCAAGTGGGCAGGAGCCGAGGTATTCTCAGGCCTGGGCTCCCTGCAGGAGCTGGACCTGTCGGGCACGGGCCTGGTGCCTCTGCCCGAGACGCTGCTCCTCCACCTGCCAGCGCTGCAGAGCATCAGCGTGGGCCAGGCTGTGCGCTGCCGGCGGCTCGTGCGGGAGGGCACCTACCCTCGGCAGCCTGGCTCCCGCCCCAAGGTGGCCCTGCACTGCGTAGACACCCGGGAATCGGCTGCTGAGGGCCCCGACACTTTGTGACAAATGGCGTAGCCTGGGGCCACATAACGGACTGCTGCCCTGGGCTCCCTCAGGTCCTGGGTAACTTATATTTTCATGTGCCAATGCCGGGGGGTGGGGGGACCCAGCAGGCCTCTGTGGCAGCATCATCAGAAGAGAGCCGTGGACCTGGGGAGAGGCTTTGGAGCTGGGACCAGCGCCCAGGAGCAAAGTCTTGCCCCTCTGTCTATGTTGTCCCCCAAACCATAAGTAGAAGGTCTTCGATGCCAAACCAGACAGCAGTCCCCTGCTGTCCTTCCCCACTTGTCCCCAAAGTGCCTTCCCTCAGGCCTGGGCCAGCCCGACCCGTGATAGGAGGAGGCTGGAAGGAAGCCACTGCGACAGGGCAGAGGTCAGGCCCACGGCTGAGCATCCCCTTGGGCCCGCGGTCCAGTCACTCAGGGGCATGGGCTGCTTTTACGAGGTAGCCCCCCTCTTTGCTCTGGGCACATGAGACCCACCTCATCCTTTTCTTTTCCTCTAGAACCCCGGGTAGAACCTTAGTCATGGAAGGGACTAGAGAAAAAATCAAGTGCGCCTCCTCATGTGACAGATGGGGCAACTAAGGTCTAGAGAAGGAACGTGGCTAACTGAGGTACTAGAGCGGAGGCGTAGCTGGCCCCAGCAGCCTGCCTCCCAGCGAGGCCCTTTGCACTTTTCTGTCTTCTCTAAATCATGCCCTCTGTCCCCTTTTTGGGTTCCTCCATCCTGCCATGTGCGCCCTTTCCCTGTCATTCCTAGGACAGGCGAGGGCCTCGGCGGTGGGACTCTGGGCCCCATAACCAGCAGTGTGGCACACGTTGTCAGTTCACCGCGGAGCCTCTGGAAGCTTCAGGCATGCCAGTCCCCAGCCCTACCAGTTTCCCACTCTGGCGTGGGGTCCCCGGCGTCAAGACTGGAAATTCATCCATTGACCCCTGAGGTAAACTGCCTCTCATGGACTCGGCAAGGAGTCGATGCAGTCCTGGAAACCCGCAGGGGCCTCCTGGATTCCTCCCCCACTGGCCCTGAGCTCCACAGCCTGTCTCCCCCACCCATCAGGAGGCAGGTGCCCCCATCAGAGTGTATGCTCCACCCCAGGCGGCATCTCAGCTTCCCAGCCCTGGGCTCTTTCCTTAGTCTTTGTTTTATGAAAGTTGTTGCCTTTGTAATGGACTGTCCCTTCAACCACCCCACCCCCCACCCCTGCCGGCAGGGGATGGAAACGTGTCATTTGTAAAAAGAAGAAAAACATTGCGTTTGTTAACTTTTGTAATACTGTGTCCTGGGGATGCGTTGAGGGAGGAGGTGTGGGGTGGAAGCCGGGGTGTATGTGGCCCATTGGGCCTCAGGGGGCTGGTCCCACAGAGATGCCCGCAGGACAAGGAGAGCTCTGTCCTCCGCCACCTACCCCACCCTACACCTAACTGGTCCTTGACTGAATAAACACTATTAAGAGTCCCTCTTTCCATCCTTTGACTGGTATCCATGGCCAAGCCCTGGGCAGCCTGTTCTCCCAGAAAAGCCCAGGAGCCTCGTGGAATTTGGACGGTGAGCTGACACGAGGGAGGCAGTTACTCGGGAGTGGTTGCTCCTTTCCCTGTGGCTGGTACCCTGTCTCGCCTCATCTCCCCTCTCCCTGCTGCCCCAGCTCCAGGAACACACCTCTGCCTTTGCCCAGGCTGTTCCTCGGGGGCCTTGCCCTTTGGCCTGTCCCTGCCGCTCAACTCCTTCCCACTCTAATAGACGCGGTTCCTCCCTCACCTCCTCAGAAGCTTTCCCTAAGGCCCCCCTTCCCCTCCCTCCCGAGCTCCAGCTCCAGCAGTACGGGGTTCCTGCTGCGGTACCCTAACTCCCGTTTGCATACTTCCAGCCCCGGGAACTTGCTTGCAGCTCATCTGAATGCCTCTGCTGTCTCTAAGTTTTTCGTTCTAACTGGCCAAGGTCTGTGGGAACATCCATCAGCATCATCACCGACAATGACAAGCTTTTTTCTGCTATCTGTTCTGTGCTGCGGGACTCATGTTCTTGAGGTGTGAGTGGGAAGGACACACAGAAGACACCTGACCATAAAGGCTGCATGGGAGCTGTGGGAGCCCTGTGGTGGGGATAGGAAGGCTTCCTGGAGGAGGCAGGTCCACAGAGCTGAGGACAGTGAACCTGGACTGAGGGCGATGACAATTAGGAGGAGGGGGTCATGGGTGAACAATGGTACAGAACCCAGAACATTCAGGCTACAGGTATGTCTGGGAAGCTTGCCCATCATGTCGCTTAACCCCTGCCCCCATCCCCAGGCTTGGGCTCCATGAGCAGGAGGCTATCACCCATCAGTTAATATGGGAGTAAGGATCAGGGTGAGACCCTGGCACTCACAGTCCTCAGATTGGTTGTGCACCCCTCCCTCATCCCTTGGGACAAGAAAGCCTTCAAATGCAGGGTCAGGGGAGGGATCCTAGGGACTTTAACCCAGTGAGGCTGGGCCCTCCGGAAGTCCTCCTTGAAGGGGGGGGTTGGGGGTCATGGAATGTAGGTGTCTTTAAAATGGGGACAAAGCGGTGCTAAAGGCAGGGTGGGGAGGCCAGGCCCTCCTGCAGAAGACACGGGAGTTCTGGGGCAGGTCACCTCTGCCCTGGGCTGCAGCTTCACATCCGCAAAAGCGGCGGGGATGAAGCTCCGTGGGCGAGGATGGGACCGTCACACCGTGCCTGCTGTGGGGGCATCACCCCGCACATCCCGCAGCCCTGGCCTCCTGCGAACCTTAGGGAGAGGAGAAGCCCCGCGGGCGGGCGGCCCTCACCTAACCCAGCATCCACGCGCCCCTCCGGACGCTCCCAGCCCGCAGCGCCACCATGCGGCCGCACATGGCCAGACACCCCCGGTCTGAGGGGTTGCGGAGCGAGGCCCAGAGCCCCTGGAGGCCAAAGCGGACCTGCCCAGCACTTCCATCCCCTAGCCACACCGTCTTCATGCTGCTGCAGTCTGCCCTCCTGGGATCCTGGGGCCGAGAATGGGGACATTAGAACCTCACAGAATTACAGAGATGAATGCAAAGATTCCATTTTAGAGTTCACAGAAAAGGATTAATTAAACATCTTGGGTCCATCACGAACCAGTTGTGTGACTTTGGCCACATCACTTTACCTCTCTGAGCCTGGAGAAGGGGGATGAAAATATCTCCCTCCACGGGATTGTATGAGTAAATGAAGTAACGTTTGTAAAGAATCAAGCACAGTGCGTGCCTGGCACAAATAAATGCTTGGTCCCAGCTTCACCGAACCACAGAATTCGGAAATAGATTACAGAATCAGGTAGTCTTAGACTCATATTTCGATAACTGACTCAGGACTGAAGAATGTCATAAAGGTTTCGGATTGTAGAGTTGCAGAACAATACTCTACTGCACAGGACCTTTGCTCTGGGTGCCGAACGTAGAATAGGCCCTGAGCACATGTCAGTTGAGTTTTAGGGATGGGCAGACAACTGAGGCACAGTTTGTCATCATGGCACAGACTGGCTCCCACACATTTCCTTGCATTCCACTGACAATACGGCTGCCACTCACTGGACACGTGTTCCGTGCACTTGGTGTGCAAATAGCATTTTCCTCCTCACCACAACTGCCCCAGGTAATATTGTCACCATACAGATGAGGATACCAGCCTGGGCCTGGCTTCATCTGACCATTGGTGAGTCAATCTTGCGTGTCCTACTTCAGTGGCTGGCCCAGCTGTGCAGATCCCACACGTCAGAGAGCAGAGGTGCTCTGAGAAACCGAAAAAAACCCTGGGATTCCATCTCTTTTTCTGTTGAAAATAAATCAGGGAAGTTATGCAATTCTAAGTACTTCCAATCAGACCACTGGTTCTACATCACTGAGCATGAAAAGCCGAAGATCAAAGTCAAAGTCCTCCCCCCTCCCCTGTGACCCTATTTCACAAATGCGGAGACTAAGACCCAGAGATCAGCCCAAGGTCGCATGGCAGGCGACCAGGATAATTTGTGGGACCCAGTGTAAAATGACAATAAGGAGACTCATTCAAAATTATTGAGAATGTCAAGATGGCAAGAGCAGAGCATTAAACCAAGCCCAAGGCCCTTCTAAGGTCCCACTGCCCATGAAGCCAGCCCCGTTGTGCTTTAATCACACCATTTACAGAGAAGGAAGGGGCGAACACCCAGTGTTGGTCAGGATGGCAGAAGAGAGTCTGTGTAAATTTGTATATAATGTCATCCCTCTGGGAGCCAATTATTCTTTCAAATCCAGGAATTTCCCTCCATGGGTGTTATCATACCACCCCCTGACGTCCCCAAATTGTCATGGCCAAAGGACTCTCAGAGAGGACAGATGAAGATAGAGATACTAGCACCCACCAACTGCTTCCAAACCAGCTCACAGGATGCTTCTATGCCCAAGACCGCCAAGCATGCCTGGGCCAGAGGCCTACCCTCTGCTTCTACCTAATGCCCACCCCAAGACAGTAGAGGTCATCATAGGCTAATAGGGCCTTGCGCATCAATGCTCAGTGTTCTGTGTTGGCTAACGCTCATGAGAGAGCAAATGTTCACTGATACATAATATCTATCGATACCTAATGTCCGTCAGTGACAGCCCCACCAACGGCTGATATCCACAAAGGGAAAATGTCCAGTGGCGGTAACGTCCACTATTACTCAACAAATACCAGTGTTTGCGGACAGCTAATTGCAGTGATAACTGCTCTATGCATCCGTATCTAATGTCAGTCCATAGTTCAGCATCTGGCAACAGCAAATGGCCATCCAGTGAAGTCACGTGTCCTGTGTTTATTCTTTTATTTATTAAAGTGCCAGTGGCTGTATTTATGGATGTGATTGCGTTTGTTGAGCCAAGCAGGAAATCCTTCCTGTGTTTCCTGTTCAATTCCAAAAGTGATTTCTTATTGTATTTTGCATACCTGTTAGTCAAAATATTCTGAGTTAGGAATACACTTTATGTTTCTCAATATATACATGTATATATGTGTAACATGTATATGTAATTATTATATACACGATACAGGAAGACAGAGAAAAAGAGAACATGGTTTTAGAAGTGTCAAGCCAAGAAAAATGCTCTAATGAGTTGCTTCTTAGAAGCAGCAACATTTTCCAAAGTTGAGTGATGATTCAAGGTATCAGCCCTCCTGCTCAGGTGAAGAAAGACAAAAAGCCAGGTTTCCTAATAAGGTTAAGGACCTGACACAGGGCCCCTTAAAGCTCCATAACCATCAGTGAAGGCAGGCTTGAAGCCCAGCTTTGCTGCTTACAGCTAAGTGGCCTGGGGTAAGCCCTTTAATCTCTCTGTGAGCCTCAGTTTCCACATCTGTGAAATGGAGTTGGTAACTATCTTACAGGCTTGTGGTGGGGAGTAAGCGAGTCAACGTCACAAAACACTTAGACTAGTGCCTGGCATAGAATAAGTAATAATAAATAATATAAAATACTATTTTCTTGAAATTCTTTCTTTGTCAAACTTAGAAGCATGCTGTGACTGAAAATATTCTCAGGCAGAGTTTCTTCAGTGGGCATCAGCTCTCAGCAGGTGACCTCATAGAAGGTGTTATGCTCAGGAATTTGGCTGAAAGGAGGTTTGACCCTCTGCACCAGGACATTTCAAAATTGCCCTCACTGTATAATTTCTTTCTGACCCAATGCTCGTAATGGAACAGTGCTTAGGAAAGATCCTCCTAACCATCCTCCTCGGGTCTGGCGGTCACAGAAGGAATGGCCAACCTGCTGTGATTTGAGATGCAGGGAAAACCTTCCACTCTTGTCACTGTCCCTGACAGCCTCACTCTGCCTAAAATTCCGCCATTATTCTCTGGCTTAAGCTATGGAGATGAACAAGGGTCTGTGCGGAAATTAGGGCATTTGCTAACTACTGGGGAGCAAGGGGTACCTGACCGCTGTCTTCAAATGTGATATACCCTAAAAAATGACTTTAAGGGGCTACATTATGACGGTTGCTGAGACGATGGTGCTAGAGGCCAGATCGTGAGATCCATAAAGAAGGTAGTTGAAGGAGGGCGCCTGGGTGGCTCAGTCGTTAAGCGTCTGTCTTAGGCTCAGGTCATGATCCCAGGGTCCTGGGATCGAACCCCGCATCGGGCTCCCTGCTCCGCGGGAAGCCTGCTTCTCCCTCTCCCACTTCCTCTGCTTGTGTTCCCTCTCTCGCTGTGTCTCTCTCTGTCAAATAAATAAATAAAATCTTAAAAAAAAAAAAAAGAAGGTAGTTGAAGGAGAAGTTCTCTTACATGTGCAGCCTTCTCTACCAGCCAGTGTGATGTCCTGTTCTATTGATGACCCCCACGACCCACCTCCTAGTATTATCACCCTTCTTTTCGGATCTCGATTGGATCCAGATTTGCTTTAATCAACAGAACACAATAGAAGTGGCTCAGGGTCAGTTCCTACATCTTAAGAAGGCCTGGTAAGTTTCACTTTCACAATCTTGGGAGCAGGGAGCTGCCACATGTGGACTCTTGTGAGACCATGTAGAGAAGCCATAAGGCCATACGGAGAGAGAAAAGCTCAACCATCCTGTAGCCCAGCAAATCTTGGACCCCAGCTTAACAGGCCAGTGACCCCAACAAAATCAGCAGGAGAAGAACCGGCCAGGGGATCTCAGCCCTGCTTGTAGAATCGTGAGCAAATAAAACGATTGTTATGCTAAGCCATTATTCTTCGGAGTGGGTTCTTCCGTGGCGATAAATAACCAAAACAATCAAGTCGTAGGCTCCAGGACAGCCAGTTTGGGTAGGGGGTGGGGGGTACCAGGCAGAAAGGCACAGCTGAGAGGAAACACATGTACCAGGTGTTCTCGAGTTTTTGAAGTGCCGCCCTGCACGTGAGCTCATCTCTTGTTCTGTGTGTGTCTCACGGCCTCCCAGGGGCCTGGCCAGGCTTCCCTCAGCCTCACACTCTCCTCCCAGCCCCTTACCCCAGCCCAGACCGAAGACTTGCAGGTCCCCAGACAGACGCACCTCTCAAGCAGGCCCTTCCCCTTGTCTCAGCTCCAGTGCTAGCTCAGACCTGGAAGAATAAAGACCTAACCCCCCTGTCCGGCTAACAGGCCTTCCCTGTCCCCCAGCGGCTTTCCTCCAGGCAGCGGGACTTCCGTGAGGGGCACCAGGGCTGGGGTGAGGCCAGTCACAGGCGGGGGGCCACGAGAGGGACGCTGCTCTGGAATGCAGCCCCCCACCCCCACCCCGCGCAGACCCTGGAAAAGGCGGAGCTTTTTGTTTCTTCCCACAGACTGTGGGCAAAGTCATACTTAGCACAAGCTTTAAAAATACTCTCCCCACACGCAGACACAAACCCTGTAATTCCCTTGACTTGCCCCACCCACCAGCTAAATCCAGCGTCATGTGTGGACATGTGAGAAGTGGGTAGGGACCAGGATGGGTGCTTGCAGGGAGTGTTCTCTCCGGCTCTGAGCAGACCTCTCGGCAGTGGCTACACAGAACTTCCCTTCGCTAACATGTTTTAAAGACAAGATCACCCTCAAAGGAGTGGGGGAGGGGGCAATAAACGCTTCCCTGTCCTCACACCCACCAGCCTGATTACCTCCCACTTACCCTTCCGATCTCAGCATCCATGCCCCCACCTCGCCATGTCCCTCCCCAGGTGAGGTTAGATGTTCCTCCTCTGCGCCAACCTGGTACCTCACCTTCCCTCCAGAGGGACAGTGATCACATTTATTTTCTGTTTATTTTTCCAGCTCACACTTTACACTGAGGGCAAGAACTGTGCCTACCTTTCTTCCCAAAGGGTCCCTGGCACCCAGGCTGGCACGTAGTTGCTTGTCAATACATTCCTGAAAATCAGTAAATGTGTCTGTTGCATCCATTTTACTGACCGTGAAGTGGAGGCCCAGAGAGGTTAAGTGATTTTCCCAAGGCTGCACAGCAAGCTCATGGCCGAAACCAGCTCTTGAGACTTCCAGTTCCTCTGAAATAGGAACCTCCCTTCCTTCTCCCCTCCTCTCTCCCTCAGGTGGCAGCTGTGTGCTTCTGCCTGAAGCTGGGATGGGGAAGGAGTCCCCTGTGAGTGTCCCCCTCCTTCTCTCCAGCTCCTTGACAGGGAACCGCCCCTGCTCTGACTCTCCCCAGGGTGACTAGTTCTGTGCTCTGCTTCACCCATCCCCCACAGCAGCCCTACCGGCAATCGAAGGGCGAGCTCCCCCTCCTCTGAGCCTGCTTCCGCAGCTGTAACATAGGCTCCAAGATCAAGGGCTCCTTCTAACAGAGGGTCTGGGAACCCCCATGAGAAAGACTAAAGAAGGCTGTCGCGCCTGCCCCATCATGCTTGCAGCATGGCACACGGCACAAAACTTCACCAGAAAGACCCAGAAATCTCATTTTTTCCAAATGCACCAAAATTTCACTTCAATGTTACCTAAGTTTCTAACTTGTGTGTGTGTGTGTGTGTGTGTGTGTGTGTTTGTGCATGAATGGTAGTGGTGGTAGTTTTCAGGTTTTTTTTTTTTAAAGATTTTATTTATTTATTTGACAGAGTGAGAGACAGCGAGAGAGGGAACACAAGCAGTGGGGGAGTGGGAGAGGGAGAAGCAGGCTTCCCGCCGAGCAGGGAACCCGACGCGGGGCTCGATCCCAGGACCCTGGGATCATGACCTGAGCCGAAGGCAGACGCTTAACGACTGAGCCACCCAGGCGCCCCAGTTTTCAGGTTTTAAAAACAAACAAATCCAGATGATTCTACTGCATAATCAGGTTTGGGCAACATTTCAGAGTTTACACAGAGCTTACCTTTCACACCCGTACCTCGTTTGCTCTTCACAACCTTCTCATGAGGAAAGCAGGGCAGGGCTTGCCACCTAACCCGTTTCACAGATGGGGAAAACGAAGCCCAGAGCGTAGGCGGCAGAACCTGGGACTTGTACTCAGAAGCCCTATTCCCAGTTCTGTCCTCTTCGCACTCCACGTAGAGTGATTCCATTTCAAAAACAAAAAGAAAAGAAAAAGGAAAAGAAAAAAAGGACGAAGGTAATTACTTCGCTGAGAGACCTGCCCGAAGGGCTTGCTTAGCCCTGGCAGGGAGCCAAATCATTTGGTGGGAAGCCCATTTTCTAGGAGATGCGGGTGAGAGGTGACAAGAATAATAAAACCCTGGGACAAAGGCAACAGGATGCTGAGAGAGTGACTCAAAGGATTCGGGCGGCCCAGGGGGTGAGCGTGCAGGCCTCAGTGCTCAGGGGCCACCCCCACACACTCGGAAGCCCTGCAGTTGTCAGAAAGACGCCACGGCCCTGGCCACTGGGCACCCAGGGGTGTTCCAACCCCAGCCCTGTCCCTGGCGGCTCCTGTGGACTGTAGTAGAAGGTGGCAAATGGCTACCTAAGCGGGGCTGGAGCTTGAGTTCCCACCTGACGGCGGGGCCACCGGGGGTCCGTGCAAGCATGGAGGTCCTGGAGGAGGCCGGAGCAGAAGCCCTGTCTGACCTGTCAGTGCCGTCCCCACCAGAAGGCCAGGCCAACAGCACGCCCCTTGCCTTTCCCCGCCCATTGGCCCCCTTTTCTTACAGCCCTGTTCCTGGTGTTGATGCTCTAGTCCCAGGCCTGGGGCACAGGGGCGCAAGGGGCTATTGAGGCCTCCCCACGAGGAGAGAGCAGAGGGGGAGCTCGGACAAGTAGAAGTCTGCGTGAGCGGTGGTTGTTGGCCATCACCAAGGACTTCATTACCTTCACATCTTCCCCTCTGGGAAAATAACTTCCAATCTTTAAAAACTAACATTTATTCAGGTGATTTTTTTTAATTCACTGAATAGTTGCTGCTTACATACTGACTTACTTCATCCTCACTATGCAGAAAGATGTTTGACAGCTGAGAAAACTGAGGCTCAGAGAGATTACCTGATTAGCCCAAGGTCACACAGAAGGTAAGTGACAGATTTCAGATTTTTTTTTTTTTTTTTAGGAAGCTCTACGCCCGATGTTATGGGGCTTGAACTCATGACCCCAAGATCACGAGTTGCATGCTCCACCAACTGAGCCAGCCAGGCACCCCCAGATTTCAGATTTTAAAAGCAAGTCTGTCTGACTCTGGAGCTGATAAATAAACTAAGTGCATAGATGGGAAACATGCTAACCATACAGAATCAGAAACAGAGAATCCTAGAGCGTCAGCCTCCTTGGCTCTTCCTCACAGTAGCCGAGACTGGGGTTTGGTGGGGACCTTGGAAGGGACTTGAGGTCCTGCGGCCGGTGATCCAACTGCTCTGATCTGGGCTCCAGCCCAATCCACTGACCTGTGAGCAAGGCCAGTCGGGAGCAACTTCCAGTCACCCCTGCTTGGTTGTTCTACTGGCCAAGGGCAGTTACTCCGGGTTTGGGAAGCCCCCTCAGAGAAAGGCCCTGTGGGCCCAAGCCTTCATTCTTCCCCTTCTTAGGTAACCTGCTCAAAGTTGCCCAGTCGGGTAGGCCTGGATTTGAACCCAGGTCCTCTGACCTTCCTGTCCAGGCCTCCTCCCTGCCCATCCCGGGGCCTTGTTCAGTATCAGGCGTACCCAAGGACATCTCGTGGGCCATCGCCAATTGCGGACGAGGCTATGGCGTAGTCCCAGGTCCCATGCCCATGTCCGTGGCACTTTAACAAGGACCTCAGAGATTTAACTAAAAATGTCCGGTCGTGTGGGGATACCCAGGCACTAAGGTAGGTCAGCAGGGGAGTATTTAGCCTCTGGCATCCGGGTGGCAGGGCGAGCTGGGGCACTGTGCATCCCAGCTGCTCCTGCCCCTTTGGAGCCGCAGCACCCCAGCCGAGACGCTGGAGCTCCGGGTCCCTCACCGGACAGGGGGGATACCAACCCTGTTTGCAGCACATCCGCACCACCCGCAGAGCCCCCCTCACATGGCCTGGCACACTGGGGGCCTCAGGGAGCACCGGCAACTTCCTCCACTTCCCAAGGCCGAGATTCAGGGCGCATATCCCAGGATCAAGGCCTGTTGGGTTTGACTGGGCAGTACTGGTACCACGCTGGTACGTGAAGTGTCACTCTCTGTGTCATTAGGCCTAGCGGGGACCCCAGGGGGGCTTGGGTCATTATGTCATTGACACCCAGCAGGGGGCACTGATAAGACCAATTAATGTGACCTGTAGCCTGAAATTACAGAGGAAAAGGAACTAAAAGTAACAACAAAATCAGTAATGCCTATCTTCCATCTTTAGCGTGTAAAGTTTCAGAGCAATTGCATGTCCGTGCAATTTTGATCTTAACAAAAAGCTTGTGAGTTGCTAGGATGGCATTGTTAGCTCCTTTTACAAAAGAGAAAACCGAGGGTCAGAGAGGAGGTATGTAGTTTGTCCAGGGCCATACACGCGGTGGCAGAGAAGAGAGTAAACTCTGGGCCTGGTCCCCTGGCCTGGCAAGAACTGCTAAGTGGGAAGACACAGGGAAGGAGGGAAGGACTTGGGAGCACAGAATCCTCCCGTCGGTCCCCCCAAAATTGCCCTTAGTAATAAAAGAATATACAAACGAAGACACTGTGGGATCCCATTTGCACTGTTGTTCTGTTTCTAGAAGGTGGTGTCTCCTTAGAGGACAGGGTGGGAAGATAGGCTGTCTCACGCCCGGCTCGAGAGAGAGAACTGTGGCACAAATTTCCTGAAGAGCAGTTTGGCAATACGTACCCAATGTCCTATAATGATTTCAAAATAAAAATTGTAAATGAAGCTGCAACCCCAGCTAGGGAGTGGGTAGGGGCAGGGAGGGGACCTGAGGGCACCCTCCGGGGGTGGACAGGACAGTAATATCCTGTCCTATTGATCTGGGCGCTGGGTACACAGATGAGTTGTGACATTCAATGAGCTGATCCCTTTGATACATGTGCTTTTCTGTATCTATATTAAACTTCAGTACAAAGGGGTTTTTTAAGGCTAAACCTACAGAAGAACATTTAAAGATGTGAGGCAATGTCCATACATATATATAAATATCTTAAGTAGAAAAAAAAGTAGGGCACAAAATAATATATATTATTTGACACAATATTTGGCTTAAAATTATATAAACATAGAGGCGCCTGGGTGGCTCAGTCAGTTAAGCTCAGGTCATGATCTTGTGATTGTGGGATCGAGCCCCACGTGGGGCTCTGTGCTCAGCACAGAGTCTGCTTCAGATTCTCTCTCTCTCTCCCTTCTGCTCTCTCTCTCTCAAGTAAATAAATAAAATCATATAAATGTAAGGGCACCTGGCTGGCTCAGTTGGTGGAGCATACGACTCTTGATCTCAGGGTCGTGAGTTCGAGCCCCACATTGGGCATGAAGCCTACATAGGCAGATAGATAGATAGATAGATAGATAGATAGATAGATAGATAGATAAAATTATATAAATGTGTGTACGTGTAGAGAAGTGAGTAAGAAGATATGCCAGGTTGCTAACAATGGATGTCTCTGTCTGGTGGAATTACGCCTCATCTAAACTCACTTCTTGGCTCTGTATTTTCCATATTTGCTATGATAAAGATGTATCACTTTTGAAAAAACACACACAAAGTTGTTTTAAAAGCTAGCCTTCGATATTTGTAGGGAATTCCCTAGTTTATAAGTTATTTTTTAATAACCATGTTCTTAGAAAGATCCACAGGACAGAGATGATTATTCCCCTTTCAAAGATCAGGGAACAGTAGCCCAGGGAGGGAGCCACTTACCCAAGGCCTCACCACAGTTACCCATGGAGGGAAGGCTAACCTCAGGTCTCCCAGCTCCCACGCTGAGCTGTCCCCATTAACTGTTAACATGGCAAAAGACCATGCTGGGCACAAAGGGACTTCAAAGGTAACTGAAATCATAGCTGTCTGAGTTGGACTTCACATCTCATTCAGTCCAATCCCACCATCTCTACATCATTCCCCAGAATGAGACCACCTGGTCTCTCCTTGCATACCTCCAATGACAGAGGACTCGCTGTCTCCTAAGGCAGCCCCTTCCATTCTAGAGCTGCTCTATGCTCAGTGCATTGCCCAGCATTTTCATTGACCCCAAATCTATACCCACTCCTCCACCTTCCTTCACCCATCTTCATCCTGCTCGTTGGGCTACAGGAATCCATATGATCCCTCTTTCTTGTGGCAGTCCTGCGGAATTTGGGAGACAACAATCTGTCCCTGTCCCTCACTCCTAAGGATAGGACTTTAAGCTTCTAATTCTCTAGACCCAAACCCTGAGACCCGGAGAAATTGAATAACTTACCTAAGGTCACACAGCGATTTCAATAGATGCTTACTGATTATCTGCCATGGTGCAGCACATCCTGTTACTCTGCTGATGTGGCTGGAGCTACCTGGACACTGGGGGACAACCTGGGATCCCCTTTTCAGGAGTAGGGAATGGAAAGGAGACATATCTCCGTGCCAAACCTGCTTCCAGGTCCTCTGGGAGCCATAATCCCGCTCCCCCCACCCCGCACACACCAGAGTCTGCATGCGCTCCACCCACACGCTTCACTGCCCGGAACTACTCCCAGGCCTCCCAAATCCCTCAGATCCCACCGGAAGTCCCAGCTCTGCCCTTGCAGTCCCGAGGAAATGAGTCAGGCGGGAGGGGCTGACGAAGGGAATGTGAGGAAGGAAGGAAACAGTTCCTGTTCTCTCACAGGGGGCTCTGAGGTGACCTTGAGCAAGTCACTTCTCTTGGGATCTCAGCTTCCTCATTTGCCCACTAAGGTGCAGGTCCCCACTCTAAACCAAATCCTCACAGATCCTGCTGTGAGGAGCTGGTAGGAGCCAGGCTAGCGGAGGGCTTAGACAGATCAGGGACCTGGGATAACCGAGCAGTGCAGGAGCTAGGGCTGTTTAAAGTGACCCGAGACCCTCCTTTCTTCCCTTCTCATTCATTCAAGCCTCCTCTCTTGGCCAAGCCCTGGGCCAGGCACTGGTGAGAGAGAGATGCATCGGCCAGGGTACCACCCTCAGGAGCCCATGATGGCAGGAGGGGGGGCAGGAGGTGGGTGGAGAAGGGGCTCAGAATACAGGCAAGTAAACCAACATCTGCAAATGATAACGAGAAGCTCGGGGCACGGCGAGAGAATCCAGAGAAACGGAATCCGCTCAGTCTGCGAGATACAAGGAGGAGGAGGTGGCCTCTGGCTGGACTTTGAAGGAGGACAAATAAGAGCTTTGCGCTGGTGGACAAGACGGAGAAGGGCATAGAGCAGAGGCATGGATTCTCCCCAGGAGAAGCGTTTTCTAAAGATCCCTGCAAAAACTCCCCGGGAAGGAGCCGCCTCTGTTTGCCAGGCTCCGGAGAGACAACCTGAAGCAGAGAACAGAGAAGCTGGAATAAAAGGCCTTTCAGGTCTTTCTAAGGTTGGCGAGTCTGAGCTGACCCCGATTAGAAGGAAAGCTCAGTGTCTCATTTCAGGACTAAAGAAGGATCTCGAGCCGAAGTTACACGATTACAAAACCCTCTGTGGATCCATATGCCTTTGCCGGTGTCTTTCCTGGCCTGGGGGCCCTCATCTTCCCAGAATTCAGCTCTCAGCATCCTGTTCTGAAGTTCCCTGGTGAGGGCCTGCCAGAAGACCTGTGAGAGACCTCCTGCCAGAAGACCTCCTGCCAGAAGACCTGTGAGAGAGCTGTGGGTGGGGAAGGACCTGGAAGGGCCGTGGGTGGGTGGCCAGGGGCTGAGCCTCCAGGATCAGAGCAGCCCAGCCAGCGCCCTGGCCGCCAGACTCCCAGCTCGCACCCAAGTGGTACAGAGGTCCTTTCACATGGACCCCCAGTTACCCATTTCTCCCCTGTCCCCTTAAAACACAGGTATAGCAATCCCCTTAGTCACAGTTGTCCTCCTCTGCCAAGACTAGGAGACTTTGGCTTCTCTCTCTGCCCTCAGGGATGGTAGGTGGGTAAACTTAACATCATCCCCGTTCCAAGATGAGTCAGAATGGAGACTAGGAGGTTTTGGGGCGGGCAACTCCAGGAGGCTAGGTCCCCAGAGAACGTCTGAGCTAGGGCTGAGGGACCACAGAGGAAGCCACCTCTTGCTTGTCTGGGTTCTAAGTGGCACAATTCCTTTTGATTCTTGGGTCCCAGTCCATGGAGGACAGAGGACTTGCTGACGGATTAGACGTGGGGGTGACCAGCAGTGAGGGGTCAGGGCTAACTCCGGATGCTGGTTTGGCTGATGTGTTAGTGGTGGAAAGGCAGAAGAGAAAGCCAGGGTAGAGGGCTACATAATGAGCTAGCAGGAAATGTCCATCATCTCCTTTAAAATTTCACCTTCTGCATAATAGGAAAAAAAAATCGTGAATGACTGACAGAGAGGTAAGTTAAATAAACTGTTACATCTGTACTAGGCAGTATTATAAAATAGGAGAAAGGGGAAAGAGCCACAGTAAATTATGTTTTGAAAGTGGTTCATAGAAGAGTATTGCATAACAACCCTAGTTTTGTAAAAAGAGATGTATGTCTCTGTATATGAATTTTTCTAAAAACTGAAATAGTAAACATCAAAACATTAAAAGTGGTTATCTCTTTTTTTCTTTTCTTTTTTAAATTTGTTTAGAGAGAAAGAGATGGGGGCAGAGGGAGAGGGAGAGAATCCCAAGCTGACTCTGTGCTGAGCACAGAGCCCGATGAGGGGCTCAATCCCACAACCCAGAGATCGTGACCTGAGCCGAAATCAAGAGTCAGACGCTTAGCCAACTGAGCCACCCAGGTGCCCAGTGGTTATCTCTTGATGATGAATCACTGGGGATTTTTGCTATCTCCTTTGTGTATTTTTCCCATTCTTTCAGAAGGAACCACAAGTGTTACTTATCTATGTGCTCTATTCTGAGGAAGATATGGAGTCTGGACTGACAGTTCCTTAAAGCAATAACAAAGAGTCTGAAGATATTTCTGTTCCCCGTGTGTGTGTGTCCCACCCAACCTAGTTCTGTCATGTGGGGAAGCAGCCCCTTGGCCCCAGGCAGCAGCTGAGTGTTTGCTTGTCTGGGTTCTAAGTGGCACAATCCGTTTTGATTCTTGGGTCCCAGTCCAGGGAGGACAGAGGCCACCAATAAATTGCATCAGGACCTCTGGCCTAGAAAGGCCCTGGGAGCTCACTCCAAGTGGGGTGAGGCCGACCTGCCAAGGCCAAGAGCCTGGAAGAGGAATAGAACAAGGTTAGGTGCTGTTGAGCTGGTCCAGGTGCACATGATAACTAAAATCAATACATTGTTCAATAAAAATGTATTGGATGAATTAATGAAGCGGCAAGATCAACTTTGTGAATCTTTTGGATACTTTGGGAATTCTTTCTTCAAATGACAAGTAAATTGAACAGAATTATAAAAAATTAACTCAACACCAAATGCTAGTCTATCAGGTGCCCCAGATTAGTAGTGCTCAGTCCCAGTAAGATCTGAGTAAGTCCTAGTGAGACACGCCACTGGCCCCTTGAGATCCAACTGAATCCTGTTCTTCCCTCGTGGCCGAGCCCAGTCCACGGTGGCAGCTTGGTTACATTCCGCTAAGTGAAGGGAAAAGGATGGAACCAGGGGCCTCACTAGCTGTACTCTTACTGCCCTGAGCTCATTAGTTTCTCACACTTCCCTCCAGAAGTTCTGCACACACGGGATGTCCTTGGACACTTGCCTGAAATTGGCAGAAAGCCCCTGACCTTTTCCTAATGAGAGCATTATTAATGTTCTCTGACTCCAGAATGACAGCTTACTGCTTTTTTTTTTTTTTTCTGCCTTCCCTGAAAACTTATTAATGTAGGAGCATCTGGGGGATTTCAAAGTTGGCAATGACCTTGACAGTTTCTGCAGCCGCTCTGTCTGCGGTGCCCTCGGGCATTCAGTGGTATTTCATAGGTTCACATAAGCCTTCCAAGGAGCTCCACGATTTCTAGACCAATTCCCATCCAATCACCCTGACATCTTCTGAGCAGACGAGGTTACCATTTCCTGGCAATTATTCTTCGTCTTGTCTCCCTCTGTTCTGCACCACTGTGGTTTCTGCCCCTTAAAGTTGCCAGAGGCTTAGAATCAAACTCTGAGTCATGGACTCATGAAGGTCAGAGCTGGAAGGGTCCCGGGGGGTGGGGGTGGGGGGGCAGTGGGTCCAATCATCTCATGTGTGAATTCATTTCCATTCCTTTCATCCATCATTACCAAGCTGCTTCTCTGTGCTGGGCCCAGTGCCAGGTTCTGGGGGCACAGAGCTGGTGTTCCGCAGTCTCCCCAGCAGCCCTTGAAGAATTTGCTCACACTGACAGGGTGGAGAGACCCTGTAAACATATCCAATTCATTCAGAAAAATAAGGCTTCCGTAGAGGGCCGGATAAAGTCCAGGAGAGAGGAGCGTGAAATGAAGAAGCCAATTGCACTTGGTGAGATCAAAGAAGGCATCACAGGAAGAGGGGAGGTTTGGAATTTATAACTTGATGTTTTGAAGATAATAGTCGAGGGTGTGTCAGGGAGATGTGGGGGTAACAAACATTTCCAACAAAAACAGTGGCCTCTTGGTGCAGAGCCTGGGCTCTGGAATCAGACCGGCTGGGTTTGAATCCACCTCTGTGTGACCCTAGTCAAGTCACTCATCTTCTCTCTGCTCAGTTTCTCCTCTGTAAGTTTCACAGGCGCCCGCGTGTAAGGAAGGCGGCCGCATGCAGCCTGCAGTACGTCTCAGAGCACCTTCTCAGGAAAGTTTTCCGGCAGATGGTAGTCACGTGCTTGCTTTCTCAAAGTATCGTGACAGTTTGTGACAGACTGAAGTAAAGTGTCATGAGGAGGGCTGTCTTTTACTAATTTGCACAAAGGCCAGGTAGCTTGGCACCCACGGTGTCTTTCTGTTTTCAAAAGTGAGACTCTGGGGCGCCTGGGTGGCTCAGTCGGTTAAGTGTCTGCCTTTGGCTCAGGTCATGATCCCGGGGTCCTGGGATCTAGTCCAGCACCAGGCTCCCTGCTCTGTGGCAGTCTCCTTCTCCCTCTCCTCTCTGCTCATGCTCTCTTTCACTATCTCTGTCTCTTTCTCTCTCAAATAAATAAAACCTTTAAAAAAAAAAAAAAGTGAAACTCTTCCTATCAGGCAGGGGTCAGAGGAACTTCAGTCTTCTTTTTTTTAAGTAGACTCCACACTCAGTGTGGAGCTCAGTGTGGAGCTTGAACTCCCAACCCTGAGATCAAGACCTGAGCAGACACCAAGAGTCAGACGCTTCACCTACTGAGCCACCCAGGTGCCCCCAGAGGAGCTTCAGTCTTCCTGGGTCTCTTGGGGCGTCGATGGAGAAGTACCCCTGGCTGTTTGGTCCTGCTGCCCACCGGCCACACTGTTCTCCACAGAAGCCCTGGAGGGATGGGGCTCCTTTTCCTCACTGTTCTGTCCCTTCAGTCCCCGCCCTGCCCCGATTACACGCCTAGCTGGGCAGGGGATGTACCTTTCCACACAGATGGTTGGGACCATCCTAAAAGGCATGGCCGAGAGGAGATAGTCTTATTTAAGTAGCAGGGCCTGAGTCTGCAAGCCCCCAGCCCCAGCCCCTGTCCTGCTGAGAGAGATGAGGTGAGTTTATTTCCTGCTCTTCAGAAGAACCAAAATGTGCCCCATCACCCTTGAACACAGTGTCTCTCTAGGTAAGGTTTCCCAAGTCCTCTGTCAGAGTCACCTGAGTGCTTACTAACCTGTCTTAGCCTTATGCCAAACCTGCACCTCTGCTGAGTCAGAACCCTTGGCGGTGGGGGGGGGGGGGGGGCGGGGGGGGGTGAAGCCAGAAATCTGTGCTCCTAATAGAGTTCCCAGGTGATTTGTAGGCCTGTCAAGTCTCAGAAAATTCCGCCCCTTCGTTCTCTCTTTCAAACAAAGGAAAGACTTATGGACAGTTCTGGTCAAAGGATTTTACAAAATTCTTTAGCTCTCCTCATGATGTGGAAGGGTGTGTGTATGTGTATGAGGGGAGTGTATATGATGCATATATGAATATGTGGTGTGTAAGCATAGGCAGTGTGTGTGTGTAATATATGTGTGTGATGTGCGTGCATGTGTGAATTGTGTGTGTGATGTGCGTGCATGTGTGTATACTATGTGTGATGTGTGTGCATGTGTGTGTCGTATGTGTGCTGTGTGTGCATGTGTGAAATGTATGTGTGATGTGTTGAATGTGTGAGTCGTATGTGTGATGTGTGTGCATGTGTGTGTCGTATGTGTGATGTGTGTGCATGTGTGTGTCATATGTGTGATGTGTGTGCATATTTGTATACTATGTGTGATGTGTGTGCATGTGTGAATCGTGTGTGTGCATGTGTGTGTCGTATGTGTGATGTGTGTGCATGTGTGAATCGTATGTGTGGTGTGTGCATGTGTGAATCGTATGTGTGATGTGTGTGCATGTGTGTGTCGTATGTGTGGTGTGTGCATATTTGTATACTATGTGTGATGTGTGTGCATGTGTGAATCGTATGTGTGATGTGTGTGCATGTGTGAATCGTATGTGTGATGTGTGTGCATGTGTGAATCGTGAGATGTGTGTGCATGTGTGAATCGTATGTGTGATGTGTGTGCATATGTGTATAGTATGTGTGATGTGTGTGCATGTGTGTGTCGTGTGTGTGATGTGTGTACATGTATGCATCGTATGTGTGATGTGTGTGCATGTGTGTGTCGTATATGTGATGTGTGTGCATGTGTGAATCGTATGTGTGATGTGTGTTCGTGTGTGTATAGTATGTGTGATGTGTGTGCATGTGTGAATCATATGTGTGATGTGTGTGCATGTGTGAATCATATGTGTGATGTGTGTGCATGTGTTGTATGTATGTGTCTTGGGAGGGCAACAGGCAGGCAGGGGGAAGTTGGATCAGTTTTTCACACAACATATTGAAAGACAAAAGTCCTGGGGGGATGCCTGGGTGGCTCATTCAGTTGAGTATCCAACTCTTGATTTCGGCTCAGGTCTTGAGGGTCGTAAGATCAAGCCCCATGTTGGGCTCCATGCTCAGTGGGGAGTCTCTCTCTCCTCTGCCCCTCCCCCTGCTCGCACACGCGTGGTCTCTTTCTCTCTCTAAAATAAATAAATAAATCTTAAAAAAAAAAAAAGATAAAAGTGCTGGGGTTCCTGGCTGGCTCAGTCGATAGAGCATGCCACTCCTGACCTCGAGGTCATGAGTCCGAGCCCCATGTTGGGCATAGAGCTTCCTTAAAATAAGTAAGTAAGTAAGTAAGTAAATAAATAAATAAATAAGCTTATCTTTGGATAGTGAAGTTAATAGCTCTTTTTCTTTTGCCTTCTCTACAGTTTTCAACTTTTCAACAAAGGGCATATATGACTTTTGCAACAAAAAGAAAAAAATTCAAAGGAATTCACTGTGTTTCATTGCCATCCACGTTGAATCCCTTAGTCCCAGCAAATGCTATGAGTGAGCTGCTAGCCTAGTCTGTTGTGTCAGTGGAAGAATGCTCACTGACTGCTTTTAGTGTGGCTACAGGAGCCGTCTGGAGACAGGGACCCCACCCTGTTCTGTCACCCAGGGCTTACCCAGATGGCCTGGTAGGGCCTTGGCAGGGTCCTGAGCGCTGGATTCCCAGGGTTCCAGGCAGCTTTGGAGCTGGACCCTGGCCAAGGGGGGGCAGCGGGCAGGAAGCAGGTACAGAGTCCAGCTCTGGAGAGAGGCCTGCTAAGAGCCAGGATGGCGCCAGAACACTTCCATCCAAGAGAGCTGCCATAGCTCCTCACCTCCAAGACATGCATTGCCCTCCTTGTATTGATTTTTGAAATGGAGGGCAACATCTGGGAATTGACAAGCACATTTAGTGAGGTGACACTTCTTGTTTTCCCAAAAGGCTCTTATTAAACCTGCAAGTTATACCCAGAATGTGCATAGTGTCAGGCTCACAGTGGATGCCAATAAATATCTCTTAATAAATGAATACATATATTAAAAGGAAAAAAGTAATATCTATCTTTTTATAAGAGCAACATGCCTCCCACTGATCCCAAAGTAAGTGATGCTTGCTGGGCGGGCTCCCCTGGGCTTGCTTAGCTTGGCACAGTCCCCCTGGGGACATTGGAGAAACACAGTGACCCTGTGAGCCGTGTCTGAGGGGACAGGCATTTTCCCTCCTGTCTTTATACGTCCAGAGCTCCTTAACCACCTCCCCAGGAACACGAGAAAGTGTCTGCTCAAAGCACAAAGTGTCTCCTCAGTGCTGGGTCCCACTGTGCCGCCCCCTCCTCCCCTCCGTGGCTTGTGCCACTCCTGTGCAGAGTAGGCCTTTTCCTTTGGGAACATCTGTGCTCACAGTGGGTGAGGGATGGACCTGAGCAGCCACAGTGTAACCAGGTGCTTATTTAAGGCAACAGGCACCTCCCACTCCTATTCCAGAGCAAAGGAATGACAACATTTAAATTTTTTTGAAGATTGATTGATTGATTGATTGATTGATTTTAGAGAGAGAGTGTGTGCATGCAAGCGGGGTCAGGGGGGGTAGATGGGAGGGTATGGAGAGGGAGAGAGAGAACCCCAAGCAGACTCCCCACTGGGCATGGAGCCTGATGTTGGGCTCATCCCACGACCCTGAGATCATGACCCAAGTCGAAACCAAGAGTAGAACACTCAACCGACTGAGCCATCCAGGCGCCCCAGGAATGACAACACTTAAAGGGAGATTAGGCTGAACCCTTCTAATACAAAAAAAAATATGACTCATTCCAGATGTGGAGTATTTCATCATTATAAGAAAATTAACTATTTTGAATGGTTGTCCCCTTGGCCTCAGAAGGGTGTGACTGAGACCAGCGTCTAAAGGGATGTGGCGTGGCGTCTGGCTGGCTCACTCAGTTAAGCGTCTGCCTTCAGCTCAGGTCATGATCTTGGGGTCCTGGGATCGAGCCCCGCATCAGGCTCCCTGCTCAGTTGGGGGGGTCTGCTTCTCTCTCTCTCTTCTCTCACTCTCTCTCAAGTAAATAGATAAAACTCTTTAAAAAATAAAATAAAATAAACAAAATAAAATAAAGGGATTTGGCATCTAGCTAGTCGTCTCTAAGTGGGTCCCCTTGGTGGGCTGGGCACCTCCACCCCCATTCTCCAGCTGCTGTTGGCCCCCAACCCCCACCCCACTCCAACACCCTATTAGGTGCAAGTGGACAGGAGGATAAGGGGCAGACAAGGATTAACTTGACTGTTGCAGATGTAATGTGGCATTGGGTCCTTCTTCAAGATAGCCGTGCAAAATCATTGGCATTTGTCTCATAGGAAGGTCTGTGGGTCCCTCGCAACCTTTCCCCATCCCTGGGGAAGTCCCTTGATTTGGCTTTGCCTTCTCTGGCTGAAGCTATACTTTTTTCCTCAGCTCAGCTCCAGTTCATCCCCTCTGAGGTGCCACGTGCCCTTCTAGGAGGTCGTCTTAATCCAACTCCTCTCCATGGGGGCACATCTGGCCCATTGGGAAAACCTCAGGCATCCTTGCTGGGCTGTTCCTAAAGCACCACCATCTCCTGATTTGGCCACCAGTGGGCGCCCTAAACGAGCCTCTAGCCAATAGACATTTTCAGGTGCCAGTCAGGTACCCATCTGTACTCTCACTAAATGTCCAGGCACACAGGCTACATTCTCTGGATGGTTTCCAGGAAGCCCCCCTCAGTTGGCTTAAGTAAGGAAGAAGCTTCCTTTGGCCTTCCCATCTTGGGGTCAGGGTGGGGCACAGGCAGGGACAGAGATGGACAATACTATCCAGTCTCCAGTGAAACCCTCACCTCCCCCTTCTTTATCCGGCTTTCTGTGTATCTTCAGTGGGGGTTTTAGTCTCTTAGTAAGTCTCATGGAGATTGTCCTTCCCTTGGCCCGTGGTGCCTCCTTGAACTCTCTGAGACAAACAGGAAGTTGCCTCAACCCTGTCAGGCTTCATTGATTCCAACAGCTTCTAGATACACAAGGAGTCTGTGGGATGTGAATTCAGATCCCCACCCTTTGTCTAACAAGTCCCTTGGGCAAGTTGCTAAACTTCTCTTGGTCCCAGGTTCCTTACTTGCAAATTGGGTTTTAAAATCCTTATTTCACAGAATTTGGAAGAAGTTTAGACCGACAATATTGCAGGGCATTTGGCATAGTGCCTGGCTTATAATAAATGTTCACTAAATGGGAATCATTATTCACATGGTCCTGCTCAGATGTGAGCTTCCTGCTCTGGGCCTGGGAGGCATCCAGGCTTTGTAGGGCTGCTCTGCAGAGGGATAAGCTCATCCATTATTCTGCCCGTTGCCAGCTTGACTCCCTGAGGAGTGGTAAGGAAACATCACAGGTGTTATCTTCACACCGGGTGAGTTCCCTCTCTACCCTGTCACTTCTCAGCTAGGTGACCTTAAATATCTCTGAACTCCTGGTCCCACTCCTGAAAAGTCCAGACAATATCAAATTGTTCTGGAAATAAACCTTCCTTGGTCTCAGTGGGCTATTATAAGGATGAAATTAAGTGGCATATGGCAGGTGTCTGGCACAAGCCTTGCGGCCTGGGAGCCCTCAGCAGTGATTAATTCCCTCCTCCTCCCCCTGCGAGTGAGCAGTGGGGATGGTGTCTGTCACCTGCATGTCTTCATCCACAAAACAGTTGTGACGGCTGAAGAAAAGAGTCTCTTGTACCAGGTCACCCGCACTGCAAAGGGCGAGCAGGCTCTGACCATTAGCAGGAAGAAAGAAGAGACCAGCAGTTCTGGGAATAGTTCCTGAAGAAGAAGCCACTTTAAATTTTGCTCCCCAAGGAAGATTCAAAGCAGTCTGTTCTGTTGAAATGTCTGTTTCTCTCAGGAATCGTTTGTACGTGGTTGGTAAAGGGGGGTGCAGTGTCCGGATTACATGGGAGCCACATTGATTCTTTTTTTTAATTTAAATTCAATTAGCCAACATACAGTACATCATCAGTTTCAGATGTAGTGCTCAATGATTCCCTGGTTGTGTGTAACACCCAGTGCCCGTCACATCACGTGCGCTCCTTAACGCCCATCCCCCAGTTAGCCCATCCCCCATCCCCCTCCCCTCGCCATATTGATTCTTACGTAACATATTCTAGCATGTCCGTGTCTTGAAGCAATTAGGAACAAGCTTTCTCACGACTAAAGAGGAAGCTGCAGCATTTTATGAAGATCTTACAAAAAGCTGAAAAAGTGCTTTTCTCTGGTGCCCGTTGTTGCTGCCGTAATGGCTTCAGGAACCAATGTCCTCTCCACTCTGGGAGGCTCTCTGGGGAAGCGGATTGTGCGGATGAAGAAGCTGTGGAGATACTTCCTCTTGTGTTGATGAAAACTCGCTTTATTTTTTGAAGAAGTTTAAACCTCAGTTGAGGTTTTTCACTTTGGTGACTCCAGCTCTGTTAGAGGCAAATGCCGTAAAAAAACCCCATCTGGGAGGAGGGACCTCGGGTTGAAGGCTGCTAGCACGCAGTGACCAGGATGCTGGGCGTGGGAGCGCGGGCAGCCACGGAGCCGCCATTGACTAGGACTGGTGCTGGTTTGTTAGAGCTCTGCTTACAAAGACCCACAGGTTTTAAGTGATCTGCCCCAAAATTACTCTTTGGTTGTGGCTAAACCCTATCATTTTTTCCCCAGAGAATTGTATTTTATTCAAGGGGTTTTAATCCATCATATCCATTATTTATTTTGATGCTCAAATTAGCCTTTACTTGGCTAGTGGGGCATTATCATCCTTTGAGCCTTTCCTTGATTTTTTTTTCCTTTTTAAAAATTTACTTGTTTTATTTAAATTCAATTAATTAACATATAGTGTATGATTAGTTTCAGAGGTAGAGGTCAGTGATTCATCAGTCTTATGTAACACCCGGGGCTCATTACATCCCATGCCCTCCTTAATGCCCATTACCCAGTTACCCCATCTCTCTACCCTCCTCCCTTCCAGCAACCCTCAGTTTGTTTCCTATGATTAAGAGTCTCTTATGGTTTGTCTCCCTCTCTGGTTTCATCTTGTTTTATTTTTTCCTCTCTTCCCCTGTGATCCTCTGCTTTGTTTCTTAAATTCCACTCATGAGTGAGATCATCTGATAATTGTCTTTCTCTGACTGACTTATTTTGCTTAGCATAATACCCTCCCGTTCCATCCAGTTGTTGCAAATGGCAAGATTTCATTTTTTTGGTGGCTGAATAGTATTCCATTGTATATATACGCCACATCTTCTTTATCCATTCATCTGTCAATGGACATCTGTGCTCTTTCCATAGTTTGGCTATTGTGGACAGTTGCTGCTATGAACATTGGGGTGCATGTGGCCCTTCTTTTCACTACATCTGTATCTTTGGTAAACCCTATAATTTTTCCACCACGAGATCTTTGCAAAAGGATTTTCTTTGTTTTATTTTCTTTTCAGGGTCATACATATGGCATGACCACATTAGGATACAGATGCCCACATTAGGATCCCATGGGCCAATCAGGATTACCCAAACCTCCAAGAAAGCAAAAATTAAAGTGCTTTTGGGGTAGTTCCTGTCCCCTCAACCACATGTTTTCCAGGTTTGGTGAAAGCCATGTTACCAGAACAAGAGAATACTCCTCATATAGAAAAAAAAAAAAAAAGTAAATTTCAGATGTAAGTAAAATTCGGATGTTATCTCCCTCCGGGAAGCCCTCTCTGCAGCCTTCTCCCAGGTTGGGCTAGGGGCCCTCCTCTGGGCTCCCTCAGCTTCCTGCATTTCTCTGTCTCAGCTCAGAGTGCGTTGTGTGGTCACTGCCTCCACCCCGGTCTCGCTGGTCCTTGGGGGCCGAGGGCCCAGCACAAGGCCAGGCACTTGGGTGGCATCCGGAAGCACTGCGCGCTGAGCAGGATGACCCGGGAACACAGTTTGGGGTTGGTGAGTAGAATAGTGTGGTTCTGCCTGTATCTCCAGCCAGTGGGAACTTGCTGCAGAGATCGTTTACCCCTCTAAGCCAGGAGTAAGCCTGGGTGTAAACACTTTTTGCAAAGTTCGTGAAGTATTTAGCTTTGTTTACTAGCTCTGGCACAGGCCTCCTCCCAGCCTAGAAATCCCCCCGAGGCTTGAGGCGCCGTGCCGATGCATACAAAACCCAGGATGGGACCAGAACGCTACGCAGAACAGTGGAGAAAACCGAAGCAGGACAGCATAGGGAGGATAAAAAAGTACGGGGCTGTGAATTAAGCCACGCTCCAAGCCACACTCTGACATTCACATGCTCTGGGACCCGGAGGGCCACTTTGCCTCTTTGGGCTCCAGTTTCCTCATCTGCAGGAGGCCTTGGAGTAGGTCCCACCATTTGTTCGACATGTGTTGCAGGACCTATGTGGTGCCTCCTCAGAGAGAAGAGGAAGTAACCTTTACTGATGGGACCAACGATGTCCCAGGCACTTTGTATCTAATATCTAATTTAATGCCTCCTCCAAGATAGGCATTATTATCCCCATTTTATAGCTGCAGAAATGGAGGCTCAAGAGGTTAAGTGACTTAGGGGCACCTGGGTGGCTCAGTCGGTTAAGTGTCGGACTCTTAATTTTGACTCAGGTCATGATACCAGGGTCATGAGATGGAGCCCCCCAACAGGCTCCATGCTCCATGCTCAGCAAGGAATCTGCTTAAGATTCTCTCTCTCTCCCTCTGTCCCCCCCATCCCCGGCTCATGCTCTCTCTCTCTCAAAAAAAAAAAGAGGTTAAGTTTAAGTGACTTATATGTGCTTGTGGAACCAGCAAGGAACAGAGCTGGAATTGGAACCCAGGTCTGCCTGACTAAAGATTAAGGCGGTTCCCACCCAACCTGAACAGTCTGTGAGTCCATGATTTAAAAAAATAATAATTCCTGAGAATGTATATTCATCCCCTCCCTTAGATCTGGGCTTTTAATCTTTAAATGGAAAAGGGAGGGACACCTGGGTGGCTCAGTCGGTTGAACGTCTGCCTTCGGCTTAGGTCATGATCCTGGGGTCCTGGGATCGAGTCCCGCATCAGACTCCTTGGTCAGTGGGGAGCCTGCTTCTCCCTCTGCTTGCCGCTCCCCCCTACTTATGCTCTTTCTCACACACAAATAAATAAATAAAATCTTTAAAAAAAAATAAAAAATAAAAAATAAATAAATGAAAAAGGGATTCTGACTCTGAAAATGGATAATGTCCTGTTCTAGCTTATATGTTAGAAAAAGCTGAAAGATGGCTCACTCATCCCTCCATCCATTCGTTCACTCATTTGTTCAACAGATATTTATCGCATGTCTATGTATGGACCACACACTGTTCAAAGCACTGGGTAAGCGTCATGAACAAAGACAGACGAGGTCTCTGCTCTCATGGAACTGACGTTGTATTGGGAAGACCCAATAAAGATGCAAACAACTAAATAAGATGATTTCAGTTTATTGTAAATTCTAGGAGAAATGTAAACTAGGAGAAACGATATGGCAGATTGCAGGTCTACCTAAGTCAAGGTGGTTAGAAAATGGCCTCTCCGAGCAGATGACATTTGAGCTGAGATCAGGTTGAGAAGGACCAGCCATGTGATTATCAAGGGAAAGTGCTTCCTAAGCTGAGGGAACAGCAAGTGAAAAGGCACTGAGGTAGGGACAAGCTTGACTATCTGAGGAAGAAAAAGGAAGCCAGTGTGGCTGGAGGAGATCAACAATTGGGAAAGTGGCAGAAACGAAAGGTGGGAGATGGCACCATGAGGCCGTGGTACGGAGTTTACACGGCTAGGCAAAATCACCAGCAGAAGGTAAGCAGGCTCATGATATTCAACCTTAGAGACACTCTGACCCAAGCATCTCACATTGGTCCAGCTGAAAAGACCCGTCCGGAGACCCAACAAAGTCAGCGGGTGGTGGAACCAAGAGTTAGTAGAAGACCATGGTCTCCCTACTCCCCAGGGTGTTGAAACAGAGCTCTTGGCCAATCCAGTGACACCCTAGCTGTAATGCAACTGCCCAGGCCAGTCACGTCTCTGTCCTGTTCAACTGCACCAACCTTCACTGGTCTTCTGACTCCCACCTTTACCCTCCTAAGGTTTATTGTCTACACTGCAGGCAGAATGAGCATGTTAAAACTTAGTTTAGATCATGTCAGACCTCTGCTCAAACTCTCTGATGGTTTCCCTGGACCTCGATGTAACTGTTCATTTCTGTGTCCCCACCAGACGTGAGGGCAGGCTCTTGTTGGATATCCCAGGAGCCTTGGTGTGCTGAACATAAGCTCTGGAATGTTAAAAAAAAACAAAACAAAACCCTCAATAACTGCTGAAGGAATAAACATGCATAGATATAAAATCGTGCAAGCAAGCACACTAGGTGATTTGCTTTATGCCCTGTAGAGTCGTCTGGTTATCCCTCAGGTATAACACGTTGGTGAAGAGCATGGGTGTTGAACCAGACTGCCCAGGTTGAAAACCTGTCTTTTCCACTTACAAATGGTTGGACCTTGGATAGGTTATTAGCCCCTTTGTGTCTCAGTTTCCTTGTTTATATAATGCAGATAATAATAGCATCTAACCCACAGGGTGGTTGCGAGTATTAAATTAGTCAGGATATATGAAGTGCCTGGAACAATTCTTGGTACCTCCTGACTACTAGTCACTGATATTATTACTGATATCTACATATGTAGTGGGGAAAATGAATGCAAGAAAGGTCTAGATGGCTTCCATGGCAACTCCTGGTATTGGAGTCAAAGCCCTGTCTTTGGAGGGTTCCCCTAATTAGTTGGCATGAACTTGGGCAAGTCACTTCACCCTTCAGAATCTGTTTCCAAATCTGAAAAAAAGGAAGATCATCTTACTTCCCCCATTGGAAGATAGCTTTGAGATTAAGTGAGATTATGTATATCAAGTTTCTGGCACGGGACCTGGTACCTACTCAAAAGGCAACAACTGTTTCCTTTCTTCTCCCCACCGGCCTGTGAGCTCAGCAAGAGCGCCCAGGCAGGGATCCTTGTTAAATGGGCCTGAAGCTGCCCACACCCTCGGTGCCTAGCACACAGCCCGGCCCTGTAGACGATAAACAGCAAACAGACAAAAACAGCGAACAGACAATAAACACTTGTGGACTCTTACTTACGTAGGCTGCCTTGGCAATATTTCACATATCTGTCCCCTGGGATTCATTTTTTTCTAGAAAAGCTGTCCAGAGCATCATCATCTCTCATGGTGGTTATGCTGAAGACCACCTACTGACCTCCCCACTCTGGCAAGGGCTTGACCCTCCTGCTGTATTGAACACGGTACCAGACTGATCTTCCTAAAGCATAGCTCAGACCATGCCCCTTGCCTTGCACAGAAGCCTTTGTGACCTTCTAGAGCTGACCCAACCCATCCCTGCTCCTTAGGCTGGTGGTGGAGGCTCACCATAGCCCACCCGTGGCTGCCCTCACCAGGTCCTCTCTCTCTCCCTCTCTAACCTTAGACATGCGCGCGCGCACGCACACACACACACACACACACACACACACACACGAGCAGCAGCCCAGATCACAGTTCCTTGGGCCTTGACAGCACTGTGCCCTTGCTCATACTCTTCCCCTGGCCTGGAGTGGCCTCCCAAAGCATCATGCACCCCATATTGCAAGGTACCACTGTCGTGCCACCTCTCCATCTGGCCTCACCCGTTTCCACAAGCTAGAATTGTCCCTCCCGCACCTGCTGCTGCAGCACTTCACAGTGCTGCTCCGTGCCCACGTGCCGCTGCGGACTTTGTGTTGTGTTCATCTGTGTGCAGGAGCCAAGTGGGTACTCGGTCAATGTGATGAACAGCTGTGTGCTGACCTCACCCCTATAAGGGTAAGGATGGGCCTCCTTCACCTCCATACCCCTCCTCCCTCACACATGTACATGTTTTCTTAAACATTAAGGAGCATACCTACTTGACAGATGAGTCACCTAGTCTTGTCTGTTCTAGTGAGCAAAGGTGTCTTAAATCAGTCTCCTGCGCTCAGCCCTAAGTCAGACCGAGTCGTCCCTCACTGGGACTGATATGACAGCCTCCTAGCTGTCTCCCTTCTTTCCTTCTAAGCCCCACACAGACTACAGGCATGACCTTGCTAAAACGAAAATCTCATCATGCCTTTCCCCTCCTGGAAACCTTTTATTGGCTCCCCACTGCCATGGCATAAAGCTGCCTTCCTCTTCAGCCTGGTCTTTTGCTCCCCCATGCCCCCTTCTGCCCTCCACACTTCCTTATACTCCTCCAGACCTGCTTATAATACCACAGCAACCCTGTGCTGCTTCAGGCCTCTGTGTCTTAGCATATGCTGTTCCCTCTTCTTCAAATGACGCCCCGCCTGCCCTCCCTGTCCCCGTCACATGATAAACAGCTGCCCATGCCTCCAAACCCAGTTCTGCTGAAAGCGTCGTCTGTGCAGGAGGAGACGGCTGACACGTGAGCCCCCCACCACCACCATACATTTGCCCTAGAAACATCGGGCATTCTCGGTGCACCAGACTGGTCGGATCCCTGTGAGTGCAGTCGGCACCCCGTGTGGATGTGAATGGTGCTCCTACCTGCCCTGTTTCCTCCCCTGGAGCGCTGAGCTCCAAGCAGCTCCTGGCTCTCGCCTCTTAGTCCCCCTCTTCACTGAGTGCTCACTCGGTGCTCACACATGGGGCAGACCCATGAACGACCTGCACCGCAGGCCCAAATGGTCTGTCAGTCCCTTTCTGAAGACTGAGGAAGGCAAGCGTGGAACGGAGCAGGACAACTTCCAAGATCTAACCAAGGCTGACATGGTCTCTTGCCTCTTATTTTGCAATCTTGCCAATCACTAACGAAAAGATGCTTTCGCTTTGGCTGTCCTGGGACTCCTGCTCAGGCTTTGGCTGAGTGGTTCCCAGGGGCCAAGTCCTCAAGAAACTCCCCCTGCAGCCCCCAGAATGCTGGGCCAGTGACCAGGTCACACAGCAGCCCACACAGTGCGAAATCAGCTTTGTCACCACGAGGGTGGCAGGAAATAAGTAAGCTCAGGCTCTGGCTTCCGCTGTTCAGAGCCTCGGTGTGTCCATTCTTTTCTTTAGCAAAGCTTGCTGATGCTCACTTTGTGCTTGGCACTGAGGACGGGGAGGCAAATCAGCCTGTCCCCGCCCTGGAGGAGCACCTTGTCTGTGGAAGCGGGCAGCGTGTTTCAAGACACTTCTCGGAACAAGTAAGTCACCACATGGCTAAGTCCCAAAGAGCTACTTCCTGAAGGAAGAAGGAACATGGTGCATTCTAAGAATGGCAAGAAGACAAGTGGAGGGTACCTGGAGATTAGGGGAAAGATCCCAGGTGAAACGGGACACGTTGTGCAAGGTGGAGGTACGGGGAGGAGCACAGCCTCGTCACTATAGTAAGAGCTAACGTGGGCGTGGCACTCACTGTGTGCCAGGCACTCTTCTAGATGCTTCCCATGCGTTAACTCCTCTCATCGTCCCAATAAGCAATGAGGTTAATTGTGATTATTATCCTATGAGCCACGGAAAGCCATTGAATGGTGTCAAGCAGGGAAAATAAATCAGATTTATATGTGCGAAATTTCCCTCTGGCTCTGGTGTGGTGCACCGAAGGGGGTCAGAGTGGATGCCAGGACACCCATCAGGAGGCCTCCACAGTAGGGGACCAGGGGCCAGATGCCAGGAGTCTGGACCTGGGGGCTGGCTGTGCGGGTGGGGAGAAGTGGGCATTTCTGGGGGCTATCGAGGAGAGCTGACGGAACTGGTTAGCGCTCACTCATTCTTCAGGACTCAGCCAGGCCTCCCACAAACCTCCCCTCCTCCTCTAGGCTCCTCCAGCCTTGGCCACCTTGCTTCCTTCTAACAGCCCCGATCTTACTCAACACCAGATTCCAGGCCCATTTTCCAACAAGCACATCACAGAAAGCCAGCTGTCCAAGTGAATAATTCCTCAAACCATCACTTTGCCAAAAGGCTAATAAGCCAGAAGCTAATTCATAATAAGCCAAATCATTCAAAGCTAATTCCTAAATTTGTTTGTTTCCTTTTATTTTATTTACTTATTTTTTTTTTAAAGATTTTATTTATTTATTTGACAGAGAGAGACACAGTGAGAGAGGGAACACAGCAGGGGGGAGTGGGAGAGGGAGAAGCAGGCCTCCCGCCGAGCAGGGAGCCCGATGCAGGGCTCGATCCCAGGACCCCGGGATCATGACCTGAGCCAAAGGCAGACGCTTAACGACTGAGCCACCCAGGCGCCCCTTATTTTTTTTTTAAGAGAGAAAGCGCACATGCGTGCGAGCAGGGGGGCACAGGTGGGGGCTGTTGCAGAGGGAGAGGGAGAGCAAGAACGAGAATCTTAAGCAGGCTCCATGCTCAGCACAGAGCCCACACAGGGCTTGATCTCAGGACCCTGAGATCATGACCTGAGTGGAAATCAAGAGTCAAACCCTTAGCTGACTGAACCACCCAGGCGCCCTATTATTACACTATTGTGTAATTTATAGCAGTTGGTATTAGATGGGACAGGGTTTTTTTTAATTGTTTGTATTAAGTATGTAAAAAAGAATACTTATACAAATATGCATAAGGTATAAAAAACAATGATACAACAAAACTCCTGCACCCAAAACCAGTTTTTAAAAATGAATATTATTGGGGCCAGTCAGTTGAGTGTCCAACTCTTGATTTTGGCTCATGATCTCAGGCCCTGCATCGGGCTCCACGCTCAGTGGGGAGTTTGCTTGAGATTCTCTCTCCCTCTGCCCCTCCCCTGCATGCGCACACACTCTCTCTCTTTCTCTCTTTGTAAAATAAACAAATTTTTTAAAATGAATATTACTGTTACCTTGGAAACTCTAGTGCCACTCCCACATCCCGTCAACTTCCATCTCACTCCAGAGATAATCACACTCCTAAATTTTCTGCCTTTCTCCCTCACTTTTCTTTATAGTTACATATTTGTATCCTCAAAGAGTATTTTCTTAGTTTTGTGTGTTTTTGAACTTTAAATAAAAGGAATTAGAGTATATATATTTTTCTGTAACTTATTTTTTCATTCAATGTTATATTCCTGAGATTCATTCTTGTTGATGTATAGAATTCTTTTTTTTTAAGATTTTATTTTATTTATTTCTAAAGATTTTATTTATTTATTTGACAGAGAGAGAGAGAGAGAGCACAAGCAGGAGGAGTGGCAGAGGGAGAGGGAGAAGCAGGCTCCCTACTAAGCAGGGAGCCCAATGTGGTGCTCAATCCCAGGACCCTGGGATCATGACCTGAGCCGAAGGCAGAGGTTTAACTGACTGAGCCACCCAGGTGCCCCTTAAAGATTTAATTTTAAGTAATCTCTACACCCAACATGGGGCTGGAACTTATACCCCAAGATCAAGAGTCATATGCTCCACCAACTGAGCCAGCCAGGCACCCCTGATATGTAGAATCTAATTCATTCATTTTCTTGGCTATATAGTAATCTGTTTTATGAATACATTATAATTTATGTATTTGTTGAATTAAGGGACACTTACAACGCTTCCAGTGTTTTCTATTACACATAGTGTTGCTAGGAAGATTCCTGGATATGTCTCCTGGGGCACAGATGGTATGGAATTGGTCTAATTCATTCTTTTTTTTTTAATTTTTTAAATTTATTTGTCAGAGAGAGAACACAAGCAGAGGGAGTGGCAGGCAGAGGAGAGCTGAGCAAGGAGCCCGATGTGGGATGACCTGAGTCGAAGGCAGACGCTTAACCGACTGAGCCACCCAGGCAGCCCAGCCTAATTCATTCTTTACAACAATCCTATGAAGTACAAATACTTAGCCTCATTTTATAAAGTACTTGAGGTTCAGAAAATTTAAATGACTAAGGGTATGAATCTAATAAGTGCAAGATTTTATACATTGTATCTCCCCATATCATGAAGTGGTCTATGAGAAGAAAAACCCAGCCTCTGACCCATTCTTTCAGCAAAGAATTCCTCTCTGGACAACTCCTACCCGTGTTCCCTCCACCCCCATATCCCATTCTTCCCAGCATATCACCAGTCCCTCCCTCCCAACCTCATTCCTCCCTGTCCCCTCCTCTCCACCCCTTAAACCCACCATTGTCCACTGTTCAAATTGATGTTGACCACCCACTGAATTAGAACAAAGAGCCAAGGACCTTAATTTCCCACCCGCCTCTTCCCACCTTCCCTATCCCTCAGCCTCTTGCCCCCAGACAAGAGTCTTCCCTCTCCCTCTGACCACCCACAGCTCTTCCCTACTCTGATGAACCTGATTGCTTGGCCTGGGATTTAGCATAAGCCTCTCCCAGATGGGAGCTCTTTGAGCAAGAGTCTGGTCTTTCGGGGCGCCTGGGTGGCTCAGCCGTTAAGCGTCTGCCTTCGGCTCAGGTCATGATCCCAGGGTCCTGGGATCGAGCCCCACATCGGGCTGCCTGCTCGGCGGGAAGCCTGCTTCTCCCTCTCCCACTCCCCCTGCTGTGTTCCCTCTCTCGCTGTGTCTCTCTCTCTGTCAAATAAATAAATAAAATCTTTAAAAAAAAAAAAAAAAAAATTAAAAAAAAAAAAAAAGAGTCTGGTCTTTCATGTCTATTTCCCCAGCAGCTCCAGAGAAGTTTTCCCTAGTGGTATTTAGCACTTTCTATCTCATGTTATTTAAAAAAAATTTTTTTTTAATTTTATTTTTAAGTAATGTCTATACCCAATGTGGGGCTCAAACCCACAACCCCACGATCAAGAGTCTCACACTCTACTGACTGAGCCAGCCAGGCACCCCTCTATCTTGTGTTATAAAGGACCTGTTTTATTCGCCTTTATCTCCCCAGATCTCAGCTCAGGGCCTTGCACAGAATGAGTAACAAATATTTAATGGAAGAATCCGTTTTCACCCAAACCACTTCCCGTGCTGTGCTTGGATTAATTTCAGTTAATGTTTACTGATCTGCTATAAAGCACCAAATACTGTGCACAGCCCTCCTGTTCTGGGCCAGCCAAGCCACTCCCTCCATCTCATCCTCCAGGCTCAAGCAGAGGGCCTACCATGCATCTGGTACCTTCCTGGGCATAGTCTCCTTCAGAAACCTCCTGAAAGTCTGGCCCCTAATAATAAGCACTAATATTCACATAGCTCTTTCAAGTTAAAGCAGCACTGTCAGACCCATTTGATCTGCCCAGCCACTCAGTGACTGCTACTGGTGTCATGATCCCCATTTTGCCGATATGAAGACCAAGGTCCAGAGATATCAAATGATGGACCCTGGTCCACATAGAAAGTCTCCAGAATTGAATCCAAATTTTCTAAAGCGAGAGCCCTTGCTTTTCCACTACAGAAATCTTCATGACAGTTGACAAGTCAGTATGGTGTAGAGGGAAAGGCTGCTGGCTTGGTGTAAGTCGGCCTTTGAGTTTGAGTTTGAGCTTCATCACTTAGTAACTGTGTGACTTTAATCAAGTCATTAGCTTCCCTAATCCTGAGTGTTTCATCTCCAAATGAGGCAGTAACATCTACCTCACAAGGTGATGAAGATTCAAAGGATAAAAAAAATGTGTATGGGGCGCCTGGGTGGCTCAGTCGTTAAGCGTCTGCCTTTGGCTCAGGTCATGATCCCAGGGTCCTGGGATCGAGCCCCGCATCAGGCTCCCTGCTCTGCAGGAAGCCTGCTTCTCCCTCTCCCACTCCCCCTGCTTGTGTTCCCCGTCTCGCTGTGTCTCTCTCTGTCAAATAAATAAATAAAATCTTTTAAAAAAATGTGTATAAATTGCCTTACACATAGTCAGGACTCAGTAAGCATGAGAGCCTTACCTGGCCCCACCATGCCTGTCCCCCACCCCGAATCTCTATGACAATAATCCAATACTCCAAGTTCTGTGCCCTAAACTATTAGTCTTTGCATGCAGAGGAGTGCTCACCCACAGAAGATGAGGACACTGGGTTCAGCACAAAGGACAAATGCATATTAATTCCCTCATTCCTGGGTGCAGTTCTTTATTTTCCTCTGGTTGGTTGCTTGCCTTCTCTGAGACTTTTAAGAGCATATATGTTTGGGTTTGCCCATAGCCTGATGTGGCCCGCTTTAGCTACAGAGCATGGTTTCAGCCTTCTTCTGCCATACTGAACTCTTTCCCCCACCCACCAGCTACCAATCTACAAAGGAGTCTGTGGTTCCTTGAAGCCCACATCACCCTCAAGGGAAATTTTTTTTTTTTTTAAAGATTTTTTATTTATTTATTTGAGAGAGAGAGAATGAGAGAGAGCAAGCACATGAGAGGGGGGAGGGTCAGAGGGAGAAGCAGACTCCCTGCCGAGCAGGGAGCCCGATGCGGGACTCGATCCAGGGACTCCAGGATCATGACCTGAGCCGAAGGCAGTCGCTTAACCAACTGAGCCACCCAGGCGCCCTCAAGGGAAATTTTTTATAGCTGTTTTTAATCTCAGAAACTATTCCCTGCCAGACAAATGGTCTATCAGTCCATTTCTGAAGACTTAACTAAGTGTAAATGATGGGGGCAGGCCAGGTCCTAGGACCCAGAGGCGGCCCCGCAGGACTAGTCAAGAGGATCCCTGACTGCGCACAGGATGGAAATGAAACGCCAGCTAGCAGGAAGTGAGAGCGGAGTTTACTGTAGGTATAGACAGAGAGTGCAGATACAGACAGAGTGTCTGGGAGACTCAGAAAGGAAAGGAGGGAGTCTGGTCTTTGTTCGGGGTCTCAGGGTTTTTACTGAGGTTTGTGGTCTGGTATACCTGTCCTCTCAGGCATTGGAACCCCTTAGAACAAAGACAGGGGCCCAGGTGTTACTCCTTGGAGCCCAGGCGCGTGATCGTGGAGATGTCTAGCCCAGCTCGGGTGGTCTGGGATACAAATTGATAGCTGCCTCTGCTCATTCCCACCCAGTCCTTCCTTAGATGTTATCTGTTTAAAAAAAGGCATTAACTCCTTGTCCCTTACAAGTAGGACATGCACTATTTGCATTCGGAGGCATGTGTAAAGTGGGATTGCAGGTTCTAGCAAGAACAGAAGCAGGGAAAGGAGCAAAAAGCAGGTTTTCATGCAGTCCTTCAGTTTCCCTATCTCACAAAGTCATGTGGCTCTCACCTGTAATAATTACTATAATGACTACATCTGGCAGTTACTGGGCATCTATAAGGTGAGATCATGTGTATAAGGCACTAAGTGCACTAAGTGTTTTATACACATGATCTCACCTTATCTTTACAACAAAACGTTGGGATGGGTGGTTATCTGCGTTTCAAAGATGAGAAAACTGAGCATTAGAAAGGTTTGGTGACTTGTTCAAGCCTACACTAGTCGCAGAGCCGTGGTTCAAAACCCTGTCTGATTGCAAAGCTCGACTTCTTTCCCTGCCCTAAGAAGTTCCCCAGAAGCATTTTATCTTGATGAAGTCCCAAAAGTTCATTTTTGCTTTTGTTTCACTAGCTTTTGGAGATGTATCTTGAAAGAAGTTGCTGTGGGCGATGTCAGAGAGGTTACTGCCTATGTTCTCTTCTAGCAACAGTCAACAAAACAAAGAGGCAACCCACAGAATGGGAGAAGATATTTGCAAATGACACTACAGATAAAGGGCTGGTATCCAAGATCTATAAAGAACTTCTCAAACTCGGGGCGCCTGGGTGGCTCAGTCGGTTAAGTGTCTGCCTTCGGCTCAGGTCATGATCCCGGGGTCCTGGGATCGAGCCCCGCATCAGGCTCCTTGCTCTGCGGGAAGCCTGCTTCTCCTTCTCCCTCTCCCTCTGCTGCTCCCCCTGCTTGTGTTCCCTCTCTCTCTCTGTCAAATAAATAAATAAAATCTTTAAAAAAAAAAAAAAAAGAACTTCTCAAACTCAACACCCAAAAAACAAATAATCAAGTCAAAAAGTGGGCAGAAGATATGAAAAGACACTTCTCCAAAGAAGACATACAAATGGCTAACAGACACATGAAAAAATGTTCATCATCATTAGCCATCAGGGAAATCCAAATCAAAACCACATTGAGATACCACCTTACACCAGTTAGAATGGCAAAAATGGACAGGGAAAGAAACAACAAATGTTGGAGAGGTTGTGGAGAAAGGGGAACCCTCTTACACTGTTGGTGGAAATGCGAGTTGGTACAGCCACTTTGGAAAACAGTGTGGAGGTTCCTCAAAAATTTAAAAATAGAGCTACCCTATGACCCAGCAATTGCATTCCTGGGTATTTACCCCAAAGACACAGATGTGGTGAAAAGAAGGGCCATATGCACCCCAACGTTCATAGCAGCAATGTCCGCAATAGCCAAACTGTGGAAAGAGCCGAGATGCCCTTCAACAGATGAATGGATAAAGAAGATGTGGTCCATATATACAATGGACTATTACTCAGCCATCAGAAAGGATGAATACCCAAATTTTACATCAGCATGGATGGGACTGGAGGAGATTATGCTAAGTGAAATAAGTCAAGCAGAGAAAGTCAATTATCATATGGTTTCACTTATTTGTGGAACATAAGGAATAGCATGGAGGACATTAGGAGAAGGAAGGGAAAAATGGGGGGGGTGGAATTGGAGGGAGAGATGAACCATGAGAGACTATGGACTCTGAGAAACAAACAGGGTTTTAGAGGGGAGGGGGGAGGGGGGATTGGTTAGCCCGGTGATGGGTATTAAGGAGGGCATGTACTGCATGGAGCACTGGGTGTTATACGAAAACAATGGATCGTGGATCACCACATCAAAAACCAATGATGTGGGGCGCCTGGGTGGCTCAGTTGGTTAAGCGACTGCCTTCGGCTCAGGTCATGATCCTGGAGTCCCTGGATCGAGTCCCACATCGGGCTCCCTGCTCGGCAGGGAGTCTGCTTCTCCCTCTGACCCTCCTCCCTCTCATGCTCTCTGTCTCTCATTCTCTCTCTCGCAAATAAATAAAATCTTAAAAAAAAACAAACAAAAAACAAAAAAAAACCAATGATGTATTGTATGGTGACTAACATAACACAATAAAATTAAAAAAAAAAAAAAAGCTCCCCAGTCTGTTAACAGAAAGATACAAACCCAGAAACAAATGCGTCATTCCTTGCAAATGTCCCTTTTTTCTGATTATAAAATCTGGTTCTGAATACAAAAGTCCTCCTCTGGGGAAGGAGGATTAAGGACTGAGATGACAGGAAGATTTACTTTTTGAGTACTTTTTTGTACTTGGTGCATTTTTTCTACCTGTGTAATTTTTTTTTTAACCTAACAAAGGTGGCTGGGGGGTAGAATATGCCACCCAAAATGTGCCACTTTGGCAAGTGGATTATTTTATGCTGAAGGCAATCAAGACCCAGCAGACTCAGGAAAAGCTTTTTACCGTGCCCTCCGGCCGCCCCCCCCCCTCCCACAACTGCTTAAAAGAATTGAGAAAGGGGGCTTGTAACCAGGAAGAGAGCTATTACCTAAGATCACATTTTCATCTGAGAGACTTACCTGCATGGTAGGGCAAACATTTGTTTACCAAATATTTGCTCTTCTCACCTTTTTATTTATTTATTTATTTTTTATTTTTATTTTTTTAAAATGTTTTATTTATTTATTCATGAAAGTCAGAGAGAGAGAGAGAGGCAGAGGCAGAGGGAGAAGCAGGCTCCCCGCAGAGCAGGGAGCCCAATGCGGGGCTCCATCCCAGGACCCTGGGATCATGACCTGAGCCGAAGGCAGATGCTTAACGACTGAGCCACCCAGGCACCCTCTCTTCTCCCCTTTCTGTGAATTGCCTTCCTCAGCCTCTCCCTTTTGAAATCCCAGGCCCCTATCCTTGTCCTTAGCTTCGAAAGGTATAGAAGCCTCAAGTGCGTGGTTGCCTTTGAATCTCGTATCTTTTTGGGGACTTGTTTTTCTCCTGTTAAGCTATCTTTTTATTGTAGGTTGGGTCTCAGCCAAGAACCTAGAAGAATAGAGGAATAATTATTTTCCCACCCTTACAGCAGTTTTAAAAACCAATTAGAACACAGTAGAACATTTAGAAAATACAGCCAGTAATTAAAAAAATAGTTCTTAATCCCACTTTACATAAATACTCACTTCTGACTTTTTTTCTAAGCGTGCGCTTAAAATGGGATCACATTTACACATACTGCTTTGTAACCTGCTTTCCCCGCCGCACCCCTCCGCCCGCTTATCTGCATCTTACGACGTACTACCACATCTTTTCATGTGCATGATACAGATCTGATGGTACTGACGGCGTTCAGGTGGTTTACAAGCCCTTAACACTAGGAGAAAGCTGAGATGAATTTTTTTGAATAGGAATCCTGTGCACGCCCGGCTCAGCTCGGGCTGACTCTCCTCACGCAGAGGCAGGAACCGCAGGCTCAGGGCAGGGCGTGCTGGGCCCGGGGCAGGCGCTGGTGTCCGCGTGATTCCCGCGGAGAGCTCTCCTGCTGGGCTAGAGCTGGGCAGAGCAGAGGTCCAGTTGCAGAGGTTCCTGGATGGACCCAGCTCCTGGAGGGCCACCTCCCTACTACTCTGGCTCTACACTCAGAGGCACCTGCGGGTAGGCATCCCAGCCAGCGGGGAGTGACAGACCAGGTCATGCCAGTGCCCAGGGCTTGCTGGACTTCAGAGCTGAGGGCGTCCACAGGCATGGGTCAGTCCCTGTGACAATGACCGAGGTTCCTGTAAGGGGAGGCCCCCCAGAAGGCCCATGGGCTTGGGGAGGCGGCTGTCATCACGGATGGTGGTGAAATGACCCGAAAGATTTAGGATGTTGCTGGACCCCAAAGTGCTTGCTCTATGTGTTCTTATTGAAGCCTTTAGAAAATTATAAAATATGGCATACACAAAAATAGAATAATGTATTTAATCTCTATGTACTCTTTACCCAGCTTAGACACATCTTAGTATTTTCCTATATTTGCTTCAGCTCTTTTGTTCTTTAAGAAATGAGGCATTAAGGGGCGCCTGGGTGGTTCAGTCGGTTAAGCGTCTGCCTTCGGCTCAGGTCATGATCTCAGGGTCCTGGAATCAAGCCCTGCATCGGGCTCCCTGCTCGTGGGAAGCCTGCTTCTCCCTCTCCTTCTGTTGCTCCCCCTGCTGTTCTCTCTCTCTCTCTGTCAAATAAATAAATAAATAATCTTAAAAAAAAAATGAGGCATTAAGTATACAGTTGAGTGTCTGTGTAACCTCCCTAATTCCATTCTTATCTATGCCTAGAGGCCATTGCCATCTTGAATTTGGGGCTTATCAATTTATTAACTGAATGTGTGTTTTCAACGCTTCTAGTACATATGTATTAAGCCACAAAAATAGATGGCTTGTTTTGTATGGTTTAAACTTTATATGAACCCTATGCTACTGTGACTATTCTGCAAACTTCTTTTTTCTTCCCCTCAATCTTATGTTTTGGGGATTCATTCAATATACTTGCTATATACGATTTCATTTTGTGATTATACTCCACTTCATTTAAACATCCTTCTGTTCAATAAATAATCATGGCAATGAACACCCTTGTACATGCCTCCTAATACATAGATGTGAGGGTTTTTAGGATATGTTCCTAGGAGTGCGTGAATCATGCTGAATCGTGGTGTATGCACATCTTCCCCTTTGCCAGACATTGCTCCCTGGAGTGACTGTCTCTCATTTGACATTCCCACCAGCAGTGTATGAATGTTCATGTTCTACACAGTTGCCAAACTTGATTTATCTCTTTTTTTAAAAAAGATTTTATTTATTTATTTATTTGAGAGAGAGCACGAGTGGCGGTGGGGTGGTACAGAGGGACAGGCAGACTCCGCACGGAGCAGGGAGCCCAACACAGGGCTTGATCCCAGGACGGTGAGATCATGACCTGAGCTGAAGGCATGCTCAACCAACTGAGCCACCCAGGTGCCCCCAAACTTGATTTATGTTTAATAAAGCCTTAAGAAGTTTTTTTTTTAACCAAGTTCAAGTTTCATCTCTTCCATTTGCCCTCAATTTAACCTTGTATGAATTATTTTGCCTCTCTAGGCCTTGGTATTTTATTTTATTTTATTTTTAAAGATTTTATTTATTTGTCAGAGAGAGGGAGCACAAGCAGGGGGAGCGGCAGGCAGAGGGAGAAGCAGGCTTCCTGCTGAGCAAAGAGCCCGATGCAGGGCTCGATTCCAGGACCCTGGGATCATGACCTGAGCTGAAGGCAGACGCTTAACCAACTGAGCCACCCAGGCATCCTTATTTTATTTTTTTTTAACAATTTTATTTATCCATTTATTTGAGAGACAGAGAGAGAACAAGCAGGGGGAGGGGCAGAGGGAGAGGGAGAAACAGACTCCCTTGCTGAGCAAGGAGCCTGACATGGAGCTCAAGCCCAGGACTCCGGGATCATGACCCCAGCCAAAGGCAGATGCCCAACCAACTGAGACACCCTGGCGCCCCTAAGCCTTGGTATTTTAGTCTGCAAAGTGGAATAATGATCTTACTTTGCTAGACTGAGAGAATTAAATGAAAGAATGCATATAAAAATGCTGGCTTAAGGATGCCTGGGTGCTTCAGTCAGTTGAGTGTCTGTCTTCGGCTCAGGTCATGATCCCAGGGTCCTGGGATCGAGCCCCGCATTGGGCTCCCCTCAGTGGGAAGCCTGCTTCTCCCTCTCCCACTCCCCCTGCTTGTGTTCCCTCTCTCACTGTCTCTCTCTGTCAAATAAATAAATAAAATCTTTTAAAAAATAAATAAATAAAAGTATTTTAGGAGCTCCTGGGTGGCTCAGTCGGTTAAGTGTCTGCCTTCGGCTCAGGTCAGGGTCCCAGGGTCCTGGGATCGAGCCCCACATCGGGTTCTCTGCTCCGCAGGGAGCCTGCTTCTCCCTCTCCCTCTGCCTGCCGCTCTGCCTACTTGTGCTCTCTATCTCTCTATCAAATAAATAAATAAAATCTTAAAAAAAAAAAAAAGTATTTTAGTGTGACCGGAGTGTGGGATGTGGCAACAAGGCCAGAGAGATGGGTAGGGTCCAGGTCACAGAGAGCTTTGTCAGTCACATTGAGGAGTTTGGACTTTTTCCCCACAGGTAGTGGAAAACCACTGAAATTTGAGTGATGATTCAGAGGAGGGCTTTGATAGTTTTGAATTTAAGAAAGAGCCCTCTGGCAGCTGCAGTGGAAAGAATAGCAGTGGGACCCGAACAGGGCAAGGGTTTCCTCAGAGCTATAAGGGAGGGTACAAGCAATGAGGACCTGGACAGAGACAATGGCAGCGAGAAAAGGAGAGAGGTGGACAGACTGAAGAGCCCACAGCAGTGATAACTGATTGGATATGGCTGGACAGGGATAGGGAGAAGTCAAGCCTTCTTACTTTAGCAAACTGGGTCAATGGTTGTGAATTTCACTGTAGTAAGAAACCACTGGAAGAGAAACCAATTTGGAGGGAAAACAATCAGATCACCTTATGACACACTAAATTTGAGATCCTCCTGAAATATAGAGAGCTGTCCAAAAGAGAGTTGGAAATGCAGGTATGGAGTATCCTACTAGTCGCCCACTCAACATCCTCTTCCCCTTCTTCCCTAACAGAAACCAACTTTGTTTGGGACAGTGATGTGCGTAGTTAAAACATCCACCCTCCTAGACTCTCTTGCCAGTCTTCCCAGACTCTATAGTTGGTCATGAGATTCGGTTCCACCCAATAAACTCTAAGTGGACATCACTGGGTGTAGGTTCCGGAAAAGCTATTGTTTTCCTGATAACAATGGACAGGTCCAGCTGGCAATTGCCTTTTACCCCTGTCCTTCTTCCTTCTTCTTGCCTAAACAGAGTAGTAATGCCTGGACAAGATGCAGCCATTTTGTGACCATGAGGATGCAGGCTCTTAGCGTACTAAGGGAAGAAGAGAAGAAAAACAGGATTTTGGCATTGTGGAGCTGTTGTATGGCCCTGGGCTGTCTACCATCTGAGAAAAATAAACCCTAATTTAGTTAAGCCACGAGGATTGGTTTTCTGTCACCTGTAGCAAAACATGATCCTAATTGATTAGGGCTAAAAGGCCCAGGGATAAAGCTCTGGAGACAGATCTGGGTTAGATAAGAGATTTGGGTCAGCATCTAGATGGTAACTGACAGTATTTGGGTGGATACAAGAAAACCAGCACTGGAATAGGCACAAATGTAAATGATTCTTATAAATTGAAGGACAGAGGGCTCAATTTGTAGGCAATGTTGAAAGGAGGAATTCCTGTTCATAGGGAGTGTCTTTACGTTACTTTTTTACTGTTGATGTTTCCATAACCTCATTCAACACAAAACAATAAATTTAGGGCTATTCAATTACTATTCAACAACTTTCCAGGTGTTTACCCAAGGGCAGTGACTGTTCATATGCGTGGCAACTTACCTCCCTGGGTGTGGTGTGTTTGGCGCTCAGGAGGTGACCTGGTAAACCTCAGTTCTCTGTTTTCCATGAAGCAAGTGCGCTTGGAGTTCCTTTTGGAAAGACTGGTATGAGGACTGCCCAGGACCTGTATTGCAGTTTAACCTGACGGTCCTATCTTTTGCCAAGATTATTTGCCACAGTGTCCTAATTAATTAGAAGGTTGATCAGGCTAATTTTCCTGATTCCTCTCTTCTCCCTGCCCTGCCCCCTACAAAAAAATCCGAAAACCAGAAATCTATTTACCCTAACACATGGAAACATGTTATTCCCTTTCTTGAACACTTCTGTTGTCTCTAGGATGAAGCCCAAACTCCTTATCCCAGTGTATTAGGCCTCAATCTTTCCATCCTCAGTTCCTGATAAATGTCCTCACCTCTCCCCCATCTCTGTACACTGGTAAGCCACTCTGAATGTCTCATTCTGCCCACATTTTTCTTGTCCCTTTTTTTTTTTTTTAAGATTTTATTTATTTATTTGAGAGAGCGGGAAAGCATGAGCAGGGCGGAGGGGCAGAGGGAGAGGGAGAAGCAGGCTCCCTGCTTAGGGACGTGGGGCTCTATCCCAGGACCCTGAGACCAGGGACTGGAGCCAAAGGCAGAAGCTCAGCAAACTAAGCGCCCTCTCTCGCCCTTTCAAGTCCTCGCCAACTATGTTCCTTGCCCAGCAATGCTGTCTCTGCCTCTTGCTCTGAAGGACTATCCTCATCCACCTACAGCAGCCAGGTTAGTTTTCTGGTCTTTGGGCAGCTGGGAATGGCTGGAAACCCAGGAGTGGTCAACCTCCTCGATCCCTGTCCCCAATATTTTTCCAAATCCTGTTGACTCAACCCCTTAAACATCTGTGAATTTGTCCCCTCCTCTCTGTCACAATTGCTACTAACCAAATCACTGCAAGTCCCTACAGGAGCCTCTGTGTCGTCAGTCTTGCCCAATTCAGTCAATCCAATTTACCCATGTCACTCTTTCCCTAAAAACCCTTTCCGTCCCTGATGGCAATTTCCCTGCAGACCTCTCAAGCCTCATTTCCTACACTCCAAGTACCGAGAGAAATCGAACCCAGTGCTGACCTTCAGCCCTCTATCTTGCACAGCCCTCTTCTCCTGCGCTCCTAGGGGCTAGCATGGCACAATAGTTAAGAACATGGCCTCTGGCACCAGACTTCCTGGATTCCAGTCTCTGCTCAGCTACTTATTAGCTGGATGCCCTTGGGTGAAATATTTAATCTCACTGTGTCAGTTTCGTTATTGGTAAATGAGGGCTAAAGGTTGCCTTCATCCTTGGGGTTGTTAAAAAGATTTTAAAAGGTAATACGGAAGAGTACTCAGAACAGTGTCAGGAACTGAGTAAATCCTATATAAGCGTTAGCTATTATAATTATTACATTTCATTTTGATCCTTGAAATTTATCTTTTTCTCTTCTTCTATTATCTAGGATAGTGCAGGAGACATGGCAGGAGATAGCTTGTGGCTAGGATAAGGGGTGCAGGGAGCAGTGAGGGGGAAATGCTGAGAAACTAGGGACCAAAGAGGCTTATTTAGCTCAAGTCAACAAAAATTGGCTTTGGAGGACCTGGATGGCTTGGTCCATTAAGCATCTGACAGTTGATTTCAGCTCAAACCTTGATCTCTAGTCATGAGTTCAAGCCCTGGGTTGGGCTGCATGCTGGTGTAGAGCCTTCTGAAAAACAAAAAACAAACAAACAAAAATCTGACTTTTTGTTCTCTAACCCAAGCCTCAGCTTAGTTTATTTTTTTATTTTATTTTATTTTTTTTAAAGATTTTATTTATTTATTTGACAGAGAGAGACACAGCGAGAGAGGGAACACAAGCAGGGGGAGTGGGAGAGGGAGAAGCAGGCTTCCCGCGGAGCAGGGAGCCCGATGTAGGGCTCGATCCCAGGACCCTGGGACCATGACCTGAGCTGAAGGCAGACGCTTAATCGACTGAGCCACCCAGGCGCCCCCTTAGCTTAGTTTAGAAAATAGATCTTACAGGAAAATCAGGCCCAGATCTTGTGCATGGTGGACAGGATGATTCCCTGAGCTTCACCAAGGAGGCTTTCTCCTTCCTTCAAAGTGATAATAATACCACAATACCATGAAGTGTTTTGATCTCATTTCATTTCCCAGGGACTGTATTTTGCAACCATTTTTTTCATTTAATCCAAACATAAAGTGGGTACTATTGCTTCCCCATTTTTTAAAAGATTTTATTTTTAAGTAATCTCCACACCCAACATGGGGCTCAAACTCACAACGGCAGGATCAAGAGTCACACACTCCACCGACTGAGCCAGAGAGGTGCCCCTGCTTTCCCATCTTATAGGGATACAAGGTCACGTTTGCCACTTTCCAAAGGTGACACTGCTTTTTTTTTTTTTAAGATTTATTTATTTGAGAGAGAGAGTGGGAGTGAGTGGGGGGAAAGGCAGAGGGAGAGAAAATCTTCAAGCAGACTCCCTGCTGAGCATGGAGCTGGCCACGGGGCTTGATCCCATGACCCTGAGATCATGACCTGAGCCAAAACCAAGAGTTAGGATATAACTGACTAAGTCATCCAGGTGCCCCCAGAGCTGATACTCCTTTTTTTTTTTTTTTTTTGAGATTTTATTTATTTATTTATTTGGCAGAGAGAGAGAGAGAGTACAAGCAGGGGGAGCAGCAGAGGGAGGGGGAGAAGCAGGCTCCCTGCTGAGCAGGGAGCCCGATGCGGGACTCGACCCTAGGACCCTGGGACCATGACTCCAGCCGAAGGCAGACGCCTAACCAACTGAGCCACCAAGGTGCCCCAGAGCCAATACTCTTAACCTCTTAACTGCTATGCCAGATTGCTTCATACAAGTGGATGATTTACTTAATCTGAGAAATATCTGTGGACTTGCTCACATGTTAGTTCCTGCACTGGGAACATGGAGATCCATATGGGTGATCCTTTGTTTCCAGGAACTCATAGCTGCATTCTGGGTACAAGCTAGTCAACAGGTCGTGAGGCCAAGTGTGGGAAATGCACAGGTACTAGGGAGTAAGGAAAATAAAGCACTGACTCCGCCTGAAGAGTGGGGCCTGGGGTCCAGCTACAGAGGCCGCAGTTGAGTCTCAAAGTCTGGGATTGAGGGTGGTGATCACTCTAGTGATGTTTCTGGAAGACTAAGTATCAGCAGGTGCATAAAAATTTATCATTTGGGTGGCGCCTGGGTGGCTCAGTCGTTAAGCGTCTGCCTTCGGCTCAGGTCATGATCCCGGAGTCCTGGGATCGAGCCCCGCATCGGGCTCCCTGCTCTGTGGGAAGCCTGCTTCTCCCTCTCCCACTCCCCCTGCTTGTGTTCCCTCTCTTGCTGTGTCTCTCTCTGCCAAATAAATAAATAAAATCTTAAAAAAAAAAAAGGAAAGCTGTTTGGCCCATCATATACCAAAATATTATCAGTGCTTACTACTGAGTGATGAAATTTCAGATAATTCTTTATATATATTTTTATTGTGGATTATATTTTTATTGTATAAATACATTTTATATTGTGAAATATAACTTTATTGTGGAAATATAAATTGGTATAACCACTTTAGAAAGCTATTTGGCATTATCTAATAAATGTGAAAATGTGCAGACTGTTCCATTCACAGGTAATATGCTAAAGAAATTCTTGCACATGTGTATCAGATGTGTGCAAATGAGTGTTCAAGATAGCCTTGGTTATAATAGCAAAAATGGGAAACAACTTATACCCATCTCAGGAAATGGATAAATACAGTGTGGCATGGTCGTGCAATAGAAGACATCATAAAAGAGTAAAATGAAGAAACTACAAGCTTTAATCAACAGCACAGATGAATCTTCAAAGTATAATATTGAGCCAAAAAAAAAAAAAGCAAGTCTAAGAAGAATGCTTACTATATGAGTCTATTTTTATAAAATTCAAAAACATGCAAAATATATGCTCAGGGATACATTCATGTGATAAAAGTATACAAAGGTAAAAGAATGATAAAAACAAAATTCAGGGGGCACCTGGGTGGCACAGTCAGTTAAGTGTCCGACTCTTGGTTTCAGCTCAGGTTGTGATCTCAGGGTCAGGGTGGGGCTCCGCACTCAGCGCACAGTCCGCTCGAGATTCTCTCTCCCTCTCCCTCTGCTCCTCCTGCTCATGCTCTCTCTCTCTAAAATAAATAGATCTTTTGAAAAAACAAACAAACAAAAGTCAGGAAGGTGGTTGCTTCTGGAGGGAGAGAAGTAATGAGATTGAAGAAGGATACACGGGGCTTAAGGCATCAGTCAGGTTCTAGCTCTCATATAGGTTCTATCTTAATCAGGCTCTATCTCATTACTATTCTTAATATATTCAGTTACGTATTATTTTTATATATTATATATTTCATAATAAAACTATTTTTATCCATATTTTGAAATTTCCCATAATGAACATGAGTACAAACAGTTATATTAAACAGAAAGATAACAAATGTAATGGCATTTTAAAAATTGTTATTCTCTTGTAGCTTTTCTTACCCTGGCCTCTTTATGTTGTTCATTCACCACATATTCACTGAGGACTTACTCTGTCCTAAGCTGTATGTTGGGGATACAAGGATGTTACATAGTTCCTACACTCATGGAGCTTACCCTCATGGGTGCTCTTTTGTGTCCCTGTAAAATTCTCAGAGTTTGGCTTTCACTATCAATATTTTACAAATTCATTAGCAATGTTTGTTAATGTAGCTGTTAAGTACCTGTGCTCTGAAGCTAGCCACTTAAATTCAAATCCTGGCTCTGCTACTAACTAGTTACACATATTTAGGCAAGTAACTTAACCTCTTTGTACTTTAATGTCCTTAACTATGAAATGGGAGAGAGAGTAGTATCTACCTCAGTGGGTTGTTGTAAGATTTAACTCAGTTAATGTAAAGAACCCAGGACAGGACCTGGCTCGTGGTAAATGTACCATAAATGATACCTATTGTTATTGTTTTTGTTCTTTAAATATTCCCCGAGCACCAATTCTGTGTCAGGCCCCATGAGGGACTGGTGATACAGAGATAGAATGAGACCGAGTCTGGAAGATGGATTCTTAAACAGACTACCATGAAATGTGAGAGAAGTTATCGTGGAGGGAAACCTGGAGCTGCAGGAGCATAGATGGGCCCCCAGCCAGCCTGGGGACAGGGGCTCTTCCCACAGAGGCTTGGACACAACCGTGTCCCCAAGTGGGTGACATGCTAAGTGTTGACAGGCTACCATAGATGTGCCCTGCCATAAGAGAGGCCAAGAGGTAACGTGTAGATCATACAATCACTTAATCTGTGGTAAGCCTACACATTTGGTTTCTGTGCTTTCAAATTTTCCTTTGCAGTTATGAAATGATGCAACAGGTCTCGTGTGGAAAAAATGGCTTACAGCTTGGATTTCTTTTGTCTTGGGAACTAGTAAAAAGGGTTTTCACTAGGAATCTGGTTGAAACTCCCAAAATTTGGGTTCTCATTTGTTAGCTGAAAAATAAATACAGGGATTGGAAATAACATAAATATTCAGTAATAAAGGAATAGTAACATGGATATATGACAATTAAGTACATTGTGTTATATCTATAATATCGAATATGATATAACTATTAATGTGTTTACAAGGATTTTTTAATGGCATGAGAAATGCTTATGAAATATGAAATAGAAAGGCAATATTAGTTCTAGTACGTAAAAAATCCATAGATAAAATGCTGGAAAAAAATATACTTACATGTTAACAATGGTTATTGCTGGTTGGTGGGATTGTGAGTGATTTCCTTTCTTTTTTCAGAGTTTTCTAAATTTTCCAATATAAGAATATATTACTTTCTTTAAAAACACAGCTTTATTGGGGTACCTGGGTGGCTCAGTTAAGTGTCTGACTTTGGCTCAGGTCATGATCTCAGGGTCCTGGGATTGCGCCCATGTCCAGCTCCCTGCTCAGCGGGGAGTCTGCCTCTCCCTCTGCCTCCATGCCCCTCTATGCTCATGCATGTGCACTCTCTCTCAAATAAAATCTTAAAGAAAAACAGCTTAATTAAGATATAATTAATCTACCATACTGTTCAGTCATTTAGAATACTTATTGTACATTTTAAAGTATACAATTCGAGGACACCTGGCTGGCTTAGTCGGTGGATGTGAGACTTGATCTCAGGGTTGAGTTCGAGCTCCATGTTGGGTATACAGATTACTTTAAAAAATAAAAAATCTTAAAAAAATATAAAGTATACAATTTTATTTTATTTTTTTGCATATTCAGAGTTGTGCAACCATTACCACATCTAATTTTAGAACACTTTCATTGTCCCAAAAGAAACCTTGTACCCATTAGCAATCACTTCCCATTCCCTGTTTCAGCCAACCACTGATTTACTTTCTATCTACTTTACTTTATTACTATCTAAAGATTTGCCTATTCTGGATGTTTTATATAAATGGAATCTTACAATATGTAGCATTTTGTGTTTGGCTTCTTTGATGTAGCATAATGTTTTCAAGGTTCATTCATATTGTATCATGCATCAGTATTTCATTTCTTCTTATTGTCAAATAATATTCCATTGCATGGATAGTCTATATTTTATTAATCCATTCATCAGTTTCCACTCTTTGACTATTATGAATAAAGCTGCTATGAACATTCTTGTACAATTTTTTTGCGGCCATGTTTTCAAATTTCTTAGTATATAGCTAAGAGTGTAATTGTTAGGTCCTATGGTAACTCTGCTGAGTATTCTGAAGAAGTGCCAAACTGTTTCCCAAAGTGGTTGTATCATTTTACATACCATCAATGTATGAAGGTTCCAATTTTTGTACGTCTTTGATAATATTTGTTATTGTTTTTTTGATTACAGTCACCCTAGTGTATGTGAGGTGGCATCTCATTGTGGTTTTGATTTGCATTTTTCTAATGGCAAACATGAGCATCTTTTCTTTTTTTTTTTAAAGATTTTATTTATTTATTTGACAGAGAGAGACAGAGTGAGAGAAGGAACACAATCAGTGGGAGTGGGAGAGGGAGAAGCAGGCTTCCCGCTGAGCTGAGAGCCCGATGTGGGGCTCAATCCCAGGACCCTGGGATCATGACCTGAGCCAAAGGCAGACGCCTAATGACTGAGCCACCCAGGTGCCCCCATGAGCATCTTTTCATGTGATTATTGGCATTTATCTCCCTTGGAGAAATGTCTAGCCATATGCTTTGCCCATTTTTAATTTTTTTTGTGTGTTTTTATTAAGTTGTAAAAGGTCTTTATATATTCTGAACACAAGTCTCTTATCAGATATATTATTTGTAAATATTTCTTCCCACTTTTGGGTTGTCTTTTTACTTTCTTGATGGTATTACTTGCAACAAAAAGTTTTTAATTTTGATGAAGCCCAATTTATCTATTTTTTCTTTCATTGCTTGTGCTTTTGTTATTTTATATAAGAAACCACCGCCTAACCCAAGGTTACAAGCATTTACTTTTATGTAAACTAAGAGTTTTATAGTTTTAGCGCTTACATGTAACTCTATGATCCATTTTGAATTAATTTTGTTTACTGTGGCAAGAAGGAATCTAATTTCATTCTTTTGCATGTGGATATCCAGTTGTCACAGCACCATTTATTGAAAAGACTATTCTTTCCCTGTTGAATTGTTTTAGCGTCCTTTTTGGAAATCAACTGACCAAAACCTTAAGGGTTTGTTTCTGGACTCTTCATTCTATTCCATTAATCTACATGTTTATCCTTATGCCAGTATTACACTCCCTTGATTAGTGTAGCTTTTTAGTAATGAAATTGGGAAGTGTGGGTCCTCCAACTTTGATCTTTTTCAAGATAGTTTTGGCTTTTCAGGGTCCCTTACATTTCTATGCATTGTTTTTATAATTGGGCAAATTTTGTTAGAAAGAGAGAAAGATAGACATTGCTGATGGTACTATGAAATCCGTTTTGTTTTCTGAGAGTGATACTACTGCTGTGCACCTGTTTTCTTGGTCAGGGGAATTTTTCTCTCCTAAATCTTGTCCTGGTCACCGTAGATTTTTTTTTTCACTGTTGATGAAAATGTGATGAAATGTGCAGGGTATTGATTTAGTCAAGACTTCATCTCCTGTCTTGAATCACTTGGCTGGGTCAGGGGTTCTTTCCACAACACCCTAAATCTTTTTTTTAAAGATTTTATTTGACAGAGAGAGAGAGCACAAGCAGAGGGAGCCGGAGAGGGAGAGAAACAGGCTCCCCACTGAGCAGGGAGCCAGATGCGGATGCGGGGCTTGATCCCAGGACCCCAGGATCATGACCAGAGCCGAAGGCAGCTGCCTAACCAACTGAGCCACCCAGGTACCCCACAACACCCTAATTTTTTATTTAGTCCAAGCAAAATACTATCACACTCTACTTTTGTGGTCTCTACGCTGTTTTCATTGTAATTTCATCAGCAAATCACGTTTTTCTTTTTAAGATTTTCTTTCTAAGTAAACTCTACCCCTAACATGGGGCTTGAACTCACAACCCCAAGATCAAGACTCGCATGCTCTACTGACTGAGCCAGCCAGGCACTCCAACTCCAGCAAATCACTTTTGAGTATGTATTTCTGCAGGTTCAATTTGAATATACAAATATATGTATATTTATTCATTTATAACTTATATATACATGATTATTATACACATTAAAAACATACACAAAACATTTTAGAGGTTGAGATTTTAAAAATGCTTAGAAATAGAAGTTTTCCCACACTTCAATGACTTTTATTTCTCTGGAGACTGGCCCTCTTGGATTTTTCCTATTCACTTCAGTGTGTTCCAGCACCCAGCCAAGGGCCAGGTACATAGCAGAAGCTCAATGTCTGCTATTGGAAAGAAAATTTTCAGATATCCTGCTATTTCTATTAATACATACTGCCTCTATTCCTAGGTTCAGCACCCTGAAAGTAAAGATTTTGCATCTACCATCCGCTAGGGTCACTTTGCTGAGAGGCTGTGGGCACATCTCCCCTTGTTTTGTCTTTTACCTGTGATTGCGCCTTATCTGACTAGTTCTTTTATTGTTATTTTTTTTAAGATTCTGTTTATTTGTTTGACAGAGAGACAGCGAGAGAGGGAACACAAGCAGGGGGAGTGGGAGAGGGAGAAGCAGGCCTCCTGCTGATCAGGGAGCCCAACATGGGCTCGATCCCAGGATTCTGGGATCATGACCCAAGCTAAAGGCAGACGCCCAACAACTGAGCCACCCAGGCGCCCCTGACTAGTTCCTTTAGAAAATAGCAATTGTATCATCCTTAACTATAATCTTCATTTCAAACTGCTTGGTCAGGCGGAGTCCTGGGTGCCTTGACCATAAAGAATGAACAGCAAGCTTTCTTACCAGGATGTATCACTGGAGGTTATGAACAAAGGGCAAGGGAGCTTTTGGGGGTGACAATTAGGAAGTGCTTCAGGAAGCTGGATTTTTTTTATTTTTAAAGATTTTATTTATTTTTGAGAGAGAGCATAAGCAGGGGAGCGGCAGGCAGAGGGAGCAGTAGACTCCCCGCTGAGCACCCTGGGATCAGGACCCCAGCGGAAGGCAGATGCTCAACCTGCTCAACCGACTGAGCCACCCAGGCGCCCAGGATGCTGGATTTTAAAGGGCCAGTGGGAGTTAGCCAAATGGAGAAGAGAGGAAGGCAGTCCCAGCTGAACAGCAGGGACAAAGATGGGAATGGCTGAGATGGGAATGGCCCCAGCACATCCTGAGCTAGGGAAGAGTTCGTGTAGTTGAACACTACACAAGGGCAGGAACGGTTGCATTTGTGTTTTTTTTAAAGATCCCTCCGGCCGCACAGTGTAGTATTAAGAGTCTTGAGGCTGGAAGTAGGGGAGGCTGTTGGTTGCCTGGAGAGTAGAGTAAAATTATAGGTAGCCTGTGGAAACCTTTGGGATTGGAAGCCCAAACTGAAGCAGCTCTGCTTTAGTGTTTTGGCTGCATTCTTTTATAGGATTTCAACTCCCCTCCTTTTTTTTTTTTTTTTTTTTTTTTCCTCCAGGGCTGTTGCCCTTTCCCTTTGTTCCCAAGAGACACTTACCTATACCTTTATCAGAAAATCACTATTCCCTAGAATTCCCCGGGGCTGGGAGAGTTCTGTTTCCGGGCTCCGTTTGAGGCCTGCCCTCAAAGGAAGACACTGAAGTGCATCTTTGCACAGGTTTTATCAAGCCAGAGCTTGTCGAAGTCTTCAACCCACCCCGCCCAAGTTAAATATCAAACCACGCACACAGACACAGAGATAGAGGCTCAGACACGTCCAGACAGAGAGCAGCCTCAGGCTTATCAGGAGCCCCGGACCTACAGCCAGCGGTGTGGCTGAGCGGGACAGGCAGCCCGGGGAACTATCGCCCCCGCGGCCAGATCACAGCCCTTCCCTGGGAAGAAAGGGGCGGAGGGAAACCCCACCGCCCTCGGGATGGGCGGGGCGCCGGCAGGGCTCGGGCGGCCTGGCGGCGCCGGTGGGCGGGGTCTCCCCGCCGGGCACTGCCGCTGACGGCGCCGGCTCCGCCCCTCGGGGAGGGCGTGCGGTGAGCGCGCGAGCAGGGCCAGAGCCGGCCTGGGAGCCTGCGGAGCCGAGCGCAGCGAGCGGAGGAGCGCTTGGGCGGCGGCGGCGGCGGCGGCGGCAGCGGTAGCGTGCGCGATGGCTCCGGCCGCGGACCGCGAGGGCTACTGGGGTCCCACGACGTCCACGCTGGACTGGTGCGAGGAGAACTACGCGGTGACCTGGTACATCGCCGAGTTCTGTGAGTGCGGGCGCCAGCGCCCGGGCCTGAGGCGGGAGGCAGGGAGGGAGGGCGCCGGTCTGAGGGGAGACGCCGCGTGAGGAAGGCGGAGGGCGGACCTGGCCGCCAGGGGAGGCACCAGGCCTGGCCGGGGAGGTGGAGTGGGGAGCCCTGGTCTGGGGGCAGGAATGGGAGCGCTGCCGAGGAGGGGAGCGGATGGGGGGAATCCAGTGTGTCGGGTGAGGCGTGCCGTGGTCTGGACGGTTTGGGGGGGGTTGAGTTTGGGGGAGTGGAAGAGAAGTGGGGAACCCCCGCTGGACCTGAGGGGAGGCCTGAAGGGTAGGGCTGGGATGGGAATTCCTGTCGGAGGGGAGGAGTGGGGCAGGCTGGGGCGGCCCAAGAGGAGGTTGGGAGAGTGGAGGACTCGGCTCGTTAGAATGAGGGCCCGGGACACCTGCTCCTACTGTCGCTGCCACCCCCTTCGGCCTAAGGGCACAGGAGAAAGGAACAGGTCCTAGCTTAGTCTTACCCCAACCATGAAAACTCCCAGATCTTTCCCTTCCTCTTTGTCTGTTCTCGTCGGACCTCTTCGGTCACCTCCAGGGAAGGTGCCAGGCTCTCAAGAGCACAAGGGACCAAGTCCCTGCGCCACTCTGCCTCCTTTACGACTACCTAAGGGTTAGGGTTCATCTGAGGGCGCTACTTCCACTGATTGTACCCTCTGAGGACTCGGGGAACATGCTTCTCCAGGTGCTGCCCCTGACAGGCCCCCGTTTCCCCCTGGGGGCGTGTGTGTGGGGGGTGTGTGTGTGTGTGTCTTATTCCATTAGGCTAGGGGAGCACAGGAAAAATCTGCCACTTTTTTTTTAATGCAGTGTACTTTGGTTAAGTTTTGAGAGCACAATGTTTGATCCTTCTTTGGGTACCTATCTGCTTCTGGCAAAGTACAGAGGATTTTTTTTGGCTGTTTCTTCTTTTAATTGGATCCACTTTCTCAGGACAGGAAGCAACTCTTCTTTGCTAACCTACCCATTGTTGGGTCCTTTCCCCAGGCGTTTGTTTGGCTTTGTAAGAAAGAGGCAAGAGTTTCATGCCAGCTGATCCTACCTTATTCTTTTCACAGTAATTGACTAAATTAAAAAAACAAAAACAAAAACAAAAAACCACCGAACTCCTAGTAGTGTTCAAGACTTTAAACCATTCCTTTTAAACCATGATTTAGGCTGAGAGTCACTTACCCAGAACTACTAGTTTAGAGTAATAATTTTTACGTAGTAATGGAAGTATATGGGCAAAGGGATCATTTGTAGTGTAATTACTTGGCAGCCCAAATGTTGGCAAGGAAGCGCTATACCAATTTGCTGTTAGATCATGTTGGCAAGCCCATACGTGGTCCAGAGAAGGTCCATGAGAGGAAGAGACTTAAAACCATGCTTTCTGAATTGGAAGTGTGTAACGTGGAAAAGAGAAACTCAGGGGTCCTCAAATTTTGGATGGGCTGTCATATAGAGCAGTTAAACTTTCTGGATTTCTCTAGAATGTGGAATTAGAGTGTATGGGTGGAAACTAACTGTAAGGGGAGAGATTTTGCTTCAACATAAGGGAACTTTTAAACCAAAAATCATCGGATGGATTGAGGAGAGCTAGAGGTCACTGAAAGTGTTGAAACAGACATTGCTCAACTAACTCACATGAATTTTTTATGGAGAATTGTTGAGTAAAAAAAAGGGGTTGACTTTAGTTGGCCTTTAGGTCCTTTGCATATTTATGGGTGGATATAGGTAATAATGGCTCTTAGTTTAGAACCAAGGATTAGAATCAAGAGAAAACTGACAGTTAAGTCATGTGACCTATGAGAGTGCAAGATACTACTGTTCTGCCAGATAGCTCTGAGAAATGGGAAATGGCTTTTGGTCTTACCGTCCTCAGAGGAGGAAACTGAGCAGACTGCAGGGAGGCTTTTGACATAGGAATCAGGGGGTGCAAGAAGAGGGTAAGTGAATGTTGGTTGTCCTTTGCACATGTACCTTGGGAGAAAATTATTGGGAGGAAGTTGAGGTCAAGTCTTCTTATCCAGGAGGCAGTGGGTATATGTCATATTTTGGAGTAAGAGAACTTGATCTTCCAAAAATACGCTGGTTAATAATGGTGTGTTTAAGGGGCGCCTGGGTGGCTCAGTCATTAAGCGTCTGCCTTTGGCTCAGGTCATGATCTCAGGGTCCTGGGATTAAGCCCAGGATCGAGCCCCGCATCAGGCTCCTTGCTCCGTGGGAAGCCTGCTTTTTCCCTCTCCTACTCCCCCTGCTTGTGTTCCCTGTCATGCTGTCTCTCTCTCTGTCAAATAAATAAATAATCTTTGAAAAAAAATGTAGTTTTATCATTCTTACAATATTTACATTAATGATAGAAATATTAAAGATAATAATGGAGATAATAGCCATATCTAAGTGCTTACTGTGTACCACACTTTGCTAAGCACTTCATCTATCTTCTCTCTTTCATTCTTTTTTTTCCTTTTAAAGATTTATTTATTATTTTAGAGAGAGAGAGCGAAAGAGACAGAGATCAAGTGAGTGCTCACTTGCATGTGGGGATGGGGGAGGGGCAGAGGGGGAGGGAGAGAGAGAATCCTAAGCAGACTCCCTGTTGAGCTTGGAATGGGGGTGCTCAATCTCAGACCCTGAGATCATAACCTGAGCCGATTTCAAGAAATCAAGAGTCTGTCGCTCAACTGACTGAGCCACCCAGGTGCCCCTCTTTGATTTTTTTACCTAAGGCTGCAAAATGTGGTGTAGAGAGAGTATTCAGGTTGAGGTCTGATTCTAAAGCTACTATATGCCATATTCTATCACACTTTCATCGTTTTGTCCCTGCATGCAAGGTATGAGGACAGGTGAGATAGTACACTATCACAAAGGACAAATTGAATAATTATTCAAGAATCCTATCTTTTAGCCCTAGGCTATGTATATTTTGAATAATAAAAAGATGAGTTTCCGGAATTGCATGTTCAGATGTGGCAGCAGTTCTGAGTCACTGAAATACCTGAAAATCTGCCTTTTTAATATCACCCAAGATCAGTTCAAATTCTTCTTTTTTTTTTTTTCCAAATTGCTTTTTTGTTTGATCAGATTGTAAGGACAGGGGAAAACGTAGAGTTTTTCCTCTTAATTATAATTGTGAAATAATATGTTCCTTGGTGTGGCAGAAGTTATAGATACAGGCAGTCCTCACTCTTTATGGTAGTGACCATGCAAGTTAAAACCTGGCAAAGTAGTCTTAATAATCAATGGGAAAAGTTAAAATTGTTCTGTGACCTTCAAATTTCTTTGTCAAACACCATAAACCCTCTTATTGTTGGTTATAAACATATATAGAGAAATGAAAAAATAGCGAAACTGTTATTTAGTACACTGTAATTTAAAACATTAAAAACATTGAGAATTAAAATGTATTATTTCTTTGTAAAAGAACTGATCAAGAGTAGTTTGAACAGTGTTGGCTTTCTTGTCATGTAACATATGATATGGAATGAGTAATTTTTCTATGCCTTCATGAATTGTCATACTCCTAAGTTTGGTTCAGTTTCAACATTTTACTCTTTGCACTTTCAGTATTGTGAAATATCTCTGAGAGTTCTTCTAATGCAGAGTTTTTTTGCTGTAGTTACTTCTTCCGGTCCATCTTCATCCTTTTCTCACAACCACTTTTTTCATTTATGTTGATAAGTTTGCCTTTACTAAGTTCCTCCGGCTGTATATCTAGAGTCCCTTGAATGGCAGCGGTCAACATTGTCATTGTCAGCTATTTCTTTGATAACTTTGTTTATGTTTGATTGGAATTTCACTTCCAATATTATCACTTTTTGTTTCTTTGATACACTTTCATCATTGTTGGCTCTTTCCCTATTTTGCTTATTCATTTTTGTAAAATATCACATACGTTCATCACCAGGAGACAAGGAGGCAACTGAGCTACACACTTGGCTGTCTGTACATGAACTGAATAACAGAGTGCAGTGAATAATCACCAACAGTTTTTGCCTTGATTTTTTTTTTTTAACGATTTTATTTACTTATTTATTTTTAGAGAGTGAGTGTACAAGCGGGGGTGAGGGGCAGAGGGAGAGGGACAGAGAGAATCTCAGGCAGACTCTCCACTGAGCGCAGAGCCTGATGCGGGATTCAATCTCACAACCTGGAGATCACGACCTGAGCCGACATCCAGAGTTGGATGCTTAACTGACTGCACCACCGAGGAGCCCCTCAAGCCACTTTTCACACTTAGGTCTATAGTTAGTCATCAGAACTTATTAATACTTGAAGGCAAAGAGCATTTTGAAGTCTCATCTTGACTTAGTTTTTACCCATGTTGTCCAAGATATTAACTAGGAAGAATTGTCATTTGGTAGCACATATTGGAAGAAATGATAGATTTTTTTTTTTTAATGGAACAGTAATTGGTATATGGGTAAATAAGAAGAACGAATACCTCAGATGGTAATTTGGGGAACTTTACTAAGCCAGAATACATAGAATAGTGACTATTTAAATGAAAGTCTTGGGCGCTTGGGTGGCATAGTCGGTTAAGCGTCTGCCTCCGGCTTGGGTCATGATCCTAGAGTCCTAGGATCTAGTCCTGCATTGGGCTCCTTCCTCAACAGAGAGCCTGCTTCTCCTAACCCTGCCTGCCTCTCTGTCTCTCTTTCTGACAAATAAATAAATAAAATCTTTAAAAAAATGAAAGTCTTGCCCAGTGCATTATTATCTCAGGTTAAATTTTTAAGTTGTTCCTTTGATTTTGGGTTTACCCTGTCCCTTTGCCAACTGTTTCCCCATTAGTGGGGAAAAAAACCTGACCTGGAGAGTTTTAGGTAGTGCAGAAGAGCATTTTAAAAGAAGTAGAGGCATGGAGAAACATTTTAGGACCCAGCAAAATGATAGAGCCCAAAAGAGACAGCAGAAGCAGTTAATAGTGACACAGAAGTCCTACATATTTATTGTAGGGAAAGGTCATGGTATAATGACTTGGAGCCAGAATCAAGATTTCTATTTGAACTTTGCTCAGTTGAATGTTGTGACTTTGGGCAAATCACTTAATCATTCTTTGTATCAGTTTATTTTCTATAACATGAGAATAATGATATCCAAGAGGGTTATGAGAATTAAATGGCAAGATACGTGTGAAAGTGCACAGTGAGGTGAAGTGCTTGGCAAATACAAGGTGCTCAATAAATACTAGTTGAATTGAAATCTAGTCAAAATAAGTCTAAAAAGTAAATCATGCTGTGTTATAGTTGTGGCCACCTCATCTGTGATGGTTAGTTTTATGTGTGAACTTGGCTAGGCTGTTGTATCCATTAATTTAATCAAATACTAATCTAGGTGTTTCTGTGAAGATATTTTATAAATGTGGTCAACATCTACAATCAGTTGACTTTAAGTAAAGATTACTCTCAGTGATGTGGGTGGGCCTCATCCAGTCAGTTGAAAGGCCTTAGGAGCCACCACTGAGTTTGGGGAGGGTGGGGGGAAGGTTAAACTTTTTTGGGGGAGGTTTCCTTCTTGACTTACTTGACTCCTCACTTTAACGGACTTTTCCTCTCTTTTCTTTTCCTCCCTTTCATTCTTTCTTTCATTGTTTGAATATATTGAGAATATACCAGAATTTTTAGATGTTTTCAGTGGGATTGCTTTTGCACATGATGTTCCCTTGTCATTTGTAGCTACGTTCTCTCAGTGGATACCTCTTTAAGCCTTGAGTGATTACTCCTTACAGAGTTAGGTACTTCTGTTTCCCTTGGAGCACCTTTTTTTTAAAGATTAGTCATTTGAGAGAGAGAGCGCGCACGTGTGCAAGAGGGGGAAGGAGCAGAGGGAGAGAGAGAAGCAGACTCTCGACTGAGTGCGGAGCCTGATGCGGGGCTCCATCTCACAACTCTGAGATCGTGACCTGAGCTGAAATTAGGAGTCAGACGCTTAACAGACCGAGTCACCCAGGTACCCCTCCCTTCGAGGACTTTCTATTAACTGAAGGATAAAGGCCAAATTCTAACATGGCACGAAAACTCCTTTCTTTTTTTTTAAATGAATATTTTCACAACAGCAAGAATTTTGCAGTGAATATCTGTTCACCTATTGCCTAGATTCTATTTTAACATTTTATTATGCTTGTTTTACACCTTTTTTCTTAAAGGTTTTATTTATTTATTTGACAGAGCACAAGCAGGGAGAGCGGCAGGCAGAGGGAGAGGGAGAAGCAGGACCCTGGGATCATGACCTGAGCCGAAGGCAGCTGCTTAACCGACTGAGCCACCCAGGCGCCCCTATGCTTGTTTTATTGCATGTCTGTCCATTTATCCATTCTTCTATCAATTCATTTTATCTTTTGATACATTTCAAAGTAAATTGCAGACATCTGTACATTTTCCCCTAAATCCTTCAACATGCATATCATCAGTTAAAGTTCAGTTCTTTTTTTTTGAAGATTTTATTTATTTATTTGAGAGAGAGAGAGAGCACGACCAGGAGGGAGGGATAGAGGGAGAGGGAGAAGCAGACTCCCTGCTGAGCAGGGAGCCTGATGCGGACTCAATCTTAGGACTCTGGGATCATGACCTGAGCTGAAGGCAGATGCTTAACTGACTGAGCCACTGAGGCACCCTTAAAGATCAATTCTTTGTGGGTTTTTTTGGATGTAAAATTTATATTTGATGTTATGCACAGATCTTATGGTATATTCTCAGTATTTTGAGAAATGCATACATTTGTGTAACCAAAACCTCTATTAGAATATGGAACTTTACTATCAAGAAAGTTCCTCATGCCCCTTCCTTGTTAATCCTCACCTCCACCTTCCCCTTCTCTCTAGGGTGGCCACTGTTCTGATTTTTTCTCCCCCCACCATAGATTAGATGTGTCTGTTCTAAAACTGAATATAAGTGGAATCATACAGTATTTACTGTTTGGTATAAGACTTCTTTCACTCAGCATGTGGTTTTTGAGATTTCATCAATGTTGTTGCATGTTTTGGTAGTTCCTTTTTATTGCTGAGTAGTATTCCATTATATGAATATACCATAGTTTATCAGTTTTCCTATTGCTGAACACCTGGCTTTTTCAGGTTTTGGCAATTATAAATAAAGCTGCTATGAACATTCTTGCACAGGTCTTCTTGTGGATATATATTTTCATTTCTCATAGGTAGATACTCAGGATTGGAATAACTGAGTCAGAGGGTAGTTGTGTGTTCAATTTTATTAGAAACTGCCAGACCTTTTTTCAAAGTGATTGTAGTATTTTACATTTACAGCATTTCATCCACTCCCTCACTAACATTTGGTGTGTCTTTAATTTTTGCCTTTCTGGTAGTTACGTAGTTTTTTAACTCATTGTGTGATCCAGTGTATTCTAAACTCTTCAGTCTTTGTTCCTCCTTTTCCCTATAATTCCTGCTTTCCTTGCGTATACTGTACTCTTGCCAAAACAGACCGTTTGTGTATTACATTTATATTTTGGTGCACTTTTCATTGCTTGTGTTCTTCCCATGAGAGATAATAATAAATTGTTTTTTAAAGCCATGAAGTTTGGGGGTGGTTTGTTATTCAGCAATAAGTAACTGAAATAGAGGGAGAGAGTAATAGTCCCTCTAAATAGTCTAAAGTTGAGTTTTGAGCAGTTTTGATTTCCTGTTGTGTAAACTCTAGAGTATGCCAAATTACACCATACATTTTATTCTTAGAGGATGAAACTTTAAAAATAATAATAAAGTTTAATATAGGCCCTCTCTCTGAAAATTTTGAAGAATTTTTATAAGCATCATTTTATTTATCCCTATAATGCACTCATAAGACTCAAAAGAGGCATTTTACCCAATGAAAATAAATAAGTACTTGAAGGTTGAAATAATTCAGTTGCATGACTGGAAAAATCTTTGACTCATTATAGGTGTGGACTCCATCTTAAAGTTCTTCTAACTTTTCAGAGCAAGCTGCATTTAACAGCAAGAGGAAAGACTGAAGGGACTCAGAAAACAAAACAGACCTCTAAAATTGTGCATGTTAAAATCTTGATACTGCTGTAAAAATTTTTATGACTGGAATTCATTTATTTCTACAAAATGATAAGGAGACATTCTAGGTAAGATAGTCTTCGCAAAGGGGCGCCTGGGTGGCTCAGTCGTTGGGCGTCTGCCTTCGGCTCAGGTCACGATCCCAGGGTCCTGGGATCCAGCCCCGCATCAGGCTCCCTGCTCGGCAGGAAGCCTGCTTCTCCCTCTCCCACTCCCCCTGCTTGTGTCTCTCTCGCTGTGTCTCTCTCTGTCGAACAAATAAATAAAATCTTAAAAAAAAAAAAAAAAAAAAAGATAGTCTTCGCAAAATGAAATATGGTTTGAGGCTATTTGACCTTCTGGGTAGCAATCCCTCCCCCACCTCTCCCCACCCCCTTTTTAAAGCAGACAGGAAGACAGTCTGGTTTTGTTGTCTGATATCCATTTGATCACTGGAGTTCATTTAGTTAGTTTTGCCAATCAGATGGATGTTCTCTGTTCTTTCACTACTCTAGAAATGTCCAACTTAGGGGTGCCTGGGAGGCTCAGTCACTTAAGTGTCTGCCTTCGGCTCAGGTCATGATCCCAGGGTCCTGGGATTGTTCCCCGCATCTCGCATCTTGGGCTCCCTGCTCAGCAGGGAGTCTGCTTCTCCCTCTCACTCTGCGCCTCCCCCCACTTATACGTCGAGCGCGCGCACGCTCTCTCTCTGTCTAATAAAATCTTTAAAAAAAAATGTCCAACTTAGGGCAACCCCCTGGGGTCCCCTCCCTCCTCGGGAGTTTTGTAGATCACTTTGCTATTGCTCAATAAACTTTGCTTTGCTGTCCACCAAAAAAAAAAAAAAGTCCAACTTAAAGCTTGACAATTGAAGAGAATTATGACATTGATAAAGGAGGACTGTTCTGTGGTTAAGAGCATTCATTAAATAAACTTTTAGCCCCCTCTGTGCCTTTCCCTCATCCCATCTTCTTCCTTTTTCTCCAGAGATAACCACTATCCTTAATTTAGTGTTTGTCATTTCCTAGCTTTTTACCCTGTGCATTTCTAAAAATACACTGTTTAGGTTTGCTTGTTTTATATTTTATATAAGTGGAATTGTACTGTGTGTATTTATTTTTCAACTTGCTTTTCTCACTCATTGTGGTCAAATATATATCATCCATATTCCCAAGAATTATCTCTGTTGATGGGTTTAGACATAGTTCATTTATTTTTCCTGTTTAGAATTCTACTGTATGAATATATTGATTTATCCGTTCTTCAGTTATTGGATATTGTTTTCAGGTTTTTGCTATTACAAACGTTATAACCCTCTTGTACATATTCTAGTACACACAAATTAAGAGTTTGTGTATCTGTTGAGTAGTGTAATGGTTAGATTGTAGGGCATGCTCATATTCAACTTTTAGTAGATCAGAAGTTCTCACGTTTTTTGGTCTCATGTCCTCCTTTATATATTTGAAAATTATTGAGGACCCTGAAGAGCTTTGTGAGTTAAATATTTTGGTATTTACTGTATTAAAAGTTAAAATTGAAAAGATATAAAATTTTTATTAATCCATTTAAGATTCATGCTTGTGTAAGAATTGAGTAAAAACAAACAAAAGATTTATGCTTTTGAGAAATGAGATTTAACCATGCTGTTGTATCAGTAGTTTGTTCCTTTTTAATTTTTAAAATTTAAACAAATCTTTTAAAGATTTATTTTATTTTTTAATTTTTAAATTTTTTTAAGATTTTATTTATTTTATTTGACAAAGAGAGTGAGAGAACACAAGCAGGGGGAATGGTAGAGGGAGAGGGAGAAGCAGGCTCCTTGCTCATCAGGGAGCCCAATGCAGGGCTCGTTCCTAGGACCCTGGGATTATGACCTGAGCTGAGGGCAGATGCTTAACTGACTGAGCCACCCAGGCACCCCAAAGATTTTTTTATTTTTAAGTTATCTCCACACCCAACGTGGGGCTCAAACCCACAATCCCAGGACCAGGAGTCAGATGCTCTACCAACCAAGGCAGCCAGGTGCCTCAATAGTTTGTTCCTTTTTATTGCTGAGTAGTATTCCACTGTATGAATATAGTACAGTTTGTTTATCCATTGTCTTATTCCTGGACACCAGGACTGTTTCCAGTTTTTGGCTATTATGAATAAACTTATGAACATTTTTATTTTTTTAAAGATTTTATTTATTTGACAGAGAGAGACATAGCAAGAGAGGGAACACAAGCAGAGGGACTGGTAGAGGGAGAAGCAGGCTTCCCACGGAGCAGGGAGCCCAATGCGGGGCTCTATCCCAGAACCCCGGGATCATGACCTGAGCCGAAGGCAGACGCTTCATGACTGAGCCACCCAGGCACTCCAAACCTATGAACATTTTATATAAATCTTTTCATGGACATATATTTTCATCTTTCTTGGGTAAATTCCTAGGAGTGGCATTGTCAGGTTATAGAGTTGGTTTGTGTTAGTTTTTAAGGGACTGCAACACTTTTTTCCAAAGTGATGTATCATTTTATCATAGAAGTTTTGGGTGCTCCATATCCTCAACAATATTTGCTGTTTCTCTTTTTGAAATTCTATCCACCCTGGACTATGTGTAGTGGTATCTCATTGTGTGTGTGTATTTGTGTTTAAAGATTTTATTTATCTATTTGAGAGAGAGAGACAGAGCATGATCGGGGGAGGGGGATTGGGCAAAGGGAGAGTGAGGAGTAGAGGGAGAAGAGAAGCAGTCTCCCCGTTGGGTAGGGAGCCTGATCGAGGGGCCTAAACCCAGGACCCTGAGACCATGACCCAAGCTGAAGGCAGGCCTTAACCAACTGAGCCACCCAGGAGCCCCTCTCATTGTGGTTTTAATTAGCATTTACCTGATGAATAAAGATATTGAGCACATTTTCATTGCTTCTTGAACTTTCCCGTATCTTCTTTTGTGAAGTGTCTTTTGCCCATTAAAAAAACCTGTTGTCTTTGAAAGATTTTTTTTAATTGAAGTATATAGTTGACAAACAGTATTATATTAGTTTCATGTGTACAATGTAGTGATTCTACATTTATATATATTATGAAATGCTTATCATGAAAAGTGTAGTTGCCATTTGTCACCATACAAAGTTATTACAGTAAGATTCAGTCACCTTTTCTTTCTCTGATTACTGATTTACTGTGATTACTGATACATTTTTATTTATTTCCATCCTTTTTAGTGCTTTTTATTCTACATCTCCTGTATTTCTTGCCTTCTTTTGGCGGTGATAGGTTTTTTTTTCCCTTCTCCCCTCTACTGGTTTGGAAGCTACTGGTTTGTTCTAGTTCTTTTATCTATCTATCTGACAAGTATTTCATGACATATATATAAATATATATAAATGTTGGACTTTTGAAAAAAGATTTATTTATTTGAGAGAGAGAGAGGGAGAGAAAACCAGCAGGAGGGGCAGAGGGAGAAGGAGAGGTAATCTCAGGCAGATTCCAGGCTGAGCGTGGAGCCTGTCGCAGGGCTTGATCTCAGAACCCTGAGATTGATCTCAACCTGAGCCGAAACCAAGAGTCAGACCCGCAACTGACTGAGCCACCCAGGCGCCCCTAAATGTTGGATTTTAAGTGTAATTCTCTAGGCTGTACTTTTCTCATCCCCATGATTTATTTATTTTAAAACTGGAAGTTTGTACCTCTTAATCTTATTCAACTATTTCATCCATTCCCCCATCCTCTTCCCCTATGGCAACTACCAGTTTGTTCTCAGTATTTATGAGTCTGTTTCTATCTGTTTTGTTTGTTTTTTAGGTTTTCCATATAAGTGAAATCATATGGTATTTGTCTTTGTCTGACTTATTCTACTTAGCATAATACCCTCCCTCTAGGTCTATCCATGGTGTCAAGAATGGCAAGATTTCATTCTTGTTTATGGCTAAGTTTATTTATTTATTTATTCATTGTCTGTGTGTGTGTGTGTGTGTGTACCACATCTATTTATCCATTCATCCTTCAATGGATACTTGGGTTGCTTCCATTATCTTGACTACTGTAAATGCTGCAATAAACAGAGGGGTGCATATATCTTTTTAAAATAGTTTTTTCATGGGACGCCCATGTGGCTCAGTCGGTTAAGCGTCTGCCTTTGGCTCAGGTCATGATCCCAGGGTCCTGGGATCTAATCCTGCATCGGGCTTCTTGCTCAGCGGGGAGCCTGCTTCTCCTTCGGCCTGCCGCTCCCCCCTGCTTGTGCGCTTGCTCTCTCTCTCTCTCTCTCTCTCTCGCTCTCGCTCTATCTCTGGCAAATAGGTAAATAAAATCTTAAAAAAAAAATAAGTTTTTTCATTTTCTTTCTCTACCCAGAAGGAGAATTACTGGATTTTATGGCATTTCTATTTTTAATTTTTGGAGGAAATAACATACTGTTTTCTGTAGTGGCTGCACCAATTCACATTCCTACCAAGAGTACAATGAGGGTTCCCTTTTCTCTACATCCTCACCAACATTTGTTATTTGTCTTTCTGATATTAGCCACTCTGGTGTGAGGTGATAATCTCATTGTGGTTTTGATTTGTATTTCTCTGATGGTTAGTGATGTTGAGCATCTTTTTATGCATCTTTTGGCCATCTGTATGTCTTCTTTGGAGAAATGTCTATTCAGGTCTTCTGCCCATTTTTAATTGGATTGTTTGGGGGTTTTGGGGTGTTGAGTTGTATGAGTTTTTAAATATATTTTGGATATTAACCCCTTATCAGATATATCTTTTGCAGGGGTGCCTGGGTGGCTCAGTTGTTAAGTGTCTGCCTTCGGCTCAGGTCATGATCCCAGGGTCCTGGGATCGAGCCTCGCATCGCTCAGCGGGAAGCCTGCTTCTCCCTCTCCCACCCCCCCCCCCCGCTTGTGTTCCCTTTCTCGCTGTGTCTCTGTCAAATAAATAAAATCTTAAAAAAAAAAAAAAAGATGTATCTTTTGCAAATATCTTCTTTCATTATTAGGTTGCCTTTTCATTTTGTTGATGGTTTCCTTTGCAGTGCAAAAAAACTATACATATTTACATTGTATGATTTGCTAAATTTTGACAGATGTACTCCCGTGAACCTATCACCACAACCAAGATTTGAATATACTCATCATCCCAAAAAGTTTTCTTGTGCACCTTTGTTGCTTCATTGGTTTCAGGTAGGAGAGTAAATATGGTCCTTGTTACTCTATCTTGGGTGGATGTGTAATGTTCATTACTTTTAATCCTGTCTGTATATAGCCTATCTTTCTTATTATTGCCCTCTGTTAGAAGTCTTCATTATTTATTTGGTAAGCATGCTGTGTAGGTATCTTCATAAAATTGCTTTACCAGCTATGAGACTAGTACAAAGCCATGTGTACCATCAATAAATGGTTTGCTTCTTCACGAGATTGGACAAAAACAACGGCACTAATCCTAAAAATGACCTGAAATTTAAGTTGTATATTGAATTTATGCTTTAAAATCTATTTTGTTTCTTTTGCCTGGCAAATTTTTTCCCCAGATTTTTACTGTCAGCTATTATGTGCCCTTAGGTTTAAGGTGTTTATCTTGTAAATAGCAGATAGCTGATTCTCTTATTTTTAAAATTCAGTCTCATTTTCTGTCTTTCTGTGATTACTGATACATTTTTATTTCCACCCTTTTTATTTTTAAGATTTTATTTATTTATTTGACAGAGAGAGAGAGAACACAAGCAAGGGGAGCAGCAGGCAAAGGGAGAGGGAGAAGCAGGCTCCCCGCTTAGCAGGGAGCCCAATGTGGGGCTCGATCCCAGGACCCTGGGATCATGACTTGAGCCGAAGGCAGATGCCCAACCGACTGAGCCACCCAGGCACCCCATATTTCCACCCTTTTTTAAAAAAAAGATTTATTTATTTATTTATTTATTTGACAGAGAGAGACACAGTGAGAGAGAGAACACAAGCAGGGGGAGTGGGAGAGGGAGAAGCAGGCTTCCCGCTGAGCGGAGGGCCCGATGTGGGGCTCGATCCCAGGACCCTGGGACCATGACCTGAGCCAAAGGCAGACGCTTAACGACTGAGCCACCCAGGCGCCCCTCCACCCTTTTTTTTTTTTTTAATTTTTTTATTGTTATGTTAATCCCCATACATTACATCATTAGTTTTAGATTCCTCCACCCTTTTTTATAATGCTTTTTATTCTACATCTATATTTCTTGCCTTCTTTTGGCAGTGATAAGGTTTTTTATTCCCTTCTCCCCTCTGCTGGTTTGGAAGCTACTGGTTTGTTCTAGTTCTTTTCTTCTGGTGTTTATTTAAATATTTTTTGAATACATACTTAAAATCCAAACTTACTTCTTCTCTTCTTTTAGGTAATTGAAAGAAGCTACTTTAACTTTGTATATGCTCCTCCTAACTTACATGTTATTTGCCGGAGATAGAGCGAGAGAGAGAGCGAGTGCATGCTATTCAGTATGTAGTTCCACCTTGTATTAGTCTTTGCTGCATGACAAATTTCCACATACATAGTGGCTTAAAGTAACACACATTTATAATCTCACATTTTCTATGGGTTAGGAGTGTGGGCCTGGCTTAGCTGGGTCGTTTGCTTAGAGTCTCACAAGGCTGTAATCAAGGTGTTGGCTGGGGCTGTGGTCCCATCTGAAGCTTGACGAGGGAAGACTTTACTAGCAGAATTTGGTTCCCAGTGGTTGTAGGATTGAGGCTTCAGTTTCTTGCTGGCTTTTGGATGGAGGCTACTCTTAGCTACTGGAGTCTGCCCTGGGTTCCTTGCTGCATGAGACCCCCAAAATAGGCAACCCAACAATGTGTGGTAGCTTGCTTTTTCAACGCCAGCAAGGGAGTGAGAGACTCCAGCAAGATGGGTGCTACAATCTCATATAATATCACATACACATAAATATGTATATCTTGTCATCTTGCTGTATTCTGTTGGTTTGAAGCAAGTCACCAGTTCTGCCTACATACAAAGGGGGAGGGAGTTACACAAGGGCTTGGATACTAGGGGGTGAGGATCCTGGTGGCCACTTTATTTATTTAAGAGGGAGAGAGAGAGAGCGGGTGAGAGGGAAGTGGTGGGGAAGTGCAGAGAGAGAGAGTCTCAAGCAGATTCCACACTGAACTCAGAGCCCCACGGGGGGCTGGATCCCATGCCCCAAAAATCACAACCTGAGCTGAAACCAAGAGTTGGACACCCAACTGATTGTGTCACCCAGGCACCCCTATTTATTTTTTTAAAAATATTTTATTTATTTATTTTAGAGGGAGAGAGAGTGTACACAAGCAGGGTGAGGGGCAGAGGGTGAAGGGGAAGGAGAGGGACAAGCTGACTCTGGCTGAGCGCAGAGTGGATGCTCTGCTAGATCCCATGGCACCCTGAGATCGAGACCTAAGCCAAGACCTGAGCTGAAATCAAGTCACTTGTCAACCGACTGAGCCACCCCAGCACCCCCTGGTGGCCACTTTAGAATATGCTTGTCACAAACCTTGTGTTTATACTTCCAAAACGAGGTAATTGTTTTTATTGTTTTATTTGGTTTTTCCCTTAAACTAGATCACTGTGGAACAACTTTCTTACTGTTATTCTGTGCTATTGGGTGGTTACTTTTCTATTTCATTTAACTACTGAGTAGGTAGTCCTTCAAGCATTTCATATAGATGATCTCAGATCCACTTCCTATCCTTCCATGGTCCAGTGCCTTATCTCCTATTCCTGTGCGAGCATTTGAAACTCTACTTGCTATGATAATGAGACAGGCAATTCACTGCCCTACCTCTTTCTCTCTGTAGGACAGTCATAACCCAGCCTCCGTATAGATTTTCAGGTTCTTCTCAATTTTTCCCTCTGGGAATTACCTTTAGTCTTTGAGGAGTTGAACTGTGCATTGAAAAATATATTATTAGGGGCGCCTGGGTGGCTCAGATGGTTAAGCGTCTGCCTTCGGCTCAGGTCATGATCCCAGGGTTCTGGGATCGAGTCCCACATCAGGCTCCCTGCTCCTTGGGAGCCTGCTTCTCCCTCTGCCTCTCTCTTTCTCTCTCTGTCTCTCATGAATAAATAAAATAAAATCTTTTAAAAAAAAAAAATATATATATATATTATTAAGCTTTATCCAGTATGTCTAGGTATTTGTAATGCGAGGATTTTTGGGGTGTCTGCCATATTGCTCAATAGCTATTTATTTTAGCTAACGATTTATACATTTCAAAACTAGAAATACTATTAACTATATATACACATAAAAATGTATACTTACAGATATATAAGATAAGAACTTCAGATAATCAGTATTGGCACATGTGGAATATAGAGTTGAGAAGTATAATGGATAAAGACTTCCACAAACTGGCCCTTGATGACTTTTCTGATGTAATCTCTTGCCTTTCTAAACACTTGCACTTTATATTTCAGCAGTATAATTCAGCTTTTATTTTCTCGAACACAGAATGCAGCCTCATAGTTTCCTGTGTTTGCATACATTATTCTTTCTGATCTGGAATGTCCTGCTTTATTTCTCTCATCTCTTGGTTAATTTAGCCTTTTATTTTTTTTTTCTTTCACATTCATTTTTTCTCTTTAGCATTTTTAATTTTTATATTTTTCATTTCCAAAGGTTTTCTTTTACAAATCTGACAATTTGTGATAATTTTTTTATTTTTTGGTTATTTTTTGTTGCTTTCTTTTATTTCCTTAAATGTATCAAACATATTTAATATCTTGTATCCATTAATTTCAGTATCTTTCATCTTTGTCTGTTTCTGTTGCTTGTTTTTGTGTTCTTCCTTTATGGCTGCGTGTTTCCTTAGGTGTTCTTATGATTTTTGACGATGATTTCATTGTTCTGTAGACTTGGGAAGTCTTTGAGGCCATGTTAGGTTGTAAAGTCAGTGAAGGGTGGGGCCCTCGGATCTTGTTCATTGCTGTATCCAGGGCTTGTTACAGTGTTCACTACATGAGGCTTTCAACAAATATTTATTGAATGAATGATGTGTATATGTTTCACATAGTATTTTAATTATTTATGTATATGTCTATATTCTCCACTATATTGATAATTCCACAAGTTAAAAAACTTTTTAGCTTTAACTCAGTATCCATAGAACTTAGCACAGTGTCTAAGATAGGATTAAGTTCTCAGTAAATGTTAGTTAAACCAGTGAGAAATCGCTTGACATATTCAGCCCATTGTAATCTATAGAATAAAAAAGGTTTATTTTTTGCCTGGTTGTCATTTTGAAGCCATTACTTACTAGTGGAGATACTAGAGAAATGATGAATCAACTCATATAACCAGTAGTATGTCTTGATCATGACAGATTAAAGCAGAACCTTTTTTCAGACTGAACTATAAAACCAGAACTTTTTTTTTAAGTTTATTTATTTAAATAATCTCTACATGCAACGTGGGGCTCGAACTCACTATCCCAAGATCAAGAGTCGCATGCTCTTCCAACTGTGCCAGCCACGCCCCCTAAAACCAGAACTTTTGAAGTCCGGTGTCACTGAAGGCTGATCACATTATCAACTATTCAAGTACTTACTGATTTCAGGGCATTGTGAATATATAAAGTATTCAACAAATATTTACTAAATACCTACTACATGTATAGTACTTTGCAATGTTGTTTGATGGATTTTTTTTCCCAATAGGTTATGTGATACATGAGGTATAAACTCAAAATGTGAAAAGGTGACTAGCAGAAAAGATAAATGATTTGTTTCAGCAGTGAAAGAATTGTCTTAAGACAGTATCATTTCTGGCGGCGCCGGCCTTAGCGGCCGAGGAGAGCGGGAGGAGGTTGCGGCGGCGGGAAGATGGCTCCTTCTCCTACCAAACGCAAAGACCGCTCTGATGAGAAGTCCAAGGATCGTTCTAAAGATAAAGGGGCCACCAAGGAGTCAAGGGAGAAGGATCGTGGCAGGGATGAAACTCGGAAGAGACGCAGCGCTTCCAGTGGTAGCAGCAGCACCGGGTCCCAGTCCGGCTCTACCTCCAGCTCGGGCTCCAGCAGCAGCTCAAGCTCTTCTTCAGCGTCTAGCTGCTCGGGAAGCTCCAGCACATCCCGCAGTTCCAGCTCCAGCAGCATCTCTGGCTCGCCAAGTCCTTCTAGGCGCAGGCATGGTAACAGGAGGTTACCTGGCTCCCGCTCCAAATCCAAACCACCCAAAAGAGATGAAAAGGAAAGGAAAAGGCGGAGTCCTTCCCCTAAGCCCACCAAAGTCCACATCGGGAGGCTCTCCAGGAATGTGACCAAGGACCACATCATGGAAATGCTCTCTACCTATGGGAAAATTAAAATGATTGACATGCCTGTAGAAAGGATGCACCCCCATCTGGCTAAAGGCTATGCATACGTGGAGTTTGAGAACCCAGACGAAGCCGAGAAGGCACTGGAGCACATGGATGGAGGACAAATCGACGGCCAGGAGATCGCTGCCACCGCTGTGCTGGCCCCCTGGCCTCGGCCGCCCCCCAGGCGATTCAGCCCTCCAAGGAGGATGCTGCCACCACCTCCCAGGTGGCGTCGGTCGCCCCCACGAATGAGAAGAAGGTCACGCGCTCCCCGAGGCGCAGGTCCCTATGCGCCGGCGGTCTCGCTCACCTGCCCGCCGCCGCCACAGGAGCCGCTCCAGCTCCAACTCCTCCCGATAAGCAGGGCCCCCGGAGCTCTGCGCCCTGTGACTTTGATCCCATCCACTTCAGCTTTGTCACTTCTCTAGCCAAAGGAGAGTTGTTCGGAAAGAAATTCCTCACTCAGGGCAGGCTTTGAAGACAGCAGCTGAGACATTTCCTCTGAAGGCAGAGTTCCAGAGGAGTATTCATGGTTTGGGGTTGTGCCTGTAAGCATGCCCTCCAGTTTTCTGGCTAGAAAGCTCCCACATTTCCAGTTCCTAAGAGAGTGCATCCAGTGGCAGAGCCAGCAGGGACAAAGCAGGGCTCCAGGTGGTAGTGTGGCCGCAGCCTGGGGGTGGGGTACCTGTTTCATTTCCACAAATGACTGGGGGCCCGTTGGGCGTCCCGGTCCTGCCCTCGCTTCGTGGTCTGCAGGGTCCCTCAGGAAAGGGTGCACCTGGGTGCAGCTGTCGTTCCTGCTCGCCTGGCCCTGCTCCCCTGATCGAGTCCTCTTCCCACACCTGTGGTCAAATGGCCCATGTTAGTTCCGAGAAATGGTTCTGTTTCTACATGTACTCGCATGCGCACGCACACCCCATGTCTCCCTTCCTCTGAAATTGGTGAGCATAACGAGAGCCAGCTCAGCAGGGTCATCACGGATCACCCCCTGCTGCAGCTGCTGCTCAGGGTGGTCTTGCAGGTTACCTGGGCAACATGTACATTGCTTCTCTTGGCTTTTATTGTACAGTCAGTACTATAAATTTGTTGTTTTTTGAGTTTTGTAACTTATAGCATTTTAGGCGCTGTTGTGTTTGTACTTTGTTGTGTAGAGTGAAGGGATTGTGTTGAATAAACAGGATTAGAATACAAAAAAAAGAAGTATCATTTCTTTAGTCATATGGATCACAAATGAATAAATTCTGTAGACATTCAGATGAGTCTAGTATAGTTGCCAGAATTACATGGCTTGCTTGGCTCTTAAGATTTATTAGGATAGACCAACACTTACGATTGTGTCTCTCTTATTCTCGTTCTTTCCTTTTGCTTTTTCTTTTTGCATGTTGTGGTGTTAGGAACACAGCTTGTTAAAGAGAAATGACATGAGATTGAATCTAGATATTCCCACTTGGTAGCAATATGACACTGGGAAAATTCCTTAATCTTGCTGTGGCTCAATTTACTGATATGTAAACTAAGAATGATAAGACCCAGCTCACAAGGTGATATTTTATATTAGAAAGATTATGTAAATAATGTCACTAATTTAGTTCCAGGCATATAAACTCAATAGATACTAGTACTCTTCTGCTTTATTCTTTTTCTTTTATTATTTAATTTGTGTGATTTTTTTCACTATTTCATTCTCATTCTTTTTTAAAATAAAAATCAACTTTAAAATAAAGTCAGTATTTAGATGAAAGGTTAATGGAAAAGACCATGGAAATATTCCAGTTATATGTATGTGTGGTTGTAAGAGCATTGCTGTTTTAGTTGGATCACAGAGAAACCTTTGTTTGCTACATGGGACACTTGTCTTGGCTGACCTATCTCATTTTCTCTGGTTTTCTTTAAAGCAGTTTTTTTTTTTAGACCTTTAAAAGCTGACACTCAGGGGCGCCTGGGTGGCTCAGTTGTTAAGCATCTGCCTTTGGCTCAGGTCATGAGCCCAGCGTCCTGGGATCAAGCCTCGCATCGGGCTCCCTGCTCGGTGGGAAGCCTGCTTCTCCTTCTCCCACTCCCCCTGCTTGTGTTCCCTCTCTTGCTGTGTCTCTCTCTGTCAAATAAATAAATTAAAAAAAAAAAAAAAGCTGACACTTGGGCAATGAATACTCTGAAAAAAAGTCTTGTTCCAGTGGAAATTGACCCAAAGTTATTTGGGTAGAACTAGCACTAGAACAGTTCTTTTGGGGGTGTGGTGAGGGAGAGGGAGAGAGAGAATCTTAGGCAGGCCCCATGCCCAGTGTGATGAGGGGCTTGATCTCACAACCCTGAGATCATGACCTGAGCTGAAATCAAGAGTCCAACGCTTAACTGACTGAGCCACCCAGGCGCCCCTAGAACAATTCATTTGAGAGATTTGGGAATTCAAAAAATTTAAAAACTTGTCTTATAATCTTTAATTTTTTCTCTACTGCTTAGGAATTTGATTTAAATTAAGCACTGTTTAAGACTTTAAATGAAATAAATTCATAAACTTATATTTTACTCAATGTGTTCTATTGGAGCAAGTATTTAGTTGCTTACACTGTTAAAGAATGAGATACTGCTAAACATTAACAACTAATTATACATTTTCAAAAACAATTCCACAACTCAGATAGCTTTTCATGTTTAGAAAATACATATCTCAATGATTTGTTTTCATTATTCATATTGATTTGGAAGCTGACTAAAAGAAATGAATTATTTTTATTTCATTTTGCAGAAAACTGAAATTCCCAGGAGGTTAAAGATATTTAATTCAATAAATATTTAAGAAACATATTTATAACCACCAATTAGAGATAAAATCACTAAGACATTTAAATTACTTTATTTTACTTTAGATTCTAAATTATTCATAATTATAAAATAAAATGTTTTACTTAATTTTTTTCATTTTGTGGATTTTTTTTTTTAAAGATTCATTCATCCACTTCAGAGAGAGAATGAGTGCAGTGAGGGGCAGAGGGAGAGGGAGAGAGAAACCTTAGCAGACTCCTCATTGAGCTTAGAGCCCAACATGGGGCTCCATCTCACGACCCCGAGAACACGACCTGAGCCAAAGCCAAGGGTTGGATGCTTAACTAACTGCACCACCCAGGGGCCCCTCATTTTGCGGATTTTTTTTAAAAGACTTTATTTATTTATTTGAGAGAGAGTGGGAGAGAGAGCGTGGTGAGGGGAGGGGCAGAGGGAGAGGTAGAAGCAGACTCTCTGCTAAGCCCACATCGGGCTCCATCCCAGGACCCTGGGATCATGACCTGAGCTGAAGGCAGATGCTCAACCAACTGAGCCACCCAGGTGCCCCTCATTTTGTGGATTTTTAAAAAAATGTAATAGGACATTTCAATCCAAATCAACATAAGAATAAGAAATAGTTGATAAAAATGGAAAGAAAACAGGTTATTAGTACCCTTGCATTTGAATCCTGACTTTACCTTGTTCAAGCTGTCTGATCTTGTATATATTAGGACAAATTGCTTAATTTTGATTTCACTTTGTTAGCTGTCAGATTTGATTAAAAATACTTATAGGTTGGTTTTGAGTATTAAGTTAAACAAAGTAATGACCTTATGCACTCTAAAGTACCATATAAAATGTTGGGTAATGGCTTTCTTAAGAATTTAGAATATCAGATTATACACTGAAATTTAAACTTCCTTTTCATCCATGAACTGAAAAAGTATTCATTTTTCTGTTTTAAAAGTCTCATTTTTTGCTACAAGTAAGCTCTACCTAACACGGTGTCTAAGCCTCATAATCGGTGGTCATATAATTGTGGAGTGAAGGAATGAATACATTCAACCTCTTGATACCAACATTATGTATTATTATTAACCTCTTTACTAGATAGATGGATACAGATGCCTTTGTAACTTATTCCAATAAGTCTCATCAAGATGTAGAGATATTACCTTAAGCCCTCAAATAATAGCACAGGCGTGTAATTGCTGCAGACTTGGGAGGCAGCCTAGTTTAATTGATAGACCTATCTATACCCTGGGCTTGAGTCCAGTTCTGCCCCTTACTGGTTGAGCAAAAGTGGACAAGTCATTTAATCATTTAAGTCTGGGTTTCTCTAGTCTACTTCTTAACAGGGTTACTTTGGGAATTTAATGTTAGTGTATGTGAAAGTATTTATAGACTATATAGGAGTATAAAATACAGAAATTTTTGTTTTATTAAGATTGACAAGAATATGAGCTGAACCGTATGGCTTATTTTTACATTCATGAAAGTGTACAGAAAATACTATTGCAAAGATCTCACAAGTTTGGGTATTTGAAAGGACTCATGAGTCTCCATAGAGCATATTCACCTAAGGCTTTTATTTAAAGTTAAAGGATATGGTGTAGCAAGAGAAAGAGAGAGTGGATAAGCATTAAGAATGTGGGGGACATCAAGGGGAAACTTTCTGGAATCCTAATTTGTATACAGGTCCATTTCATCCCTGGATTGAACCACCAAGATCTGTGTAATAAATCTTGGGTTGTGGAGAGCTCAAGGCAGTTCATAGTGGGGTATTTTTGTGTTGCTCTGGTCATGTAGTCAAGCCAGGCTGGCTAACCAGTTCTATCAGGTGAAAACCTGTCAGTAAACAAACTGGTTTACAGGTCACCTGGGAGTTTTGGACTTTAAACAGCACATCATAAATCTAATTGACTTTATCTTTTTTTTTTCAAAGGTTTTATTTATTTATTTGACAGAGAGAGAGAGAGATCACAAGTAGGCAGACAGGCAGGCAGAGGGAGAGGGAGAAGCAGGCTCCCCGCTGAGCACAGAGCCCGATGTGGGGCTCGATCCCAGGACCCTGGGATCATGACCTGAGCCGAAGGCAGATGCTTAACCATCTGAGCCACCAAGGCGTCCCTAATTGACCTTATCTTGTCCAAGAGCCAGATACCCAGATGTCCTCAGAAATGAAGATAGAGTTTTCCCAGTCCAGCTGTAAATTGACCCTATCGTACACAATTATATTCAGAGCACCTACTATGTACAAGGTATATGGTATGCCTTTGGAATTGGCATCAAGACATCATCCTTGACAACCAGAAAGACTAGTGAAGAAAAAAACAGAAAATCAACAAAGTGGTATTGGCAGGGGAGTAAGCACCTAACTCTGTCACAGTCTCTAGGTGATTTCCTGCTTACTTATTTAAGGCTTTACTGAGGAAGTAACAATTTAGATGGTTTTAAATGATGGGTAAAATTTTGCCAATGTCTAGAACAAGTGCCTAGCCAAGTAGGCATTCAGTAATATTTGATGTATTTAATTATTATATTTATGTACCTAAAGTAGGGAACAATATGTTCAAATCCATATATGATAAAAGTGCGAAGCTTTTCTGGGGAACAGATAATCTAATATGGCTGTGCAAAGAACACATGGTGGTAATGGCAAAGTGATTTAGGGACAGATTATTAAAGCTCTTGGGGCACCTGGCTAGTTCAGTTAGAAGAGCTTATGTCTCTCCCCCTGCTCGTGCTCCCTCTGTCTCTGTCTCTCATAAATAAAAATCTTAAAAAAAAAAAAAAAAAAAAAAGAATTACTTCTTGGCGTTTGGCACCAGACCTCACCAACATTCAAAAACTACATCATTAGGGCGCCTGGGTGGCTCAGTCCGTAAAGCGTCTGCCTTCGGCTCAGGTCATGATCCTGGGATCATGGGATCAAGTTCCACGTTGGGCTCCCTGCTCAGGGGGGAGCCTGCTTCTCCCTCTGCCTGCCGCCCCCCCCCACTCCTGCTTGCGCTCTCTCTCAAATAAATAAAATAAAATCTTTAAAAAAAAAAAAAACTACATCATTAATATAAATAACATTTTTATGAAAAAAAGCAAAACAAAATTTAGTGATAAGAGTGGCATTGCTTTACAGTTTTTGGAGGTGTCTTTAATGTCTGGCTTAATGGAAGTCAGCTGGATTCTCATATCTACTTCTGCATTTTATCTGTGTTGTAATATGTTATTTCAATTGAAGTGTATAAAGAAATTTAGGATTTACACCAACATATGTAGTTGGGAAAGGGAGGACTGTTTTTTTGTTTCTTTTTTAAGATTTTATTTATTTGACAGAGACACAGTGAGAGAGGGAACACAAGCAGGGGGAGTGGGAGAGGGAGAAGCAAGCTTCCCGCGGAGCGGGGCTCGATCCCAGGAGCCTGGGACCATGACCTGAGCCAAAGGCAGACGCTTAACGACTGAGCCACCCAGGCGCCCCAGGGAGGACTGTTTTACTAATAGCCTTTCTAGATAATTGTGGGTGTTCTTCTTTGATAGTATACCAAAACTTGACAAGTGTCAGTCTTAGTCATGTGTTTTGGAGTGTGTTGTTGGGGTTCGGAGCCGACAGCCAAGAAAGTATTCAGTATTTTGGCAGGAAGTAAGAAGATAGAATTTGTTTCAGATAATGGGCCCTACTTTGCACAGACATTTTTAAAATCCTCATTGGTGACCTCCCTACCACTGCTGAGTAGTTTATGTGCTTCCTCTTTTATTTAATGACTTTTTCAGCAATTAGATCTGATGAAATTATTTATGCCATAGGCAACAGGGAAGATTTAAATTCTGAGAACTCGGGGCGCCTGGGTGGCTCAGTCATTAAGCGTCTGCCTTCGGCTCAGGTCACGATCCCAGCGTCCTGGGATCGAGCCCCGCATCGGGCTCCCTGCTCCGCGGGAAGCCTGCTTCTCCCTCTCCCACTCTTCCTGCTTGTGTTTCCTCTCTCGCTGTGTCTCTCTCTGTCAAATAAATAAATAAAATCTTTAAAAAATAAATAAATAAATAAATAAATAAATTCTGAGAACTCATGAAAAGATTTTAAGGAGGCATACAGCATAGGGAATACAGTTAATAATACTGTAATACACTTAGCATGGGAAGCATTCAGTAATGTATAAAATTGTTGAATCACTGTGTTGTACACTTGAAACTAACATTATATGTTGACTATATTTCAATTAAAAATTTAAAATTTTAATAAAAGTGTTTCAAGGAGGAACCACTACTTGTTAAAGGATATACAGATTTCTAGGGAAAAATTACTTCCTTTTGTGGCCTTTTTTGTCAACGTTAAAAACAATATTAACATAACAGGTCATATTTATTGGCACTATGTGTCAACCACCATGCTAAGCACCTTATTTAATTATAATGAAAAATCTGTTTCGGGAATATTTATGATGATGGTCCTGCATATTTAGAGTTATTTCCTCCTTCTATGGAAAGAAAGTGAGTAACTTTCTTAACACTTTTGACATTTTATTAGTTTTTCAGCGAAGTTATGTATTTGCATGCTTTTGGTTGCCTTTTGTGTAACCAATTGGGAATATATTCTTTCATCATAGAAAACTCTCTTAGTCATTCATGGCTTCTCTTCCCTCTCTCCCATCTCACAGCCATCTTAGTTCAGTTCCTTATCATCACTTATTTGGATTATTGCAATCATATCCTATTTGTCCCCTTTCTACCATATCCAGTCTCTCAAGTTTATCTTTTTTTTTTTTTTTTTTTTTTTTTTTTTTAAAGATTTTATTTATTTATTTGAGACAGAGAGAATGAGAGAGAGAGAGAGAGCACATGAGATGGGGGAGGGTCAGAGGGAGAAGCAGGCTCCCTGCCGAGCAGGGAGCCCGATGCGGGACTCGATCCAGGGACTCCAGGATCATGACCTGAGCCGAAGGCAGTCGCTTAACCAACTGAGCCACCCAGGCGCCCCTCTCAAGTTTATCTTAAAGTTATTTGTCTCTTTATCATTCCTCTGCATCATTTGCTCCCCATTTGCTCTCTCTGGAATAGAGTTCAGACTTTGTGCAGTTTGGTAGGGAGAGCATAGACATGTTGTCCATGTTTATATTTGTTCCACTTTATCAGAGTAGCTGTATGTACCTCCCAATACAACTTGCCTCCTAGACTTAATAAAAGTTACTTGTCATGGTTTCCTAGGCACACCATGTTCTTTCTTGCTTTGTACATTCGTGTGCTGTCTCTGCCTCGAATATTGTTCTCTGCACTTGTTTAACTCCTATTTACCCTTTAAGGCACACTGAAATACCATCTCTTCTGTGAAATTTTTATCAATTATACCAAGCCAAGGGTTAATGAATTGATACCATTTTCTATGAACTTCCATTATGGTATGTGGTATTTTTTTAATTGATGTTAAAATTATGTTCATATGTTCATAAAATTATGTTCATATGGATTTCCTTTGTGGAAACCACTTTTCTTGTTTTTCTTATTAGAGAGTAATTACTTTCTTATTGTGGAAAATTTTGAATCAGTCAGCAGATATTGATTGGTTACTTTCAGTATGCCAGGCACAGTGCTAAGCCTGGGAAAAACTGGTGAAATCTTCATGAAGTATATAGTTTAGACTTGGGGAAGTACTTAAACAATTCAGCTCTTCAAAATGTTGTGAAAGGAAATGTAGAAAATACAAAGAAGCAGAAAAAGAAAATGAAAAGCACCAGTAATCACTCTGCTCAGCATTACATTACAAAATGAAATGTAAAAATCAGACCTGGCCCAAGCAAGCCCATGAGGCACTATTGATCTGCATAGGCGGTGGCTTAGATTCCGTGCTACCCAACTCCTGTGTCATCCACCCCTGTGACCTCATGGACCGTTTCTTAGGAGCAGTTAATTGTTTGCTGTACATCCTCCATACTGTCTTCTCTCTCTCTCTTTTTTTCTCTGCACACACACATATTTTAAAAATAAAAATATATGACTGTGCCTTGTGTAATATTTTGTGGCCTGATTTTCTCAATGAAGGTAATGAATACTTCCATTCTTTAAAAAGTAATTTAGAAGATAAACTATTTTAATTCTATATGAGCTTACTTTAAATTAAAAAAAAAATACATCAAGCCTACATTTCTCTATCAAAAGTGAAAAAATTTTTGTTCACCCCCGTCATGTGAAGTAATTCATGGAACATATGTTCTTTTACTTTTCACTTACTTTACCTTTTTTTTTTTTTTTAGACCTCATACAAGTTAAGATAAGAGGGCCTGAAATATGGCAGTGATAGTGAGGATGAATGTAAGGGAATTCTAGTGAACATTCCCACCCCTTGCTCATTGCCCTTCTGCCTCTTGTGATAGCTCAGGACTCCTTTCCATCTCTTTCCTCTTTTCCTTTTCTTCTTCCCCAACTAGGAAGTCTGGTTTTTTTGTTTTTTGTTTTTTGTTTTTAAGATTTTATTTATTTGTCAGAGAGAGAGACACAGAGAGAGCACAAGCAGGGGGAGAGGCAGGCAGAGGGAGAAACAGGCTCCCCACTGAGCAAAGAGCCTGATGTGTGGGACTTGATCCCAGGACCCTGGGATCATGACCTGAGCTGAAGATAGCTGCTTAACCAACTGAGCCACCCAGGCATCCCGGAAGTCTGTTTTATATGCACATAAAGCAGTAAGCAAGATACTTGTATAAATGTACATAAAGATGTTCGCTGAAGTATTGTTTAATAATAAAAAAAAAACATAGAAACAACCTAGAACGTCCAGTGATATGGGAATAGATAAATAAAATTTGGTATATTCCTATGATAGCATACTGTACAGCAGTTGAAAGGAATGAACTATTGTAATTATCTACTGGATCTCTCAACTGTAATTTTTATTGATAAAAACTTTGCGGAGTGATAGAGTTATCCTATTTATTTATTTATTTATTTTTTAAAGATTTTGTTTATTTATTTATTTGACAGAGAGAAACAGCATGAGCAGGGGGAGGGTGAGAGGGAGAAGCAGGCTCCCTGCTGAGCCGGGAGCCCGATGCGGGACTCGATCCCAGGACTCCAGGATCATGACCTGAGCCGAAGGCAGTCGCTTAACCAACTGAGCCACCCAGGCGCCCTAGAGTTATCCTATTTAGATAAAAATAAAAAGCACAAAGCAAAACTATATGTTTATGGACATACATATATGTAAAATAATTTTTAAATGAATTACAATTATGCATCCAAATTAACACTAGCCATTACCTCTGGAAATGTGTGAAGGGGGATTGGACTGGAGAGATGGTTGACTTTGATTATATCAGTAATAGTTCATTTACTTTATTAAAATAAAAAGCTTGATGCAGACTGGCAAAATGTAAGTAATGATCAGTTGTAGGTGGGGGTGTATTTGTTACATTATTCTTTTTTCTGGATTATACAGTTTCTGTAATTAAAGGTCATTGTATAGTGTCTGCACAAAATAGATATTTAATGAATTTCAGTTTTCTCTGTTTTTGTCAACTGTTCCTACAGGAGGAGTGGATCATTGTAGTATCAGTAAATAACTGGGATGTTACACAGCCAGTTTAATATCCCAGTTATTTAAAGCTTCTCCAGCCACTTTAAAGATACCCTCCCCTACCCATGGTGATATATTTTGAGGTACAAATTCAGGAAATAAACATTCTTTATGACAGATTGGGCCAGGAACCTGTTCTTAGGAGAAATACCAATATACCCTGTCTAGCAACTTTTGTATTGTTTCATGGTTATTGTTTCTGCACTTAGAAGTCTTCTGTAGATTACAACTCAATAGACACTATGTCAAATAATTTATTGTGAAACCTGTGTTATTTAGCTAATTGGTTTTTTTCTTCCAAGTTTTTATTGATTGATTTTTAAAGATTTTATTTATTTATTAGAGAGTGAGAGAGAGAGGGAGAGAGGGCGAGGGCAAGGGCGTGTGCATGAACGGGGAGGGACAGAGGGAGCCTGGCTTGGGGTTTGATCCTAGGGCTCTGGGATCATGACCTGAGCCAAAGGCAGATGCCTAACCGACTGAGCCACCCAGTTGCCCCTATGTTGTTGTTGTTTTTTTTCTTTTAAAGATTTATTTATTTTGAGAGAGAGAAAAAGAAAGAGAAGGAGAGCATGGAGGGGGAGGGGCTGAGGGAGAGAGAAGCAGACTGCCCGGTGACTGCAGAGCCTGATGCAGGACTCAATCTCATGACCCTGAGATCCTGACCTGAGCCAGAATTAAGAGTTGGACGCTTAACCTACTAAGCCACTCAGGCACCCCTTTCTTCCAAGTTTTTATTTTTTAATTTTTATTTTTAAAGATTTTATTCATTTATTTGAGAGAGAGAGAGAGAGAGAGAGAGAAGGAAAGCACAGAGGGAGAGTGAGAGGGAGAAGCCGACTCCCCACTGAGCAGAGACCCTGACGTGGACCCTGAGATCATGACCTGAGCCAAAGGCTGACACCAACCGACTGAGCCACCCAGGCACGCCGCCCCCCTCCCCCCCGCCGAGTTTATATTTAAATTCCAGTTAGTTAACATACAGTGTATATTAGTTTCAGTTGTAGAATTTAGTGATTCAATACTTACAAACACCTGGTGCTCGGGGCACCTGGGTGGCTTAGTCTATATATATACACACACCCACACCACACCTTCTTTATCCATTCATCTATCTGTGGACACTTGGGCTCTTTCCATAATTTGGCTTTTGTGGACAACACCTGGGCTCTTTTCATAATTTAGCTATTGTTGATAATGCTATAAACATCAGGGTGCACGTATCCTTTCAAGTTAGTATTTTTGTATGCTTTAGGTAAATACCTAGTAGTGCAATTGCTGGATCATAGGGTAGTTCTATTTTTAACTTTTTGCGGAAACTCCGTGTTGTTTTCCAGAGCGGCTACACTAGTTTGCATTCCCACCAACAGTGTAAGAGGATTCCCCTTTCTCTGCATCCCCACCAACATCTGTTTCCTGTGTTGTTAATTTTAGCCATTCTGACAGGTGTGAGGTGGTATCTCATCGTGGTTTTTGACTTGTATTTTCCTGATGATGAGTGATGTTGAGCATCTTTTCATGTGCCTGTTAGCCATCTATATGTCTTCTTTGGAAAAGTTCTATTCATGTCTTTGGCTCATTTCTTAATTGGATTATTTGTTCTTTGGGTGTTGAGTTTGATAAGTTCTTTATAGATTTTGGATACTAACCCTTTATCAGATATGTCATTTGCAAATATCTTCTCTCATTCCATAGGCTGCCTTTTAGTTTTGTTGATGTTACCTTCTGGTGTAGTCATGATTTTTAACTGATGCATTTCAGCTCTAAGTAAATGAAGAGTGAGTGAAAAATTATAATGAGACTAGTTTTGAGTAAAGGATAAATCTGATACATGAGATTAATTTGTGAGTAAAGAATTACTCCATTACATCATAATTGAATTGCTTCTAAAATAATGTCTATTAGTTTTTGAATATCTTTACTATTGTGTAAATTTGGCACTAGTTTAATTTGCATGAGGGCAGAGTCTGTCTGGTTTTCCTTTGTATTCCATTATAGTGCTTTTCATAGTAGACATTCAGTAAAGACTTGTTTTTGAATGAGTGAATAAATGTAAAGCTGCTGCTCTTAAGAAATTTAACATAAGATGATAGATGTAAATACTTACATTTTGATTTAGTGAAAAGAGAGCTATCTGTGCAGGGCAATCTGTACTAAGTGCCAGATGAGGGGTTAGAACAGTCAGTGCTGTAAGAAGAGGGAGTGATCATTTTCAGTAGGGTGACTAAGCAAAACTTACTGAGTTGGGCCCTGAAAAGAAAGTTTCAATGAAAATGGAGAGGAAGTAGGGATTATCAAAATAATCATTTTCTGATTTTGTTATTTCAAAATGCCTCTTCATCCTGAATATGGTTTGGAAACTTCCCCTTTTTTGACCTGTGGATAAATCTGGAGTCTTCATTTCACTAAGTATTTCTCCAGGGAGATCAGGACCATCTTATTTCCCTTGTTCTTCTAATTCATGTCTTCTGTATCATTCTTTTCTGTTAATTGTTTATTCTCACTGTTTAGCTCTCATCTTTGAGCCTTCTTCAAAGCAGCATTATATAAAGATAATATTCTTTTTTTGCTATGAGTCTGTCCCTTTCCCTGTGACCTCCATCTTAATGGACTATAGTTTACCTGAGCCGTAACTAATGTGGAGCTCCCAAGGTCTTCTGTTCTCTCTTTAAGAGACCACTGTGTACTTGGCCTTTCTTCCCAAACCTAAAATGTACTTCCTCTTGAACTTAATATGAACATTTTCATTTTTATTATTTTAGAATAAATGGTTTTATTTTTATTATAACATACATGCAGTAAAGTGAAAATAGAATGTATGTTTCAAAAAAATAATGTAAAACCAGTTTTCATAAATTAAATAATTTTTTGAAGCTATTATATGTACTCTAAAGAAAATAGAATGACTCTTGTATTAGTAGTGATATAAATACTTCTTATCTTTCCTTCTTTCAAGGCATAGCTCCAGTGCTAGCTCCTTACTGAATCTCTTCTTGGGTTCCCTCCCTTCCCCTGAGTATGTTGTTGGGTGCTCGTTGGTCCTGCCATTCTCCCTTGCTAGTTGGTTACCTGTCTCTCTTTCCTACTAAATTGTATATATATTTTCTTAGAACAGGAACCAGGGTTATTCACTTGCTAAACCTTTCTTCTCATCTCCCATCTCAGTGACTTACCCATAGGAAATAGTTAATAAATGTTTGTCAAATTGAACTGAATTTGTACTTAAAATTCTTTAAAGTAAGACATACCTGTATTGGTTTCCTGTTTTTATTCTGATATCTGTCTTAAAAGCTACTAAGGAGTACCTAATACTGTAATATGCATTTGTGTGATTTTTTAAAACTCTGGGTGGAATAGCTTATACTACAATTTTCTTTGTTTTTCTTTATTATTGTTTTAATTGGAAGGCAAACTTTCTCCCTTCTGACAACTGTTCTGAGCTGATCTAAGTACCAAGACAATTCCCAGGCAGCACTTAATTTTTATTTTATTTTATTTTTATTTTATATCCATTAATTAACATATAGTGTATTATTAGTTTCATAGGTAGAGTTTAGTGATTCATCAGTTGCATATAACACCCAATGCTCATTACATCAAGTCCCCTCCTTAATGCCCATCACCCAATACCCCATCCCCCTACCCACCTCCTCTCCAGCAACCCTCAGTTTGTTTCCCGTAGTTAAGAGTCTGCTATGGTTTGTCTTCCTCTCTGATTTTGTTTTATTTTATTTTTCCCTCCCTTCCTTTCCCTATGTTCATCTGTTCTGTTTCTTAAATTCCAGCACCTAATTCTTAACATAGCAAGATTGTGGAAATTCCTGTATAATGTCCAGTGGATCTTTGTCATATCAGAAATGATCTTTTTGGGTCATATTTATTGTTTTCATCATACTTCTTTAAAGAATTTCAATATTTTGGGTCCCCCCCCATTTTACAGGTCAGGAAACTAAGTCTTTTTTTTTTTTTTTTAAGATCTTATTTATTTGCTTGTTAGAGAGCACAAGCAGGAGGAGCTGCAGGCAGAGGGAGAAGCAGGCTCCCCGCTGAGCAAGGAGCTGCATGCGGGCTCAATCCCAGGACCCCGGGATCATGACCTGAGCGGAAGGCAGCCGCTTAACCAACTGAGCCACCCAGGAGTCCCAGGAAACTAAGACTTAGGCATAAATAAGTTTCCCAAGTTAACACAACTAGAAAGTGGTATGAATAAAATGTTGCCTGATATAAATTGAGGAGATTAAATTAGATGATCTGCCTGTCTTCTTTCAGCTCCAAAGTCTCTGAAGTTCTGGGAGTCTTTAACATCATTTGAACATTTGTATAAGCAGTAAAATATTTGACAAAATGAACTTGCTTTGGGGAAAGTGTCGGGTTGCTTTCAAGCTCCAACCAGTTTCCTGCTCTCACGGAGATCATTTGCTGACTGTGCAGGAGGGCTCCTCACAGTGGCAATGAAGTAATACCTATCATTTTTTCAGCTTCACCAGGTTTTAATGCTTCCGTTTTTTTTATCTTCCATTCTGGGTGGTGGTTATACTCTTGAAAATATAATTGAGCTCTCAATGTCTACCCAGTTGCCCCAGGGCTTTCTTGTATCCAGCAAAATTCAGAACCGGTAAGACTGCTGAGCGCACTGGCTCCACCTACTGTCATGCTGAGGCAGACATCTTCCTACTGTTATCCATTGAGAGTTGTTTCAAATTTACCTTTGCATATTGCCTTTTCCCCCTGACTTTCTTTCCTTTACTTTTGATATTAGAGTTTTCTTTTCATTTACCAAAATTTGCTTTTACTTATTAAGAAATCTCTAAATTATGGGAATGTTGTTAACGTCTGTAATTTTTATTTGGTGGGAGAATACAAAGAAATTGTGTTTGGGGGTATGAAAATATTGTAGTTCTCAGATTTAAAAAAATTCCTTAAGTCTATATTCAAGGAGGATTCCCTCTATAAAAAAATATTTTTTTGCTTGAATGTTTTAGTGTACTTATTGTGTGGTATATGAATGAATCTCTAGTTTTTACTTCTGGTAAAAAAAGCATCCCAAACCCAGGTAAACTCTAATTAGAAGTAATTTAGCCTTCATTTTCTATCATTCATTTATATTATTAATATTTTAATTCTAAACTATAAGAACAATATAACTACATTGTAGAAAATATAGAAAAAAGAGAAAAGACCATTTTGCCATCTTAAAAAATCCATTCTTATCATTTTGGTATTGGGGGAACCTTCAGCAACCATAGTTATACCCAGCCATGATTAATGAAAACATAGTTTTATAGTTGTGCTCGTTATCAACTTCTCAGCTAGTTATCAGCTCCAGGTTGATTCATTGCATGCTCTGTGAAAATGGACCTGGACCCTTTAAATAGGTTTCCTTTGCTAGCTGGCTGAATGTTAAACTTTGCCAGTAGAGGGCACTGGAGAGACATTGCAAGAGGGAGGGGTTTTCTTTCTTGGTTCTGGGGTGCTGGCCTGGTGGCTCCTCCAGTGCCTGGCTGTTGCAGTACAAGTGGCTTATCTAGTGTCTCTCTGACAGTGCATGAAGCTTCCTCTAGTGCCCAGATCTTAAAGCTTGGTCAGCTTTTACAGTGATAGCTCCTGCAGAGCATGGCAATCAGCAGCTACTGGCCAGTAGCTCCCCCCTCCATGAGATCCGCTTTCTCTGGCTCCCTAGAGGGCATATGAAGAACAAGTTCTTAAGGGTATGATTTTCAGTAAGCTCTGCAGTTGTGGCACTACAGCAAATTTTCTGCTGTTCTGTGAGCTGCGGTCCTGCCCTCTCCCACAAGGTGTAGATCTCAGTCCTGGCTGGGACCTCTTCTTTTAGTATTCTATCTCCAACCTAGGAATAGTGGCCATTCCTTACATTTGCTGTTCCTATATTCTGAAGAGTTCTCTTACTTCTTACTAGCCAATCCCTCATTACTCCAATTCTTTCATGATTCTTTATAGTAAACTTTTCTTGTTCAAATTACTCTGTGGTTTGGTGAGGGTTCCCCAAACACCAAAATGATAAAAATGGACATTTTAAGGTCGTAAAGTAATGGATTTTTTTTCTTTTTTCCCCTGTATTTTCTACAGTGTGGCTATATTGTTCTTATAATTTAAAATATTAATATAAATGAATGGTAGAAAATAAAAGCTAAATTACTTCTACTTAGAGTTTGATTGGTCCTTGACTTACACCATTTCTTTAAAAGATTTTATTTATTTATTTGAGAGAGTGCACACGCTTGCGCATGAGTGGGTAGGGGGAGGGAAAGAAAGAGGGAGAAGCAGTTTCCTTGCTGAACTGGGAGCCTGACTCAGGGCTCAATTCCAGGACCCTGAGATCATGACCTGAGCTGAAGGCAGATGCTTAACCAACTGAGCCCCCCAGGCGCCCCAACTGAAACCATTTTTTAAGCAGAAGTTTTTAGTCTGTGATCATTTTATGTGCATTCTTTTTGTTCAGTAAAGTTAAATTAGCTAATATTTATATATCTCTTTATTTACAATTTCATATCTATTATTCTTTAAATTAGCTTTTTAAAAACAACCTTTTATTCTTCTTGACTTTATAATCTTAGCTTCTTGACTTTATAGTTTTTTTGCCTTTGTAGTTAAACCTTTGGTGTCCTGTTTTAATAACTCATTGCCACTCCAAGGTCATCAAGATATTTTCCCGTGTTTTCTTCTAAAAGTTATATTGTTTTACCTTTCGTGTTTAGATCTGCAGTACATCTCGAATTTATTTTTGTATAAAAAATTGTGAATTTGGGGTCCAGATTTTTTTTTCCCCCATGTAAGTATCTAGTCGATCCAGTGCCCTTTATTGAAAAGACTATTTTTTCTATACTACACTGCAGGGCCATGTTTGTTATAAATCAGGTGACTGTACAAGTTGGTTCTTGGGGTCTTTTCTGTTGTTCTATTTGTCTATCCTTGCAAATAGGCCTTGATATCTAGTTGTGTAAATACTCTGTTGTTATTTGAGATTGTCTGGATTCTTCTTGGCCTTTTGAATTTTCTTTTCTTTTTTTTTTTTAAGATTTTATTTATTTATTTGACAGGGAGATAGAGAGAGAACAAGTAAGCAGAAAGGCAGGCAGAGGGAGAGGGAGAAGCAGGCTCCCCGCTGAGCAGGGAGCCCGATGCGGGGCTCAATCCTAGGACCCTGGGATCATGACCTGAGCCGAAGGCAACCACTTAACCGACTGAGCCACCCAGGCGCCCCAAGCCTTTTGAATTTTCATATAAAGTTTAGAATCAGTTTCTCAATTTGCACCCAAAAAACCTGTCAGGAGTTTTAGTCTTAAACCTCTTTTGTTAGATTTGTATCTAGGTATGTGATGTGTTTTGATGCTACTGAAAATTACATGTGGAGCACTACAACTTTCAGTAAAAGATTCATGTTGTCAGTCTGACTCAGGAGTCAAAAATGTCTTTATTACTATGTTTTCTTAGCTGTATAGAGAGATACAGTGGGTACAGCATCATTATCTGATCTCAAGGCCTATTATCTACCCAAATACACAGATTCAAGTATAATGCAGTAATACTTCAGGAGTCTAGTCAAGAAAGCAAGTCTTCTACAAGGGAAAAATCCATGCTAGCTTCAAACTTCTCCATAGTAATGTTCAGTCTGGAAGACAACAGCACAATACTTACAAACTTTTGAAGGAAGGAGAGATCCCAACAGTTTATAGCTAAGTCATCTTTTGAGAATAAAGGCAGAGCACAATATTCTCAAACACTCAAGATGTTAAGGAATACAATATGTATAACTCTCTGAAAAACTACATGAAGATGGATTATGAAATCTAAACAAGTAGATCATGGTTAAAAAACATAAAGGCAAAATGGGAAGAAAAGTCATGGGGAAAAAGACTAGTGGTAGGCACAATATCCATTTAAATTGAGATTTGAGGCTAAAAACAAGGCTGAACATAGAAGTACCATATGATACAGGAATTCATGTCCTAGGAATATACCCTAGAGAATTGAAAACATGTCTACACAAAAAAATTGTATTATGAATGTTCATAGCACATTATTTATAATAGTCAAAGAGTGGAAAACAACCCAGATGTCTTAACTGATGAATATATAAATAAGATGTGGCATATCCACTCAGTGGACTATTTGGCAATAAAAAAGAATGAAGTTATAGATACATGCACGCTACAAAATGGATGAACCTTGAAAACATTATGCTAAGTGAGAGAAGCTAGACACAAAAGACTACATATTATATGATTTCATTTATATGAAATATCCAAAATAGCCGAATCCATAGACATGGCAAGTGGATTAGTAGTTGCCAGGGACTGTGGGGAGGAGAGATGGGGAGTGACTGCTAATGGGTCTGAGGTTTCATTTTGGGCTGATGAAAATGTTCTAAAATTAGTGATGATGGTTGCACAAATAGGTAAATAAGTTAGAAACCACTGAATTTTATACATGAAAAGGTTAAGTTTTATGATATGTGAATTATATCTTGATAAAGCTGTCATTAAAAAAAACCCACAAGGGTGGAAAATGTGGTCTGCAGAACTAAACGTAAATCCTTGACAATGTGAAATATATAGGCCTTGACGATGTGGAAATGACTAATAAAAATAAGTAAGTAGGGGAAGAGAGGTGGGAGGAAATTTTGGAGTGTGAATTTTTTTATGTTTCACAGCAAGGCTGCATTTGCTATAGGGGCGCCTGGGTGGCTCAGTTGGGTAAGCGTCTGACTCTTGATTTTAGCTTAGGTCATGATCTCAGAGTCATGGGATCAAGCCCCGGTACACTCCCCACTCAGCATGGAGTCTGCTTGCCCTTCTCCCTCTGCTCCACCCTGCCCTCCCCCCACCCACTCACACACACTCTCTCAAATAAATAAATAAATAAATACATAAATAAAATCTTTAAAAAAAAAAAGGATGCTATAAAAAACATGTAAAAATCAGGTCTCTAATATTTCTTTTAGTCACTTTTTTTTTTTTTTAAGATTCTATTTATTTATTTGAGAGAGAGCCTGAGAGAGAGAGAGCCCATGCAGAGGAGCGGGGTGGGGGGTGTGGGGAGGTAGAGGGGCAGAAGGAGAGGGAGAAGCAGACTCCCCGCTGAGCAGGGAGCCTGATGTGGGGCTCGATCCCAGGACACTTGAGCCGAAGGCAGATGCTTAACTGACTGATCCACCCAGGTGCCCTCTTTTAGTCATTTTCATATTCAGTTTTACTTTCTTTTTTGAATTAAGATATTTTTAATACTTTTGTTTAAAAAAAGGGTATGTCTAATATCCTGTAAAACTTTGTCTTTTCTTTCTTAATTCATCCGTTCTTTCATCTCTTTCTGTATGTAAACCTTATTAGCAAAACAAGCTGCCATCTGCTATAACCATTGTTAAATCAAAAGAGAAAGAAACACATAATTTTATGAATAATACCAGAGGATAAGGGAGAAACTACTATACTCTGGTTTCATTAAGCATGCATGCATGGATTTAGTCATTCCCCCAGACTTTCCTGAGTGCCTGCTCTGTCCTTGATATTGTACCAAGTGAAAAGCATTACAATTATGAATAAGATACGGCCCCTGTCCAAAAAAGTTCATAGTCTAATAAGGCAGCTTGTTATGCTTTCTTTGGACAGCTCTAATTTTAGAATGTTTTGCCTTATATTGAGTAGAAATCTGCTTCTCTGTAACTTCATTGATTTTAATTTTGATATTTTACAGCTGCTGGAAGCCTCAATCACCTGTAGTTTAACAATCCTTCAGATATTTGAAGACTGCATTCATGCCATTCTCATATGGTGTGTTTCATTAATTAAGTGAATGATTCCTTTATTTTAGTCTCTTCTCTCAGTACTTAGGTTCTATGTTTGTTTAAAGTAGGGTTCCATAAATAGGTAAACATTCCAAAGAGAAGCGGAATTAAAGCAGAGAGAAGGATGACCACTACCCATCTCTTTCCATTTTTACTTCTAAATTTTGCTTTGAGGTAGTATATTCAGATTTTCCCCAGGAATAGTCTACTGTCATCTTTCTCTCTTTGGATCTTTCTCTTATAGTTGTCCTTATTCTGTCTCTCACAGCAGCCTATATTTGTGGTTTGCAGTTTCTCATTCTAATTTGTAAAACTTTGCATTGTCCTTAATTGAGTTTTATGTAGTTTGTAAGACTCTCCTACCTCCTGTCTCCAGGTCATTTGAAATGTGTTTCTGACTTTCATAGTATTGACTTCTCAGCTGAATTTAATATTATCTGTACCTTTGGGCATATTTCAATTCCTTTATTTCAGCCATCAGTAAAGATTTTCATTAGTTTGAATCCTAGGGCCCTCCTGAATGGCATCTTCTGCAGGTTTCAGCATCTTTCGCAGGTTTACTTAAAGCTATAGAAAACTGTCATTTGGATATATAACTATCAATCTATCTAGTTCCCCACCTTATGTTTTCACACTCCACCTAGGCAAATTACTTTGCTATTTGTGCAATTGGGAATTTACTTAAAACATTTTTAATAGAATACTCTTTGATATAATTTTTTTAAAAGGTTTTATTTATTTATTTTAGAGAGAGAGCATGATTGCGGGAAGGAGTAGAGGGTGAGGGAGAGAGAGAATTCCAAGCGGACTCCCGCGCTGAGTGTTGAGCCGGACACAGGACTCGATCTCACAACCCCGAGATCATGATCTTAGCCAAAATCAAGAGTTGGTCGCCTCACTGGCTGAGCCACCTAGGCACACCCTCTTTGGTATAATTTTTAAAATATTAATAAGGACCTTCTTTGTACAAACATTGTGCTAGTACATTTAAGGGTAAGAACATTGACTGTAAGGACAGGTAGACCTGGAATAAAATCTTGGCTCTGCCATTTGTTTACTGTGAGAACTTGGGTAAATTAAGTAATCTCTTCCCTGGGGTGCCTGGGTGGCTCAGTTGGTTGTGTGTCTGCCTTCTGCTCAGGTCATGATCCTGGAGTCCCGAGTCAGGCTCCCTGCTCAGCAGGGGGTCTGCTTCTCCCTCTGCCCCTCGCCCCAACTCGTGCTTGTCTCTGTCTCTCTTGCTCTCTCTCTCTCTCAAATAAATAAATAAAATCTTAAAAAAAATAATCTCTTAGCCTGACTTTATTGTTTGCTTAATGGGGCAGTGTTTCACAAGGTTGTTAGCAAGTTAGCACATGTATTAGCAAGTTAGCACATGTATAAAGTGAAGTCCAGTACTTGGTACTTAATACGACAGTAGACTTTAGTTCCTTTCTCTCTTTTCAGTATCTAGCTCAAATCTTATCACATCTATGAAACTATCCCCAACTGTTTTATTCCCTTTCCTAAAAGTTTCTTTAATTAATTTTTATTTTATCAAAGTGGTGTGTTAAAAGTATAAAAATCCAGTACATTAAAAAATAAATAAAAATCCAGCTAGTGGTAGAAGAGTTGTAATAAAACCAAAAAGCAGTGCCTTTCCCTTTTTTCTCTCTACCCTCTAATTCTACTCCCTGGAGCAAAACTTTTTTAAAAACAGTTTTATTGAGGTATAGTTGACATTCAACAGAGTGTGCATACTTAAGGTGTATAAATTAAGGTTTGACATTTATACACGTGAAACCATCACCACAATCAAGGGATTGAACATACCCATCACCTCCAGGTTTTCTCATGTCCCTTTGTAAGTCCTCCCTTTCCATCCCACTGTTGGCTCTACCTCATCTCTACCCCACAACCACTGTTCTACTTTCTTGACACTATAGGTTAGTTTGTATTTTCTAGACTTTTATATGAACTGTTTTAATTCTTGTCTGCTAACTCTAACATATGTGCCAATTCTGGATTGGTTTCACTGGATTATTTGTCTCATTATGGGTTATGTTTCTTCTTTGAATGCTTGGCAATCTTTTTTTTTTTTTAAAGATTTATTTATTTGTTTCAAAGGGAGAGAGTGAGAGCAAGCAGGGGGCAGGGGCAGAGGGAGAAGGAGAGAGGATCCTTGAACAGACTCCCTGCTGAGCACCGAGCCCGGTGTGAGGCTCAATTCCATGATCCCGAGACCATGACCTGAGCTGAAACCCAAGAGTTGGACGCCCAACCTCCTGAACCACCCAGGCACCCCATATGCTTGGTAATCTTTGATTGGATGCCAGACATTGTGTTTTTTACCTTGTTGGGTGCTGGATATTTTTGGTATACCAGAAATAGCCTTGAATTTTGTTCTAGGATTCAGTTAAGTTACTTGGAAATATATGTATATTTTTTGGATTTTGTCTCTGGTATTATTGAGATATAATTGGAAACAGTTGACCCTTGAATAATATGGAGTTGAGGAACACCGATATGCCCATGCAGTCAAAAAGCCATATAGAACTTTTGATTCCCCCAGGATATAACTATTAGTAGCTTACTGTTGACCAGAAGCCTTACCAATAACGTGAACAGTTGATTAGCACATATTTTCTGTGTTATATGTGTTATATGCTGTATTTTTACAATACAGTAAGCTACAGAAAAGAAAATATTAGTAAGAAACTCATAAAGAAAAGAAAATGTATTTGGAGTACTGTATTGTATTTATTGGACCTGTGCAGTTCAAACCTGTGTTGTTCAAGGGTCAGCTGTGTAATGTTATATAAGGTTAACGTGTACAATGTGTTGATTTGATAAACATATATTGTAAAATGATTACCAGCATAGCATTGCATAATTACCTGTCATATAATTACCTGTCACATAATTACCATTTGTGTGTGTGTGTGGTGAGAACATTTAAGATGAACTTTCTTAGCAACTTTTAAGTATATCATATAATATTATTAGCTGTAATCACCATGCTGTACATTAAATCTCCAGAACTTGTTAATCCTATAACTGGAAGTTTGTACACCTTGACCTGTATGTCCTCATTCTCCAGTTCCCCACCCCCAACCCTTGGAACTACCATTCTATTCTCTATTTCTCTGAGTTTGGCTTTTTTAGATTCCATATATATATGATGTCACATAGTATTTGGTATCAGGGTAATGCTGGATTCATGAATACAAGTTTGGAAGTATTCCCTTCTCTTCTATTTTTGGGGAACAGTTTGAGAAGGTTTGGTGTTAATCCTTTTAAATATTTAGAATTCACCAAGGAAACTACTTGTTCTCAGCTTTTCTGTGTTGGGAGGTTTTTGATTACTGATTCAATATCCTTACTTGTTATTGTTTTATTAAGATTTTCTTTTTCTTCCTGATTCAGTCTTGGTGGATTGTGTATACCTAGGAATTTATCCATTTCTTCTAGGTTTTCCAATTTGTTGGCATATAATTGTTCATAGTAGTCTCTCATGATGCTTTTTGTTTCTGTGGTATTAGTTGTAATGTTCTCTCTTAGTTCTGATTTTATTTATTTGAATTCTCTTGCTTTTTTTCTGAGTTAGTGTAGCTGAAGGTTTATCAGTTTTTATCTTTTAAAAAGCCAGCTCTTCATTTCATTAATCTAATTCATTTATTTCCACTCTGATTTTTATTTCTTTCCTTTTCCTAACTTTGGGCTTACTTTTTTTCTAGTTCTTTGAGGTATAAAATTAGGTTGTTTATTTGAGATCTTTCTTTTTCCTTTTTTTTTTTTTAAGATTATTTATTAGAGAGAGAGAGAACATGCTCGTGGGGTGGTGGGGGGGGGGCAGAGGGAAAGGGAGAGAGAATCTCAAGCAGACTTCACTAAGCACGGATCCCGATGCTAGGCTCTATCCCACAACCCCAAGATCATGACCGGAGCCGAAATCAAGAGTCTGACATTCAACTGACTGAGCCACCCAGATGCCCCAACATCTTTCTTTGTTTCTTTTTTTTTTAAAGATTTTTTACTTATTCATTTGAGACAGAGAGATACAGAGAGAAAGAGAGAACATAAGCAGGAGGAGAGGCAGAGGGAGAGAGAGAGAAGCAGACTCCCCACTGAGCAGAGAGCCCAACATGGGGCTTGATCCCAGGACCTGGAGATCATGACCTGAGTCGAAGGCAGATGCTTAACCATCTGAGCCACCCAGGCGCCCCTCTTTTTTTCTTAATACAGGTATTTATTGCTATAAACTTTCCTTTTAGAACTACTGTAGCTGCATCCCATAAGTTTTGGTATATTGTGTTTCCATTTTCATTTATTTCAAGATTTTTTTTTTTAAGATTTTATTTATTTATTTGACAGAGACAGCGAGAGAGGGAACACAAGCAGGGGGAGTGGGAGAGGGAGAAGCAGGCTTCCCGCCGAGCAGGGAGCCCGATGTGGGGCCCGATCCCAGGACCCTGGGATCATGACCTGAGCCTAAGGCAGATGCTCAACGACTGAGCCACCCAGGCGCCCTATTTCAAGATATTTTTAAATGTACCTTTTGATTTCTTCTTTGCTCCATTGGTTGTTCAGGAATCTGTTGTTTAATTTACACATATTTGTGAATTTCTAGTTTTCCTCCATGTTAATTGATTTCTAGTTTTATACCACTGGGGTCAGAGAAGATACTTTGTATGATTTCAGTTTAAAATTTTCTTTTTTTAAAGATTTTATTTATTTATTTGAGAGAGAGAGAGAATGAGAGACAGAGAGCATGAGAGGGAGGAGGGTCAGAGGGAGAAGCAGACTCCCTGCCGAGCAGGGAGCCTGATGCGGGACTCGATCCCGGGACTCCAGGATCACGACCTGAGCCGAAGGAGTTGCTTAACCAACTGAGCCACCCAGGCGCCCTCAGTTTTAAAATTTTTACTAAGATTTGTTTTGTGACATGTGACCTATTCTGGAGAATGTGTATGCTGGCTCTTGGTTAGATGGAATATTCTATATATGTCTGTTAGGTCCTTTTGGTGTCAAGCGTAGTTTATTTTATTTATTTATTTATTTTTTTTCAAGCGTAGTTTAAATCCAACTTTTCTGTATTAGTTTTCTGTCTGGATTTACTATTCATTGTTAAAAGTGGGGTATTGAAGTCTCCTACTATTAATTGTATTGTGTATTTCTCCCTTCAGATCTGTTAGTATTTCTTAATATATTTAGGTGCTCTGATGTTGGGTGCATATATATTTACAGTTATTATATCCTCTTGATGAATTACGCCTTTGTTATTACATAATGATCTTCTTTGTTTTTTGTTTTTTTACTTGACAGAGAGAGAGAGCACATACAGGGGGAGCAACAGGCAGAGGGAGAGGGAGAAGCAGGCTCCCTGCTGAGCAGGGAGCCTGATGTGGGGCTCGATCCCAGGACCCTGAGATTATGACCTGAGCCAAAGGCAGCCTCTTAACTGACTGGGCCACCCAGGCGCCGCATGTCTTTTGTTACAGTTTTTATCTTAAAGTCTATTTTGTCTGAGTGTAGATACCCCTGCTCTCTTTTGGTTTCCCTTGCATGGAATATCTTTTTCCATACTGTCACTTTGAGCATATGCATGTCCTTAAAGCTGAAGTGAATCTGTTGTAGCTAGCAAACATATAGTCAGGTCTTGTTTTTTATCCATCCAGCCACTGTGTGCCTTTTAATTGCAGAATTTAATCCATTTACATTTAGAGTAATTATTGATAGTTGAGGACTTACTAATGCCATCTTAATTGTTTTCTGGCTGTTACATAGTTCCCTTATTCCTTTCTGCCTCTTGTTGCCTTATTTTGTGAATTGATTTTCTGTAGTTATATGCTTTGATTCCCTCCTCCTTATTTTTCTGTAGGTTTTTGCTTTGTGATTACCATGAGGCTTACATAAGACAACTTAGAGATATAACAGTCTTTTTTCCCCACTGATAACAACTTCGCTTACTAAAACTCTACCCTTTTATTCTCCTCCTTGTAAGTTTTTGATATAACAGTTTACCTGTTTTTATTGTCTATTCATTAATAAATTATTGTAGTTACAGTTTTTTAATTTTGTTTTAATTCCAGTATGGCTAACATACAGTGTTAGTTCCAGTTGTACATTGTAGTGAGTCAGCAATTCTATACATTACTCAGTGCCCATTATGATAAATACACTCCTAATCCCCATCCCCTATTTAACCCGTTCCTCCCCAACCTCCCTCTGATAACCATCAGTTTGTTCTCTATTGTTAGGAGTCTGTTTTTTGGTTTCTCTCTCTTTCTCTTTTTTTCCTTTGCTCATTTGTTTTGTTTCTTAAATTCCACATATGAGTGAAATCATATGGTATTTGTCTTTCTCTGACTGGCTTATTTTGCTTAGCATTATACTCTAGATCCATCCATGTTGTTGCAAATGGCAAGATTTCATTCTTTGTTATGGCTGAAAAATATTCCATTATGTATATATATGCTACAACTTCTTTATCCATTCATCTATGGATGGACACTCGGTCTGCTTCCATAATTTGGCTATTGTTAATTATGCTGTAATAAACATAGGGTACATATATCCCTTCAAATTAGTGTTTTCATATTCTTTAAAAAAATTTTTTTTTAATTATTATTTTTTAATATTTATTTATTTGACAGAGAGAGAGAGAGCACATGCAGGAGGAACAACAGGCATAGGGAGAAGCAGGCTCCCCACCGAGCAGGGAGCCTGACGCGGGGCTTGATCCCAGGACCCTGGGATCCTGACTTGAGCCAAAGGCAGACGCTTAACCAGCTGAGCCACCCAGGCGCCCCAGTGTTTTCATATTCTTTGGGTAAATTCCCAGTAATGCAATTACTGGATCGTAAGGTAGTTCTATTTTTAACTTTTTGAGGGACGTCCATACTGTTTTCCATAGTGGCTGCACTAGTTTGCATTCCCACCAGCAGTGGGAATGGTTCCTTTTTCTCCACATCCTTGCCAACACCTGTTGTTTCTTGTGTTGATTTTAGCCATTCTGACAGGTGTGAGGTGATACCTCATTGTGGTTTTGATTTGCATTTCCCTGAGGATGAGTGGTGTTGAGCATCTTTTCATGTGTCTGTTGGCCATCTGCATGTCTCTTTTGGAGAAATGTCTGTTCATATTTTCTGCCCATTTTTTAATTGGACTATTTGGTTTCTTGGGTGGTGTATCAGTCCTTTTTATATTTTAGATACTAACTCTTTATTGGATATGTCATTTGCAGCTATAGTTGTTTTTTGGGTTTTTTTTTTTTTTGCAGCTGTAGTTATTTTTAATACTTTTGTCCTTTCACGTTTATAAGCGATAGAGGTAAGTGATTAACATACCATCATATTACGGTATTAGAGTATTCAGACTTGGACCATATGCTTACCTTCACCAGTGTGTTGTATATTTTTATATATTTTCATGTTACTAATTAGCATTATTTCATTTCAGCTTAGAGATCTTTCTTGTTGTTTTTTTGTTTGTTTGTTTTTAGAGATTGAGAGAGCACGAGCAGGGGAGGGGAGAGGCAGAGGGTGAGAAAGAGAGAGAGACTGAATCCCAGGCAGGCTCCATGCTCAGCACAGAGCCCAATGCTGGGCTTGATCTCATGACGCTGAGATTATGACCTGAGCCAAAATCAAGAGTCAGTCGCTTAACTGACTGAGCCACCTAGGTGCCCTGATCTTGTTTGTGTTTTTTTTTTTTTTAAGATTTTATTTATTTGAGAAAGAGAGTGAGTGAGTGAGAGAGAGAGCAAGCACAATTGCGGGGAGTGGGGAGGGAGAAGCGGACGCCCTACTAAGCAGGGAGCTCAATGCAGGGCTTGATCCCAGAACCCTGGGATCATGACCTGAGCCAAAGGCAGTCACTTAACCAATTGAACCACCCAGGCGCTCCCCTGATCTTGTTTTCTAATGTAAGCGTTTATAGCTATAAATTTCGCCTTAGTGCTGCTTTTGTTGCATCCCATGAATTTTGGGATGTTGTGTTTATTTTAATTCATCTCTAAGTATTTTCTACTTTCTCTTGTGATTTCCTATTTGATCCGTTAGTTGTTTAAGAATATGGTGTTTATCAAAACAGCATGGTACTGGCACAAAAGCAGACACATTGATTAATGGAACAGAATAGAAGAGAGCCCAGAAAGAAAGCCATGCTTATATGGTCAACTAATCTCCAACAAGGGGGCAAGAATATATAATGGGAAAAAGACAACCCCTTCATAAATGGTGCTGGGAAAACTGAGTAGCTACATGCAAAGGAATGAAACTGGACCACTTTCTTATACCATACACAGAAATAATCTCAAAATGGATTAAAGACCTAAATGTAAGAACTGAAATCATAAAACTCCTAGAAGAAAATATAGGCAGTAATTTCTTTGACATCACCCTTAGCAACATTTTTCTAGATATGTCTCCTCAGGCAAGGGAAACAAAAGCAAAAATAAACTATTGGGATTACGTTAAAATGAAAAGCTTTTGCACAGTGAAGGAAACCATCAACAAAATGAAAAGGCAAGAGTGACTAGAATTAATAAGACAAGAAATAAAAAGTGTTGGTGAGGATGTGGAGAAGAGGGAACCCTCGTACACTGTTGGTGGGAATGTAAATTGGTGCAGCCACTGTGGAAAACAGCATGGAGGTTCCTCAAAAAGTTAGAGAAATTGGGGCACCTGGCTGGCTTAGTTGGTAGAGCATGCAACTCTTGATTTCAAGGTTGTGAGGATGTAGGGATTACTTTAAAAAATACCCCCAAATTAAAAAATATATTAAAAAATAGTAATATTATATGATCCAGTAATCCCGCTACTGGGCATTTACCCAAAGAAAATGAAAACACTAATTTGAAAAGATACATGCACTTCTGTATTTATCACAGCATTATTAACAACAGCCATGAGATGGAAGTAGCCCAAGTGTCCATCCATAGATGAATAGATGAAGAAGATATGGTATATATATATATATATATAACATATATATAATGGAATATTGCTCAGCCATAAAAATGAGTGTTATCTTGCCATTTGTGACAACATGGATGGGCCTAGATAGTATTAGGCTAAATGAAATAAATCAGAGAAACACAAATGCCATATGATTTCGCTTATGTGGAATCTAAAAAACAAAACAAACAGTAAAAACAGATCCATAAATACAGAGAACAACTATGGTTGCCAAGGAGGATGCGCAAAGTGGGTGAAGTAGGAGATATAGACTTCCAGTTATGGAATGAATAAGTTTCAGGGATGAAAGGTACAGCATAGGAAATAGTATTGTAATTAGCATTGTATGGTGACAGATGGTGGTGGGTATACTTGTAGTGAGCACAGCATAATGTATAGACTTGTCAAATCACTGTTATACACCTGAAATTGATGGAACATTATGTATCAACTGTAATTTAAAAAGGAGCTGACATAGGGGTAACCTGGGTAGCTCAGTTGTTTAAGCTTCTGACTCTTGATTTCGACTCAGGTCAAGATCTCAGGGTCGTGAGCTTGAGCTGCGCATCAGGCTCCGGGCTCGGTGGGGAGTCTGCTTAGGATTCTTTCTCTCTCCCTCTGCCCCTCCTCCCAATCTCCAACCCCCCACCCCCACTCACCCTATCCCTTCCTCTCTCAATAAAAAAAAGGGGGGAGCTGACATAAGATATTAACTTCATGTTTATACTTCTCTTTGCATCTTAACATTATTAAAATAAAAAATGAAAGCATTCTTTATGAAAAACATTTGTATTAATTTAGGTTTATCATTCATGTAACAGCATTAAATTTACCAAAGATGTGTAATGTATCAAAGACCAGGCATTTGTCTTTCAGTTTCAGGATGGTATCAGGCTTTGTATTCACAGAGAAGAGGCTGTTAGCATTTTTAATTCAAATGAAATAAGGTGCACTGATAAAGGACATATTTTGCATCAGTTAGGATTAGGTTTGGCTGTAACACATATGTGAAAATTAGTGCCTTAAAGAAGATGTAGATTTATTTCAGTCTGAAGAGAGGCAGTTCGGGGTTTGGATGGCAGCTCTTTGGTATCAGGGACACAAGCTTCTCTCATTTTGTTGCTTAGCCATTTTTGGTGTAGGGGCCCAGGGCAGGCTGCCCAAGATGGGCCATCTTGGTATAAAGATTATTTTGAGTTAAAAGTAATTAACTCAAATTGGGTGGCTCATTCAGTTAAGTGCCGGACTCTTGATTTCAGCCCAGGTCATGATCTTCGGATCCTGAGATCGAGCCCTGTGTTGGGCTCCACACTCATCGGGGAGTCTGCTTGGATTCTCTTCTCCCTCTCCTTCTGCCCCCCCCCCACTAAAATAAATAAATAAATTTTTAAAAAAGTAATTACAACACAGCAGATACAGAAAAAGCTCTCTGTCCTGGCGCCTGGGTAGCTCAGATGGTTAAGGATCTGCCTTCAGCTCAGGTCATGATCCCAGGGTCCTGGGATGGAGCCCCACATCGGGCTCCTGGCTCAGCGGGAAGCCTGCTTCTCCCTCTCCCTCTGCCTCTCTCCCTGCTCATGCTCTCTCTCTTTCTCTTTCTCTCTCTATATCTCTGTGTCTCAAATGAATAAATAAAATCTTTAAAAAAAAAAAAAAAGAAAGAAAGCTCTCTGTCTCCCCCTACAATTCCCTAAATTTACATTAGAAAGGAGAGCCTATAACAGGAAGAGAGCTATCAAGAGAGACTTCCCTTTACCTTCATAACTGATCTGCATAATAGGGCACCCTTGTTTTTCCAAACAACTCCTTTCACTTTCTTGCTGGTGGTCTTTCTCCCCTTTGTGTTCTCTGACTGTACCCCTCTCCTTTGATCATATAAGCTTCATGCTGCCTCATTGTCTTTGGAAATTCATGTCTGTGTGGATTCTCCATACATATAACTGTTAAATTTGATTTTCTTCTATAAATTTGTCCCATGTGAATTTGATTTTTTTTTTTTAATGAGAGAGAGAGCATGAGTATGGGGAGGGTCAAAGGGAGAGGGAGAGAGAAAGAATCTTTTTTTTTTTTTTTTTTAAGATGTTATTTATTTATTTGACAGAGAGAGACACAGCGAGAGAGGGAACACAAGCAGGGGGAGTGGGAGAGGGAGAAGCAGGCTTCCCCCGGAGTAGGGAGCCTGGTGTGGGGCTCAATCCCAGGACCCTGGGATCATGACCTGAGCCGAAGGCAGACGCCCAACCAACTGAGCCACCCATGTGCCCTGAGAGAAAGAATCCTAAGCAGACTCTGTGCTGAGCATGGAGCCCTACACAGGGCTTGATCCCATGACCCTGAGATCATGACCTGAGTGGAAATCAAGAGTTGGATTCTTAACTGACTGAGCCACCCAGGTGCCCCTGTCAATTTGATTCTAAGTCCACTTAGGAGGACCATAGGGCAGAAGAAGGTCTTCCTCCCCAACATGGGCTTAGATTCCCATTGTCCCCTCAGAGACCAAGATGGCTTTAGCTATTGGGTCCACATTTCCTATAGCAGAAAAGGGGAAGCAGAGACAAGAAGGGTGTAACCTCTATTTTTCTTGAAAGTATCATGGCAGACTTCCATTTATCTTGAACTCCAAGTCTCATGGCCATTCCAAGCTGCAAAGAGCCTTGGAAATGTAATTTTCTTAGCTAAGTAGCAATGTATTCAGGTTAAACATTGGGATTCTTTTATTAAGAAAAAAGGGAGAGTGATATTGGGAAGGCAAATAGCCCCCAAAAATAAAGGAGAGAAAAGAACATGTCATTTAATTGCCACAGACTTGTCAATTTTTGTTTTTGTTTGGTTATTCATTTGTAACTTCATTTTGTTGTGGTTGGAGGAGGTATTTTTTATGTTATCTATCTTTTTAAGTCTGTTGAGAACTTATAGTCTAACATATGGTCTGTCCAAATGTTCCATTTGTGTTTGAGAAGAATGTATATGCTATATGGTAGAGTGTTCTGTATATGTCCATTAATTGATACTTGTGTTGAAAATCCTGTGTTGAAAATCATTCATTTGGAATTTTGAATGTTTTGTGCTACTTTATTCTACCCAGAATCTATTTATAAAATAGTTTATCCATTTCTTTCCCCATTTTACTACTTATTTCTGCTTTTGGGTGTTTATTATTTCTTTGCTTTTCATGTTTGAGGTTTGTTTTTGTTTTTGTAAAGAGAGGAACAAAAATCAGATGAAGATCCATTGCTAGAAACAAGAAATTAAAAATATTACCACAAAATGAAATTTCAGAAAGACATGCAAAATGCATACCCCAATTTGTTGCTATTTGATTCAACAGACAAAAGTAACAGTTCTATATTTTATCTTGTCATTAGTGTATCCTTGGACCATTCTTTCAGTCTGAATGGCTACCTTCTCCAACTCATTTTTTGCTCTTTGACGTTCTTTTTGAGATACTTTTTCTTTTTATCTTTAGAATTACCTTAAAGGGCACCTGGGTGGCTCAGTTGGTTAAGCATTAGCCTTCAGCTCAGGTCATGATTCCGGGGTCCTGGGATCGATCCCTGCATTGGGCTCCCTGCTTCTCCCTCTGCCTCTCCAGCTCCCCCTGCTTGTTCCAGTCTCTCGTGCTTTCTCTCTCTGTCAGATAAATAAATAAAATCTTAAAAAAAAAATTTTTTTTTCTTTAGTGGGTGTTCTGATTGAAAAATCTTTAGTTTTGGGACACCTGCATGGCTCAGTTAGTTAATCGTCTGCCTTCAGCTCGAGTCACGATCCCAGGGTTCTGGGATCGAGTGCTGCATCGGCCTCCTTGCTCAGTTGGGAGTCTGCTTCTCTCTCTGCCTGCCGCTCCCCCCCCCCCATTTGTGCTTGCTCATTCTCTCTCTCTCTCTCTGACAAATAAATAAATAAAATCTTAAAAAAAAAATCTTAGTTTCACTTGTCAGAAGTTATCTTTATTTTAATTGGATCGTTTTACAGGATTTTTTTTTTGAGTAGGGAATTATTTTCCTTTAGCACCTTGTAAATATGTTTCCACCATCTTTCTCGGAAGTCACCTATTTAAATTAAGGGCCAAATTCATGTTTTTTTATTTAAAGTGGTATTGACTAATATAATTATTTTCTTGTGTTCTTCTCCTATAGGGAATACAGTGAGTAACCTGATTATGATTATACCTCCAATTTTTGGTGCAATTCAGAGTGTTAGAGATGGACTGGAAAAGCGGTACATTGCTTCTTACTTAGCACTCACAGGTATGTGTAACACTTCATCTAAAAATGATGTACAGTATTCGGATGGGTTATTTTTCTCATTCATACCTAAAATTGGTTCTTAATTTTGTGTTGTTTATTACACAACTTGAACATATTCTGAAACTTCTGATTTAAAACTCCAGTAAATTGAACTACATTTTGAATACAGTTTTTTAAAATTCAATATTTCAAGCATACAGAAAAGAATAGAGATAATATAACAAATATACCCATGTGTCTTACCACTCAGCTTTGTCAGATGTTAGTGTTTTGCAATATATGTTTCAGATTTTTTTCTTTTTTAAGGAAATAAACTACTATGGATAAAATTGAAGCTACCTTTGTATTCCTGCCTGATTTTATTCCCCTCATCCTCCCAGCTCATCCTCCTAGAGTTAACTTCTATACTTAATTTGATTATAATTTTCTCAGGTGTTTTTGTATTTGTACTACATATATATGTATACTTAAAAGTATATATAATATGGTTTGCATATTTTCAAACTTTTTAAAAGAATATTGTACTGTATCTAATCTTTTGCAACTTACTCATATTCCTCTACCTTGTCTGTGGGGCAGGGACTGTGTCTTGGTTATCTTTGTATCCCTATTGACTGGCAATTTAGTGGTCTTCAGTAAGTGTTGGATGGATGGATAAATGAACTTTACGAGAGCATAAGATGGGAAATTCTCTCTGTCATGTTCTTGCATTTTAACAAGAAAAATAACAAAGGTGATTCTAGTTTGTTTCTTTTCTATATAACCTTCTAAACACAATTTCTTGTTTTAGCCCAAAATATTATTTATATATAGGTAGAAAGGACTTTTTTTTTTTTTTTTTAAGATTTTTCATTTATTTATTTGACAGAGAGAGAGAGACGGCGAGAGAGGGAACACAAGCAGGGGGAGTGGGAGAGGGAGAAGCAGGCCTCCCGCTAAGCAGGGAGTCCAATGCGGGGCTTGATCCCAGGACGTTGGGATCATGACCTGAGCCAAAGGCAGATGCTTAAATGACTGAGCCACCCAGGCGCCCTAGAAAGGACTTTTAATTACTACAAATCAATAAGCTATAATGTGTCATATCAGATGCTGTAATGTGTCATATCAGATTCTACCGTAATTAATCATTAGATATGAGAGACTTCAATTTTGGAATCCATTTCTCATATCCATGACGTTTTAAGAAAGTTATTTGTTTTAAGAAAGTTACTTCAAAAGGAAGACTTGTCTACAAACTTATCTCTTTGCCTTATTACCTGGGATTTTTTTTTAAAGATTTATTTATTTTTGGAGACAGAGAGAATGTAGGCGGGTAGGGGCAGAGGGAGAGAGATTCTAATGCAGACTCCATGCTGAGCATCATGACCTGAGCCAAAACCAAGAGTTGGAGGCTTAACTGACTGCGCCACCTAGGTGCCCCTATTTCCAGGGATGTTTTAAGAATGTTTATGAAATACTGACAAATCACAATCAGTAATAACAATAAGAATAAAAAGATTTAAGGGACTTCCTGGTTGCCCTAGGATAATAGTGTCCTCCTAAATTAGAATTTGTCCACTTATCCTCCCAGAAAACCATACAGATTAAGAAAGAAAATACATAGTACCACACTTATTCAACACTTCAGCCTTACTGTGAGAGAAAAAATACTATGAACTTCAAATCATTTTTAAATAAGTAAAAACACCAATTTCCAACAGAACTATCTTTGATGTTTTAGAGTTGGGGAAGTTTGAAAAACTGCATGAAAAAGAGGAGAGGGGTTGAGAACCTAAGTCTGAAAAAAAAAATAAAGCTTCACATTAAGTGCAAAATTTCTGAAAGCAATCTAAGATCTGGTAGATTACAGTACTGGCTAGAGGTAAAGGACTTAAAAGTATGTAAGACCTAAGGTGGCATTTTTGGAAAGGTACCACTTCTGGGAAAGAGATAAATAGAAAGGGGGTGGGACTGGGGTGCCTGGGTGGCTCAGTTGGTTAAGCGTCTGACTCTTGATTTTGGCTCAGGTCATGATCTCAGGGTCCTGGGATTTGAGCCCTGCGTCAGGCTCTCTGCTGAATGTGGAGCCTGTTTGGGATTCTCTCTCTCCTTCTCTCTTTCTAAAAAAAAAGAAAAAAGTATTTAAAAAAAGGAAGGGGGGGGACCTTTTGGAGATATGTCAGTGAAGGGGAAGAAGGAAGCTAGAGGGAGGAATTAAGATCCTGTGGAAACAAAGGAACTGTAAAACTTATCAGACCCTTCCCCCTTCACTCCCTCTATCACCCAAGTAAGTAAGTATATATGAAAAAGGGCACTGAACCTCACTATTCTGACAGAAGGGGGCAGTCTTGAGCTAGGAAATTTTAAGCCCCCCAAAGTCTTTACTCCTGCAAAATGGACCATATAAAATTACTGTAAAAAGAAAACAAAATGAAAATCAAAGTTTTTTGGCTCATGGGCATCCTTCCCTGACAACTAGTTATAAAGCGGAAGGAAACTGTAGCATAAAACTCCTAGCTAAATTAACTAACCTCAAAGAAATTAATCAAAATTTAGAAACAAATAACACCCCCTTCTTCTAAAAGAAATAGAATTGATTGAACTTAGGAAAGATATTGAGGCTGAATTACAATGTGTTGAATATTTAATAAGGGCTACTTAAGAAGGCAGAGAAATAAGCAAAAGAATGAAAATGAGATTTAAAAAAAGGCCAGAGAGAAAGTGATTGAAATGGAAGAGAGGCAGAGAAGACCTCATAAACATATAATTGGAGTCCCTGGAGAAGACAAACAAAACAGTGGGGGCGCCTGGGTGGCTCAGTTGTTGAGCATCTGCCTTCAGCTCAGGTCATGAGCTCAGGGTCCTGGGATTGAGCCCCATAGAGCCCCATATCGGGCTCCCTGCTCAGCAGGAAGCCTGCTTCTCCCTCTCCCACTCTCCCTGCTTGTGTTCCCTCTCTCTCTGTCTCTCTCTCTGGTCAAATGAATAAATAAAATCTTAAAAAAACAAACAGTGAAACAGAACTTACATTTAAAATTATAATTCAAAAAACTTTTTAGAAATGAAAGAAGAAAGAAATGAATCTGTATTGAAAGGTCCATTTTTGCCTCTTAAAACTGACTTGGAATAGTTAACTCTGAAACATAGCCTTGTAAAACTACTGGATTTCAAAAATGAAAAAAAAAATTCTTAAAGCTCTAATGAAAAAGGCCCAGTTACTGACTAGGGCAAATAAATTAGGCCAGCATTTGACCTCATCAGCAAAACACAGAAGGGCACCAGTGGAACAGCAGTTTTAGTGTCAGCCACAGATTTTCTATTCTAATCAAGTTGTTTTTCAGCTATCTAGGTTCTAGAAAGACAGTTTTAAACATGCAGGTCTCACTGACTATTATGTACATGACTCCTTCCTCATGAATCTGTGAACACTGTACTAATTTAGTAGCTACTAGCCACATGTGGCAATTTAAATTTAAATTAATTAAAATTAAATAAAATGTAAAATTCAATTCCTCTGTCACACTAGCCACATTTCAACTGCTCAATCCTCATATGTGGCTTGTAGCTACCCGATTGGGCAATGCAGATATAGAACATGTCCATCATCACAGAAAGTTCTGCTGAATACATTATACTAGAGAATGATGTTCACCCAACTAAGACAAGACTGGGAAAACTTTGGCAAAATGTCTGATGATGAGCCTTTAATATATTTGACTATAGATCTAAGGCTAATACAGGTGGGATAGGGTTGAAGGATAATATATGGACACATTATATGGTGTAATAAGTAGAAAGAATGAAGTTTTTTTAAATGAGTGAAGGAAAGGGCAAAGTAGAATAAGTTCATTGACTGTTGCCTAGGTAATAAGTTGAGTACTAAAGAATATGATTTAAATGTAACAAATTGGATTATAAAAGGTCAAGTAAGAAAATAAAGGGGGACTCAGGGTACTATAAACTGCCTAAGTACAAAAGAAACCCTTAGAACAAAAAAATGCCTTTTCTACATACCAAAAGAAGTTTTTTAAAGAGCAAAAAAGACTTATCACTTAGAGAAATACATTAAATATAAAATAATATGTGTAACAATTATGTAAGAAATATGATTGAGATTAAACACATCAGTCATATCAGTCAATACAAATGAGCTTAACTGTCAAAAGAAACATTTTCAAATTTGCTTACTAAACAAAACCAAACTTTATGCTTTGTATAAAAGATACACCTAAAGCAAAATGATTCAGAAAAATTAGAAATTATAAGAAAGTAGAGGTAGTGATCTTGATATCATATAAAGTAGAATTCCCATTAAAAAGCATTAAATGTGATATAATTCTAGAATGTTTATATTAACTATATTAATTAGAATGTTATATTGAATGTTTATAATTCTAGAAACCATGATTCACAATGAAAATATAACAGTTATGAATATCTCTGCACCAAATAATACAAATACCATTTTTATATAGCAGAAACTACAAAAGATACAAGGATAAACAGAAATATAGTAATAGAAGATTATCGTATGCCACACTCAGTACAAGACAGCTGAAGTGAACAACAACAGAAAATCAACGATTTCTAAGACCTAACAACATACCAGTAAAGTAAACCACATGGTTTATGCTGACCTTCATACCCTGGTAATAGAACATGTACCCTCTTCTCAAGTGTGCAGAAAACATTCGTAAGAACAAAAGAGTGAGTTCCATGAAGAAGAAATAATAAAATAATATCCTCTGATCATAGTGCATCCATGCTAAAAATTAACAACAAATTCAAACCAGAAAAAGGTTCTTCCTTTTCAAAATTTTAAAATCTTCTATTAACTCTTGATTGAAAGGGAAAATGTAAAGTGAAATTATAAAATCCTTAAAATAGAGTTGTAACAAAAATTTTGCCTATCAGATAAAGCAGCCATCAGAGGACAATCCATAGGCTTAAACACTTAATACTAAAAGATTAAAAAGTGAAATATATTTTTTAAAGATTTTATTTATTTTTATTTTATTATTTTTTTTAAGGTTTTATTTATTTGACAGAGAGAGACACAGCGAGAGAGGGAACACAAGCAGGGGGAGTGGGAGAGGGAGAAGCAGGCTTCCCTCCCAGCCGGGAGCCCAATGTGGGGCTTGATCCCAGGACCCTGGGACCATGACCTGAGCCGAAGGCAGACGCTTAACGACTGAGCCACCCAGGCACCTCTAAAGATTTTATTTATTTGAGAGAGAGAGAGAGAGCACAAGCAGAGGGAAGGGCAGAGGGAGAAGCAAACTCACTGCTGAGCAGGAAGGCCCGAGAGTGAGCCTGTGGGAGCTTGATGTGGTGCTGCATCCCAGGACCCTGGGATCAGGGCCCAAGCCTAAGGCAGACGCTTAATGAACTGAGCCACTCAGGTGCCTCCCAAAAAGTGAAATATTAATTAAGACCTCAAAAGGCAAGAAAAAAGGACCACAAAGTAAACCAAATGAAAGTTCAAGGGAGGAAATTATAAAGACATAAGCAGAAATTAACCAGAAGACAGAAAAGCATAGTTCTAATTAATGCATCAAAACCCATTTTTTTCTTTAAAGAAAAAGTAGGCAACTAGCTAACTTACGAAAGGAAGCAAGCATAAACATACATAATAAATGACAAAGGGAAATATCCACTGAAACAAAGGAATTAAATTTTAAAACCTCTTTTTGGCTTTTTTGATGTATGTGTGAAACAATGTTGTCCAACAATAAACCGGAATTTTTATTTGCTGACTTGTTCTAAAATAAATAAATAAAAATAAAACCTCTATGTAAATACATTTAGAATTGGATAATTTACAAAGAAAATAGTTTACCAAAACTGACCCCAGGAAAGATAGAAAGCTTTGAACAGACCAACAATGTCTGTATAAAAAATAAAATAAGTTGTCAAGGAACTCCACAAAATAATACCATGCCCAGATAGTTTCACAGAGAGTTGTACTAAAACGTCACAAAGACCAGATAGTCCCAGTATTACATAAATTTTTTCAAAGCATGAATAACAAAGGAAAATTTCCAAATTCTTTTTATGAAGCAAACAACAGTGTTACGTAAACTTGATATAAGTGCCGTAAAAAAGGAAAATTAAGGACTAATATGAATATCAATGCAGAGATCATAAGTTATTATCAAACAAAAAGGAGTGAACTGCTGATGCATGTAACAAGGAAGAACCTCAGAAATACACCAAGTGAAAGAAACTAAAAGATATAAAAGAAAACAGATTATGTGATTCTATTTATATGAAATTTCTAGAAAAGGCAAAATTATGGAGATAAGGAAATCATCAGTTACATGGGGTTTAAGGTGGGACTGGATGTTGACTGCAGATGGTCATAAGGGAACTTCTTGGAGTGATGCAGTTATCACAAAAACTGGATTGTGATGGTTGCACAACTTTTTAAATTTACTAAAACTCATAAAGTCATACATTGAGTGAATTTAATGTTATATCTCAATACTTGATTAAAAACTAAAAACCAGGGCGCCTGGGTGGCTCAGTTGGTTAAGCGACTGCCTTCGGCTCAGGTCATGATCCTGGAGTCCCGGGATCGAGTCCCACATCAGGCTCCCTGCTCGGCGGGGAGTCTGCTTCTCCCTCTGACCCTCCTCCCTCTCATGCTCTCTGTCTCTCGTTCTCTCTCTCTCAAATAAATAAATAAAATCTTTAAAAAAAAAAAAAAAAAAACTAAAAACCAGTGGACACAGGAAATGTAGGAATGTGCACACTGTGTGAGAGAGAATGAGAGACATTGAGTGTTTACATCTCAGGTGGGGCTGAAGGAAGAAAAGCAGTAGAGGAGAATATAGATACAGAAGACTTGAAATAAGCAATATTGTGTATAGAAGCTATATCTCTTCTCTGGTGGGATATAGCTGTTTTTCCCATTGTACCTGACATTTAGGATCCAGGCAGCCACTCCCAATTGTTGAAGATTGATGAATCCTATTTGTCACCCTGAGTTAGGATTTTCCTTAACAGGGATCAATGTCTTATTAAGTGAATTCATTTGCATATTAATGACCAAAAGTCATTTTTTTTATGTTTATACAGATATGATGATTTGAGTAACTATTCCACATATTGTGGTAATCTGCTGTCTTCTGATATTCCTGTGAATATATGGAGGTACATATTTTCTAAATTACTTTTTCCTGTAACCTTTTTCCAACTGAAGAAGGTTTAGGGGTGATTAAGGGAGACAAAAAATACTGCACAGTAGAGGCATCATAATGAAATTCTTGGGCCTCTTGTATCAGTATCTCTTCATGGAAGGCATCCTTATGAAATTTATTCTTTGAAAGTCAGAGAAAGCCCTTTAGCTCAATTTTTTAAAAATATTTCTTCCAGTTATAGCACTAATAAAGATTAATAAGTCCTTACTGAGTTCCTTGGAACCAGAAATATTTCTGAATTCAGATTGCTTTTGGATTTTAGAAAATTTATAGATTGTAATAGATTTAGAAAATTCATAGATTGTAGAAAATTAGTAGATTGTAGACAGTATACCTACTAAGCCCACCAAGACTTGGGGCAGCACTCCATAGGTGAACTATTCATCTTGCTGCTTAACATGAATATTTACACTAACTGGGCTAAATAATTATCATAAATAGTCTTATGTCCAATCACGTCAGGTTTTACTGTCAAATCAGTTTGTGCCAAACTTAAAAAACAGAAGAACTTTTGGTTTGTTTTTTTTTTTCCCAGAAAACTTTATGTCATGTTAATTATTTTTTTTAATTTTATTTTATTATGTTATGTTAATCACCATACATTACATCATTAGTTTTTGATGTAGTGTTCCATGATTCATTGTTTGCATATAACACCCAGTGCTCCATTCAATATGTGCCCTTTTTAATACCCATCACCAGGCTAACCCATCCCCCCACCCCTCCTCCCCCCTAGAACCCTCAGTTTGTTTCTCAGAGTCCATAGTCTCTCATGGTTCGTCTCCCTGTCCGATTTCCCCTCCGTTCATTTTTCCCTTCCTACTATCTTCCTTTTTTTTTTTTTTTAACATATAATGTGTTATTTGTTTCAGAGGTACAGGTCTGTGATTCATCAGTCTTACACAATTCACAGTGCTCACCATAGCACATACCCTCCCCAATGTCTATCACCCAGCCACCCCATCCCTCCCACCCCCCACCACTCAAGATTTTATTATATTTATTTATTTGAGAGAGAGAGTGAGAGAGAGAGCACAAGAGGGGGTAGGGTCAGAGGGAGAAGCAGACTCCCCGCCGAGCAGGGAGCCTGACACAGGACTCAATCCCGGGACTCTGGGATCATGACCTGAGCTGAAGGCAGTTGCCCAACCAACTGAGCCACCCAGGCGCCCCAAGAACTTTTGGTTTTAAAAGCTTTTTTTTAGTTATTAAATAAGATATTTAAATTTATTTAATTCTCTCTTTTCTTATTTTAAAAAGTAGTAGATAATAAATAGAATCTGGCCCACATTAGGAAAATAATAGACCATGACAACTGGAGTTTACTCCCCAGAGTGCAGGATCATTCAAATTTAGGAGATCCATTAATACATATAATAAATACAATTTATTACAGTAGTAAATTCAAGAAGAATAACCATGTGATTATATTCATAAATGCTGGAACAGCCTTTGTCAAAATTCAGTACCCATTTCTTTTTTTTTTTTTTAAGATTTTATTTATTTATTTGACAGAGAGAGAGAGAGAGCACAAACAGGGAGAGCGGCAGGCAGAGGAAGAGGGAGAAGCAGGCTCCCTGTTGAGCAGGGAGCCTGATGCGGGGCCAATCCCAGTACCTTGGGGTCATGAACTGAGCTGAAGGCAGACGCTTAACTGACTGAGCTATCCAGGTGCCCCTCAGTACCCATTTCTGATTAAAAAGAAAACTCAAGAAATTAGGAATTGATGGATACTGTATTAACATGGTAATATAATATCTCAGTCCTAAAGCCAGCATTTTACTCAGTGTGGAAGTACTAGAAGCACTAGAGACATTAATCAGTGTATTTATACCAGAGAAAATGATTAAGGACCTAAGAATTGGGAAAGGAAACTATCTTTGTTAATAGATACCATAGTATTCCTGAAAATTCTAGTCCAGAGAATCAATTATCAAGCTAACTCAATGCAACTATTTGGTGAGGTATCAGGTTTAAAATTGTAAAAAGCAATAAGCTTCATACATACAAACAATATCCCATTAGATATAATAGTAAAGAAGACCCCATTTAAAATACCATCTCAAAAGATAAAATATCTAGGAATATATTTAATAAGAAATATTTAGTATCTCTGAAAAAAACTAGTAGAACACTTGATGACATGAAAATAAATCTGAAAAAATAAAAAGTTGTTTCTGGATAGACAACTTAAAGATGTCCATTAGTCTAGGTTAATTTATTATTATTTTTAAAGATTTTATTTATTTATTTGACAGAGAGAGGGAGAGTACAAGCAGGGGGAGGAGTAGAGGGAGAGGGAGAAGCAGGCTCCTTGCTGAGCAGGAAGCCCGATGAGGGGCTCGATCCCAGGGCCCTGAGATCATGACCTGAGCCGAAGGCAGACGCTTAAGCGACTGAGCCACCCCCGCACCCCCAGGTTAGTTTATTGAAATAAATAATACTAATAGAAAAACCAGTAAGTTGTTTTCATTAAGACAAGTGGATACTAAAGTTCATATGAAAATATAAACATGCAAAGATATCTTGGAAATGTTTAAAAAGGAAGAGCTATAAGGATAAACTAGTCCTCCTATGTTAAGTATACTCTAAAACTTGCATTGGTAAAATAGTATATATAGTACTGGTATTCCAATAGATAGTACATTAGAATTTTTTTTTAAAAAAGGCATAAGTAGGGGCTCCTATTAATATATTTTTATATATAGATAGTGGCTCAGTTGGTTGAGTGTCAGACTCCTGGTTTTGGCCCAGGTCATGATCTCAGGGTCGTGAGATTAGGCCCCACGTAGGGCTCTGTGCTCAGCACAGAATCCTCCCTTTTCTTCCCCCCTTGCCCTCCCCCCGACTTGTGCTCTCTCTTGCTCTAAAGTAAATAAATAAATAAAATCTTTTAAAAAAATAAAAAGGCATAAATAGACCCAAGTCCATATTAGAGTTCAGTATATGATAAAGATTGTATCTCTAATCACTGGGAGAAAGAAGAATATTTTAATACATGGTATGAAGAATAGAATGGATGTATGTATACCTTATACATAGGAGTAAGTTCTAAGTTGATCAGAGACCTAATTACAAAAACTAAAATCTTGTAAGTACTAGAAGAAAATACATGTGAATTCTTCTATATCCAGAGTGTGGGGAAAGTTTTTATAACTGTGATTCAACATCCAGATGTAATAAAGGAAAATGTTGGCCAATTAAATAAAAACTTTGGCTTGGCAAAAAAACACCATAAGCGAGGTCCAAAGCAAAAGACCAAATGGTGAAAATATTTATGACGTACACTACAGGTAGAGGTTTAATATCCCTAACTTTTGTGCTTAACCAACTGAGCCACCCAGGCACCCTTCAGCATGACTTTTAAATATTGAGGATAAAAAGGACCAAAAATCTGATAGAAATAAGTCGTCAGAGACGGACAGAAAATTCTCCAAAAAATATATTAAAAATAGCCAACATATTTAAGAAAAGATACCTAGTTCACTCATAATAAAAGAAATGCAAACGAGAACTACACTGATGTATTATTTCTCATTTGTCAGATTGGCAAAAAGTGAAATGCTTGACAACATATTCTTGGCAAGGCTGTGGTAGAAATCTGCACTCTTCACACATTGCTAGTGAGAGTACAAAATTTTTGTAGGTGAATTTGGCAATATCTTTAAAAAAAAATTTTTTTTTTTTAAGATTTTATTTATTTGCGAGAGAGAGAATGAGAGACAGCATGAGAGGGAGGAAGGTCAGAGGGGGAAGCAGACTCCCTGCTGAGCAGGGACCCCGATGTGGGACTCGATCCCGGAACTCCAGGATCATGACCTGAGCCGAAGGCAGTCGCTTAACCAACTGAGCCACCCAGGTGCCTGAATTTGGCAATATCTAACAAAACTATATATGCAGTTACCCTTTGACTCAGCATTCACATCTTTTTTTTAAGATTTTATTATTTATTGGAAGAGAGAGAGAGAGCACAAGTAGGGTGAGGGCCAGAGGGAGAGGGAGAGGGAGAAGCAGACACCCCCGCCCTGAGCAGGGAGCCCAACTTGGGGCTCCATCCCAGGACCCTGGGATCATGACCTGAGCTGAAGGCAGCTGCTTAACCGACTGAGCCACCCAGGCACCCCTCAGCATTTACATTTTAAAGAATTTTCTGTGAAGATACATACCCAGTGATTCAAAATTAAATGGACACATGGATATTTATTACAAATTAAAATCCCGTGTAAGCTTTAAACATAAAACCCAGGGGCGCCTGGGTGGCTCAGTCATTAAGTGTCTGCCTTCGGCTCAGGTCGTGATCCCAGGATCCTGGTATCGAGCCCTTCATCGGGCTCCCTGCTCAGCGGGAAGCCTGCTTCTCCCTCTCCCACTCCCCCTGCTTGTGTTCCCTCTCTCGCTATGTCTGTCTCTGTCAAATAAATAAGTAAAATCTTTAAAAATAAATAAATAAACAAACATAAAACCATATATGCTTTAAAAGATGCAGAGTGTGAAAGTATAAATGTAAAAGGATACAGGAGGGTTTAACACTTCTCAGAGTATACTTTTTTGTATTGTTTTTATTTTTGGAACCATATTATGATTTTACATACTCAAAAAATATAATTAGGTCAGGCAGAACAGGAAGTAGTGGAAATTAGGGGGAGGGACCCTGGCTTTGAATACAAAGAAAAATAAATTGCAGAAGATAACATCTGATAAAGAATTGTTATCCAAAATACATAAAGAACTCTTTGTATACAAAATGTAAATATAAAATTCAACATTAAGAAAACAACTTGGTTAAAAAATGGACCAAGAACCTTAATAGACACCTCACCAAAGAAGATGTATAGAGGGTAAATAATATGAAAAGATGCTCCACATCATAT